>NW_027133199.1:3600000-4240000 GCF_026122565.2 Emydura macquarii macquarii
TGTGACAGCATGGGCTTTCAACTACTAGTAGAAAGATTATATACTTTCTATAGCAATGGCAACTAAGGAGTATGTTAATCAGAATCTACTAAAGTTTAGACCTTCTGATTTTAAAATATTTAAATAACATACACTTAATAGTTTTAGAAGAGTTGTCTGAGATGGACTCCAGACAGTTAGTGGGTTTTTTTTTGTTAAGTCTTAAAAAACAGGGAAGGGACTTCTACATTATCCTGATATTTAAAAAAGGCAAATGGGATGAACTAGGTGATTTTGGGCTGATGGATTTGACATTGATCCTGGGCAAATTACTGAATGAATCCCGTGCCGATCTTTCCCTTAAATAATCAAATGTGCCATTTGACATAGTTTAATGTGTCTGATTCTTGGATATAATAAAGGTAACTGTGTTGACACAGTGTACTTAGACTTTCATAAAGCATTTGATTTGGTACTACATAACATTCTGATTTAAAAAAAAATAGCCCTATGCAAAATCAATATATGCAAAACATAATTAGCCCTGCATAATGTCAAAATGACAAACTCGTAGATCTTAAAACAATTGTTAGTGGATATGATGTTTTGGGGATGGTTCAATTATTTTTCAAGAACAAGGCTGTACAGAGACTAAATTGGGTGCTACTGTTTACCCTTTTTCACATATGCAATAGCATGATAAAATTATAAACAGTAATGACATTAAAAGGCATTTTAAAATTGATAACATCAATTTTTATGTAATTCATAATTAATCTGTGGAACTCACTGCCAAAGAACATTGAAACAAAAGACTTAGTAGATTCAAAAAAGGAGTACGTTTATATGAACAAGACTATTACAGTTAAATTAGATAAGAAATTATAAAGGATGATAAACTTTCTGGAATAAAAGCCAATCATTTACTGCCTAGTGTTGGAAAGAAACTTCTCTTTTGGGCATATTACTGAACATTTTTCTATTATGAGGATTTATCCTCTGAAGCATTGATCAATATTGGATACAGCAAGATGCGAGATTAGATGGACAATTTGGCTGAATCGAATATGGCCGTGTTTTTGTCATCTTTTTGATTAATCATCATGATACAACTTGAATTTGTAATCTTAAAAAACTTAAAAGTGACGTACCTAAATGCTGTGTTTTGATAAGGTTATCAAGATTACCAGAGACAAACGGCCTCCTAAATTGCAGGAGCAGTTTGAAGGGTGCTTTAAGACACTAAGGCGGCTCATCTATATCCCCTTTTAAGACAGAATGTAAGGCTTGGAAACGTTAACTTAGAAAACTTCCCAGAAAAATTTGACAGGCTTACTCAGATTCTTAACCATTTAATAGCCTTTATTTATTAACTTGCTACAACTACTTAAATTGAATCTCTCTTTTACTGATTCATTTTTTATATAATTACAAACAACAAAAATTGAATACAGTGATTAAATTCTAGACACAAAACTTACTAATATAACAACTAGTAACTTAAGCAATTTATTTTACCACAAATCTTGTATTCATTTTTATATAATTACACAACAAGTACAAAAACAGATATTTCAACAATTACAATCACAATTTCTTCTGGAACACAAATAGAATTATTGCTAATTTTACATTCACATTCACTACTCACCACATACAGCGATGAACTCAGCTGCAGTAAAACAACAACTATTTTATGACCTGTTCTTTTTATTTAGAGCTCTATTTTTTATCCAGGTGGAACCTCTATTGTATTCACACCCAGGTTATTTTCATCTAGGTGGAACCTCTATTGTATTCACACCCAGGTTATCATCTGCAGGACAAGTCCCAATGGGTTATCAGCCCAATTACCTGACTAATATAGAGACAAACGGGCTGGAGAGAGGCAGGACGGCTGATCAGACCCTCTTGCAGGCACGATTCTGGTGTACCACTTGTGGAGGCTCGATGGTCCTCACGACAAGGCTCTCTAATTTTTGCTTTGTCTGACAACCCTTTTATCTCCACTCCAGCCTATATGTCCGCCAAACCAATTATGGGCATTTTCTACGTCACTTTGTCGGTCCCTCCTTGAGGAATCCCTAGGCCAGGAGTTTATCCTTGACCAGGTGTAACTTGCCAATTAAAAGTTGCAGCATCTGCAAACTTCCAAATATCGGCCCAGAACTGCTGGGTTCACAAGTCCCCCTTATTTCAAATTTAATCGATCATTTTTCGGTCAGGCCAGGGTTTTTTGCTGCCTTTGAGTTTACTCCCCCATGTGGCTCATAACTCATACTTTCTTATCTCAAAATTAACAACTTCCCCTTATCTACTACAAAAATAACAAAAAACAGCTACGAAAATAATTGGTTACAAAACCTTGAAACACAATTAACAACCTTCAGTAGATTTCTTCATTTATCGCATATAAATGGGTTTTGTTCCTTTTTCAACATGGACTCGGATCACCCACACAATACAATGATTTTAACCCGTTACGACATAAAGTACCCAAATGTTGCAATTTAATGCAACACAAACTAAATGTACAATGATATTAGAATTAGGGAGAGAAGATGGATCCTTTTTGTGCTTCTGTTCCTTTTGTTTTGCAATTGCCAGCTTTAACGTGTAACAGTAGCTAGACCAAGGATATTTAATCCAGATGGCCCTTTACTTACAAACAAAAAACAGTATATATAGTATATATAAGAAGCCTGTCGTCTCTTGTGAGCTCACACTTAAAACAATAACAACAAAAAACCCTCATGTTTGTTCTTAGGTGTCTTTGTTGCCCTTTTGTTTTTAGTTTGGCTTTTGTTGTTTGATTCCTGTGATGGGCTCATAGAAGAAATGCTGTCACTGATTCTCCTTTGGATAAATTTGGTAGAAACCAATAGCCCAACTGATCTTCAAAATATTAACTGTACTGAGTAAAATTGTGAATAGGTATTTTATATTATGGATCCTTTATATGTGGAATAAAGATAACTGATAGTGCACTAGTCAGATCACAGGTTTTGGATGCCAGAATCTCATCAGCTTTATACATTGCATTGACTTGTGAATTAATTTGTCTGGCTACTCGTAAATCAGGGGTTTTATTGTGGTTCATTTTACTCATGCCCTACCAAGTGTTCAATAACTTTAATGGTACAGCTGTTATAACAAAGAGGGGTTTTGGCAACGGCAGATAGCAATGTGGCATGAGCCTGAAGCTATTTTTCTTCTAAAATAATGTACAGTACAGATACTATCAAAACAGACATCTTTTGCAGTTGAAATACTGCTGAAGTGTGTGCATTTGTAATTGTTTTCTTCATAATCCCATATCTGTGTTTCTGATATTTTGCACAAGTTTAGACACTTGGGCTTTGTTTCTTCAAACAGTAGATGAAGACACTACTCCTCCTACTATGAGATGTACATAAGAAATGTTTAGAATAGCATGACTTATAAAACTTGCACTCATTGAAAATGAAGGTCAAGTCATTGACTTATGATTGTTTCAAACAATAGTTTTTTTTTTAAAAAATCTCCTGAAGCAAACAAATTTCCTCATATTTGTTCCTTTTCATTGGGCAAACATTGTTCTTTTTCTACAGTTTCACATTATCTTGCAGTAGTCATGGCTGTTTAACTGAGGGCAATCAAGCAGGTACTCATGTAGGCCTTAAAAAGTGGCTTTTCTTATGTCAGAAATATAATAATTTTTAAAAGTTGATCATTTATTATGTTTTCCATTAGCTCATATTTAAAGCAAAAAAAAATTGAGGTTAAAATAACCTTTACGTTCTTGCCAACTGGAAAGGTATATTTAATTGATCTGGACATTAACATCATGATAACTGTTCCTAGACTTCTATATAATACCATTATACATCTCAGGCACCCCTATATTCTCTGAAGTACTATAACAAAGTGGTGAAAAAATAGTTTGGTAGGACAAACTAAGGTTTGCCTCTTGTGTGCTCTTAAGAGGGTAGCCTCACTTACAATTTTGCTGCTGGGCTAGAGCCCTGAGAGAGATTGAGCTCTGTGGTCTATACCATCTATGGATGTTCAGTGGAGAGTGATCTGGTGGATGATTATCCTCTTTTGCTGACAAATGCCATCAGCTGGTCTCCAGGTCTTTCTGATGTGCATCTTTTGGGCTGTCCAGCTTGCAACATCTGGTCCAGAGATAAAAAGTTGGCATTTCTCATGGCTTCTTTCTCATTAAACTCTGAATAGCTGCTATGGAAGGTGGGGCTGTGCTAGGGAGCATGATACAAGCTTAATGAAGTGTAAAGTCATCAGGCTTTTGCATGTGCAAAAAGAGTAACAGTTCATGGACACTAATAACATCGCTCATAAACAAATTTGTCTCCCTATTTCAGTAAATGGCTGTTCAGCTTCTTGTTTGTGATGGGCTGAACAAAGACATTTTTATTCTGCTCCTCCCATTGAATCTTAAACTTTTATGGTATGTCTCCATTGTAAACCTGGGTTTGTGGGACCCAGGCATGTGTACTCAGTATTTCTAAGCTTGCCCTTGAGTGTCCATGCTGCATTATAAACTTGGGTTTATAGTTGCTGGACCCAGGTCTCTCAGCCATGCTAATGCAGCAGTACTGTTCTATCCAAACCTTCTGACTTGGGTCTGTGGCTTGAGTTGCAGCAACAACTCCTAATGGGACTTGGGCTGTGATCTGTTCCCTAGCAGAGTCCTAGGACCCAGGTCCTGAGTGCTTACTAATTTATATGTTGGTGAAAGTGGGGGTTAGGCTCAATTCTTCCTTGTGAAAGAGCACTCAGGTTTGAACTCAACAGGTTTTTCTCCTGTCCATAGTTGTCCAACAGTGCTCTTCCACAAAGAAAAACAATAGTATCTCAATGCCTGGAAAGAGATTTAATTTTTAAAGATCACTGAATAATCCAGTGATTGTTTTCTGTTTTATTTTAAAATATTTCTTCATGTGAATTCCTACTTCTGCTGAACTTCACGTTACTACTTGTGTTGTCTTCTAAGTTGAAAACATCCTGACCACTGTGATATTGTCTACTTTGTGTACAGGTTCAGAAGTTAATATTTGATGTTAGAGATCAATTTACAATTTTCTCCCATTGTCTTTTTATAGGAAGTATTTCCTTTCTGTATCATAATGGATTAAGATAGTGACTTCTATGGACATTTGCCGTAAATTAGCACAAAAGCGAAAGCTTCATTGCTTTTTCTAGTAGTGAGATAAATTGATGGCTCAGAAGCAAGTGTGAGTGCATGTGCAGTTTCCTCAGCTAGACAAGAATGTTTTTAAGATGAAGGGTTAGTTAGATTATTTTTCAAAAACATTTTGGGGATGAAGAGCATATAAATTGAAAAGCTTTCTTAAGAATGTGGATATTACATCTTTTTAATATACTTGTTTTCTGCTCTATTGCTTGTGTCACAGGCAAAATTAGTTCGGTCTGAATTCTTACTTCTTGATCTATAGTACATTGATTCGCACCACAAGGCAATGAAACAGTTTCCCAGTCTAGTACAATCAGATGTCCAGAAAGCGACATGACTAGTTTCAGGTTGGTGTATCCTGTTTCAAGTCCAAATCCAGACAATTAATTACATGAAACAGAGCTGTGCTGTTATAGGTTTTGGGACTGAGGAGTGTTGGGAAGATTTATACATCACTCTTCTATGCTAAGCATTAGATGACAGCTTAATGAATACAAAAACATACATACCATATTTGGAGAAACATGGGTTTTAGTTTCAGTGAACTTCAGCATATAAGCAGACATAACTATATAAACATACCCAGATACTGAGGCATTTGAATGAATTGCTAAGTAGATATGTACAGTAGCGCACACTTGGCCATTCATCCATTTTTCCCTGATTTTTATTTTGCTAATAATTATTATACAATTATTATACAGTTACACAATTTCAGGAGCTGAGTTCTTTAAAAAAGCATCGTCATATTTATTACTTGAATTATTGTAGATTAAAACAGATATTTCTTTACAATATTATTTTCCCTGTTAAGAGGGCTCAATTTTTTATCAATGGCAATAATAAAGTAAAATTCTGTATAGTGGATTATGGGGAATACAGAAAGCATTCTGTTTACTGGAGAGAATTAATGATGGTTTCTAATCAACTTGAATTAAAACTTTGTTACTAATTTGTCCTGTCTATAATTAAGATTAAGAATAAATTGTACAAGTTCAGCATAATTAGATGAGTTATGAAGCCTTGAAATGATCAGCTTTAGGGAGCAAGACTTGTTATGGAAGTGTTGTAATATAATACACTAAATAATAGAAAGAACGAGTAGAGGAAAAGGCAAGAATTTGTAGTCTTTCCTCTGGAATAAAGATCACTTGAAGGACAGCCACGAGCACCGGGTTCATGCATTACTGACTTGTGAGATGTAGAAGTTATGACTTAAACTCAAGTTTAGCTATATTGCCAACATATTATAGAAATGTAAATGATTCATATAAAACCACTTTTGGAATCCAGTAGGAGGTTACACCTTGGACAGCAGGCTGTTTGGATATTGCGCTACAGGAGTTAGAACACACCAAATAGAGCTTTCTTTTAGCTGAACCACTGTGAAACAGAAAGCTTACTGTGGAAACATCCTCGCAATGTATCTATAATCAAACATGCATCTTTGTCTGGCCAAGTGAGGAATAGAAAGTCTGCTGTTTGCTGAGCTGGTCCATTGTCTTGGGTATACATGTATTAAGTATACTTGTAACACGTATAGGGCGCTTTTTACCATGCCAATAAACCTGGCCTGGTGCCTTCATTACTGAAATAGATCTCTGGTCTTATTGGGTAATCCAGTCGTGATTTGCTGTATTGGCTTTCTGCGCAGAGCTGGGACAGTATACACACTGGGAGAACACAAGCAGCCGATAACTGACAACAATGGGATTCCACAATCTTCCTTGGAAGCCGATTCCAGAATTATTCCATTATATTAGAAAGTTTTTCATAATGTCTAATCTAAAACTTCCTTGCTTCAGATTAAATCCATTACTTCTTGTCCTGCCTCTAGAGGACATAGAGAACAATTGTTCACGATTCTCTTTATATAACAGCCCTTAACATTTTTTAAAACTCTTATTACGTCACACTTCAGTCATCTTTTTTAAGACTAAACATACCCAGTATTTTAAACTTTTCCTTACAGGTCAGGTTTTCTCAACCTTTTATCATTTTTGTTGCTGTCCTCTGAGCTGTCTTCAATTTGCTTATGTCCTTCTAAAAGTGTGGCACCCAAAATTGGGGCTGGTATTCCAGCTGAGGCCTCACCAGTACTGAGTAGAGCAGGACAGTTACCTCCCATGTCTTACATACGACACTCCTGTTAATACACCCCATCCTTTTTTGCAACTGCATCTATTCAATTTGTGATCCACTATAGCTCCCAGAGCACTACCAGTAACTAGCCAGTTACTCTGCCTTTTGTAGTTGGTGCATTTGATATTTCCCTTGTTATGTGAAGTACTTTGGACTTGTCTTTATTGAATTTCATGTTATTGAATTCATAAAAATTCTTCAATTTGTCAAGGTCATTTTAAATTCTACTCCTGTTTTCTAGAGTGCTTGCAACTTCTCCCAGATTGTTGACATATACAAATTTTATAAGCTCCATTATCCAAGTCATTAATGAAATATTGAATAATACCAGATTCAAGGCTGACCTCTGCGGGACTCCACCAGATATGCCCTCCCAGTCTAACAGTGAACCATTGATAACTATTCTTTGAGTACGGTCTTTCAACCAGTTAAGCAGTCATCTCATATTAATTTCAGCTAGATCACATTTCCCTAGTTTGCTTATGAAAATGTCACGTGGGACTGTGTCAAAGTCCTTACTAAAATCAAGATATATCACATTTACCGCTTCCTCCTTCCCTTCCTGAACCCCCAATAGGCCAGTAATTCTGTCAGTGAAGAAAATTAGATTGATTGGCTTGATTATGATTTGTTCTTGACAAATCCACGCTGGCTATTCCTTATAACCCTATCACCCTCTAGTGCTTACAAATTGTTTATTTGTTCCAGTATCTTTCCAGGTATCAATGTTAGGCTGACTGATCTCAGATTCTCTGGGTTTTCTTTATCTTTTTTAAAGATAATAGTATGTTTGCCCTTCTTCAGTCTTCTGGGACCTTACCTGTTGTCCTAGAGTTCTTGAAGATAATTGCTAATGTTTCCGAGATTCTTCAGCTATTTTCTTAAGTACCTTAGGATGAATTTCATTAAGCCCTGCCATTTTGAATACACCTAAATTATCTAAATATTTTTTAACCTGTTCTTTACCTATTTTGGCTTATGTTCCTTCCCATTTGTTGTTAACATTAATTGTGTTGAGTATCTGGTAACCATTTCTCTTTTTAGTGAAGACCAAAGCAAAATGGACATTAAATACCTCAGCATAGGTATATACATACTTGGTACAAATCTGACACACTCTTTCCATCATAAATCCTCAGAACCTCGGGGGTGAGTGGCTCCATAAGCCACTACTTTATAAAAGCTCTTGAATTTGTGCACTCCCCAAGAGTTTGAATCCATATGAAGAGTTGGTTGAAACAGCAGTAATGTGTGTTTGTTTTGCAAGAAATGAGCCTTTATATAGAACCTGCATTATGCTATATTACACTTGCACAATGCAGTTCATTTTACCTTAACGTAGAAATGTTGCCAAATATTAACACTATCTAATTTAAATTATGGTAGCACCCAAAACCACAAATCGTGATTGGACTCCTGTTGTGCTATACTTGTACAAGCACATAAAACGACATTGTCCAAACTCCTAAGAGCTTACAGTCTAATACAAGGCATAATAAATGAGTGGCAAATGAGCAATAGCAGGAGAGAGGGAAGGAGGGAAGACAAGAGTAATCGTAATGAAAACATTGGGTTTATTAGGCTGACTGTGTATAATTTAAGATTTTAAATCACTTCAGTTTTAAAATAAATAAATCATCAATTGGAATCAGGGAACAATTTTGTGGAGTATGTGTAAAACTGCTAAGAATAGATGGGCTTCTTATATTGTCAGTCCATAAACTCTTTTCTGTTAAACCCTTTTAATCAAACTTATAAACCATGTAATACACAAATATTAATAAAGCTCAAGTAGTCATTGCTAATTATTCAGTTTAGTAGCTTGATGTAGACGTGAGGAGGACAATGTGGAGCCTCGTCATCTTATTCTGTGTAGAAGAATATAGAATTCACCTACTTCTGTTAAGTAAAATAATCAGACAAGATAGATGAGGTAAAATCTTTTATTGGACCAACTGTGAAAGATGTTTCCTCCCCTATCTTGTATATCTCATCCTGGGACCATTGTGGCTACAATAGCACTGTAGATAAGTAAAGTAACCTGCCACAATGTAATTGTATACCTTTCTTAATTTATCTACACCTAACCCAGCACGTTCATTGTATTTTTATACCACAATTTTTGCTTTGGGAATGTACTAAAATGTAGACGGCTTTGTCTACATTTTATGTTCTGCTAAGGTACGAGATAAATTTGATTACAGCTCTTCCTTTACATGCATCACTCATAGCATATCTGTCATAATTTATAATTTCTACATAGAGTGATTTCATTGTGTATATGTATCTGTTCAGGCAGTTTCTCTCTCGCCAGTACTTTAACATCTACCAGCCAAAGTCTTAAGGAAAATAAGGGCTTGTTCACACTTGGAAATCTATTGAAATAGCTATTCTGGAATAATTATTCCAGAGTAGTTATTTTGGTATAAGACCCTGTTTACATGCTAATTCTCATATATGAGTGCCTTTTTCTGATTTAGCTTAATCCACTTAGGAAAAAGGTACTCTTACTCCAGAATGAATATTAACTCTCATTGTTTTTGTAGTATTAACACAGTGGCTTAGACCAAAATAACTATTCCCAAAAATGTCAAATGTAGACAAGCCTGAAGATAAAGGAACATATGCTGTATCCAGCTTCCAGGCAGTTTCACATCTACTCCAGCTGGAGCCAAGATGCATTATCATCCTGGGCCAATCTACACCTGGATTAATGATCACATTTTAACACTTGTGAATGCATCAGAGAGCTCTAGGGTAGACAAGAACACTAATAATAATAATAATTTTAACTGGCCGTAGTTAATTGTAGTGTAGTGTCCATGTCTACCCTAGAGCTTTCATTTGTTAGTAAACACAAAACACAAGTTTTAATTCAAATGTAGACATGTTTATGTGCAGTACCTTACAAGAGCATTATGAAGCTTACTTCACGAATGTTTGTAATATGCTTTTGATATTTGGCACTCTGGTGCTTTAACCCTTTGACCCAGTCTGTAAGAATTTTAAGCATTCAGCATCCGATTAGTGCTAAGTAATTGAGTATAAGCACTGATAGGTGAATATCTTTTTTGGAATTTGATTGTGCTAAATATAAAATGGGTGGTATCTTGGGATCAGGGTAAGTTGAGATGCTTTGTATGGTTTTAGTTAAAGTACACTGAATGGTTGATAGCCCATACTAGGAAGCCAGAAATAAATGCCTGGAAAGTGTTATGCTGTGTACTTTCACATGGGCTACATGTATTTGGGAGCTACTTTGTGACTTGCACACTTCAGGTTGTCTGCTTTTGAGAAAGCTGCAGAATCTTAGTACTAAAAGAAGATGTGGAATAGTATAGTAGGGGGGTTGTTCTCCATTCCTCAGCATCTGATTCTTTGTATTGCAGTCCTTCAGAGGAGGAGGCTGCTTCATTTCCTTCCCAAAAGGTGAAGCAAGCATGGCTACTTCTGTAAGGGAGATTAAATTGATATATAAAATGGCCCAGAATGCAGAGTTAAGTAAAAGCAAACATTCCTATGTGCAAGAGGCTCTCCTTCAGGGTGGGGCAAATGAGATTTTACCTGAATGCCTTGGGCATTGACAGCTGGGGGAGAAGAGTTCCTATTCAAGACTGGTCTGTAATTTTGAATAATTATTACTGCTTCTTGGGGTTTTTGGGTGCACTGCTTCTTGGGTTTTTTAGCTCAGCAGTAAACTATGTTTCAAATACTATGTATTCTTAGCCAATAGCCTCTGTCAGTGCATATCAACTAATGGCATTTGTATTTTGTGGCTGTATAATATATGGTAGAATTATTTTGTGCTTTATATTTCAGTGATAGACGTTTGCTACAACCTGCTCAGGTATGTGACATTTTCAAAGGAGTTATATTGGTCATCTGCTACTTCATGATGCACTATGTTGACTACTCTATGATGTACCATCTGATAAGAGGACAGTCTGTCATAAAACTCTACATCATCTACAACATGCTGGAGGTAAGGGCATTGGCATCAAAAGGAAATGTCAAAGTATACTTGTTTTCAGGATATCTAGTATAACATATTGTTATGACTTTTGTGTTCTGTAATGTCTGATACATCTCTCTAATATAGTAGGTAGAAAGATGTTAAACCTCAAGGTGCACTTTAGCATATAGGAAAATAGATGTGGATGTAAAAGTATCTACAAGAGATGCTTCCATAAAAAAAGTGCACCATAATTTTTTATATAACCTCTTTAATAAATCTATTTCCTGTAATGCATCAGAGTTTATTGAGTTAAATAAAAAATAAATAAAATGAGAAAGAGAGAAAATGAGAGTTAGAAAAGGAGAAGTTTTGAACTGAAACTTGAAATGCTAGAGTCAGAGACTTTGATAGTAGAAAAAAAATATTATTTGAAATAGAAAGAGGTGCTGAGAAGGTTTATGCCCAGTATGGCAAGATCCTGTGGAAGAATAAAGAAAAGGCCAAAGGTAGATGAGATTAATGTGTTTTGTTTTTCATTTTAGAAATGGGTCTTTCAGTATTCTAAGGCTTGTCTACAAAAAATAGAATCACTACGTTCAACCACTCCCAATCTATACCATCAGACAAAAGCTTGAGTACATGGATATAGGTTCCACCATTACTTTAGAGGAGTATTAGAGAAACTGGGGAGGGAAGCCAGATAGGATAAAGGGAAGTCTTGTAAAAACTCAAAGCATCTGCTTTTGTATTATTCATTATTAATTTAAGCATTGTACTTAAAACTATGCTTTTCTTATCACTAAAATGTAATAAACAACAGTAAATAAAGAAAATGTAAGTTTATACGGCTTGAGTCTGATCTCAGATCTGCATATCTGTAACATGTAAGTGGCATAATATGTGTTTAAGGGGCTACTACAGCTTTGCACAAAACTGTTGTTCTGCCAGGATACTACCGTGTTCCTAATAGTGCGTTAATAATCAGTATGATACAGATGTCTAACATGCCTTTGTTTGCAGATTATTGGGCCATGGTTTGGCCAAAATCTGGAGATTTTGATTCTAGGCATTAGTTGTTCTCTACTGCTGTTTGAAAAAATAAATATGCTTCTTATTCATTAAACCACAATATTAATACACTTTCTGAAGTAAGTGATGTGTGTGAATCACCTTGGATATTTAATCATTGCCATGTTAATCATTTTTAATCATGTTAATCATGTTAATCATATTTAATCATTGCCATGTGATTTTATTTTATTTATTGTTTTTTTTTTTTAAGACAACTTTCAACTAATCCAGAAATCAAAATGCAAAATTCAGCACTCTGAGGTCATGTATACTGTGACATTCTAGGGGACATCTTGGGGACATTGATCCACATATAGTTTCTTAGTCTGTGACAGTATGGGCAATTATGATTTAGTAAATAAATCTAAGAATGGTACAGTTTATTAGTGCTCAAAATAGTCTTCATTTCAGTTTAACTATTTCAAAACGCTGATCAAATAGTAATGGATACTTACTACAAATTGTAAAAGGAGACAGTATTCTGTTCTGTGAAGCAGATGGCATGTGTGTCATCCCCTTCACTGAATTAACAGAGAAGGAGTTTGAGAGTGGCTTTACCTGCGTCCAAGCAGAACCAATGGTGCATTTCCCTGCTCAGAACACAGAGCCAGGGAATAGTTCCTGCTGATCTGAATTCTGTGTTCTGATGCTGCTTGTAGCTACTGTAGTTAGTAGCAAAACAAACTCCCTTTAATTTCAGTGGAGCAGGATCGAACTAGAAAGTGTATTGGATTTCCTTATTCTGTCATGAAAACCTTAATGCCTGTCAAAGCAGAAAGTGTTTTCTGCAGGCTTTTTACAAGCCTAAATCACATCCATGCAAAACAGTGTCCTAAGTCCCACTCAACATACTTGCTGCGAGCATATTTCCATTTTACCCAAACACAGATCTCGCATTAGCAGTACACCTTGCAAGTTGCCCATATGTATATAGGCATTTTACATTTGTTTAAAAGGCAATAACCAGCCTTATATTTGTATCAAAATATACTTACCTCAAATGTCTGATTTTTGAGATTTTTAATTTTGGGGAAACGATTAGACTGACAAAGATGTTTACAATGCTAACATGTTTTCGGCTATCTCTGGGTCAGAGAAAATTGTCCTGCAAATGGATTTGATGGAAATAAAAAAAAAACTTCCAAATTATGTGCTGAATGCCCCAAATAACCAGGTTAAGGGGTGCATTCAGCCCAGTTGGCTTAAAATGACGCTTTTCTTTTTTTAGATTCAGACCCACCGGCTCCTGCTCCTTATGAAGCCCCAGCGTGCATTATGCTGGTGACACAACATTCACCATGGAACTCTTCTGGAGCCTGGAGCCGGCATATAGGGTTTAGGTAAGTCCACTTTAAAAAAACCAACAATATTGCGTGGTGTTTCCTTGTTTTATGCCGTAAGGGATATACAATATTAAAATGCCAAAAGAAAAACACACCTATTAAACCCCCCGCAATATTGTGGACAAAGCCAAACTTACTTGACTCCTTAAGTATTCTATAGTGGGTGCCACTTCACCAAACAAAGTGCATGATGGGGCATTATATGGAGCAGAAGCTAGAGGATGCTGACCACCTTCCCTGAGAAAACTAAAAAGCCGAAAACAATGCCATTGTAAATATCCTTTTGAATTAACCTAATTCTTTTCCTAATTTAAAATTTTAAGCTGATGAGTTTGATATAACTCAGAGTAGGAGAGTCTATTGTCATGATACTGTAAGAGTAGCCAGTTATATGTTAAAAGCTACTCTTAAGTGTCTTATTTGGGACATTCAGCATTAAACCGTACCATTTGCTGTTTTTGTCAAATCTTCACCTTTGCATTTTTAGTGGTACTAAATAATGAATGTTGGCTTGAGAGAACTTGCTGAACTTTTCTAATCTGTTAGAAGTTGATCTTCAATAACTTTTTAAAATTTGACTAGTAACTACTTAAAAAAGCACTGAGCCCTGTCTGACTTTACATTGTTCTATGAAAAACCTTTTAGTAAATATGATACATTACAGTATTTGCTTGCATATCTTCTGTTCTACCCTGTTCTTCTTATTGTTTTTACTTGTTTAAAGTTATTATTCTGAGTTTACAAAAGAACAGCTAAATGAAGCATTAATCTTAATACATCTAATGACAGTCTTTTTTTATAATGTAATCTTACTATACAATCTAAGAAGTAGTGGTAATATATTAGTGTTATCATATTTATCAGTTTAATTAGGTCAGACTCATAAGAGATGGAAAATACTCAACCAAGCTTATTGTCAATCTTTGCAGTACCCCACTAGGCATCTCCTCCCTCTTCCCCCGTCTTGATACCTTGCTGTTTATCATAAACTTTTCCTTCATTCTTTTTAAACATTTGAAAAAATAAGATACAGGCTGGCTTGGTGGCATGATAGTGAACGTGTTGCTTTGTGAAAGAAGTTTGAATTGCAATTTGACACTTTCCACAGGCTTCCATAGCTCAGGTTGTTGCCAGGGCCCAGGATTTCATGTCATAAGTACGTAAATATGGCCATACTGGGTCAGATCAGTGGTCCATCTAGCCCTGTAACTTGTTTTCTGGCAGTGGCCAGGGCAAGATACTTCAGAGGGAATGAACGGAACAGGGTAGTTTCGAGAAATCCATCCCATCGTTCACTCTCTGCTTTTGGCAGTTGGAGGTTTAGGGACACTGAAAGCATGGAATTGCATCCTTGACCACCTTGGCTAATAGCCATTGGTGGACCTATCCTCCATGAATTTATCTAATTTTTTTTTTGATTCAGTTATACTTTTGGTCTTCACAACAACACGTTCCACAGGTTGACTGCATTGTCAGAAGTGCTTCCTTTTGTTAAACCTTAAACCTGCTGCTTATTAATTTCATTGGGTAACCCCAGGTTCTTGTGTTTATATGAAAGGGTAAATAACATTTCATAATTCTCTTTCCACACCATTAATGATTTTACAGACCCCATCATATCCCTCCTAACTCATTTCTTTTCTAAGCTGAATGTTCCCAGTCTTTTTAATCTCTCCTTGGATGGAAGTTGTTCCATACCCCTAATCATTCTTGTTGCCCTTCTCTTTAACTTTTCCAATTCTAATCCATCTTTTTAGAGATGGGGCAACCAGAACTGCATGCAGTATTAAAGATGTGGGGTGCCATAGATTTCTATAGTGGTATTATGATCTTTTCTGTTTTATCTGTCCCTTTCCTAATGGTTCTTAATGTTCTGTTAGCTTTTTTGATTGCCATGATGTCTCCAAGATCTTTCTCTAGTGTTAATAGCTAATTTAGACCCTACCATTTCGTATGTATAGTTGAGATTATTTTTTCCCATGTGCATTATTTTGCACTTATCAAAAGTGTCCAATGTCTGAGTAAGTCCTGTTGAAAGAGAGGTCTGGTGGGGTTAAGGAAGAGTAGACCATTTAGGGATATAAACAAGGCAACTGTAATATGGCATTAGGAAAGTTTTTTGCAGTGGAATGATGTGGCCAAAAAGGGAAATGAGATAAATCATGTGGAAAGAAAATTGAACCTCTAAGGCGTTTTTGGGGGTTGGGTTTTAACTATTGCAATGTATTTAAATTACATTTTTTAATAGGAGAAGCATTGCTTTAAAATATTTAAAGGTCTCTCTCTTTAGGTGGCTGATCGCCTATTTTCCTCTTTTGGGCAAGATATTTTGGATGCCCTTTATTGGACAGCTACCGAACCTAAGGAGAGAAAAAGAGCTCATATAGGTGTGATTCCTCACTTCTTCATGGCAGTGCTGTATGTCTGTATCCTTTCTTTTTTATCAGAATTAATTGCAACAATTTTCTTTAGATCACTGTACATTAGGTTAAAAAAAAGTTTCTCAATCAATTAAAATAATTATTTTAAAACACAATTGTGTAAAATTATTTGAAGGTGTTTCTGGGCTTGCCTGAAATTACATATTCATGTTCATTTTCAGAATCAGATTTACAGCACTTCATTTTTTAAAAGTGAATTGAAAAGCTTTTAACCTGCCAAGCTTTGAGTTAAGGGTTGTATTTCTCATGCGGCAATTGATGACCTTGCTAACACCAAAAGTGAAGTAAATGGAAACAAACCCCCCTTTTTTTTTTTTTTTGTGGATTCTCTGAATGAATACTGATTGTACTTACACTTAAGTATTTGCTCACAAGAGGCTTTTAAAACAGCAATTTTACTGTCTTCAGTACAGCATAATTGCCTCCAAATTTGAAAATATTTGTTTGAAAAAATATAACTCTTTAACAATTATTTTTGCTTCCCTCCTCCAGCTCTAGGGTTTTTTCCTAGTTTGTCACTTAGATTAAATACACTTGCATATTGTTTTCTCCTGATGCTGTTCTGTGCTGCCTTGCAACATAGTGTTGTTCTTTAACTGGGGAAGTTGGCTTGAGGTGCCCTTCAGAGAAGCTTGTCTGTCAATTTGACTTCCAAATTGAGTCATAGAAGCAAGAAATTTCATAAGGCTGAAATTCATATCTTCTTTATGGTACTGTCTTCTGATGCCAATAAACAATGGGAGTAGTTCATGTTTCTTAGTCGTTTTAAATAAATCAAGGCAGAAGATGTTCTTATAGTATTCAGATTGGTTCCTAGGCTTTCGTTTATTGATATATGATGAATTGGGAAAAGAGTCCAATAGTTGTTTGTCTCTTCAAAAATGATTAAGTACTGCGGCTAATGTAAGTGCAGTGTTGTTGGCCACTTAGCCATGCATTTTTCCTTATTGAATTATGTGGGCCCATTTCAATCTCCTGCTCAACTTCCAGAGAGAAAAGAATGATAGAATCATAAACATTTAGGGCTGGAAGTTACTTCTAGATGTCTTCTAATCCATCCCTCTGCACTGATGCAAGACCGTGTATACCTAAACTGACCCTGATAGGTGTTTGTCTAATCTGTTCTTAAAACCCTCCAGTGATGGGGGGTTCCCCAACGTCCCTTGGAAGCTTATTCCAATGCTTAACTACCCTTATAGTTAGAAAATTTTTCCTATAATGTTTTGGGGAGGGAAGGCAGCATATGAAAGGAAGGGGAGAGTATTTTTCTCATTGCTTCATTTATTATTAGATTTAAATTCCTTACTGCTGCTTCTATTTCACTGGCCTGCTTTTGTGGCAGCTTTTTTGGTGGCATTGATTTCTCTGTGACTGACAAGATGTGGTCACCCTAACATAGATCAACAAGAGGTACAGAAACCAGCAGCAGTAATGATAGGTCCAACATTAGAGTTACAGTGAGCAGTGCAGTCATTACACATGGAATCTCCATTATCCCAAATACTTTCAGGCTGTATTGATATTTCTCTTACATAATGATGTTAGGCTCTTTCAACACAGGAAACCTTGATGTAGCCTGGAACACAAGCTGCAAAAGAATGCTGTGTCTATATCCGAGTAGAATGAGTTGCCTAGGATTAAGTGCCTTAACTTAATGCCATGTGGTTAATGTTGTGAAACACTGTGGTGCATTATAAGCATGCCATGGAAATTTAAGCAATTCTGAAATTGCTGAGTGTAAGAAATTGAAGTAATTTAGAACCTTGTTACAGTGCTACTCCACTAATTAATTTTTCAGTGATGAATGAAATATTTTTGTATTTTCTATTAATTTTGAGGACAAAATAAGATCTGTCTGAATTTTTCTCAGCGTTTTGGTTAATGCCAATATAATGTAGTACAGAAATATATTTTTCAAATGTCATTTTCTTTAACACTGCTATTTTCAGTCTTGCATGCTATTCTTATAATGGTTCAAGCAACAACACTTAATGTAGCCTTCAACTCCCACAACAAGTCACTGCTTACCATCATGATGTCTAATAATGTAAGTATGGAGTGAATTTCATTTTTACCTCAGAGTAATAAGCGAATGTTCATAAATGTAAGAGAAATGAAAAAGTGACAGTGCATTTTAGCATCATTGTTCCACAGAACATACTTTTAATGCATTGCGAGTAGTATAACTTCATAATTTTATAAGTACCTAAATTATCCTAAACATAGCATCTGAATGAATTGAGTGTTTGATCATCTTTGGCTTTGAATTTAAAAAAAAAAAATTATACATTCCATAGTACATGGATAATCTGTAAAGAAGCTAACTATTTGTGTTTTTAAAATTACAGTTCGTTGAAATAAAAGGAAGTGTTTTCAAGAAGTTTGAGAAGAACAATCTTTTTCAAATGTCGAACAGTGGTATGTATATTTACATGGGTCAGAAAAATACTGCTAATTCAAAATTTGCTATTATTTTAAGGACTGTTTTTCATTATGTTTGTTATTGAATGATACCAAGTATTACCTTAGAGTGGATGTGAGCAATCTGCATTTCTGTTAATGTCAACCTGAATTCTAGATCTCCTTATTGCTGCTTTGTTTAATAGGACTAAACCAGGAATTCAGTTTTAGGAACATTGTATTTGCACAAATAACTATTTTTGCATTTTAATATCTAAAAATGCCAGGAATCTGTCTATGCATTGTCTAATGTCTACTTAAATACTCTCTCAAAATTCACACACTTACCCTTCTCAAACACCAGATTTTAAGACTTCTAGCCAAATTCTGAAATCTGTCAGACCACATGTTATTAAATATCACTTAATATGTGCCTTTTTAGCAAGTGTCCTAGGATCTTTGCTATGTTAATGATCACTGGGGCTTATTGCATATCAGAATATTATGTTTTATTCTTGTGAGCAAACTATGTAGTGAAATAAATGTAGAGCATGTGAGAAAGAACCATAGAGACCACAAGAGGCTTAGGTCTTGTCTGCATGGTTTGTTAGTCAGTGCTAGAGGGATGTAAATTCTAGTGCACACTAGTGTGTTACTCATTAACTGGCCTGTTTGGACCCTGCTGACACACACTAAAAGTTCCCTACTGGATATTAATACAGTCCTGTTTCAAATGCTCACTAAGGAATATTTAGTGTAGCAGGGATTGCACAGGCTATTCAGTACACGACATGCTAGTGTGCACTAATCTTACACACCTCTAGTGTAGGCTAACACTTTGTATAGACAAGCCCTCAGAAAACACAAACTGTACGTCTGCTGCTTGTTAACAGTGTTGCTGAATTATACAAATTTGGAAATTCTCTCAATTAGAAAGTTGTCCCAGGAAGAGAAGTCTCAACTATCCTTTGACTGAAGTACTTTTGTCATAATATTTCAGGTGGCCCATATAAATTTTTATATTAATATCAGTACCTTCTTAGGAAAAATTTTTTTTTTGGTGCCTTGAGATATAGTATGATGTTGAAGCAGTGTTAGAAGCTCTTTATTCCTGTTATCTCCTACACAAGTGCAGTGCTTTAAAAATCTTTTGTTTATAAATTCTTTATTACATGAATGTAGGCAAGAATTAAAAGTTGCATATGTGTGTACAGATGCACACAATCACACATTAAATAAAAAACTTAGTTTTCTCTTTGACTGTCTCTCAACTTTTAAATGAAGAAGATAATTTTCTTTAAATCAGGCTTGAGTAAAGTAACTAAACCAATGATTAACTGTAAAACTTTACATATCATGTATAATTTGAAGTGTTCCAAGAGTTAAATTTTAGCAAACTACTTCAGCATTTGGGTATGTGAGGTACAGTGTTTGTGACAACTGTGATCTTAGGCCTGGTCTACTGATCAGCAGATCTTAGACCTGGTCTACACTGATAATGTAGGACCACATAAAGTATGTGCCTCCACTGGCACGTCAGTTCCGCCGACCTAAATCGTGATAAAATTCAACTTAATAGAACCATCTCTGCCAGTGGTGTAGCGCTGAAGTCGAATTGTATGGGTGGAATGAGCGTCAGTTTAGGCAGAGTGCAACGTAAATCATTGGCCTCCGGGAGGTATCCCATAATGCTCTGTCGTGACTGCTCTGGACATTCATATTCTGCTGCACCATGGCCATGTAAACAGGAAACAGCTCCTCCCCTCAAGCCCTGGGAAATTTTGAATTCCCATTTCCTGTTAAGTCATCATGGAGAGAGCTTGCCATCACAACTGATCATGGTGACTGCAAGCCCCAGACGCACTCCAGATTGGAGCCGACCCATCAGTCTGTGGGGCAAAGAGTCTGTTCTGGCTCAGCTCCGAGCCAGCAAAAGAAATTTGGATATCTATGAGAAGATATCTCGCGGCATATTGGAGAAGGGGCACAACAGGGACGTGCAGCAGTGCCATGTTAAGATCAAAGAGCTGAGGCAGGGAAGCTAACGGTCGTTCTGGTTCATCACCAAAAACATGCCGCTTTACGAGGAGCTGCATGCGATTCTCAGCAGAGACCCAACCATTGTGCCACCACACAGCGTAGATACCTTGGGGGAGTCCAAGGTCAGGATGATTCTGTGGACGAGGAGGATGATGAGAACAGGGTGCAGGCGAGTGGGGTATCCCTTCTGCCTGAAAGTCTGCTACAGAGGAGTAGCCCAGCTGGACGCAGGAAACCATGAGTGCTGGGGAAGGCACATCTGGTGAGTATGTACTACAAATTGCATTTCTTTGGTTATATCCCCAGTCCAGAATCTTGTACCAGCGGAAAAAAGTGGTGTGTGTGGTGGTGGTGGTGGGGCTCTGCTTCCTCATAGTTGGTGTGCTTAAGCATTGGGGTCACTCCAGAAAAGATTATTTATGTGCATAAGGATGCTCCGAGAATCCTCCAGGGATATCTCCAGGAAGCTTTCATGTAGGTACTCTGCAATCCTTTGCAGAAGGTTTCTTGGGAGGGCAGCCTTATTTCTTCCACCGCAATAGGACACTTTCCCCCGCCACTCTGTTATTAATTGTGCAGGCATCATTGCGGAAAACAGCATAGCAGCATAAGGGCCAGGCCTGTAGTCAGATGCTTGCAGCAAATTTTCCCTGTCCACCTGTGTGATCCTCAACAGACTGATATCACTCATGGTTATCTAGGGAAGATGGCATATGTTTACATTATCTGCCCAAAACAGTTTTTTGAAGTGTGTGTTATTCCGCAGCCAGGGGTGGTTTCTTGGTTCAGCACACTGCAAGTCCCTAAGCAGGACATTGTTGCTGTGGGTCTCGGGCATCCGCAAACAGGTGCCCATTTTTTTCCTCCAGAAACTGTTAACCCCTACTCACCCCACACCCTGTCTCACCACTCCATGCAGTTCAAAGATTCCCAGGAAACAGGCTGGTCAGCTTAGGGTCTGGAGCGCTTTGAGTCAGGCAGAGTCCCCAGCAGGATCAGTCAGGAAGAGGGGGAAGTTACAGTGGAACTGATGCAGCATTATGGATCCAAGTATCAGAACAGAGGTTTGACTTTGATAGGGGGTTTTGTAGACACCAGGTTTGTTTGTAGATAAACAGTGTCTGGACAAAAGGAGCTGATCCTTCCTGGAAGGGCATTTTTCCTTGAGAGATAGCCCACAGTGCAACCAGGATTCCGTGTTTTGTATATCAATAACTAGAATGGTCTGATAATTGCGGAGCTGGATGTCCACAGGTGTGAGTTTATTTACATCAAGAGCAGAGATCTCCCAATATGCAGTGTGTCCCTGCTTTGGCAATCCCAGAGTTCAGTGTGGTCCCTGCTTTACCAATCCCAGAGTTCAGTGCATGTTCAATCATCGATATAGGTGAGGGTTCTGTATGCCCCTTTACAGAACTCTCGTTTTTGTGTATATTGTGTGATCAGTCAGACATGTTGAGGCGTCTGGTTCAGCTTCTGGAAGCTCAGCAGCAGGAGAGACTCCCTGTGCAGCCCCTGCAAAACTCTGAGCTAACGCACTCTTTCCTAGCCCCCACACCAAAGTGGTCTAGGAAGAGGTTGAGCAGGGTGCATGCAGTAAGTGCTCCACTCGTCACTGGTTGAGGGGACCAAAAAGAGACGATAGCCCTTTTAAGGAGTGGGAATGTTTGATTCTTTCCTGTTTGCACAGCCAAACTGGGCTCTGTATCCCCTCACAGCCTCCAGACAATGTATGTGGAATGTTCAGTTATCTTCCTTTTTCCCCTCTTTGGGAAGGATCATCAATAAAAAAGTACTGCTTTCCAATTCATTACTGTTTGTTTATTGATAAGAAGGGAATAAAGAGAGCAGGAGGGTGGTGGTGGTGGGGGAACTGTATCAGTGGGGGATGGGTAGGGGATGCGAAGTGAACTCACAGCACAGATAAGCGACACACATTACTGTTGTGTCTCGTTGCAAAAGCAGTTTTTCAATGCTTCCCTGAAGTGCAGTGCTCCACAATTGGCTCTCAGCATTGCAGTGGCATCTGGCTGCTCAAAATTTGCGGCCAACCTATCTGCCTCCACAACCGAAACCAATAGGAACTTCTTCCCCTTTGTCTCACATACATTATGAGCACACAGCAGGCAGAGACTATTGGGGTGTTTCTTTCACTGAGGTCTAACTTAGTGAGCAAACTGCCAGCATGCCTTTAAACATCCAAATGCACGTTCCACTACCATTCTGCACTTGCTGAGCCTATTATTGAAACTGCTTCTCACTGTCCAGGTGCCCGGTGTAGGGCTTCATTAGCCAGGGGAGCAAGGGGTTGACAGGATCCCCCAGAATCACTATTGGCATTTCAGCATTGCCAATATTTATTGTTTGATCAGAGAAGAAAGTGCCCGCCTGCATCTTTTTGAACAGACCTCAGTTCCTAAAAATGCACTCGTCATGCACCTTTCCAAACCACCCCACATTGATGTCAGTGAAGCGTCCCCTGTGATCCACAAGGGCCTGCAACACCACTGAGAAGTATCTTTTTTGATGTATGTACTCTGTGGCAAGATGGTCTGGTGCTTAGATGGGGATGTGCACTTCTTAGCAGAAGTCTATTAATGGCCCGGCATGCTTGTATCACAGCTGCTCCCTCTGTGGATTTACTGACTCTGAATTGATTTCCAACTGACTGGTAGCAGTCTAGTGTTGCTAGCTTCCATAGAGCGAGGGCCATTCTCTTCTCCACTCTCAGAGCAGGTCACAAGCGAGTATTCATGTGTTTCAGGGCTGAGGAGAGCTCTCCACAAAGTTCCAAGAAAGTGGCCTTTCACATGTGAAAGTTCTGCAGCCACTGCTCATCATCCCACACCTTCACAACTATGTGATCCCACCAGTTACTGCTTGCTTCCCAGGACCAGAAGCAGCACTCCATGGACTGCAGATGGTGCGTGACAGCCTGCAGCAAACAGGAATTGTTTAGTTCTATGCCTTACAGCAAGGCAGCCTCAGTAACATTGCAATTTTCAGTGCTGTGGCTCCTGTCTCACCCCTGAAAATGCTGCAGAATAAGTCGTGAGGTGTTTGTGATGCTCACAATAATTATGCAAAGCTGAGTGAGCTCCATTCCTCTCAGGCAATGGCTGCACACGACAGAGAGTGAAAGATTTGAAAAAATGGCGCGAGAAGATGATTGTCTGTTTGTTTGGACTAGGACAAGAAGGGAGGGAGGGAGGGAGGACGTTGCATCATGGGAGGACGAAAACATTCTCAAACACCCCTGCGGGTAGTTGCACTGTGGGATAGCCACCCACGGTGCACTGCTTTGATTGCTCACGTAAGCACGGATGGTGGGGATACAATCCCCCAATGCAACAGGTGTGGTGTGACCATGCTCTTTCAAATTCTGCAGCTTTGTGGGTGAAGGTCGATTTAAATTAAATCAACTTCATTCTGCAGTGTAGACATACCCTTAGTGACGATCTTCACTTCTGGAGGGGAATATGTCTAGTGCAGGTGACTGGATACTTAGCTATTTGCTTTTTGACTCTGAAAAAGATGATTTATGTCTGCTTCAGTGAATTTACCCCTTTGCAAAATTGGTGAGAGACTACTTCAGTGAATGTTGAGAAAATTAATGTTTTTATGGTGCCTTGAAATTCTTGAAGAGGGTGTTATATGAGTAAACATAGTAAAATAAAACAAAAATTTAAATAATTCTTCTATTATATTATATTAAACTTGTATTTTTAATAGAATCTGAAGGCCAAAACATTGACACACTTCAGCCATGTTGGAAGGAACTCTTATTCAGTACTACTCATGGTAATTTCTGGTGTCAAGGTTTAACTATCAGTTTTGAAGAATTTAATGTGAAGTATAATTAAAATCTGCTTAATGTGAGCATTTGTGCAAGTAAAACTTGTGGTAGCTGGAATGTTCACAAAAAGTAAACCTAAAAAGGGGTCTGAGCAAGGCCAAAACAAATTCTCTCTTAAACTTGAGTGAATGTTGAGAAAATATTTGCCATATTTGCAATATTCACCCAGCTTTCAGTTTTTGTTTGAGACCCAGAAAATCGTAAGATCAATCATGGTTTTTGGGTTGGTTGAGTATTACTTAAACTAGATTAGGGGCTGTGATCATCAACCATTTCTCTTTTTTCCCCATAAATAATCTACAACAATAGCATGATAAAACAGAACACGTATATTTCTTTTATTTTATTGTTGGGCACTGTTAGCAATGATCTGTAATAGCAATGTCAAGTTTTGCTCCTAGCCAGGGGGCAAAGTGAGGCCATGCATTATGCCAGATGGGTATAGAAACAGATGAGTGCACATGAGAGTGCACAAAACAAGTATTTATTCTCTTCAAATTGATAGGTAACGTTTCCTGAAATGATTCATACAACACTCATGAATCACCACATAGTGAATGCCTAAAAAGAGAAAACAGCAAGTTTTTGAAGATTTCTGTGTGTTTAGAATTTCAGAGGTACAATAATTCTTTTCCAACAGTATAAACAGAATTAAAGTAAGCACTGCAATTTGCAATTATTGTCTGACAAATCAATTTGTAAGATTGTTCATATATTTGGTATATGAAATATTCAATTGTTTCACTGCATGCAACTGAAGCTATAACACATTTTGTGTTAGCTTACTGTGGAAATCCTGATTTGTACCACCAAAACATTCAAAAATCAACGCTAAGAGTTATGTCTACACTGAAAATGCTACAGTGGCATATCTGCAGCGCCTTAGTGTAGATACTATCTGTGCCGAGGGGAGGGATTCTCCTGTCCACACAGATAATCCATCTTCCTGGGACGCTGTAGATAGGAAATCTTCTGTTGACCTAGCACTGTCTACATCGGGGTTTAGGTCAGTATAGCTATGTCTCTCATGTCTAGTCTATACTACTACAGACCCGTTTTGGTATAACTGCATTGCGAAAAATCCATATCCCTGAGCAACATATTTATACCAACCTAACCCCCCCCCATGTAGACAAGCACTATACCGGCAGGAGAGCTTCTCCTGCCAACAAAGCTACCGCCTCTTGTGGGGGCAGTAGACTAACTACACTGATGGGAGAGCTCTCTTCCATCAGCTTAGAGTGTGTTAATTGAAGCGCTACAGTGGTGCAGCTGTGCCAGTGCTCTCCATACCATCAACTTACTTAATTCTAGTGTCAAAATTGGACAGAAATTTACTGTATGCTTGTGCTATGGACTGAAACAAATCCTTTCCAGGAATGTACCATGTACAATACATAACTTTTCTGAGTGCTCATGTAAATTAGCATGTGACTGTGTCAAAAATATTTATAAAACTAGTGAAATGTAGTGTGATTATGAGTTTTAGTTGAGATATTTTGGCTAAGGATATAAGAAATGAAAAATTGAATCCATAATGAACATCTGCTACATAATCTTCAGACTGTAGGAGAGCAAGATAAATTCCTGTACCAAAACTAGCATACTGTATTCATGAGGGAGCTTAAAAATAGTCAGTTAGATGCTAAATTATGTAAAGCAAAACTTCATGATCCAGATATGAGAGAATCCATACAAAAGTGAAGCCATCCTGAATATACTTATAAATTGGAAATAATTGATTTGAGACTTCAGAAATAGGAAAGCTTGGTGTTACTGGTTATCTGTGTACGAAGGAATGGCTTAATAAAACAGAGTTCTGAGATTTCAGGAAATTAAATGATAGACATTTAAGAAACCTAATGAGCAGAAGAAATGACAGAGGGCAGCCTTGTCGGGATGTGGCATATGGTGGCAGTGGGCAGGCACAGATCTCTCTCCAAGTCTTTGGTCCAGGAATGTTAGAAACTACTGTCTTGAGGTTTTCATTCTCTCTTACTTTGTCGCGCTCTCTTCTCTGATACTTATGGTCTCCATCATCATAGTATCTGAGCACCTTACGGTCTTAATCTATTTATCCTCACAATTCCCCTGTGAGGTAGAGAAAGTACTATTATCCTCGTTCTACAGATGGAGAAATGAGGAATGGAGGGGGGTAAGTGATTTGCTTAAGGTCACATGGGAAGTGTATGGTGGAGCAGGAAATTGAACCTTGGTCTTCCAAATTCTGGACCATTCTTCCTTTCTCTCAAAAAAGTTATCTTTTTTCTAATGAGTAGCACATACAGGGAGGGGTGAGGTAGATATAGATATATAATGTACACAGATCTTGAATGGATTTTCATGGGGATAGCAAAAATCCCTCACTGATTGCAAGGCTGTTCTTTCTCATTAGAAGCTGCAAAGTGCTTCCAGGTTCTGCCTCCCTCTGGAGGTCTCTCCATCCATCTCTGCAATTCCAGGTACTCCTCCTTCACAACTTGGTCCTCAGGCCAGGTCATTATGCACGTCTGGGGTATCAAAGTCTTTCGGGCCAAACTGCCTCAGGCAGACCACTACCTGGTCTTTGCCACTTCCCCAGTGGCTGGTAGGGAAACCTGGGCCCATCCTGTACTCTGAGTTTCAGCTCAGGGGCCCTCTCATCAGCAGCCAAGGTCTTCCCTGTCCTATCCCTTACTGCTTTTCCCCTGAGCCTTTCCTACCTTTCTGGGTTTGCCAGCCCAACTCCCTTCTCCCAGGGAGTAACTGTAGGGTACTTGCTTCTATAGCCCCAAACATACCTCCCTTCCCTTGGGAAATGACTGCAGACTCCTTCACTGCAGTCCCTAGCTGCTCTCACCTCATGGGCTTTCTGCAGGCCATCCTGCTCCCATGCAGCTGAACCTCATTTAATTAATTGATGTCCCTTGCTCCTCCTCCTCCAAGTGCAGCCGGGGCAGTTAATTGGCCAACCTGACCGCCTTAACCCCTTAAAGTCTTGTGTGGGGGTAGACACCCCATCACACCACTTTACCCTTCACGCCCCACCAGTCCTCATTTTGGTTACAGACACATCCAACCTGGGTTGGGGAGTTCATATGGGATCCCTGAAGACTCAGTCTCTGGACACCTCAGGATCTAACGACTCTCATAAACATCAGAGAGTTAAGAGCTGTGTGACTAGCCTGTTCAGCCTTCCTCCCACATATAGCAAGAAAGAGCTGCTGATTCTAACAGACTACTCTGCAACCCTGTTTAATGTAAACAGACAGAGAAGAATACAGTCAACACAGCTATGACAGAAGGCAATCTGTCTCTGGGACTTTTGCATAACCAATTCAGTTCATCTCAGAGTTGCTTATCTTCCAGGGAAGCAGAAGACATTGGCAGGTCGACTGAGCTGATTCTCCAATCATCATGAGTGGTCTCTATTTCTGGACTGGCCAAAGTCCATCTTCTTGCTCTGGAGAACTCCCCAAATGAACCTGTTTGAGTGAGGTCTGTTCTACATTCTAGATTTAGGTTGATTGAAGGCAGCTTATGGCGATGTAACTATGGAAGCATCTACATGTAAATTTCACTCCACCAACGTAACTGCCCTGCTACACCAACTTAACTCCCCGTACATGAGCAGCGTAGAATCAAGGTTGATGTAGTTAGGTCAACACACTGTCAGCGTAGACACTGCGTTGCTTATGTCGACTGTTACTGGCATTCAGGAGCCATCCCATCACAACAGTACAATTGATGCGAACACTCCTGGTGAGGGGACACACCACTGACATAAATAGCAAAGTGTAGACACACACTTGTGATGTAATTACTGCGACAGCTGTATGCTGACATAAGTTAGGTCAATTTAGTTTTGCAGTGTAGATGTGGCCTTCATTTCCCAGACCTGAAGAAGAGCGCTATGTAAACTCGAAAGCTTGTCTCTCTCACCAACAGAATTTAGTCTAATAAAAGATATTATCTCACCCACCTTTTCCCTCCAACAGCTATGGCAGTTAAGAGGGAAAAGATAAGAAGAGACAGTACCTTGATCAGAGGAAGAACCTGGGGGGGGGAGGCAGGAAATGGGATAGTGTCCACCCACAAGAACAGCAGTCGTAGTAGGTCTTTAGGATCACTCCCTACCTCTTATCCTATGTCCCCTAACACTGTGTCTGGGGAGCCAGCACATACTGAACAGAGTCAGTGGTGGGGTGCAGGGGACCTGCTTTGGCCACTTTAGGTTTGAGTCAGGATCCATACTTTAGAATGCTTCCCTAAATCTTGGATTTTTTCCCTTCACAGTTTTCATGTATTTTTGTAGTATCAATAGTAGACTCTTGGGTATTGTGTTTTGCAGCATTGCATTATAATGAAACATTACATATTGATCCAGTGTTCCTATGCAACATATGAGGCAGAGAGCAAAGGATTTCATATTTTTTGTTCAGTAAAAGAGAAGGTATTTATTAATAGTCACCTGAAAACCTCATAATTGTTTTTGTGTTGCTGATGATTGAGTTATAAAATATAAGCCAACATACTTCATAATACATAGGAAACCCAGTGGTGTCTGGTTATCCCTAATTCTTGTAGAATTATCCATGGAAAAACTTACAACGTTTAGATGCTGGTCCTGCTATAATACCTGGTATATTCAACTGTACAGAAGTTTGCTTTTTACCTGGTCTTACATGGAATGGTCTGTGCAGTCAAACAGTTAAGAAACTAGGGGTTTGCAACCTTTATTACTTCTGCGGACTAAGATCATTGTGCTCACCAACGGCTTCTTGCATTCCTCCATTTCCCCCCCTCCCACCCCTCTCTGTGTCACCTTCCCTTCCCCCTCTATTTCAGGGGCTCACTACCATCTCTTCCAACTCTGCCCCCTGTGCCAGGGACTCTTGTGTCCTCCAGTATCCTTATGTCAGGGACTGTGTGTGCCCCCCACTTCCCTCTGTCCCTAATTCTTCCCCATCTCCCCCATACCAGAGGCTTTGTGTCTTTCTTCCTGTCCCCCATGCCAGGAGTTCTGTGAGTATCCCCTTCCTCCATACCTCTCCATTCCCCCCTTTTATCCCACCATTCTTAGTCTCACTTTCTCCTTCATGGTGTCAGTATTTTGAAACTTTATTGGCAGGAGGGCAGAGCTGAAATGAGGGGTATTAAGCTGGAATGTGATAATGGCTGCTATCAACTGGTTCTTTGATCTGTGAACCAGTACAGAGGCAGTTGAAGCTGGTAGCTCTGCTAACCAGATGTGTGCCAAGGGCTCCATGTATCATCCATTTCCCACTTCTGTTTTTCTGATTTTTTTTTTCCCAGCCAAAATCAGTAGTAGGGTTCTGCCCACTGATGCTTCGGTGAATTTTCTAAGTGTTGGAATTGACTGAATGCAATGTTCAGTAGTTATTGTGATACATTCGAACAGAAGTGCTAGCAAGCTGAGTAGGAGACCTCATAAGCTTGGCCTATTATAGTATGTTTATAGATGCTGCACATAATGTATTGACTATTAACAGTTGCTATAGGCAGGATACCAGAGAGAAGGACACATGGTCTGATCCAGCATGGCAAATCAGAGGATTCTATATCAAGCTTGACTTCCTTTGTGGCACTATAATGAGAGCAGAACTGACAGCTTTCTCCAACTTGTTTTTAAAGCTGTTTCAGGATGGACGACTAAAGATCTTCTAAATATGGTGCAATCAATTCACTTAAGGCCGTTCAAGTTCACTGGAGTACCGAGTGCATATCACCCCTTTGACATATCTGATCTGTGCCTGCTAGGGGAAGCAGGAGTTTGAGTTGCACATTACTTGAAATGACAAACTGTATTTTGTCCTGCTGAATCTGACTGAGCAATTTCGTGCAAGGATTGCCTCTTACTGTGTGTCCAATGCTTAGTGCAATGGTATTACCATAATACACATAAATAACTATTTTATTTGGAGTTGACAGTTGATTATTTTTCAGATATAAAGGAGAGATTCACCAACTATGTGCTATTATTGATCGTGTGTTTAAGAAATATGGAACAGTTCTCATGGAATCCAGGTAATTACGCTATTGAAAAACAAATGTAATTTTTAAATGATACTCTTGTTAGTATGTAATCACAGTGCTGCTGGTATACATGTAAGACCATCATACATACCCTTTTTGCTCAACACAGCAATCTGAAAGTCAAAAAGCAAGCAATACTCATCAAATCAAAGACTCATATGACTTCAAGTCACAAGACCTGAATATCTGTCAACCATTTTCAGTTTTCTGTGGATGGTGATTCTATTAATTCCAGTGGAAGCATATGCAGTGTAAATAAACATTGATGTGTTTTGCAAAGTTTTAAGTTACGTTTTTTTTATTTCTGAATCTACTATTATGAGAAGTCCTGTTAGAAAAGTGTAGTTATTTTCTGATGCTGGCAAGAAGAGAACCAAGTAAAACTGAAAATAAGTTTCTGTCCTGATTTTAATATTGGTTAAACTTTGTTATTTTTTAACCACTTGATTCAAATAAACTTTGGTCTTTTTTTTCTTATCTAATAGGTTGGACATGTATTTAGTGATGTATAGCCTGATTCTTTGCCTTATCTTCACTAGGACAAAAGGTGTATTTTTAACACATGTTGGCTAGTGGATTTACCTTAACCAGATAACATGTTAAACTGCAATTGCTTTATCTACACTAAGATTTTAACACATGATAGCTAGCACATGTTAAAAATACACTTTTTATGAAGTTAAGGCTTTACAGTGCAAGGTCTAGTGCAAGAAAGCCTGATCCTCCTTGGGACTTAGGGTGCTACACTAACACAAATAATTCTCCAGAGTAGATACTGTGGTAGGAATTCATCTCTACATGGCAGCCTTTCAGCTGAGATATTATATAGATATAGCTATATTTATATCTACTTCATACCTTTGGAAGTTTGACTGTTGTGCTGGGCAATAATTGCAAGGTTTTTTTACTTATGGAATCAAATTGTACAGTATAACTGACTTTTAATTTTTTCTTAACCTTTAGATCACCTTTGGGTGTTGTTTCCAGATGTTTGCATGGTCATTGCATCAGAAATTGCAGTGGATATTGTGAAACATGCATTTATAACAAAATTCAATGACATCACAGCAGATGTAGGTATACTCTTGGACTTCTAAACATGTTAGCTCTAGTTGTGGTTTACTCTCTTTTTAAGACCATTATAAGATGTAGAATAAGATTGAGTGCAGTGCAGAAAATGTTGTGGGGTTTTGTTTTTTTTTTGGTTTTTTTTTTCTATTTAAGAGTTAGGAAAGCTATTTCATAAAGTTCAGGTAATTATTTTCTTATTAACAGTGCACTTCTGAGGATAAATGTAATGTGCCTGATACACCTCTGCTTCTAAATTAATAGTTCCAGATCCATAAATTAAAGTTGAGACTGTTGTGTAACAGCCACAATTCACATAATTTGCAGATCATTTTTGAGGCAGTTGCTAGTTCAAGAAAACATAATGTTTATTTTTTACATTAGTATATACAGAGTATATACATTTTTTTAAACAAAATGGATTGAGATACAATTCATGTTTTAGAAAAATCTATTCCTCTGCGAGACTGTTGAATCTTTGTTTCAGTGTATTTCTAAAGATGGAATATGAGATCAGAAATATTTTTGTTCTCTTCTGTCCCTGCAGCACTGAATATAAAGTAGGTTAGCTGTTAGTTTCCTGTTCCTTTAATTTCCTGGGGCATATATAATATGTAGGCCTTCTTTAATGCACTAGATGAAATTGTTTTATGTTGTATGTTAACATGACATATAGACACTATACATGCTATAGGCCTGGTCTGAACTAGAAAATTAAGTCTGCTTAAGTAAGTCGCTCAGGAGTGTGAAAAATCCACAACTCCGAGTGGTGTATATTTAAACCCATCTCACTCCCAGTGTAGACAGCACTAGGTCAACAGAAGAATTCTCACATCAACCTAGCTACTCCTCTTGGGGAGGTGGATTACCTACCATGATGGGAGATCCCCTCCCATCGGTGTAGGTAGTGTCTACACTGAAGTGCTACAGCAGCACTGCTGCAGCAATGCGGTTGTGCTGCTGTATCATTTCAAGTGTTGACAAGCTCTTAGAAAATGTGTGGATTCAAGTGCTCTTTTTGTAAATTTGAGAGATGATGTATTAGCATTTTCTTCTTACTATCCATATTCCCTTTTCAAGAAACGAGGTCAAAACTTGGGAGTGCAATCAGTTTCAGCATCTTCATAAAGTAACTACAGTATGTGGTGTAGAAACAAGTTTAATAGATGCACTTAATAAGCTCCCTTATGCCAGGGGCATTTATGCATGCCCTACTTTCATGTAAAAAATACTGAAAAGAGGAATGATGAAATGATAGCTAGAAATGCAATGTGTTTCAATGTGCTGAATCAGTTATAGAATGTCCCGAAAGTTTTGTTATTTAACACACTCCTTTACCATATTGCCTGTAGATTCTAAAGATTTATAACTATGGAGCCTAATTTTCAGAGATACTGAGCACTTGCAGTGCTAATTGCAGTGTACTGAAGCAGCAGGTGGTCAGCCCCTTTATCCTTAAAATAGCTACATCTTTTCCTTAGAATCTGAATATATTGTCTAAGTAGCTTTCCTGTTTTTCTTCCAAGCTGCCCAGTATAACGTTTTATGGGATCACTAGGTCAGGATATGATACAAGTTCTGTTATTTGTTTCATTTGAGGCTAATGCTTTCATACAGCTTCTAATTCAAACTGCTAAATAAATGTAAAAATCATAGTACCTTCAAACTACAGTACATCCTTTTCACTTTTTGCTGTTGGTCTTGACTGAAAAAGATCTGCAATTCAAATGAATTGTATTAAGACCATAGAGATTGTCTTATCTTACTTTGTGGTGCAGCTGATCATTTGCAAGAATTTATTAGGTAGCTAATTCCTTACATTTACATAGTCTTTCATACAGAAACTCCCAAAACTCTGCATATATACGCACAAAAATAACTCTGTCACTGAAATGCAGTCACCTCAGGGTGCAAGGCATAATCATTAAACAGGATACAGTAATGTATCAACACCTAATGAAAGAAAATGAAGGATGCTATCTCAAATTGACATTAATGAGGAAGTTTTGGATAGACAGAATGGCTAGAGGCACAAGAGGAGCTAGATGCCTAAGTTCCAGTTTCTTTAGGACCTCTGCGATGCATAAAAATCCCACTGAACCTTGTAGGTGCCTTAACTTACCCAGCACCTAAGTTTTTACAATAAAAGTTCTCTTTGTACCTATGTTTCTGCCTCTGAACATGTATACGTAGCCCCAGTCTAGGTGTCCAGACATCTTTCTCCGACCTAAGCCCCAGACTTATTCACAAACCAGGAAAAAATAGTCATTTGGCCACCTAAGTCACGTGCAGGACCCAATCTGGTACGCACCTTCTGAGTTCACCTGCTGGACCAGCCTCTCAGGTGAGTTCACACAAAACGGGGGAATGGGAGAGGACGAGAACCCCTCATAAATTTTGACCCAGTGGTTAGGGTCACCTGGGATATGAGACACCCCCTGGTTTAAGTCCCCTCTCCACCTTAGGGGAAGAAGGGATTTGAACAGGGATCTGCCACCTCTCAGGTGAGTACTCTAACCATTGGACTAGGATATTCTGATATAGGGGCTCCCTCATTCTCACTTATTGAAGCTTTTCCACTATGAATATATATTTTAAAAATTCATTGACGTAGGGAGACTAGATTCTAGGTCATCCACATCCTGCATGAGTGTTGTGACCACTAAGCTATGATGATTGTCATCCATGTTGTCTGTCTCTCTCTGGCCCAAAAGAGAAACTAATTATTTATCCAGAGTGCAACAGCTTTAGCAGGATAGATGCCTAATTCCTCTTGTGCCAATGTAACTTCCTATTTGGAATTTGGCCAGGAGATTGCGTCAGCATTCCTAAATGCTCTTGCCATATATCCCACTTGGCTTTCAGTAGCCACGTTAATCATCCTGGCAAAATATAGGTGGCCAGTTGGCTTAACACATTAGTTGTTAATACTATATTGGTAAGTCTAAACTCCAAAGTTAAATTTATATATTGTGAGTGTGCATTTTAATTCTGTAATTTAATTGTATCATGCACTATTGTGTATATTAGAAAATTGGCTTCTGTGTTTGCTCAGGTATATACAATAGTTGTCCTTAATTATACAGCAGTGGGTACCTCCATAAAAGGCCAAGATTGAGTGCATCAATTACTGCACAAGACTTATAAAACTCTTTTTACTGATAAACTTTTTATCAATGGAATCCTGTTGCTGTAATTTGTGATCTCATGTTTATTAATCACACATCCAATGTGCTGGATTTTTTTTCCAGGTCTACAGTGAGTATAGAGCCAGCCTGGCATTTGACCTTGTTAGCAGTCGACAGAAAAATGTAAGTGTGAAAATAAAAAGGGCATGTTGTTTTATTAACTGATGTCATTGTTTTCATTTCAGAAAATGTCAAGGTCAACAGATATTCAGAAAGTTTTCTCTCCTATAATACTTTTTTTTTAAAATTACATCCTGCTGTTGTGCACATACAAAATTAAATGAATATTGCACCATGATTATGATTCAGTTCCTTGCAGTAAATTGCCTTAAATTTTTAAGAGGAAATGATGTTGTGATAAAGTCATAACAAAAGCCTTATTATAGATATCCTAATCGCCATTTTAATTATGTGATATTTTGGAAGTAAGCAGGCTAAACGATCTTAGCAGGATTTTCTTGAAGTAATTTTGAACTACCTGCAACCTTTCATAAAATAGATGTACTCTCTCTTCCTATTTAATCTTAACTGATAGGTCACCAAACTATACTATCTGTACAATATTCATTGGTAATTTCTCTACTACCGTATGAATTGCCTTTGCAAATCCTTCGTGCCATGCTTGTTACTCCTTCAGCATGGATCTGCAGAGGCAGTGCATTCAGAGAACATAGATTACTGGTAAGCAATCTTCCTTTACTAAGCTTATGAATGAAGAAACATAAGCAAAGATTTTTCATAACTTGTCATGAACAAGAGGGGCTAAATTACCTGAAATCTTCATATTGCTCATTTTAGAAATAAACTGGGGTGATTCTGAAAGGACATATATTTTCTATTTCTTTTTGTGATGATGGTTTTAGGAAAATAAGTGCTGATATGATATAACTTTTCTTTGGCATCAGAGAATTTTCAGCTCCACATGAGAATTCTCATGCAAAGTAGACCACTTTTATAGTGCCAATGAGAACAAAGCCTTTAATTGTTTTTATTTTAAAAAGGTATGTGGGGAGGTTTTATCTTGAGCCTAATTACAGAGAAACTTGAAATGCTTATTTAAATTACTACTGGTTCTTTGTATAATCACATCTTTTTTTTTCCAGTGTGGATTTTTGCATGCTATATTTGGGGATCAAAACCAAATTGATAACAAAAATATCTGGCAGTAGTGCACTTTTGAAATGCCTTGGCATGGTTTAAGGTATAATGTCCTAATTGCTCTTGATTTAGAGCTCTGTGGCTAATTTTAAGTCATATTAGTTTTAATTGTATTCACACATAAATAGATATCTACATTTGCATATCCATGTAGATTTCCATGAAAGCAATTATTTACCAGATTTAAATAGTTGCTTCTTTATCAATGTTATGTATATGTTAGTAGTGACTGATAACTTCCTAGAATGTGTGCAGGCTAAAATAAACCTGTTCTGGTTCATTTATTAGTAGTTCATAAATAGGGGAGAGATGCCTCAGATTCCAATTCTTTTTTTCCAGGCATATACAGATTACAGCGATTCTGTTTCCAGGAGAATGGGTTTTATTCCTCTCCCATTGGCTGTTTTAGTAAGTCATGTATTTTCCTTTTTCAGACCAAAAATCTTTCAGTGGTTAGTAGGAATTCTGCTTAGGGATAAAATATTAATTCAAGGTCATAGAAAAATGCTTTAGTTCTCTGAAGAAACTCAGTGGGAAATAGATGAAGACCCATGCCTTTATCACCAGGAGACTATTATTTTTGGTACTCTATTTGAGGCCACATAGAAACTGAAGCTGGAGCAGAATAAAGTGGATGATTATTAGATGTAACTTCACACCAGCAGCACAAATGCTCCAGGATTTGTACAGGCTGCTGCTAAGTTTCTTGGTGGAATTCATGGTGTTAGGTTTTAACCTATAAATGACTTGGGAACCTGATTACCTAAGAAATTTTCTCTCTCTCTCAGTTAATTGCTGTCACAGTTGAGGTCAGCAGACATATTTGTGCTGGGGTTTTCTTTATATAAATGAGGGAATCGCCTGTTTGCTAATATGGCCTCATAATATCTGAGTGCCTCACAATTAATTGATCCTTGCAACCCCTTGTTGGGGTAGGGAAGCTTTATCATCTTTTTATGTATGAGAATGAGGCACAGAGATTAAGTGACTTGTCTAAAGGCACACAGGAAATGTGTGACAGAGCCAGGAGTTGAACCCAGATCTCTAAAGTTCCAGTCCGGTGCCTTAGCCACAAGATTGTTCTACATGAGGGTCACTCAGCTTCAGAATTCACTCCATTCCTTGGTCCAAAAAAACACTGTTTATCTTTTCATGATGCTGGAGTGCCCTTTTTCCTCTCCCCCTGTTATGTAGGAAGGAAGTGAGCTGCAGGTTAGAGGGCTTGATTGTGACATCTGTGAACGGGTTTGAAGTATGTGTAGTTGTTAGTGGGTTGAGCAGCTCATTTTAATGTAAAAATGATGTGAGTGCGAAATGCGTACTTCCTTATATTTTAATAAATCTGAGTAACTCAACAAGTCTGAATTAGCACTCAACGTAAGGAAATCTATACCACTTGATACAGAATCATGACTTGATGTACATGTTAGTGATTATTCTCCCGGCACAGAGGGGTTAAATGCAGATTACTACTATGGAATTTATAACGACTTGGACTGTTACAGTGGAACAGGCTACTGCCATACTGATTAAACAGTTATTCCTTTTGGCAAGTATCCTGATTGTTCAGTAAGAATAGCAAAAGCAGCTAGCTGCTAGAAGGCTAACAGTAGTGTAGGTTTTTCAGGCTCTTGGTAGGAAAATTTTTAAGAAACACCTTCAGTGTTTTCTTGGTAGGGTCTTCCCTGCACTTGAGTGTTCAGTGGCTTAAGGCTTGTCTGCACAGGGATGGTGACCAGAATATTGTGGTATAAATCGTTCTGGATTAACCCCTTGTGTGTCCCCATGTGGGCATGCTATTCCAGAATGCAAGTAGATTTATTTTAGAATAATTAGTGCATTTTGTGATTTCTGAGCACATGAATTATTCTGAAATAAAGTGACTTTTATTCTGAAATAATGTCTACAAAGGGAGCTATTCCGCAAAAGCTGTTCTGGTCAATTTCTGTGTGTAGACAAGCCCTTAGTTATGATGGCATTGGCAGAAGCACCAACTCTGCTAGCAAAGTCCAATAATATTACTGGTAGAATGATGAGTGATTTAAAATTATTTGGCTTTTGGTGTAATACTGTCCCTCAAGGATCAAGCAAAAATGTTACTGACAGCTTTGTATTGTTAAGTTCAACAGGGACCACAATTTACTCTGATCATAACTTCAGTTATCTATTTAGATTTTGATTATGGAATGCCTCCCCTATTCAGGATGGGATTTAAGTACAAGTCTAAAGTTCAGCATGTGCTTAAATGCTGTCCTGCATAAGGATGGACTTAAGCACAGGCTTAAATTTTTTTCCTGAATTGAGGCCTTAACCAATACACTGAAAACAAACTTCTGATTTCTTGGCATTCAAACTTTGCAAGCAGAGAGATTCCATAACATACTGAGTCCACAAAACAGTCCAGTCTCAAGTTTTCTTTAGTGCAGAAAGATACATTACAATTCTTGTTCACTACATTAATATCTTCAGTGTGATCCCCTCTCCCCCACCGGGCGCGCATGCACACACACACGTTGGGTAGTTTCCTGAGATATTTGTATTAATAACTGGTATGTTCTTCCAGTCCGTCATTTCTTTCTTGATTCTGCAATGAAGTCATAATGCTGAACTTGATATCAATCATTTATATAGCAACAGACTAGAGTTATTAGAAGAATCACAAATCTACTGCAAAGTCAAGTAGTAGCAGATGCTAGTGTAATATTTATTCAGACAATTCTTGAATAATTAGCAATATCAAGGGGAACACAGAGCATTACAAAGTGAATTGTTCTTAGTATAAATTTTCCCATTGTTTGTCACAAACTTGCCCAGATGTGAAAAGCTCTCTTTAAATATTCTATTAATTATTAATTTGTATGAAATATACCTGAACTGTTCAACTTTTATTTTTAAAACAGCTCATCAGAGTCGTAACAAGCTCAATAAAAGTACAAGGAGTCTTGGCTTATGCCTGTGTCGTGCTCTTCTATTGTGGGTAAGCTGAACATAAAAGAAGCAATTATTGAACAGTATTTACTGTCATTTAACTAAGTGATTGTATGAAGTAATTTCCTCTGTTGATGTGTTAAGGTAAAAACATTATACAGTCGCCTCTCCACGGAACCCAATAGGTGTGCAATTTACGTTGCATAAAATGCATTGCAGAACAGTCATAGTCAGATCTAGCAGCAGAGGCTGTGGTTATCTATATGGAGCTCATACTCTCCAGAAGTGCAGGCTTTGGCTGAGGCATAAAAGAATAAAAATAACCAGGCACTCTGAGCATCCATCACTGAGCAGTTTGCAGATAAACATTTGCATGTGTTTCAGAGCCTTCCTTTTCAGTTAATGATAAATTGTTATGATAATGGTCAACAGAATGAAACCAGAGTTTAAAAGGGAGGAGAAGATAAGTGTAAAGAGTGATTTTTTAAAAAAGGCGGGTGAGAATGCAAGGGATAATACTTGTATTATTCTTCATATATGTCTGGGTCAAACAGGGTAAAAGGAATGTTTTATGTATATCTTATTTGCAGTAAACTTGAGTTATTTTACATTTTCTGAGATTATATGTAACCATAGCTATTTAATATAGTCATTATTTTAAGACCTCACAGAATCTTATACAATAATTAATAATGCTACATTTGCTTAAACCAGAGGTATGAAAGCTTCTCTTGGCTCGGGGTAATTTGGCAATTGTCCAGAAGCTCAGGGACTATATCAAATTTGGATAATATGAAGCAGATGGTAGTCACTCTGATCTTGAACACAAAGGTGCTGCCCTTAGAAAACATAAGTCTTTGCACACATTTCATCTAAATCCAAGTGGACGTTGCTAAAATCAATATCACATGCTGTGATGTCTGTAGTTTCCATATGCCACACCTCTGCATTCAAGATAAAGGTAGTTGCATGTCTCATTTGGGCTTAAGGGTATGTTTTGGTCATTCCCCACCTGAAACAATTTTTAACTAAAAAAAGAAGACTACAAGTAAATACAAAAGATTAATGCATTTAAAAACTAAAATTGAAATAGATTTTTATAATATGCAAAATAGAAATATGTAACAGCTAATAACCACAATTGTATTCAGTGACTGAATATTTATACCACTCACTGGTAACGTGAAGAACTTGGGGAAAAAAAATTTTAAATTGAAAGATCATATGACACAGGGTGCCACCTTGCGCATGGGGGATCATTGATACATAAGCCCTCTTGGATAAACCCCCTCTGGAAAGAGCTAAAGATTGCATGCAGTAACCAGACCCAGGGAGTCAGTAAGGGTATTGTTTGGTGAAGCTTTGAGGATCCTTCCTGTTGCAAAGCTGCTGCACAAAAGGAGGATAGGTGCCCAGACTCTCCTTTCTAGTCCACATGGTCTCAGTAAGTAGACCTGTGCTAGAAGTTTCCCAAATGTAAAACTCAGGAGCTGGGGCAGGTTGAGAAGAATATCTGGGTATGTTCTCACTGTAGCATTAACCCAGACTCTTACTCAGATGTTGCCCCTAACCCTTCTCATGTCCACATATAAAATCCTCTGACCCCAAGTTGAGTGGTGCTTTCAATCCAAGCTAGCTGTCCTGGCCTGTGGTATAGGCTAAAGCCTGGGCGCTGCTTTCACCCACTTACCAACCCACTTGGCAGTGAAGATAGTCCTTCAGTGCTGTCCAACAGGTCTCCGATAGTTAGCATCTCCGCTTACTGCAGCACAAAGAACTATTGGATCCACCCACAAAAGTCCTAGTGACTCTCACTGGTAACCACAGCACCAGTGAGGACATTGTAACTTGGCTTTGCAGTGTGTCTGCTCACACCAAGGCTAGGCAAAACCAAGTTAACTCTGCAGAGAAGACTGTGACATCCTGCTCAGGACACCAAGAATTGTGAGCCACTGAGTTATCCCTCTGCCTCAGCAAATGAGAGTTTTGCTGTTGCTAAGTTGTCTGCCAGGCCAGCAAACTCTTCAGGACTCTGCCAGTCCAAACCTTGCCTTGCAGGTAACAATCAGTGAACATTAATTCCCAAATTCCCAAGAGATGTCTCTGGAGTGTTTAGTTCCTCTCACTGACATACTCACACAAACGCTCAAGTTCGCTGCTTCCCAGGAGAGAGAATACACACAAGCCAGTTGGTTTAGCTGAAGACTCCCACTTCACTTTAATACACCAGCGCTGAGATAGTTTTGTAATAAAACAAGAATAAGTTTATTAACAGAGTACAGAGATTTAAGTGATAATAAGCGAGAATAAAAGAGACAAGTTTTGGTTACAAACAAAACACGCTTTCTAGTGACCAAAGCTTAATTTTAGCAAGTTATAATTTTTACTTAAGCAGTTTCTCACTTATATCAAATTTCCAGCAGCTCTTGCCTTTCGGGCCAAGAGGATCCAGCTTTCCTAGGCTCAAAGGGTGCTGTATCCTGTTGCCCCCACAGTGATGGATAACTAAAAAACCTTTTTGCTTCCATTACATTACTCAAAGTCCATTGTCTCTGCCTCAAGAGCCAGGAAGGCTTCCTCAGGTGCAGATTCTGTTCCCCAATATGATTGGTAAACACTCTTCTCCCCTGCTCATTTAGCTTGATGGCTTTGTTTACCCTTTATGTAAATACACTTCCATTGTCTTCTGCTGGTAACCAAACTGGTTACTAGCTGGTTTACCAGACTAGTAAATATACATTCCTTTGTCTAAGGCAGGCTGGATTTTATGCTCTGTCCTCCAACACATATTTTAAGAACCTATTTCCATCACACATCTATAACTCTTTGTACCCAATCCATATGTACATCATGCAATGATTTCTAGGACAAGGGCATGTCACCAGTTTACACATGATAACTTATGTGATGCTTTTTAGATATATATATTATGACAACAGTGTGTTGAGGCAGTAAGTGTGTCAGGCCTCATGTGAGTTAGAGTAAGTGGGGAGACCCCTCTGCCAGCTGGGGTTGATGGGCTCCCAGGATCACAAAGGGTATGTTTACATAGCAAAGAGACACCCATGACTGGCGCGTGTCAGCCGACTTGGGTCAACGGGGCTCAAGCTTCAGGGCTGTTTTACTGCTGTGTAGACATCTGGGCTCAGGCTGGAGATCGTGGGCTCTAGGACCCTGTGGGGGGTCCCAGAGCTCAGGGAGCCTGGAAGTCTACACAGTAATGAAACAGCCCCTGCATTCCAAACCCCTGTCAGCTGGCACAGACCAGCCATGGGTTTCTCTTTGCTGTGCAGACATACCCTAAGACGTCCCTCTGTATTGTGCAACTTGGGTGAGGCTCTGGAGGGAGACACAGTGCAGGAATCCTGGGTCCAGGGCAGAAGTGCCTGAACTGAGATTTCTGCAGGAAGGGAGTTGATTGTGTGTTGTTTATTATCACTCCAATTCAAGGAAACAGGACCTGTATACATTCTGTAAATAAACAAATTACACCAGTAAAACACCTGACTCCAACTCACCAATTTCTGCTCCAGATGGACACTGACTTGAAGTACGGCAGGAGACCGATTCTGTAGTAATGTGTTAAGTATGCATGAATAAAGACAGCTGTGAGCTGTTTCGTCTTTGGATTTAGTTTATGAAATTAGATTAGATTTTATCATATTATATGAATTTCAAAGTGAGAATGGACCTTATTCTTTGCTGTGATCTCAGGTTTAGAATTAGCACATCTCCTAAATCCTCTGAGTAATTCCAAATTCTGCACACTACTCTTTCAGTGTCTGTAATTATAATCTACATAAGTGGAATTATCTGCAATGTGAGAGACAGAATTTAAATATAGTACAGACATGCGAGAAACACTGTTTAGATAAAGCTTTAAGATTTTATCACAAAGGATTTAGAATAAAATAAGAAGGAAATTGTTTTGACGGTGCAACAATTATTTAAGTTAATATTTATTACATTTAATAATGTAAGTCTTACTCAATATTTGTAAATTACATTTTGATTTAATTGTATAGGAATTTGAGCTGGTCACAAAAAACTAATCTGACCCACTTCTGCCTTCCCTATAGTTAGAAACCCAGAGCCCTCTGGCAAAAAAAACCCCTGGACACTCCTATGTAATCCATTATGAAAATTTGGTATTGATATCTTAGATGGGTGGGTTGTAACCCGCCAACATCCTGATCCAACTCTCATTGAAATCAATGGGAATTGGGTTAAGCCCTTAGCCTCTCATTTTTACAAACTAGAGTACATATCTGTGAAAGTATCTTGTTATGAACAAACCTCCTGAAGGCCTTTTTCAAAAGGTGGTGTGGGGAAAGAAAGCAAGGGACATTTCTTTGTAGTAAGAAAAAGTATTCTCTTACCCTAATAGAAGGGATTTTATAGAACCACAGTTACAGACCTGGGGAAAATCTAATTTCTTCTAGTTTGTGGTTGCTTAGGTACCAAAGTGACAGGTTCCTTTTGAAATACTGAGGACTATCTGCTCTGCTTATCCTCCCATCCCTCTGACAGACTTACTTTTAGAGGAAAATGTATTACATAAAAATCCCTTTGAGGGAGAAATGTTGTAAACCACATTTTTCTCTTTTTGACATGATCTTTGTTAATTCATTGTGTGATATTTGAGTTGCTACTGAAGTATACTTAGGTCTCTTTATAATGCACAAGTTAGACCTACTCCAAGGATTTTAACCTGAAAACATTAACTTTTTCCAGCAAATTTTCTGAATTTAGGCTATTATAACTGTCTATTAAGATTTTCATAATCAATGAGCCCCATATTCTTCTCCACCTGTTTACTATCATACTGTTGAGCAGAGTGTGACACACTGCACCCCCATGATCACACTTATTGTGTAATTGTGTATTATCTAATTCAAAGTATATCATGTAAGATGTTTTTGGAATGTGCATGTCATACTGAACATTATTGTTATAGTAATATGTTTGTTGCAATGTCACATATATGGTTATAAGGCTTCGCTATGTAATATTCCAAAATATGTGTCTCATGACTTGAGACAGATTAGACAAAACTGTACAGAGCTGAGGAGCAATTTGCACCTCATTAGGACTTGTATAGAACAACCCAGCTCAGCATTCCAGGAACAAAGGACTGGCCTAGATGTCAACAAATGAATCCACAAAGGACCACAGTGACTCAGGACATGAAGGGAACCATACATGGACACTGTTTGTCACCTGACCCTGAAGAGTGGTCGGAGGGGGACAAAGCCCCAGCGGGGAGAAGGAGCATTTTAAAAAGGAGAGACATTTTGCTGCTCGTTCTGTCTTCCATCTCCATCTACAAACACCACCAAGCAACTGAAGTGCTGATCACAGGGGGAGGGCCCGGCTGGAGGCAGACTAGACAGCTTGTGAGAAACATCTGAATTTGTAAGGTTGCTGAAAGTGTTACACTTAGGTTAGAATGCGATTTGCCTTTTATTTTCTCTTGATCAAATCCGACCTGCTTTCCTCTGACTTATAATCACTTAAAATCTTTCTGTACTTTGTGTGTGTGTGTGTGTGTGTTATCTAAAGCAGTGCATTTGGTTTAAGGTGTGTTAGAGACTCCATTTGAAGTGACAAGGCTGCTGCATATCAATTTCTTTGATAAATTGACGAACATATGAGCCTTCAGTGTACAGTGGGCAACACCGAACATTGTAAGACAGTAGTTCCTAGGGTTGCATATGGGACTGGGAATAGTGGTGGGGGGGTCATACCATTACATAATCTCATGAGTGGCTGACTAGAGGCACTCACTTACTGAGTTAGGAGTAATTTACATGCTATAGGCTGTGCATGAGCTGCCCAGGAATGGGGGTTCTCACAGCAAAGCAGGGTAAGACGGGCTCCAAGAGTGAAGGATTGGGGTGAAACAGCAATTCACCAGTCCAGATTGCAGAGGGAAACGTCACCTAGGGATATAGGGCTCTGTCCAAACCCTATCACAGCTGCTCCCCGGCTATCTAATGAGAGAAATAAAAGATACTCTTACAGCTCCTTGAGTAAGAAACAAGTTCAGGAGACCCAAATTCTGAGTCTAGCATAGAACCACCAGACTGGCCTGTAAATCAAAGTTCTCACTGAACAGCAACCCCAAACAGGGCTGAAATGTTTATTGTTCTGTCTTTCCATGATTAATGAAGTTTGTTGAAATGAATTTTAGGATGTGTCCTCAACAGCATTTTTTGTTTTGTCATATAGGGTTGAAATGTACATGGGCAATTGCTTAAGTTTCATCCTACAGAGAGTGGGTCTGTTTTATGCCATTGGACCCCCACAATGCAGCCTTGAGCTGCTTTCATTTTCAATATGGAGGTGTGGTCTAAAAATAGTACAGGCCCCTAGCATGTGATGTTCTGTTAAGAGTAGTAGTAATTAGCTTTTATAAAGTGCTTTTCATCTGTAAATCTCAAAGTGGTTACAAAGGTAAATAAGTCTCTTTCCCATTTTACAAATGGGAAACTGAGGCAGAGAGAACTAAAGAGACTTGCCTAAGTTTACACAGCAAATCAGTGGCAGAGGCAGGAAAAGAATCTAGGTCTTCATTGTTTACTGCATCATATTACTCCCAGCCTGGCTACTCAGATAGAAATGGAATACTGCATGCTAGGACTTGTAGACTCCAAGGACTGTACACCTCAATATTAAAGCTGAGAGCTACTGCAGTTTGGCCATTTTATGGAAATTTAGGTGCAGTCTTTGAATACCTGGCAAGTTACCAATGTGGTCCAGGGTTGGACAGAGCTTGAGAGTTCCACAATGCTTATTATTACTAGAGATGCTTCACAACTATCATGGACTTGCTATTACTTTAAATATGCTTTTCAAATTAGATTTTTAAGTACTTAATGTGTTGAAAAATTGCTGAAATTCCCATAGTCACTCCATTAAGTAAACACTAATATTAAGTAGCTAAAATACTGATATTAGGATCCAAATGACTTCTAGAAGCATTTGAACTTTTTACCCTCTGAAACTCTTTTTACATTAAAAAGCATGGAACCTGAAACCAACTTAGTGTGGGGATTTTTTTTGTTTGTTTGTTTGTTTTTTGTTTTTGTCCAGTCTATAGGCCATAAGGAAGCCTTACAGTTGGAAGAATTAGCTAACAAATCCCTTCATGACAGCAGAAATAATTTATTAAACTGTTTTGATATAAACACCAGTAACACAAACACGTAAATGTATCCTTTTATTTTTCAGGTTAATTTCACTAAAAGTCCTTAACAGCATTGTGTTGTTGGGAAAGTCGTGCCAATATGTAAAGGAAGCAAAAATGGAAGAGAAGTTGTTCAGTACTCCCGCTGCTAACACTCCAGGGAAACCATTCACTAAACCACAAAGCAAATTTAAATCTACTCAAGGTAAGTTTAACTTTTTTCAGATGATCAGTGGAGGGGAAACTGTTTCCAGATTAAATGTAATACTCAATCAGCTGTTCAACAGTACATTTACCGCATAGTGTACCACGCAATAACTATGCTTTGGTTCACATGTTAGGACTATGAGCATACACCTAGCAGCTGGATCACAGTTCTGTAAACAGAAGAATTTATTGTCCATTACTCAGTGCTTCATCCTTCACAGACATAAATATTCTCCACTACAATAAACTTCCACCATGGTATGCGGGAGGAGGTTTCATTTTCTAAATGGAATTAACGTCAATTCTTCTGTTCTGAAGATTGCCTCCTTATTTTTTGTTTCATAATGTATAGGGTGGTTTTCTTATTTTTCTGCAGTTTATGTACAGGACCTTTAACATCAGGTGTTAAAAAACTGTTATTAATAAATAATTGTAATGGTGTATTAGTTTTTTTTATGTCCCTCTTTGACATAATATGGGTAAAAACAGAAACCTTCACAGTTCTGCTCAACAAAGTTGGATTATATATCATCTCTGGGAAGAATCCAATGGGAGCCCCTGAGAATTTAACAGTGAGGCTTTATTGTGTTCTCACTCTAAGGCTTGCCAAAGACTTAAACAGCATGAAATGTAAGGTGCTTAGACATCATAGTGTCTTGATAGCAATCCTAGAGTTAAGAATCTGTCAGCATTTCAGTTATAAAACCTTGTATCTCAACTGTGTCAAATCATATGAGCAGAAACTTAATGCATACATTTATTTTAAAATGGCTTCAATCCATAAAATTGCTTTTTTATTAATTGTGAAAAAACTTACATACAGTAGGTCTAGATACTTTTTCCAAGCTTTTCCTAGAAAATGTTACAGTATTACAGTGCTAATTTTTTCTTAAATTATAAAACATTTTAATACTTCATTGGATATGGGACTTAATTCATGCTTAAGGGTTGACCCTTAAAACTTACCAACAGCTCCCAGTAAATAAACTCTGAAGACTATTTTTAGCTGAAGCAGCAGTAAGCTTACCAGGTCAGTCAGCAGAGAGCTTATGCCTCAAATGACACAATTTTATAAGAAGCAGAGACCTATATACGTCTATGAATGTCACTTAAAATATTCTCAGCTTCTATAAAATCCTCAGAGGTGGAAGAAAAGCTTAATTCTTCAATGCCATCACTTCATTTCATAAATACAGTGACTTTTAACAACAGTTGTTTCACTATAAAGCCAGATCAGATGTAAGAATTTTTCTAGCTTCACTCCACTCCTGTCTCTTCAATATTATTTCAGAGTTCTTCATTCTTGATTAATCCTTATGCCCTATTTATAGATTTAAACAGCACGTCATCTGTTGCTAGCGATACAATCACCAGGTATCAAGGATTTCATCTAGCCTAGTTTCTTTCACCCTATAGTGTAAGAGTATTTTATTTTCCAGAGAGTTTACACCTTAATCATAGGGGTGTACACAGTTGCAATTACCATATGTAAAGTTTGACAGCTGCTTTTGAAGAATAGGGTCACAAATTAGACTAATTCATCTGGAAATGGTTCAGTGGGAAGATAACTACCTTCATATTGAACCTCTACAGTGAACCTTGTTGTCATGACTGTTCTTCCCTCATGTGTGTGCAGTATGTTTAACTGACACGGGACTTTATTAAATTACTCCAAAGACTGGTTTTTTGCCTAAAAATAGTAGATACTATATACAAATGACTGGAATTGGTGGTATAATAGAGAAGCTGCCTTATAAAGTAGTTGTCTGGAACTAGTAATTATGTGGTTTTACACATTGCTGTAATATTTCTGTTGAAAACTCTAATTTTGATGTTTATTACTTTTGTTGGATAACGTTCTGTTGGCTGGATCTTACAACAACTTCCCAACCCAAGCCAGCCAAATTCCCTTAAAATATGTCATTTACCTTGTTTCTAAGAAGAGCAAAAAATAATGTCATTCTTCCCTGCCAAATTTCCTTTGGGGTGGGGAAAATCCAGCATTTTCAGCTGTTTTCAAAGTTATATTTTAATACAGCATAGAAATATTAGGTGTCAAGTGTTCATAAACCTTTTAAAAATTGTATTAATGAGTCCAACGATCAATTCTATTGAAACAAAAGGAAGGAACCCTAACAAATCAAGGGACTTCATGGAGTTATTTTAGGATCAGATGCCATAAAAACAAACACATTAGTTATCATTTACCATATATGAACCTTCTCCATTGGTTAAAACATAGGGCATCCAGCTTTCCTATGCAAATACTTTGGGATACAATCCTACAATCTAGATTCTTTTATAGAAATCAGTTCTGTTTTACTACTGTTGATTGGAATAATTTCAACAGGCTTCAGATGGGATAGGTGGAGAAAACAAACTTATTACACAAACCGATAAAAACAAGCAAGTAAACCAGAAACATACCATATGGTTTTCAATAGTATGCCACAATGACCATGACCTTTAGCTGCTTTTTTATTGCATCTGATTGTGCCTCAATATTGGATGACATATGGTATGCTCCTGCATTGCCTGAATGTCTTTATTTTGCTGGATTTGTATCACAAGGTTAATCAAAATTCATACACAATATTTTATTGCATTAGTAAGCATTATAGGACCCTAATGGCAGTGGTAACAAAAAGTGAAGTGGTTTGACAGGATATTAAGTAGTATCTGGTTTCCAAAACTGATTAATTTGCTTTTGTGCTACTTATATTGTTCATGTGGCTAACCTTCTAAGCCCTCAGTGTAGCTTTGATAATGGACAGATCTTTCAGTTTCAAATGCATCGATGTGCTTATACAATTAATACATTTTTTTTAATTCTGATTTCTGCTCTTCCAACAGGAATTTCTACAGACGAGAGTTTCTCTGCATCAGTTACCAATCAGCCTGTACATCAGAAGGAAAATACCACATCTTTACTTGTGACAAGCAACTCTGATCAATTCCTGACAACTCCTGATGGAGAAGATAAAGATATAATCCAAGACAATTCAGAATTAAAACACAGATCTTCAAAGAAAGATTTGTTGGAGATAGACAGGTTTACCATTTGTGGAAACAGAATTGACTAAATAGATGTGCTTAGGATACTGATTTATTGGGACAGCAAATGCTACCAGAATGGACAGTTGCCAAAAAAGGCACTTAAATATTTATTTTAAAACTTAAATTATTAATGGCAAACAAATATTAATTTCTACAAGTAACTTGGCTTGGTAGCTGGTCAGGTCAAGTAACAGAAATCTTTTACTTGACTCTTCGGAAAATATCATGGATTGTGAGAGTCTCCTTGTCTATTTTGCAGAGCTATAGTATCGCTGTCTTGGAAATAGACTGAAAAAAATCAAAATCCTATTTTGCTTTGTGAAACCATGCTTCCAGAAGGTATCACTTTTATCAAAGTCTCTCCAGTATGAGGATATACCTGGGAATGTGTGACAACTTTAATAGGAAGCTCATCTTTCCAGTCTCATGTTGTTTTCATAAACAGCTGCAAACAGATTTCAAAACTTGTACTTATCAGCCAACACACAAAAAAGCACTGGTAGATTAAACAGTAAGTCAAGATAATTATTCTTGTCACCAGAAAAGTCTTTGAAGATGTATCTGAACTAATCAGAATAAAATACTATATTTAAATGAAAGACCTACTGCATAGTATTTTATCTAAAATGTAAGCCAGTGAAGAAAATGGATCACAAATACAAAGAAATTTAGTGAAGGTTCTGCATAACTGTGCAAACACAGCTTCATCATTTTTCTGTTCAATTACAATGTGTTCTGCAAGGCAAACTTTAGACATTTATAAATGCTATAGGAAAGGCTTTTTAAAAAAAAAAAAAAAAAAAAGCTGAGGCTTGTTTTTTGCAATGGGAAACATTTTGTTTTGAAGTGGCACTTCTTTATATTGAGGATAGGTAGTGTGAACTTAAGCAAGCAACACTAGTGCTGTATTGAAATTATCTGGAATTTATGCAACAGAAGAAATAATTACGCACTGCATTTTGGTTTAAACCAGTTGATAAAAATGGCATCTATCTGTTAACTTGGCTGGAAAATATGCCCATATAATAGTTGTACAGAAAATCAGAAGTGTCCATTTTAATTGATGGATTTTAAGCAAATGTAAGTAGATTTGAATAGCTTTGTTATGAAACACTTGGTTTTATGAAGTATAATGCATCTTAATTTCTGGTGTGTGTGGCAAGGTGGGGGGAATTGGCAAAAGGCACTTTGGATCCCTCAAATCAAGAATGAACACATTTCAACTCAATATCTAGGCTAAAGAACTGCATTAAAAGACAATCTTTCATCCAGTGATGAATCCTAGATACGCTGTTAAATTGCAACATTAACCTCTATTTTCAAAAACCTTTTAAAAGATTTACATTAATGTCAACTAAATTATTTCCCTTGGAATCTTATTTTGGTTTTTGGATATGACACAGATATTTCAGTTATGAACAAACCACAGAATTTTGTTTATTATTAATTGATTTATAATCTATTACAGAGTGGAAAAGCCAAAATTTAATGTTGGGCTTATGAATATGAAATGTGGAAGAATACATGCTAATTCCTAAAATCTGCAGAGTTGTGTTAATATGACAGAACAGAGATAAATGTACAGAAATAATGTTATGAAACTGAGCAGAATTTGAAGTTGTAATGAAAAATGGCTTTATCATACAGGTCAACATCATCTGCTCTAAAGGGAGCTTCTTGGTATGCACCCTCTTCTCTTCCGCCAACAGTAGCTGGACTAATGGGTAGAATCAATGGAGGCTGTTGGGGTGGGGGAAGGAGAGTCTAAAATGCTTTTATTTTTTATGTATTTTATGTTCGTTGAGAAATTTACACATTAAAATTCAATTCAGATCATCTGTGAATTTGGTGTAACTTAAATGTTTCAATTATTTAGCAGTTGCTAAAGGAAGCTTGGAATGATTTTCATTTCTTCTGTTAAATGACATTCTGTACCAATTTTATAAGTGCATCTTGTGTGAAACTCAATAAAATTCAATTTTGTAATCTTTGTTTAAAAAAAGGAGAAGAATAGACTGGATTTCTTTGCTACATTTGCCAGTTTTGAATACTGCAATGTGACTTTCTGCGAAGTCTGTTTTCACTATGAAGAGCTTATTTTTTGCAAGCACAGGACAAGCACCCTACTTTAGACCTGATTTTAATACTGGTTTTGTTCTTGTGTACTTATCACTGTCTAAAATCCACAGGAGGTGTTAATGCCAGCCTACTGTTAATCGGAATGTTAATTGTTTAGAGAGAGAATCAAGTTGAAACCCGGTCAATTTTTTAAAAAAAATTAGTTTTCTGTTTCACTTGCCCTTACATCAATCCTGTTCATTTTTGTGATTTTTACATATCCACTGTCCTATTTTTAATGTTTTTCCTCTTACTGTGTGAAAGACTACACAAACAAGGGTAACTGACTGTATAAAAAGTGTTGCCAAATGCAAAAGAAAAAAGAATCCCAGCTCTTGGTGATAGAAAATTTAGTTACAATAATACCTGATTTTTAAAAAAACTTCTTCTAGAAATATGATTTGTGAATATGTGGCCATTTAAAATGGCTGCCAAAACTTTAACTTATTAACTATATTGTAGTTCCACTTCTCGTGTGTGTGTGCGTGCGCGCGTGGGAGCGTGCGCGCGTACGTACATACGTACGTACATGTATGCTGTGGAGGTGACTGGTCGCAACTCCATAGTTAGGGCTGTGTTCTAACGGGTTTAAAATTGGTATACATTCCTTTTTTTTCCCTCTAAAAGAAGGTGGCCAGCATAAAATATCACACAGAGGTTAGTTTTTATGCTCTCTGGATTATTTATATACTTTTTGTTTGCTTTCTCTTCATAGCCCTTTTAAATAGGGCTTTAGCTGACATTTTTCCTTGTCTTTTCTAGTTTGCATTGCTGACAAAAAACCCTTGAACATGGTCTATCCACTAAACTTTTTAGAGATATGTGTGCTAACTCGATCTGGTACATATGCAAACCTGATTGATGGGAACTAGGCAATTCAAACCTGACTGACTGGGGTAAGGGGCCAACTCTCTCAGTAACTACCCATTTGTCACATTTTATCGTACAACATGAGTAGCTGCGTTTCTCCGCCCCACAGATTTTCATCCTCCACTTTCAATCAAGCTTTAAAAAATGTAGTAAACTAATAAACAGAAAACGTCATTGCAAAGCACTTGAGGTTGCTACACATAATATACCTGACATATCTCCCCACAAAAGCAAGGAAATGAGAAATATTAATGTCTACCTGTACAGACTCTCTATTCCTCCAGTCGCACGCACATATCAGTACTATTGTACGTTACAGACCATGTACTGCAATTTTCACAGCCCCATAGCATTGTCTGCCTTCTATCACCCCTATAACTGCCCTTCTACTCACAACCCTTTATCAGACTACCCTGTCCAAACTTAATACACTACTTCACCAAACTTTTCGTGTTGAGGAATATATAATCTGTTAAGGCGTATGTACCAAAAGGGTGAAAAGGAGGTAGTTGAAGTTGCAATGTGTGGTGTGTGACCCTCATTTGGTTTAGCTTACTACACTTTTTAATTAAACTAAACTGAATTAAGGTCACTAATTCTGAATGAGTGTGTTCACACTTCCGTTTAATGCGGTTTAACTAATCTGATTTAAATTCAGTTTTCATTAATTCACATGAATTTTCCTGAGTGTCTCCATATGGATAAGCCTTTAAGGGTATGTTTACATTGCAGCTGGGAGCATGCCTCCCAGTCTGGGTAGACAGACTTACGTTAGTGGGGCTTGAGTTGAACACTAAAAATAGCATTGTGGACATTGTGGCTGGGACTCTTCAAACATACTTGCAGGATCTTCTTACAGTTTCTTGTTCTCCATTTTTTCCATATTGTCCCCTCCCTGGTCTGCCTGTTCCAGGTGGCTTTCCTCGACTTGGTGAGGAAAGGCATGTATCTGATAGATGAACTTAGATAAGTCTCTTGTTCTGTAGGCTGTAATTTTCCAACCTGTTTTACTGGGTCAGATCAGCAGCTGGGGAGGGAAAGGTGACAAGTGTTCACAACTAATTTATAGCTAACTAGCAATTCTTCAAGTGTTGGTCCCTATGTGGATTCTAGACGTGGGTGTGCATGCACACCATGTGCTGGCACTGGAATTGTTCAAAGTAGTCTCCATCAACTTGCGTGTGTGTCGTGCGTTCACCACATGGTGTATCCAAGGTGTTATGAGACTGCACGGGTCGACGCTCCCTCAGTTCCTTCTTACCGCCGCATAGCCAGAGTTGGAACACTCCTTCCTGCGTAACAACAACAAAAAAGTTAATAGTTCCAATAATTTTACTAGTTTAATAGTCCTTGGTACTGTTGTAGGAATGAGTTAGCTTGTACCGAGTCAACTTCCTCCAACTAGGGCATCCTACCGCTTCCGGGGAACTATGCCCAAACAAGTTGGCTTTAAGAACTGTTACATGTTCCTGATCATTTTTGGTAAGTGACAACCATTGACAGTGCCTCTATTGCCTCAGGGAGACACACATAGTAGCCTGCTGCTCTGTCTGCCGATCCTTTCCAATTTACGGATTTTGAGAGAGAAATTAAAAGGTAAATTAACAGTTTGACTTCAGCAAAGACTTTATTTTGGTTACAAAAGGTGTGAATGACAGTCAGTTACCTGGAGCCAATGAAAGGAGCTATTAGAAGATGCTTACCTGGGCTTCAGCAAAGCATTAAATCGTGCACGATTTAAGAATGTGAGAGGTCAATGACTGGGACTACTCACTCAGTTACAAACATGCTTAAAAGCTTTGCTGGATCAGAATAATACAAAGGTGTGTTTGAGAAAGGGTTATTGATCAGAAGGCAGTTGTGAGAACACACTTTTCATTGGGCTGTTTTAATATCTGGCATTATAGGCACAACATTGGGTATGTAAAGTACATTTTTCCAGTTGCGGTAGGCTCTAAATTGTTTAGTGCCCTGGCTATACACTTAACATGGATTCTTTGAACATTTCATCTGCACCTTGACCGGAAGAGCACTACAGCATTTGTAACCTTAGTCTGGTTACATTCTATCATCTTGCCTCCGTATAACCCCAGAAGTGATTTGTTGGGTTCAGGAGACGCAAAAGGGCAAATATTAGCCAGGCCCAGACATACGCTGTGTATCCCATTTACATTTTTGTGGATTTCATTCTCTTTGCTTGCAAATTTCAGTCAACCTTGTCTTTATATTCAGATAATTGAGAACTGAATCTAAAGAATGAATAAATGGACATGTGGAATCCATGTATCCCAAAAAGCACACCCAGCTGTATTTAAGCTAAATTCATACATTTTTTTAATGAATTTTAAAAGCACACACAAAATTGGCAGTGTGTGCAAACACAAGATGCATTTTGTTGGGCTTTAACTACCAAGCTTTCTCCATAGGAATATTTTATTAAACTATGAAAGGTTACGCAGCCTTTCAGATGTTCATCAGCTAAGCAGAATTTCCCCTCAAGCCTAAATAGGTTTTATAATCATGAGTATTCTGTTAATGTATTTAATTCAGTCATAATTTAAGGTTTGTTTATATATTGTGTAATTTTCTCATCTTTAGTCGTTTGGGTTTTTAAGACATTTCCATTACTGTAAATATCTATCTATCTAAATTTTTTCAATTACAGTTTTAATAAAGCAACTTGTTTTTTGTCATGACAGTAGATCCAGTCTTAATGAAGTAAAGTGCTCACTTTATTATGGCAAACGTCAAATGCTAATTACAACTGTTTAGTCTTAGATTCAGATTTCCTATTTATACCTGTTTTTTGGTAGTGGTGAGGAACACAAGTGAAAAATAGATTTCATTCAAAACTAGAATGCAAATCAGCTCCTATCCTATCTAAAAATTATACAGCTAAAATTGTTTTGCCATATGAACATTACAAAAATTGAGTACAAAAGAGTGACATATTTCTGCCTTACAAACTAGGACACTCTAATTTAAGTGAGCAAACTAGTCTCAAGTACACTTTTAATCAGCTTGATGAAATCCTGACTTTGTGTTGTAATTGACCTCTTTGTAGATATTAAACAGAGAGCTTTCCTCTTCATACTGTCCTTTTAAATAGCTACTATATGCATATTTGAAGGTGTTCGTTCTATTGATTCCAAAAAACAAATTACCTTCTATGACTTCTAAACTGCCACAATCTGAAATTTATTTTCACTAGAAGAGCCTTAACAGACTATATTAAGTTATGCAGCTAGACCATCTCTCATATTTATGAAAGCTAAAAGATACCTCTGCCTATTACGAAGTGTCACATGAATGTGATTCAAGCACGGGCTATAGGAGAGTGAAGTTAAGCAGTTTGTCACAGGGAAATGGTGTGGAGATTCCCTAATGAAGTTTCCATTTGTCTCTTATTTCTAACACAGCAAAAAATGTATCCACCTTGTAAATTTGAACTTGTTAATTTTGTTCCTTGGTCGCATGTTGTGTTTTCCCCATCACAAACAACATGACCTGCAACCAGAGAGAATCTAAAATCGAGCTGCTTGAATACGTAAGAAGAAACTGAAGAGCTGTCAATCAGGTCAGTAAACCTATTGCAGATCTAGTGATGGATTTACAGGTAAACCTGGAAATGGTAAGAGCATGGGGGTTTTTAACAATCATGGGCTCATTTTCATTTTTGTAACAATGTGAAAGAAATCAATTTCTGAGTTGTTTGGTCTTTCATTTCAAACACTGCACACCTCTAGAACAATCCATCAACCTAATGCTCTCTAGATAATCTCTGTCATTCCTAAACGCTTTCCAGAGTGGGAGCATCGCTGCATCCTGATAGCTTTTAAAATGCAGTGTAGACATACCTATCGCAGCAAGAGCTCCCATCTCTGGCTTCAGAGCCCAAGCTCCAGCCCAAACCCAAATGTCAATACAGCTGTTTTTAAGTGCTGTAGCATAAGCCAGAGTCTGTAGACTAGGGCTCTGAAACCTGCTGTCGTGGGGTTTTAAAATGCAGTGTAGACATACTCAATAAGGCCAGGATTCCACCCCTAATGCATTTTATTATCCTCCAGACAAGGAAAAGCACTGGTAAATAATTTGCAAGACTCTGCTAATGTTCTGCTTGTTTTGTTCACCTGAGCCCATGAGATACTGAGCATCAAAGGAAGTTGAAGACGTATCTTAGGCCTCAGTCCTTCAAGCTGTCCCGTGTAGGCAAGCTTCCAAGCAGACACAGGGATTTAGTCTACAGGACTGACCCCTGAGATGGTAAATTCTGTTAGGGATGAAATGTAAAGCACAAAGCAAACAGTGTGAAATAGATAATTAATGCTCATATGTTTGTATAGGCAAACATACTTTGTAGTATTAGCTTATTCAGTATTAATCAACAGCCTTAAATCTGCATATGCAATGAGCAGCACATTTTTAAGCCACAAACAAGTTATTGTCCAAATATCTGAGTCCAGCTGTACTGGGATCACATGGCAGGACCTGTGACAGGAATGTTTATCTTGGATCAAAGGAAGTTACTAAACAAAGTTGTACTTTTTAACATGGAGCTATTTTGTTGCTCAGGGAAGAGTGCAACTTCATGCAACTCAAGCACTAATCCTGCCCCAGTTCTGCTCTTCTATGGCCATTGGCTCTCCTGTGGTAGGAGCTGAAGCTCCAGTTTGAGAAGAGTCCTCGCTGTAAGTGCTCAAATTTTATTACATCAACCCCTAGTGATGGTGAAGTTCCTCCTCTCTGATAACATTCTGTGAGCGTAATGACTGGATCCTGCGGGACGCTGAGTGCCCCCAATTCCCACTGACCTTCCTCAGGAGTTGAGGTGGCTCAGCACAAGGCAGAACTATATCAAAGCTGCAGTTAAAAACAGGTCATGTTTGGTGATTCTACTGCTTGCTCATCCCCAGAGGTGGAACCTTCAGCTCAATGCTCAGATGCCTGGGGGGGAGAAATATCAGGAGCTTTAAACTGCTCTTGTCTCTCCCAAACCGGATACTGCATCTGTAGATTCATCTGCACAAATCAGATCGGGCAGTTTATTATTGCTGGTGGCTAAGCACTATAGCTGACTAGTACACGTAGGAGTCCTGCAGCTGATGCTGGACTGGCTGTCTCACATCTCACTGCAGCTGAGACTTGAACTGGGACCCCTCTGGTCAGAAGGCAGCAACTGTAGTGATACAGACAATAGGGAGCTTCCCTTGGGCCAGAGCAGCAGGAGCTGAGCTACACTTGTTTCTACTGAAAACTTCTCTCACTGTGAGTCCCAGATTTCTCACCTCTAAGCAATGGGACCTCACGTCCAGATCAGTTAACATCCTCCACCCTTTGGAACTCCCCAAACCAGTGGCTGTAATGAGAGAATGAGCCTTGCACTGGGACTTAATCTTGTATCAGTAGCTAATGCTGAAAACCTATCGTGAAAGCAAAGGACTTGACTGCTAAAACTAGGCTGCTCCAACAAAAATCTTCTGAGCTGTCCTTAGTCTCCAGATTCAATGGAATGCTTCATGAGGGAGAATTTGTATTTGCCACACATCTTAAGCCGCATAGCAATGGAAGAATTAGCATGATGGGCTATCTCAATACAAACATATTCTGTGCTTGCCTGGCATGAATCCGATACCTCAACACTGTTGTGCCTGGGTGCACCAAGATTGAATTTGGCCCTGCTGCCTAGACTGCACATGGGGGGAGACAGAGAAAATTCTTAAACAGATGAAGCTTTGAATTTTCACACTGTATCAGTTTTTCCCTAAAACAAAGAATGAAACTATGGAGTATTTCTAGTAGGCAATTTCTTACCGTAGGTATCTAGGTCCAGCTGACCTGCCTGTGTTTGGTCCTGGTCCAGCAAAGCACTTAAGCATGTGCATAATAAAGTTCAGGAGTGGTCCCATATCTATTCCCACTATCACTGTCCGCTTTAGGAGATTGCGGGTCTGCTGTTGAAAATGGTTTAGTGTGCAACATGAGTTTGAGCTTTTGCCCTCTGCCTTTTTATTGTATTTGCTTCATTGATCTGACAAACCATCTAATGGTCATAAGCACCTATCAGAATTCTAAAAAAAAAAAGAGTCCTATAGCACTTTAAAGACTAACAAATTTAATTTCTGCAGGCATAAACTTTCGTGGACTGCAACCCACTTTGTCAGATGCAAGAAATAGAAATCAGATAGGGGGTCTATATATACATCCAAGGGTAAAGAACAACAATGGGGAGGGTAGGTGTTAGCAAAGTCCATTCAGTTAGAGTAGATGCGGACTATTCACAACCATTGATTAGAAGGTGAGAATGTGTAAACAGTGACAATCACTTCTTGTAATGAGATAACCATTCCAAGTCCCTATTCAGACCCAGTTTGATTGTGTCAAGTCTGCATATGAGTTCCAGCTCTGCAGTTTCTCGCTGAAGTTTGTTTTTGAAGTTTTTTTGTAGAAGTATGGCAACTTTCAAGTCAGCTACAGAGTGTCCTGAGCGATTGAAGTGCTCTCCGACTGGTTTATGGATGTTACCGTTTTTTATGTCTGATTTGTGTCCATTTATTCTTTTGCATAGTGACAGTCCAGTTTGGCCAATGTACATGGCAGAGGGGCATTGCTGGCACATGATGGCATATATTACATTAGTAGATGTGCAGGTGAATGAGATCCTTATGGTATGGCTGATGTGGTTAGGACCTGTGATGGTGTCACTAGAGTCGATGTGCAGGCAGAGCTGGCAACGGAGTTTGTTGCAGGGATAGGTTCCTGGGTTACTGTTCTTGTTGTATGGTGTATGGTTGCTGGTGAGTATTTGCTTCAGGTTGGGGAGCTGTCTGTAAGCAAAGATAGGTCTGCCTCCCACGGCTTGAGCGAGTGAGGGATCATCTGCTAGGATAGGTTGTAGATCCTTAATGATGTGTTGGAGAGATTTTAGCTGGGGGCTGTAGGTGGTGGCCAGTGGCATTCTGTTGTTTTCTTTGTTGGGTCTGTCCTGTAGTAGGTGACTTCTGGGTACCTGTCTGGCTCTGTCAATTTGTTTCTTCACCTCTCCAGGTGGGTATTGTAGTTTTAAGACTGTTTTATGGAGATCCTGTAAGTGTTTGTCTCTGTCTGAGGGATCGGAGCAAATCCGGTTGTATCTTAAGCTTGGCTGTAGACAATGGATCGTGTAATGTGTCCAGGGTGGAAGCTGAAGCATGAAGATATGTATTGCAGTTCCTTCCCCTATAATCAATAAGTGTTTTCCTGTCAATATTTTTAAACTCCGCAGATACACTGAACCTTTAATAGTCAAACCAAATCAATATCCACAACTCTCCATCATGAACCACAAAACCACAAGCTCCATCATGAAAGCGAAAAAATGCCACCCTTCCAATTGAGGGCAATACTAACTGGTCACCTTAAGTAACATTATGCGTGCTCTGTTTTGTTCTCATTTTGAACAATACAGTACTTGGATGGCTTGTGTGCCAGTGGCAAGAGTAGGCAGCATGCCATCTTCTTAACTTGCAGGTACTGGAGTTGACTCATTTAGCTACTGTAAGAAAGGGATCCATGTTTCAAGTCTCTCCTTCTTGCTTCATTTCAGATATGTGAAGTTTTTCCATGATTAATATCTTCCTCATCCAGGCCATATTCTCTGCATCTTCTGATGATACCAAAATGAGCATTCCTTTCCAAACAAGTCTGTAAAAGAGGATTTTTACACAGGAACAAAACTGATTGCGGAAAAGAAATGAGCACAAAAGTGTTCTTGGGCAATCCAGGAAATTGCTAGTTAAGTTACTAATACTGATTTTTTGTGTTTTAGTGATAGGTTTTGTGGAGAAAAAAATAAGTGCTCTTGGTTGGTTTTACCATAAAGAAGTATACTTTGTTTTCAGTAACCTGTTGCCATGAATATTTTTGGGGGATGTCCAATAGCCAACAGTATGGTTTCATTGCTGGGTCAGCTGATGAAAAGAGGCCTGAATGGAATATAAAAATGTTATCTTGTATTTAAGCTCTAAGTACAGTATTTTAATGTCTTCCCCAATCTCTCAAAGATTGTATAGGATCATTTCATCACGTATAAAACCACAAGTAAACTTCAGGGAATAGAATGCTTCTCTAAAATTGGGTCATTTATCTGGCTCTTAGGAGACAATGAGGATTTAATTATGCCCAGGACAGTAAAACTAATATAATTAGCCCCCCAGAAAAGTTTGATTTACAGACAAAAATAAACTTTTTGATAGCTCCAGAAAAGAACATCACTAGTATGAAAATAAGTCTGTACAAATGTACAGCTTCATACACTGAATAGGGCAATATGTGTAGCCTGAATAAGGACAAGCATTTTGAGAGAGAGAGAGAGAGAGATTCTGCTTTGTTTAATCTGGTGATAGCACTATGTAATAGGAAACTTGTTTTGTTTTCATTCTGGGCACACACATATGGACTGGATATTGTGTCACTTGTCTCCTTTTAAACAATGGGCTATATTGTCTGTCCACTGAAGTCAATGGAGATATGCCAGCAGAAAACTCTGCCCAATATCTGTTACTGAATGCCTTCATAAGAGTCTCAGACAGCAGTATTGCAGTGCGTGACACTGATTCCTTACCAACGTTGCTTTAGGAAAGATACCACCTAATTCTAATTTGAAGAGCAGAGGATGGCAGGAGTGTGAGCAATACATAATCTGGTAAGGAGAAACAGGTCCTAATATAGTCATCCCCTCTAAACTGCTCAGCATCTTTTCGTTTGCCTTTTTCCCCTCGCCCCACAAGATCTGAAATTAGGGCCATAAAATACATCGTCAAAGCCCATGCAGGGTGTAGGAAACTCCATGCTATTCTAGTAAAGGCGTTTTCTCATCATTGTTCAATGAGGAGGCAGGCTTTACTCCCTTTTCCTGGTGGAATGGGTAGGGGGTAGACCCCATTAGGTACGGGACATCCCAAGAACTGCATAGAGCCAGCTGCCACTGCACAGGTGACCCACTGCACCCAACTCTGGCAGCGCTTCCCCTCCAGGAGCCATGACTCGATGGGCTGCCTCACCCACGCAGCTGGACAGCAGCACGCTCCCAGGATCGAATGGAAGTTAGTGCTACTGGTAGCAGCAGCTGTTAAATCCTGTGCCACTGACATAGGCCCATTGGTGCCAACTGGCAAAGGGTTCACTGTTCTTTACAAGCGACTTCTGTCTCAGACCTGACCAACTCACTACACCTAATGCACTGCTTTCAAGGTAATTATCCTTAAAGGGTCACATATGAGATCTCTACTGAACGATGTAAATTATCGATACTCAGAACTGTATGGGTGTAAGGAACAAAGTGACTATATCGAAAATGATGCCCTTACAGTCTTGGAGAAACAGCGAGTCACTGGGGAAAAATATGTCTCGGTGATGGCCCATCAAGTGGGAAGCAGCTGTCACTCCTCCCTGGCTAGGGAATTATGTAATGTATGCTCAATTGTCTACCTTTGCACCAACCCAGAAAAGTCAAAGGAAAGCCAGACTATAAATGCCAAAACCACTTAGAAGGAAAAGGAATGCTGTGACAGCCAGGGGATTGCCATGGCTGGGAATGAAGACTCATTCAATATATTGCAGGGTGGAGAAAGACGCTACAGATCCATTAACTGTTAAGGAACCTTGATGAGTGTGGAGGAGCTTCATGAAAGACCGGATCATAGCTCCTTGGGGGACAGCAAAATAATTAACTTTGAGATGAAAATCAACTTTATTGGATAGGAAAGGTAACAAGTGTAAGCCCTGGTTTGCATTGCACATTCGTCATGCACATTGGAAAATATAATCCCAGCTATACATATAAAATCATGGGGTCTAAATTGCCACTCAAGAAAGAGATCTTGGAGTCATTGTGGATAGGTCTCTGAAAATATCCATTCAGTGTGCTGCAGCAGTCAAAAAAGCTAACAATGTTAGGAATCATTAGGAAAGAGAGAGTTCCTGTCTTATTATCTATCATATTGCCTCTTTATAAATCCATGATACGCCCACATATTGAATACTAAGTGCAGATCTGATTGCCCCATCTCAAAAAAGATATATCAGAATTGGAAAAGGTACAGGAAAGGGCAACAAAATTATTAGGGGTATGGAACAGCTTCCATATGAAGAGAGATTAATAAGACTGGGACTTTTCAGATTGGAAAAGGGATATGAAGAGGTCTATAAAATCATGACTGGTGTGCAGAAAGTAAAGAAGTGTTATTTACTCATAACACAAGAACTAGGGGTCACCAAATGAAAATATTAGGCAGCAGGTTTAAAAAGAACAAAAGGAAGTATTTCTTCACACAATGCACAGTCAACCTGTGGAACTCCTTGCCAGAGGATATTGTGAAGGTCAAGACTATAACACAGTTCAAAAAAGAACTAGATAAGTTCATGGAGGATGGGTCCATCAATGGCTATTAGCCAGATGGGCAGGGATGGCTGTTTGCCAGAAGCTGGGAATGGGCAACAGGATGGATCACTTGATGATTACCTGTTTTGTTCATTCCCTCTGAAGCACCTGGCATTGGCCACTGTCGAATGACAGGGTACTGGGCTACATGGACTGTTGGTCTGAGCCAGTATTGCCGTTCTTATGTATAGCTCAGAGAATAGTGCTTGAGTGGCTGATAGGTCTCTAACACAACAAGCAGCCTACCACCCAGCTACCATAGGCAAGACTCCCTCATTCTGGATACAGGTGGCAATAAGGTGACTCCAGCCCTAGGTAGTCCAAGAAGCATCATACTCCCCCCATTAGGTATCAGATGAGAGATCCTCAGGGAACCAAAATGCCACAGAGCAGCTGATCTGAATCCACCCTCTCCCATCCATGTATCCATGCAGACCCCTGAGATATTGTGTACCTGTGAGAAGGCCTTCTTGTGATTGGGTGCATACTGAGCAATGGATCCCCACTCACCGCAATGCCCTGTTACATCTCTTAACTCATTTTGGCCAGGTTTGGTTTCCTTGGGCTCATGGACATCAAGGTGAGAGATGGCACTAAATAAACTGTGACTAGCTCTAAATATAGATTGGGTAGAGAAAGGCAAACAGAAAATGGAGGGCCTCACTCAAAATCCTTTTTGTAACTATAAATAATGAACCTTTGTATCCCAGCACAAAAGTTTCCTAGTCACTTGACCTCGTGCTGTAATACATAACTGGTCCAGTTACATCCAGAGATTCATTTTAGAGAACGATCTCTCATTTCTCAGGGCCAGTAACTGAGATCCCAGCTTTTTTGCCTGTGATAGCGATGCTGTTTGATGACAGACATGGAAAGAAAGCATCCAGTTTCAAATATTCCACTGATTTCCTTCTTGAATTGGCTTTATCTGTGAGAGAGGGTGTAGCCAGGTGACATAGAGCGTGGGAGACTTGTATACAAAAGTATGAACTAATGAAGCACTGACCTGCTCCAAATCCCTTTGTGAAACCAAACATATGAGAGGTTTTTTCAAGCTTTTCCTACATGTAAGCAAACCTTTAACCCTTGCACAACTGGAGCTTTCTAGACTACCTGGCTAATGAATACAGAGGACATACAACACATTGATGATAGCCTCAGTTTCCAAAGAGTTTAGTTAGCATAGTCTGCGAGACCACAGTAGCTTTTCTATTCATGGAAGTATCTTCAAAAGATAGTGTCAGATCTTGGGTCATTGTTTGCTCCTCTCATTTTGTGATAACCACAGTGAAGCTTACAGGGATGATCTGTGCTGGTATGGCACAGTGGGTCAAGTTCAGATTGCAGTTACACTGTTGCAGTCCTGTTTACATCAATAGGGTTGGTGCTAGTGTGACAGCAGAATTTGGCCCTTTGTTTCTAGGCTAGACTTTACCTACATCATCCTTGTCTATTTGCCAGTGTTGAATTCTTTCCAGCTCCCTGTGGCTTGGGTTGCTAATGGTGCAGAAGTTAACAGGCTTGCCTCAGTTTGCTTCTCTGACTGTGCACAAGCATGACGGCTGAGGTCAAAGGGAATGAGCAGATCCCTGGGAACCATCTTTGTTTCCTGGCTGCCGACTGAAGAACTCCTTGTCACAGCGGGGCCAACTCTATAGCTGGTGCCAAAGAAACACTGACTGAAGAAAATCTGGTGCTTTGTGTATTTGTGTTTGTGTGCATATTTTTTAAACATCAGATTAAATCCACTTCTAAAATGTGCTGACATAGAAATGAATCACTTTCCTCTTAGCCTGGGTTTACATGCACTAAAAGCTGGTTGAACAATGTGGTAATTAGTTTTAGCTTAATTCAGCCACATTCCTACCTGACTGAATTCTTCTACAGACCAATCAGTGAGGAAAGACACGTGAATTTGCTCTTCCTTCCTGGCCAAACTGTGGGTGAGATCTGTTAATCATGTCACATCGCACTGTTGGTAAATATATAGTTTTGGGGGTGAGAAATGGCATTAAGTGAAAACAATATTTAAACCAAACTAATTTCCTAGTGCCGATTTTGGGAAATCAAGATTAGGAAATGGACAAATGTGTCTATTAATATATCACTGTCTGTAATAGGAATATAAGGGCTCTGACACCTACAAAACTTTAAAGGCATGTGGGATATGTGAAATGGAAGCAACAGATGTAGGCTACACTAAAGGTTCCCAACTGTTTTGAGCAGCTGTGCCAGTTTATAGATTATCTTTTAGCTGTATGGTCAGTGTCTGACACCTCCCATTTAGGTGCATGTTTCAATTGGAATGGCACAGTATGTAGCCTGGGCCAGATTTTTTAGGGTATTTAGGTGCCTAATTCTGAATGATTTCAATGGGAGGTTGACAGTCATTCACAGCCTTTGTAATACAGAGAACCAGATTTTTAGTTTCCCTTTAAGATCATAACAGACATAAATGTAACTTAATGGATCTGCGATGGTACCCTTAGGCCTTATCTATAAATAACTCAGTCAGACCTTTCACTTTATGAGACCGGGCGTATGAAATTAAAATGCAATACAAGCTCCACTCACTCCACTCTTACCATCTTGATGGGAAATCCTAGCTGGGGATGCTGTGAAGGAGAAAAGAAAGCTACAAACTTTGCTTGATTCACTTCTTCCCTTGATACAGTTCAATTTCCAGCCAGGGGTCAAATATATGGATGTTGTATTCGTAACTGGAAATAGAAATGGGATACTTCAGGTAACAACAATGAAATCATAGGGGGTGATTACCAGGTGGCATGGAAATAGGATCATCCTTTTGTTCCAATAGTCTGACTGAATGTCACAGTTAAAATGAGAAGCAAAAGAATGTGTTTATGAATTGTTCTATTTTGGATTCCTGTCCCTCTGATTACTAAGGCTCATTAAGAAAAGCAAGCCCGCACCCTTGTCAATAAGGGCTAGTGAGACAACCATAAGGCCAAACTGCTTTTTTTTACCCTTCTCTCCCTGTATCTTCTTTTAAAGTAAAACAACAAGATTGTCCAATGTAAAACATTTCACAAGAACCTTTTACTTTTAAATGGCTTCAGACAATTCTTCAATTCTAGCCGATTCCTCCTCCATAAAACAAATTAAATTACCAATGCCCAAGATAAGGTGTGTGAGACAGTATCTTTTATTGGACTAACTTCTGTTGGCGAGAGACATACGCTTTTGAGCTACACAGAGCTCTTCTTCAGGTATTTTTCAAGAACTCTGTGTAAGGCCAGGTCTACACTACAGACTTATAGCAATATAAACTACGTCGTTCAGGGATGTGAAAAATCCACACCCCTGAGTGACATAGCTATCCCAACCTAACCTCCGGTATAGACAGTGCTGTGTGGCTGGGAGGATTTCTCCCATCACAATAGCTACCAACACACACACAAGTGTTTAACTACGCTGACAGAAGAAGCTCTCCCATTGGCATAAGAGCGTCTTCTTTTAAGCACTACAGCGGCACGCTGATTCAGTATTTTAAGTGTAGCCCTGCTGTAAACTTGAAATCTTGTCTCTTTCACCGGCAGAACTTGATCCAATAAAATATACTCTCACCCACCTTGACTCTCAGATGTCCTAGGACCAACACAGCTATAACAACAGTACATACAACAATGCTTGGGATGTAAATTGAAAGCACCAATAAAGTAGCCCTTCAATAGAGTTAAGATCCCTTTAATCTGAACTAATTAATTAGGCAATATATGATATTTCCCTCCAGGCAATTCCCCTAGCAAACCATTGGCACTAATTAAAAGCCTGTATCTCTGTTCATAACTGATATTCATAGTGTGCAGTAAAATGTGTGCATCAAAATCTGTAATTGCTTTCACTTAAGTCACAATCATTTCTGCACTTTGATATATGAAATTCAATCCATGCTCTGAAACAATACTATGCATTCATATGGCACCTGTCAGCCCAGAATCTCAAAGCAATTTAGAAACCTCAGTTAAGCTTCACAAGACCCCTTTCTCCCACAGCAGAATATATATTACTATTTCCATGTAACAGATTGATCTACTGAAGCATAGAGACTCTAACTAAGGGCTGGTTCACACTTACCGCACGATTCAGCGGCAGTTGACCGGCGTTACGCAGAGTAGTTTGACATCAACTGCTCTGCTTCCCTTCTGCGCGCTTTTCTCACAACGTTTCCGTCAGCTCAGCGCTACGCTACTTGGGTTCTGTTTATCTATCGTCTGATGTTTAAGCCTTTAGGTTGCACATTTTTCAGTCTTTCTTCTTTAACCCTAAAAGCTAGGAACTTACCTTTATTTTTAAATGAAAACAAAGAGTCTCATGTAATCACAGGACTCCAGGAGCTGAGTCTTTTAAAAAACAACAGTGTGAGTGTTGGTAAAACTGTGTGCACACAAATCCAATATGCCACCTGGAACCTTTGTCTCATGGGGTGAAATTCACCATAGTACTGAGGGCCCAGGTAAGAGTTTTTCCATATAAAATACTACATTATTGTAATGGCTTATTAAGACCAGTCATGATAATATAACTGAAGGTCTCCTGGTTTCCAGCCCGGTGCACTAGTGCATGTTGCCTCTAGGCCGTGCATGTGCTTTCATTTCAGGTTAGCAGTTTAACAGTGCAAATGTTTGAGCGAGAGTAGCTTTTCCGTTTTCTACAGAAAGTGGAATGTGGAATTGATATTTTTAATTAAAATTTGTCTCAACTTTTCACATGCGAAAAATATTCCCAAAATGCTGCAATGCTGGGGGCTTTTTCACAAATCTGACAACTCTTTTGCCCAGCTATATTATAATGAAATAATTTTACAGGTACCCAAGTGACTTGATCTTTTTTTCCTTTATATTTTAAAAAAATGCAATTTTTATTTTTCCAAATTGGTGCCTTTATAAGCTCAGGAAGCCTCCGGCCACAGCACTGGCAAGGAATTCAGGAAAAAACAAAATGTCATTCCATCCATGAACACCAGATGTCAGTGCAAAAGCTATAAGCAACGCAGCAATTTGAATGCAAAATGGCAGAGGGTGACCAAACAGTGCAAATATCCTCTGACATTTTTAACGATTCTACCCATCCCTATGAACTCAGAGTTTTATACCAATCTCGGAGACCTTCCTTGCTATTAGCACTGGAAAGCCCTTTTCAAGTCCATGCTTGAGAGATTGGCCAGGGTTATTTTGAGGACGTGCAAGTTTGCAAGTTAACCTGGATGGCTGGTTTCTCCAAAAGGCTTAAGAAACATCTCCTTGTTCAAGTGAACATTTTTATAGCCCCTGAAGCATTTCCACGCCCAGCGTAAAGAACAAAGGCTCCTTTACTAGTGTTAATTGTCATTGAGTAATATTATCAGTTAATGAGTTTATCAATAATGTTTTGTAAAATTGTTGTTCCTTAAGAATAATGTGCATGTAGTTTACTAAAAAAAGAATAATTACATTGATTAACGATAAAATAGCTTTGTATGTAGACTTGCATTTGAGCACAATCAATATACTTTTTATGTTTCTTTTTCACCAGAGTTTTGTTGGGCTTGTTTTGTCATAACTGGTGAAAAGTAAGTAGCATTTCTTGGGTGGGAGGTGTCAGAGTTAAGGTTGGTGTGTTGTGTTGAAAGATACAGTTCATTATAACTGATGACAATGTTGGTTTGTGTAGGCAATGTAAATTGTTGATGTCCTTTACTATTCATTTCCATGCCCCTACTTACTTGGGTTTTCTTAATGACATTGGTATGAGCTGGGTGAAACCTTTTTATGGGTTGAGTTAAAATCCCATTGAGATTGATAGGTGTGAACTCACCCATCAATTACCATAGCTGTATGTGTAAACCCCCACCTGAAACAAAAGGGGTGCGTCAACCCAGTGCCCAGGCGCTTTTGGCTGACTGTGGGGTTGTTTTTGTTTGTTTGTTTTTAAGAGGGGAGAAGCGGGGGAGAGAGAGAGAACACAGAGAAACAAAACAGACAAGAACAGAGAGAGAGGCAGAGGCAAAAAGACAGAAAGCCAAGCAGTAGCCTATGCACACAATATGATCCTGTAAAAAGCCAGAGAGAGCATTTTTTTATATGTTAGCTGGAGAGGGTTAGGGCTGTAAGCTAAAAAAACTGCTGCTTTTGTTTTTGGTTCCTCCTGCCTTTGGCGAAGGAGAACTGTGTACAGTCTTCATAACTATACAAGATTGTGTGAAAGAAAATACCAGTTTCCATTCATTTCAGCTTCGAACTGGATCATTCTGAAATTTGACTAGCCACTCGGGTCAAAAAGGATCAACAATAGGATAGGTAAGCACTATTGTCACATAGCAGCTTTAACTGGTTTTTGAAATTAAGAGTTTTGTGTTTGGATTAAAAAATCAAAATCTAAAGGTGAAGAACTAGATTCGGACACTGGTATTCCTGATACATTAGTGCTTTCTGAATATCAATAACATCTTATGATGCTTTACATTTTCCTTAGACTACATCTTTCTTTCTCTTTTTTTAAATGCATGCTAAGAACTCTCAATTCTTATTCTATCTGATGTTGACTAAAATTGTCTACTTCTTTTCTGAACTCAATATCTTTATAGTGTTTGTTTTGCTACATTGAGTTGTGAGATGACATTTCTAAGTTCCAAGGTTCCACTTCTGCATCCCTTGTACCAGATTCAGTGGTACACTTTGGCAGCTTTGCACCTCTCAATGGCACAAAGCCCCCATAAACCTGGTTTAATCATCAGTTATGTCATGTTTATGGCTGCTGTGCACTGCCGGAGCGTACCCTTGAATCTGCCCACGTATGTGAGGAATCTAATTGATTTCAATGGAAGACCAGCAGTAGCACTCATGTGAATAAGCATGGCAAAACCACGTCTGTAATTCTTATTTTCATTGTTACAATTATGTTCTCAAATTATCTGAGCTGAAATTTCTCATGTGCAGTCTTAGTCCAGAAATGATTTTTACTCCCTTTACTAGCTAAACAAAAGATAACAGATAGCACTTCCCAAAACGCACTAATTTCCAATAACATTCCTTCCGCCTGCCTCTGTTGGGAAAGAATTATATGATATGAACCCTGGTAACTGATGGAAATAACTTTTTTTAAAATTAGTCTTAATAAAGCTTGCTGTGGAGTTTCACAGACTAGCCTTCAGCTGAGCCACTTCCCCCTAAACTACAGCCCCCCTTCCAGCCTTTAATTTCAACATTGTATCCCCTTGTAGCAGGGTATTTCTAACTAAAAGATGAATGATGGGTTTCATTTACGCAATGGCTCACTCTGTGAGCACCGTGTGAGACTCTCAATATCATGGCTCATGCATATGTATAATGGGGGTAATGCTACAGAGCAGTGTGTGTGTGGGGGGGTGCTGATACAGAAAAGAATTTGGGGCCTGTGCATTCTAAGCAGTGACTACGTTTCCAAAGAAAACTTCCATATCATTGATGTTGGTGAAGAGGTGCCCATGGAAGCTGAGCCAGATACAGACGTGAATCAGGATCAATGAACTTTCCCAATCTCCCATCACGTAGCTCCCTTTTTCCAGAACACCTGGTTGTGTTGATACAAATAATCCTTCCCTCTTCAGTCTTTCTGGGTTTTATTGCTAATTTCCCCTCCACAGAGTTAACACTAATGGTGTATGTCTTTTTATGGCCACTCTATGTCAGAAACCTGTGCTCTGCTGGGAGGACCAGTCAGTTGTGTGCAAACTGTTGCAGTGTGTGACGCAGGCTGCTGGAGTTCTGCCAGAGAAACAGCTTTGGAACCATTCCTGTGTGTTTGCCTGCATTTGTTTCCTGGACCAACCTTTAAGCTGATAAGTATCTGAGACATATGGCAGTGTTTTGAGAACACACACAAGACAGAGGATCACATAGTCCCCACTGACAGTAGGAACTGAGAGAGAGATGGGAGCTGACTACACCTGTGGAATTTCTCAGACAAATCTTCAGTCTGTATGTGCTGATTTAGCCAGCTATTATTCAACACCCTCCCCAGTAATAAGCAAGAATAGCTCTTGTCACCACAAGCCCTTTTTGAGATTCTCTGAAAGTTGTTTCCAGCAGGAACTTCATTTTCTCCAAGGTTTGTGCTAACAATAGTCAGACAAATGCAAACAGTCCAGGAAACATTCAAACTGGTAGTACACCAAAGTGTATAAGTCCCAGGTTACTCCTCAAAGTCCCTCACAAATTTAAGGTCTTAGCGGATCCACTGTTCGGAGCAATTCTGATGCTGTTTGGCTAGACAATGTGGACAGGCCTAGGTCCCTGTTAGAACATGTTTTAATCAAGTTCTGTAGCTTATGTCTCTAAGATACCATGGCCAGATGGATAGCAGAATTCCTTCCAGAATATTCTGATGAAACATCGAATGGTGAAGTCCTGAACTGGCTTCCTCTGCAGTAGAGACGGAAGGACAATGACTTGGACCCTGCAGAAATGCTTACAAGAGTTTCCTGATTATCAGTGTCTTACCTGCATATGGTAAGTACTCCTTAGAATCTGCTATATTTTTTAAAGACTTTGTCTAGAAGCCCTTCCCCAAACAGTCTATGCCTTTGAGAACAAAGTGTGATCAGCTTTAACTTAATAGGATGGTCTGCTAACCAAATTCACTGTTAAGAGGCCCCCACAGTGTGATATGCCAAACATTTCCCTGGATGGCACAGAGGATCCTGTGTGCTGTGATATAGGAAGCTGGCAGATTTCCCGAGACACAAAGACATCTGCAAGCTTCTTTCATCTTTTTGATAAACTGTATTTCCTCTAGTCACTCAGTTTATCTTCAGAGTAAAGAGAGAGAGTTAATGAGATGCTGCATGGTCCAAATCCTTGATCAGGGCATCATGTATATATGTAAATCTGGGGAGAATCTTTCCAAAGAGACAGAGGCTACATTAGAGCACATTGGGAATGGAAACACACACTGCTTCTTAGTCCCCAGGCTATTTATGTAACGGCAGAAAGCCTAGGAAGTGAAAACTTTGCACCTTGAATTTTCTAGAGACTCCTTACTGGAGGGATGGATAAAACCCATGCTGGCTTATCAGCCTCCAGCCCTCGAGAATGGACAACTGGGGTGTTTAAGCAATCTGTTTAACAATTAGGGGAGGGGCTCTACCTTACATTTCCTGGATGTCACTTGGATCAGACGTCAACAAACCTCAAGCAGCAATATCCCTATCTTGTTACTAAAGTACAGAAGTCAATGAGAGAAGGACCCAAAACCCTGAAATTAAAGCAAAGTGATGGACATCGTGTTCTCAACTGGTGATTTACTTTACCAGAAAGAGCCTCTGTGCTCCTTCTGCATGCTTCCAAGGTGCATTTTGTGCCACAGGAGACCCAGAAGGATGAGGAGGAAGAGTGGGATGACAAAGGCCCTGTCTCCTTCTGACCTGGCCTGGTGCTTTAACTAGAGATGACAGCACTACACTGAAGCATAATCTAGCCTGTGCAGGGTGCCTGCACAGCAGGGAGTTTAGAGAGGGATTAAGTCTCATTGAGACAGGGAAGGTTGCATATTGTCCCCTACCCAGGGAAGTACCTGAATGGAACAATCTAGCCCTATTCCCTTTTTGTAGATGTTATTGTCCTCTTCTCCCCTTCAGTTGTTTCACATTATGAATTATAGCCATACAAAACTGAGTCCTATTAAAATTGCATTATACATAAAATATGCAAAATAAATTATATATATTTGCAGGGTGAGTTAGATGTAAATGGAAACCAGAATTTCTGTGTTGGAGACTTGCTCAAAATGTGGATTTGAATTTTAGGAAGATATGTGTAGTAAGTAGGAGGCTACTTTACTAGAGAGTACACAGAATTTTGATGTTTTTGACAAGATGACTATGGAAATTAAACAGAATTTATGTGTAAATAATGCACAAACATTTAATGGCTCGCACTCACTGCTTCTGAAACACAAGAGAACATGACAGCAAGAACAGCCTAATGGTACCATTTGAAAATAAGTATCTAAGCTGCACCAATGTAGCTAGTTCTTGGCATTCATTAAAAAGAAAGACAAACAAACTGGGATTTTTATTTTGAAAGACAATGATTTTCCCCCACTCAATCTCCATGAATTTTAGGTGACTGCATGGATGGAAGCTTCTGATGCATGAATTTTTTATATATTGAACCTCAATTGCCAAAGGGTAGATACATAAAGTAGAGAGTGCTATTTTTTGTGTACAAATGAAGATAAGTGCGTACACATTCTAATTTGTATGTAAAATCTCAGAAAAACAGGCATCTCCCGTGGATGAATCAAAAACAGCTGGCTAAAACAAGATCCTGTACTTGGAAGTGCTAATTAATGTTTTTCTTAAGGCTATATCTCATATTGTAATTAACCCCAGGACTAGAGAGAGGAAGAAGGATATTCATGGCAAGGGTAGCAGGAATTGCAACTATTTGTTTGCTGTCGAAGTCTCCCCTAGAAAAAAAACACAAATTTACACTGATCTGTTCCTCTGTTTCAGTATTTATAAACGTCACTTTGCAATAGATCAACATATTTGTCATTTGGGGAAAAATATTGCAAATACAAGTGGAAAAACAGAGAGTTCTACTCCAACTGAATTATTATTTTTCCCTGCACAAATGAAATTATTTAGGGTCAAGTTCTGATGCCTTTCTCCTCTGAGTACTCCACTGTTTCCCAATGGGGCTACCTGTGTAGGAAGCTACTAACCGGGGCTACCACCATGAGGAAAAATCTGGCCTTTACAAAAGCACAGAGCCCCAACACGTGGGAATTACCAGGAAAATGAGGAGAACAGAAATCCTCTGAGTGAATCATTTCAGAGAAGCGGGAGGGTTCCTCTACCTTGATCTCTACAGATGAAGCTGGAGGATTCTACCCCAAGCCTGCAGAGTCTCCAGGCAGGAGCAATCTACCTGGAGGCTCCTTAGTGTGTCCCTCTGGATTCCACTATCCCCTAGATAGCATGACTGCTGCCAAAGTCTCCCCCAGCTATTGCCTGACCCTGGAAACTCTCTTTTAATAGGAGAGTGCATTCCAAACCAGAGGGTTCAGTGACATATGTAAGCAGCCAGAACTTACCCTGTTTTGGCCTCAGGGTTTTGAGGATCGAGAATGTGGCAGAATTCTGTTCCATCCTCATCCTCTCCATCTCCAGATATTTCAAACTGAAACGCAAGGATCTCTCACAGTTTTTTCTGGCCACTAACTACACTATCTTGGAGCCATATATGCAGAGGTCTTTCCATTGGACTGCATTCAAAGCTCTGTCCCTCTTTGAAAATCCGCATAATGGAATTGGCAGATGAATTAAAAATCCCAGCCATCACTACCAAATGAGTGCTCGCATCTTTGTAAGAAGCCATATGTGTAGGAAATGGAAATCTAACATGCCTCTAACTGCATTCAAGATGGATACAGTAGTTGTCAAACACAGCTTTAATAGAGAAAATAACTTTGCATAGGGGACAAAATGAGGACCAACGCATAAATGTGATATATAGAGATGATGTCATAACTGTCAACATTTTAAAGTTTATGGCACTAATTCTGCAGAGAGGAAGACTCATAAGCTGGTGGAGACTCTAACCCTGAGCTTGTGTGGACTCGCACTGAAGTTGGATCTTTATGCAGGATATTGGCCTACCTTTGTAGCTAATGTACTGCTACTCAGGTTTCTTTACTGAGCTTTTCCATCTTCGGGGGGGGGGGGGGAATGTAGCTAAAAGAATAAGACAACAGTAATGTGTACATTTGCATTCTTTTGTCCTGACATCAGTAACAATGATAATTGTCCTAGAATCAGAGTCTTGCTGGAAACATGCTTTCTCTAATACATGACAAGAAGAAAAAGGTCTCAAGGACCCTGATGTTTTAATTCATTTCTAACGTATATTCCCATTTCTGAAACAAAAACGTACAGCTGTTGTAGTGCCTTTAAATGATACTGATGCCTAGTGACTATCAGAAACAAGCATCTAGGAACTATGCTGTCTTTGCAAGCAGCTCTCTCTAAAGCAATTCCCTTTATGGGTAGCTCATTGTCAACATTGTAAGCACAAGAATCGCTGATCTAAGTGAAGTCATGCATACTTGAGTCACAGTCTGGTGTTGCTTAATTTAGTGCAGGCCATTAAGTATTTTTACCTCTGTATTAGGGTCAGGACAAGAGAACTAATCAAGTGATACTTAGAGAGTCTTTATATGTCACAACAAAGTACTGTGAGCTAATCGACAATTAAACTTCCATATAACACGTGACTGATATGAAAATAGTCAGGGGTCAAATTTTGCCCTTGGATACACATGCACAATTCTTACTGACTCCAGCTGTGTAACTGTGTGCACAATTGTGTGCACATAGCCAAGGGCAGCCTTTGGCCTTAAAACTGTGTTCATGCAGATGCAATTCTTTTGAAGGTGAGGCTTGAGATCATCCGCATGACAGCCAAAGCAGTTATGCACAAACCTTTGAATCTACAGCCCTGTCTGAACTGGGAATATCTGTACACCAGTGTAGCAAAGCCATGCAAACCCCTAGGGTAGATGTAAGATGCACTGATGTAAAACAGGACTTGCCCCAGTGTGGACACCCCATATTATACAGCGTAGTACCTGTTCGTTGCGGGGGGAGGCCTGATGTAGCTCTATCATGTAGAATGCTGATACAAGTATTCCTGGAATAGATAGACCCTAAAACACAATACAGCAAAATTATTCATTTACAAATTCTCATCTATTTACCCTCCTTAGTATTCATACTGTTAAACACGTACAGAATTAAATAAATTGATGCCACTTAAATATTTATCAGAAGTCTCCTTGAATCTTTAAATTGCAGTCAGGCAGCCAGACACACACACCAACATTTATCATCATTTCTTATGGATGGGGTGGCTCTTCACATTCTCTTCATTTTTCCTTGTTCCCAGGCTCAATGACACAAAGACTCCAGCTAAGTCTAGGGGAGGATGGATGGTATCGTGGCTTCTGCCAGGCTGACCCCCAAGAGGTCACTGTGGGGACTGAGTATAACATCTCAGCAGCGAGTCCCAATCTTTGCCAGTAAGGGAAGTTGGACTGGAACTTGGGACCAAGCTTTGGGCCAAAATGCAAATCACTTGGGTAGCAGCAGATTGTGCTTTCATCAGTCTGCTGGGCAAGCCCTTACTAAAACCATTTCAAACTGTTCCCAAATTATTTTCACACCTCTTAATCAGATATTTCAGTCACACTTTCATTCTGAAGAGACTTTAGTTAACCTCTGCAAATCAAAATCTAGCTATACTTTAAAACTGTTATAATATTGTGTCCCTTAACTGAAAATATCTTTAACAAAATTCACTATGCCCTTCCCAATAATTTAAAAGATGACAAGCAGACAGACAGCTATTTTGGTGTGACTCAAGTAAACATTGCAGTAACCATTAGCAAGCACAAAATCTATTCCCATTGTTTATAGGACATGACTGATAGCAGAACGGATTATGCCAGTGTACATACATACTGAGAAGCGTAATTACTGTTTGTTTCCATCAGTGCCTAGCACATTACTGGTGCTGTAGAAACAGAAAACACACATTCCCTGCCCTAAAGAACTATCAAAAGGCAAAAAAACCCAAAAGACTTTTATAAAACTAGAGACCATAAAATACAGGAGTAGATTCTGATCTCAGATAAATTGCTATAAATCTTGTAACTCCATTGAATCCGGTGGAGTTACTTTGCATTTAAACTAGAATAAATGATAACTTTGGAACAGTCTCCTCGATTGGGATCATATATATCCAACAAAGAGCCTGTTTCAAATAAACTGGAAGAAGACTAGGGTTGGTTTGCTCAGCCATGGACTCCCTTTAGAAAGTGTGGAAAAAGTGTGACATCTCAAAATGTACTAAGGTGCATGTGATGAAAAGCCTTATTTGTTCCATGGATGTGAATCATGGGATGTCAATGCGGCTCATGAGAAGAAAACTGAAGATTTTGAGATGTGGTGCTGGTGAGGGTCTTGTATATCTCCTGAATGGAAAAGACAACAAATGCTTATGTTAGAAATATTACTGAAGAGAAGCAGATGCTGATATTAGAAATCAGACTCAGCCTTATGAACTTTGGTCACATTAGGTATGGCAATGGACCTAGCCATGAGAAAGCTCTAACAGAAGGAATGGCGAAAGGCCATAGTAGCAGATGACCAGTAAAGAGATGGGTGGATGATCACTAGCGGATCAGTTCCTGAGTGCTCAGCGTTAAGTACAGGGATCATGACGGCTTCTGAAAATTCTGTTATGATGTCACCAGTATTCAGACATGAACAAATGGCGTCACCCCATTACTTAACCGATACAGGATCAGACCCACACAAATTAATAATAATACTTTGCAATTCTATAGCACCTTCCCTCTGGGGATCTCCATACAGCCCTGTTTAGTAGGTTAGGGCAGTGGCTCTCAACCATTCCAGACTATTGTACCCCTTTCAGGAGTCTGATTTGTCTTGCATACCCCCAAATTTCACCTCACTTAAACTGCTTGCTTACAAAATCAGACATAAAAATTCAAAAGTGTCATCACCCATTATTACTGAAAAATTGCTTAGTTTCTCATTTTTACCATATAATTATAAAGTAGATCAACTGGAATATAAATATTGTAACTTACATCTCAGTGTATAGTATATAGAGCAATATAAACAAGTCATTGTCTTTATGAAATTTTAGTTTGTACTGACTTTGCTAGTGCTTTTTATGTAGCCTGTTATAAAAGTAGGCAAATCTCTAGATGAGTTGATGTACCCCCTAGAAGATCTCTGCATACTCACAGGGGTACACTTGAGAAACACTGGGTTGGGATCATTGTCCCTATTTTACAGATGAGGAAACTGAGGCACAGAGAAGTTGATTTGCCCAGATCACACAGAAAGTTAGCAACAGAATCAAGAATAAAATCCACATCATCTCATATGCTATGCCTTAACCACAAAACCCTCCTTCCTCCCTTCTTTTAACCCAATGAAGTAGAATTCTTAAAATTCTATGTGCATCATTATCTAATATATTAAATTATTCTCAGTTCCCAAATAATAATATCCTGATACAATATAATAATCTTTTCTGACTGGCATCTTCTCTCCAGTTCAGCTTCTAGGAGTGAAAAGTCTAAGAGTTTTCCTCAACTGGTTAAGCAACTTTGTTAAGGACACAAATGGCTCATGAGAAATTCCTTTTTGGTCACAAATTAGCTCAAAATTCTATCATAACACCATGATCAAAGTGGAGTTAAATCCAGACTAAACTCCTTCTGCCCAATGAGGAGGACTGATAGTTTGCAAACCTGAAATACAACAACTGAGGCAGCTTGAATATAAAGGTTAACATAGGCAGATTAATATGAGCTTCCATAAACCTCTTAATGCTATTCCAAATGCTAATAGTGACTGACATTACAGGGTTTCAGGAACTGATGTAGGAAGATGAGTCATACTTGACGGAAAAAGGCTGTTTATCTACTATGAGAAGCAAAAAGTCTTTGATTGCCGGCCAATTTAGCTGATTACATAATTTCCTTCATTAAAACAAACATTTCCCAAACAGTGCATGTATCCACCCAGCTTTCTAAGAAAGTATTTTGTATTTTATAGCACTTTTCAGATGTGGATCCCTACGCGTCCTTCACAAATTTTAAATAGTGTTCACAAAAGCACTGTCAAAACTCAGCCAGAGGTTATGGGTCTACCACAGAAGTGGGTGGGTGCAGGGCCCCCACATAGGGGGGAGGAAGGGTACACTTTACTGGGGCCCGGAAGCGGTAATCCCCATTACCATGAGGAAAAAATTGAGGCTAAATTATAGATCATGCCTGAGGATATTTATAGAAACTTATTTCCCTGTATCTATGTATTCATTGTCCAGATCTTGTGAGATTTGCTGGAGCCAATCAGAAGCAGTGTTAGAGCAGTCTCAAGCAACATTCTGAACAGTGAATTGCTGGGCCTACTGACATAGCCCAGGCCTTTCTCTAGAATAGAGAGTGTGTGCTTGTGCAGTTAAACTAGGACTTGTAATTTGAGACAGAGAGATTTGTGCTCCTCTCTGTGACATGGTCTATCATATCAAGAACTACCAGTCCCAGAGTTCCTTGTGCAGGAGGGAGGGACAGCTGGTGGGAGGGGCAAAGCCCCATAAGACAGTGAGAGCCAGTGCTGCTTCTGGTAGGATTTGCAGATGCAAAACATATGTGAGTAAGTATCTAATTCATTCACAGTCAAAAACACACACACACACACATCCCATACTGCCACGTCTGGTGGTGGCTATAAATGCAAATCAGGCAGCCAGAAACGTAAGGCGGTAAAAGAAAGGGAACTAAAAGAAGCTAAAGAACACCAATCTATCCTCCAGTTTTTCAAATCAAACAAGGCCTTTCTGCAGTCAGACAATATACTAACTAGGGAAGCAGATGAACAAAATCAAGAGGAAAATGATTTCAATATAGAGACTGTGTCTGTGGCACTGGCAATTGATGACAAAGAAAAGCTGCCAGAACATGCATCATATGACTCCAATCTAATGCTTGAAGATAGTCAGGTAGTATCACCATTAGCACCACCACATTCAGAAGGTTTACAAGAAGCAGCAGAGAGTAGTACTACACTGATTCTTGTCTTTTCAAAGATCCAGTCCAGGCTTGTGGCCTGAAAACATAATAGATTCTATCCGTCAAAAAATTGTTCTATCTGGTGTCCTGACTTTTGAAGAAATGCGGAACCTAGCAAGGTCAATGCCAAGAGATGTTGATGGGCATAATTTTTCTGAATTTTTTCTCAAATGTAAGACTTCCAACAAGAGAGAAAAGATACCAAGAGACTGGCTTGTTTGGCTACCAACCAAGCACTGTATTGTTTTCCATGTCGGCTGTTTCCTGAAGGGAGACTTAAACAATGCAGTATGCTGGCAAAAAATGAAGGGTATTCACCAATTGTGAAAAAATGACGTAAACTCTATACTAAACTTCCTGAACATGAAAAGAGCGTATAACATAAAACTTGCACCTGCCAGTGTAAACAATTACAGCAGTCACTGTCAGGTGGACAGTGAGATTCAAAAACAAATATTAACAGAAGCTACAACATGGAAAGAAATATTGGAAAGATTATTGGATGTTACCTTATTTCTTGCTTCATAAAATTTAGCATTCCAAGGAGATAATCTGATAGGTGACCCACACAATGGTAACTTTCTTAGAACTATTGAGATTATAGCGTTGGGGGGCTAATTCATAATTTTGCCATGAAAAAGGCCAGAAAAATAAAGCTTTAATGTTAATCGATCAAATTATAAAATGTTTGCAGGCACATTGATCCATTAGAATAAAAAAATCAAGACATTGACAGAATATAACACCTTTATAATGACCAAAAAGTTACAAAATAGTCAGCAAACTTGTAGGACTTTCAGGTTGGGTGTTATGTTAAACAAAAATAACAAAGGGGGGCATTTTTCAGAAATGTAGAATATATAACAGTAATTTCAGAATGTAAAATTTTTCATGGCTCATGAGATTGTATGTATGGGATGAGGGATTGTGGTATGTGTGTGAGAGGGGGCCCATGTTACAAGTTTGTATAATGTGCAGGAGGTCACACTAGATGACCATGATGGTCCCTTCTGGCCTTAAAGTCTGCATCTGCATCTATGTAGGCATGTATTATTATAATACTCATTTTATAGATTGGTAAACCGCATCATAGCAAGTAAAGTGATTTTCCCAGGGTTGCACAGAGAGACAGAGGCAGAGCAGGGTTTAGATTGCTGAATGCTGACTCCCAGTCCCACACTAGCTATCAGAGACCCTACCTTTGGCTAAGCGGTGAGTGATATATAGTGCTCTCCAGCACATATGTAGAGAAGACGCCAACCCCCTCCTGTTTTATTTCTGCTCATGGAATACCTGTACATGAGACTGACATATATTTGACAAAAGGACTGAAAAAAATTTGAGAGCCTTAGGGATTTGATTCATTTCAATGAGCGTAATCTTAGCTCACAATGATAACAGCAAGCCCCGCTAGTATTTCAAATCCTGCTTTGACAGCAGAAATGTTGCGGGAGATTTTTCGCTCTTTGATGAGGATACACATTGGTGAGAAAATACAGATTTAAAACTTGTAAGCACCCAATTATAAAAATGTTACCTGACTTACCCTCCTGACCATCCATCAAGAGAGCCTCAGTATTAACAGAGATTAGGTTTCACAGTCAAGAGTTAGTAGACAACACATTTTGCCTATTTATGCTGTGTTTCAGATGCCCAAATTTGAACAACTGAAAATAAGTATATATATGACTAGCTCTATCATATACAAACTGAGTCCTGAAAACTTGGCTAGAGGGTCATAAAAGGTATGTATGTGACCAACTATGCTATTAACTATGAACTATCATCATTTGTTGTGCATCAGAAGCCAAATTTGGCTCTCAGATGTATGTGCATCTCCTGTTGGTTTCAGTGTGAACTGCATACCCATTGGAGGGCAGAGGACATTCCCTAGTGTCTGGTGAGTTTCCAAAGATTTTGTTTGCTCAGGGAGTTTTTGTCACATATTCTTGCCATTCAGTCACACATTCCTTACATGGAATTGATTTGCATGTCTTTTCATAATGTTTTGTGGGTTTTGCTGAGTGTATTAAGATATTCTGCAAGCTATTTAACCCCCAACAATAAAACAGACAGCAATATGCACATTTGGTAATATGAAATATATGTCAAGGTTGTGTTTTTTTGGGGTTTTTTTTTAAAGTACTTTATTACTAGATGCTTTCATTTTATCTGCCTTAACAAATAATACACAGAAGCACACTAACATGTATCACTACTGTTTACTATGAATGACTTTTTATGGGAAGGATGCTTGTATACTTAAGACATGACATATGAATTTACATCTTCACTACTTTCCAAAACAAAATTGCAGAGTGTAAATACTAAGGTGTGAGAGGAACTATTTAGTGTCATAGAAAGGCATGTAATGGGAGTAACAGGATGAAACTGAGACACTGAGGTCTATAGAACAACCTCCCAAAAATGGGGTGAAAACCCCATCACTTTGAGCATTTAAAAGTAGACTGGACAAAACACTAGAAGATACATTATCAGAAACAATCCTGCTGGCAGATAAATGGACTAGATGACCTGATAGGACTTTCTCATCTCTGACTCCTGTGGCTTTTTTTTTTAAACAGATAGGTAAAGTGAGGCACAGAGGAATTAAGTAACTTTTCCAAGGTCCCACAGAGAGTCAGTGGCAGAATCTGAGAATAGACTCCAGCAGTCTTGGCTCTCTCCTTTAAACCCCATACCCTCTCCAAATCTCTATAATTAGCCCACCAGTAATTAAGAAGCAGAAGGGTTACCAAGATTCAAACTTATAGAACAAAATATCAGAATGAAAAAATAAACAATATCTTCAAGAAGCTTTGTCAAAGACCTCTTCTACATCAACAATAGAGAGAAAGGCACAGGGCTTGCAGATTTCACATGCTGAATAGAGTCCAGTGGCTAATATTTCAATTAGGATTCTTATAGCCTATTAATACCAATACTCCCTTTCTACCACCCTTTATCTGTCTTGTCTATTTAGATTGTAAGCTCTTTGAAGCAGGGACTGTCTCTGACTATGGGATTTGTTGTATAGTGCTTAACACAGGGGCCCCAATATCAGTTGGGTCTCTAGGAGCTACAGTAATACAATAAATAACCAATGGCAATAATGTTATTGGATATTGATACACATTCTTCCTTAATATTGTTATTTTTAATGTGTTACAGTAACATGCATTTCACAAAAAAGAAGGGAAGGTGCCACTGAATTCTGCTCATGAGCGGTCTCTGCAAGAACACTGCTACACTAAGAATCTAGCTTCAGTGGGTTTAAAGGAAAAGCCTTAGGAGGCATGGTAAATGACCAGTTGAATATGAACTCCCAGTGTGATGCTGTATCTAGGAGAGCAAACACACTCTTTGGCTGCATAAGCAGGGAACTATCAAGTATGAGCAGGAAGGCGTTGTAGACAGCCTTAGTGAGACTGTCCAGTTCTGGTGTCCACACTACAAAAAGGAGGTTGGCAAATTGGAAAGGTATGACTTGACATTGAAAAGAATGACTTGACATTTGGAAAACATGTCTTATAATGAGAGATGTAAGAAGTTGAATCTATTTATTTTATCCAAGAGAAGGTTAAGAGGCGATGATCACAGTCTACATGTACCCATGTAGGGAAGAGATTTCTGAGATTGTATGGCTCTTCGGTTTAGCAAATCAACAAAAAAACAAATCAAGCTTCTATGGCTGGAAATGGAAGCTGGACACTCTCAGATTAAAGGGAAGGTGCAAATTTTTAACAGTGACAGTACTTAACCGCTTGGACAACTTACATAAGGACGTCTTGGGTTCTCCATCACCCAGAGTCTTCAGATCAAGACTGGAATGCTTTTCTGAAAGATATGCTACCACTCAGACAAGAGTTATGGGATTGATGCAGAAACTACTGGGGGGAAAGTCTGCAGAGGGCCAGACAAGATGGTCCTAATGGTCCTTTCATTGTTTCAAATCTATGAAAGAGCTAGTGTCCATTTATTTACCAGTGCCCATATTGCCAGACCCTGCCAAGGACAGAAGCAGCCCCAATGGGCTGCTACTCCACCTCCTGTACAGGTGGTTAAGAAGTAGGTGTGCAGGATGGGAGTTTTGGCTCTTCCTCACCTGATGTGTGAGCCAGCATAGCTGAACCAGAGCAATGGGGTAAGTAAACTGCACCAGCAAAAGGTACAGGTTATTACTCCCTGGAGCATCGGTGAACTGGGGGCAGATAGAGTCATAATCTGCTTGTGGTTCACTGCTGCTCTAGGAGAGTAACCTGTACCTTTTGCTGGTGCAGCTTACTTGGCATCACAGTCTGATTCTTATTGTGCTCCTAGGGTAAGGTTACAATCCAGCAAAAGACAGCAAACCTGAGGTATGCTCAAAAGCTTTAAATGACTTGTAGCCCTGCTATGACACAGCTACTGAGTTGAAAAGGATTCTGAATTTGGGCATGTACATATGCAAATTAGCATAGTTATGGACTGAGTTCTGTGGGCTTTGCACACTATGACTGCACGTTTTTCCATGTCTTAATCTCCAAATTCTAACTGTGTTGGAGTAAGAATGCAGCAAATAATAAAGGACCGAGTACATTTTTTAAAAAAATCATTGGAAAATGCATGGCTAATCCTCCACATAAAACATTGATAAGTCACTCACCCTTCTCATGGAAAAGTGTTGCTGTTAAATTGTCACTAAAAGTACTGAAAGGCGAATGTCATTTAAAGTCTGAAGCACTTGACCATCCTTGCTGCAACTTTCTCTTGTTCAATACTCATCATGTGCATTCCTGTGCTGAACCTGACTAGAGGAGGGAAGAAGCTGTGAGGCAGAGGGGTAAACTGTGCTTCTGCTCTGTACATCTGATAGAAAATACATTAGCAGCTTGCAGCTTCTTTGTAGGTTTCCTTTATAGTGGCATCCAGGCGGGTGCAGAAATCCATTGTTTGTGGCAACCTGACAGGTAGAAGGGAACTCACCATCTAAATCACAATGCAGACATTTTCAAATAAAAATTCCTCTCTACCCATCCTGAGCCATTAGAACTTCAGCAGCCAGGGCCCGCAATGGGAGGAGCAAGCTGAGTTAACATTTTTTGTAAGAAGCATTTCAGAACCCAGCCCCCCTTCTTACCTAGATTGTAAATTTTCGACTATCTGAGTTCTGATCTGTATCAAGTCTTAGGCATCTCTCGTACAGCTCCTTGGGGGAGAATGACACTGCTCTTAAAGTTAATCATAGAAACTGGAGCGGAGGGCCCCTGTCAGGTTAATCCCCTGTTGTGTGTGTGCTCCCTACAGGAATTTGCTCGTGGTTTATCATACTCCCTGAAAACACAGTGAATGAATTAATTTCATTATTTATTTTGCTGAATGTATTCCATATCCATATTAAAAAAAAAACCCACCTTTCTCTTAGTCGTCTTTACTCACATCAGGCATACTTCACTCCAGGGCACGCAGCCGATTGAAGGCCTTTGCAACAGTTAATCTTATAAAGTAGGAGTACCTTGTGTGTAGTGCATGGGGTGGTCACTCTACATCAGAGTGAATTTCACTTATCCTATCAAGAGAACAGAATCACAAACAGTGATGGGAATTGATCCCCTTTTCCAAAGAGATGGTTGGTGATGGGAATCACAGAGTAGTCTCCTGTGCTAGGTTCTAGATTCTGTCAGGCCATGCATTTGATTTGAATGGTTCGTCATTGTTTTGTGGGGTTTTTTAAATGTATTTTCTTTATTTTTTATTATTCAATGCTTAGGTACCCTGTTAAATGATTTATTTATTTAAATCCATGTTACAGTCTCTCCTCTGTGGGTTGCATTGGTTGCATTGGAACTAACTTTCTGATGTGGTAAATAAATTTGGGGTAATTAAAAAAAATTATCCTCAAGAGATATCTAGTGGTGATGATTACATCAACCCTAATCCACAGGTACACAGGGCATGAGCTCAAGGGAGGCTGAGGCCCATTGCTGCACTCCAGTGAGTTTGTGAACACTTCCACACACAAAAGCAACACATTCAGCTAGGAGTGAATCTTGTGATAGCGCCTAATGTAATGGTGCCCTGTCACATGGTGACTGGCCCCTTTAAGGCGAGACGGGGGGCCAGCCACACCTGTGCAATAATTAATTAGGGGGCAGGACTAAGAAGGATCAGGTGATAGCTTAATGGATACCTGGGCCTTATAAGAGGCCAGAGTTCAGGCCTGGTGTGGAACTGTAGGGAGCAAAAAGGTCTTAGTGTCTGTGTGCACACTCCAAGACTGGAGACCTAGGGCTTGATATCACAGTAGGGAGGGAGCTGAGAAAGGGTGGGGGAAACCAACCTGGGGGCCAACTTTTCTATGCCACAGCAGGAGAAAGACAGTCAAAGGCAGCCCAGCAGGGACTAGAAACAGGGCCTAGACAGTGAGCTAAAGAAAAAGGCAGAGGGTCCTTTTTGTTGCTTGGGACTCTTTAGTTGGACTTCTGCTACCTTGGAAGGGGTTAAGTTTATCCACTGGATGCTGGGCTAAGCCACATCTCCAACATAGACTGGTGCCTGGAAAGCTGAGGAGACCAGCCGCTGGGAGGGAAACTGAGGAAGGGAGTGCCAGCTATGCCATGCTCTGCCAGCAGGGGGTACTATGGAGCAACCATGTCCTATGACAGGCCCCAACCTTGTTGAGGCCTCCAGGTACTAACACTATATAAATAATGTAAACAAAATTGTTTGGTTTTAGTGCAAACATTTTCCATACAGTGTGAAATTCACTCCTGTGAAGAAATTTTGGCTTAAAGGCTTGATTGCAATTTAAATATTCTGGATCCATAAATTACTCCTTGAGGAATTAAAAAAGCTGGTGAAAAACAACTACTTGAAAGAGGTTTGAAAGAAACTACAGGAAAGGTTGATGCAAGGTAAAGCTAAAGGGAGCAAACGAACAGGAAAAGAAAAGTTGAATTTCAGAGAATCCCACCCCAAAACAACCAAATAGTAAAAAAAATATATATCTTCACCTCAAAATCCATAATGGTGTGTTCCATCACAAAGGGCGGATTTGTCATAATCCATCGTACCTATGTTTTGAGGTATGATGGATGCAATAAAATATCTGGCCCATTTATTCAAACTTGAATTTCAAATGTCCTGAATAATAAAATAGGTATCTTGTAATATATATAGAATCATAGACTCAGAGGGCTGGAAAGGACCTCGAGAGGTCATCTGCTCCAGTCCTCTGCACTCATGGCAGGACTAAGTAATATCTAGACCATCCCTGACAGGTGTTTGTCTAACCTGTTTTTAAAAATCTCCAATGATGGAGATTCCACAACCTCCTTCGGCAATTTATTCCAGTGATTAACCACCCTGACAGTTAGGGAGGTTTTTCCTAATGTCCAACCTTAACCTCCCTTGCTGCAGTTTAAGTCCATTGTTTCTTGTCCTGTCCTCAGAGGTTAAGAACAACCATTTTTCTCCGTCCTCCTTGTAACTGCCTTTTATGTACTTGAAAGCTGTTATCATGTCCCCTCTCAGTCTTCTCTTCTCCAGGCTAAACAAACCCAATTCCTTCAGTCTTGCCTCAGAGGTCATGTTTTCTAGACCTTTAATTGTTTTTATTGCTCTTCTCTGGACTTTCTCCTGTTTGTCCACATCTTTCCTGAAATGTGGTACCCAGAACTGGACACAATGCTCCAGTTGAGGCTTAATCAGCACAGAGTAGAGTGGAAAAATTACTACTCATGTCTGTCTTACAACACTCCTGCTAATACATCCCAGAATCATGTTAGCTTTTTTTGCAACACCATTACCCTGTTGACTCATAGTAGCAATATTTACTTTCTCTACTAGTCTGGTGCTTTTGAAGGGATAGCAGCCCCTCCTCTCATCTACCATGAATAATTTATAATGTGTTCAGTCCTCAAGTCGAGCCAAGCTATACAAGACACAGGTCCAGAGGAAGGGGGCATGAAGGTGGTTGTATGTCACTTTTATGTCCCCCCCAAACCTGGGACTGACAGAGTTAGCTTCAGCCCCTGGTGCAATTGAATGTGGTTCTAACTTATGATGACTGGTAATGGTCCCCCAGATGCTCTGACTATGCCATATACTGACCACTTCATGCTTCCTACTTCAAGCATCTGGTTTTACACCACTGGGGGATTCTCCCATATAGGGACAATCCCAAACTAGCTTTCCAGCCACTTTCTTCTGACAGAGTGGTACAAAGGGATCTGATGCACTATTTACTCATAGCCATTCTTCCTCGGTCTCCCATCAAACAAAATCACAACTGATGGAGGAAACTCTACTTCCATTTTGGTGCCAACACCTGAATGCTCTTCCCATTTTAATTTCTCCATTCCTCGTGTCCTAACTTGTCAGAATGTCAAATGTCAAAGCTTGGAGGCAGAAACCCCCCTCTCCCCCAGAGATTATAGAAAATCATGACAGGAAAGCTCACTAGAAAAGCTACTAGCATGGAGTACATGTATCATATTATCCCTTGTCATTTTGCATCTTTGTTTAGCTGTGAACTCTGCTATAGGAACTTGTAGTGGCTTTCTCAGATAAAAGGGGATGAATATCATTTTAAACCTCCTTGGTGCGTTGTCATGTAGATTTATCACAGTTGCAAGAGGAGCATAGCACAATATATCAACAAGATGTGTAGATGACAAAAAAACTGGCGCCCTGAAGAAACTGTGAAGTGATATATAGTTGGATAAATCCTCAGTCCAAATGAAGATAATCCTTGCTAAAATTAGGCTATAAACTGGCACAAATCAAATGTTTACAACTTAATGTCATGTTAGTTTCTAAGTTTAAGGAATGAGTGGGGATAAGATCTTTGATAGCTTACCTTTTTTTCTCCTCAGGAGTAAGGAAATAACTGGTTCAATTATATTACCTTGCACTTAAAATTCTGTTCCATTTTGAAATGTCCTGTCATTTCTGTCAGAATTCCCCATCATAGATATAGGGAATATAGCTGGAAATGGTAGTTTTCCAAATAGTGGAGTATTTTGAGTGTGCCACTCTATTTCTCTTCTGTTGATGTTCCCCTCAATACAAATGAAGGACTTGTGCACTTAAATTTTCTTATGTGGTTGCATTTCTTTTTGTGCATGTAAATCACATAATTATGTTTGCAGTGCCCAGATGTTGAACAGGCAAATGTGTGGCTATGCACACTCCTTTTGGGTGTGCATAATCACACTGCACAAAGAGATCACGGTTTGCTTTTAAGACATAATAAGAAAGATATGTGGGTTAATCACAAAGAATGTAAGCTACAGCGCAATCAGTTTGTTCACCTCTCCTTTATAATATGCATTTTACTACAAATCACACAATTTCTGTCCCCTAATATCAGTCTTTATCTTGGGTGTAAAGATATGCTTTGTGTATAGTATTGTATAATAGAGACTTCTGAATGAGCATTTTCCCTTCTGCTAATATTACTGTCACTTTCTTCACCACTGAACACTTTTCAGTGCTTCCTATTGTGGCTTAGTTTGAAGATTAATACATAGCCCTATTCATCTGACTTACTCAAACATTACCTGCATTTTTCATGTGAGGGCTCACAATGGACTGTTGTTTTTCTTTCCCCCATGACATTCATTAACAACAGGTAAGAAAAGTCCTGGGGCTATGGAAAAATTCAATGATTTAAAGTGTGGTTTTACTCTGAAAAGTGATTATCTAAAAATGACACCTTCTTACTCACCACATCTGCTCCCTGTTGATTCTGTCACTTATCTGCCGACTATAGTGACAAAAATAAGTACTTACTGTTTTTCATTCTTGTTAGCTCTGCAGTGCCAATATTGCTGAGAGAGAGAGGGAGAGGGAGAGCAGGCTTAAGCTACAGGAGTGACTGGAATTTAGCTAACAGTTACATTGGTGTAAGCCCCTGAAGACCATGTGCTTGCACAGATGTCATTGTGGGCATAATCTGAAGAACATGGAGTTGCACTGGTGTAAAGTGAAGGCCAAAATTGACCTTCTGGTGATGGTGATGGTGATGGTGTGCAAGATGGAAATAAGAGCCAATTTGGCTCTCAGAGACCAGGCTGAGTTCACAAAACTGATAGAAAAAACACATTTTACTTGCAAACTGAGCACCCTAGAGAATAAAATAAACATGGACCCTCACAGTGCCATTTTGGCAAAGTCCCTTTTCTGATGAGATCTGCACTTTAATACCTGAACAAATATTTCAAAAGAGTGAGGAAATACTATTTAATATACTAGTGGTAGTTTGCTGAGCACTGAAGAGTGTTATTTAAACCACAGGCCTGAAAACACTTTATGAAGATGCATTGGTACCTGTAGGGCGGGTGACCGTCCCTCCTTGTCAGTTTAGGAGCGAGGCCACACCCACTCCCTACCCTGCTCTGGCAGAAGTTGGCCCAGCTCGGGGCAGGGAAACAGTCTCCGGGCTCGGGTGGGGCAGCCCAAAGGCAATAGCCTGAGCTTCAATGGGCAGCAAACAGTCCAGAGGCCCCAGGCGGGGCAGCAAACAGTCCAGAGGCTCCTGGGATGGTCAGGGAAGGGGGTGGGGGACGCAGGCCTACCTGACTCCACTGCGTCCCAGCCCAGATCCCTTGCCACGGAGCCAGCAGTGTTCCAACCGCAACATACTGACTCACTGTCCGGCCCCCCAGTTCCCAGACCGGGTGACCCTTCCCCTGGGCTACTTCTTTCCCCCCTTTCCCTTGGGTACCTGGTGTGCCACCGTCCAGTCGACCTCGTCGGGGTTGTTGCCCAGGGGCAGGTTCCAGAACCCCTTGATGTCGTTGGGGGTGGTAGGTCGGGCAGCTCATCAGGGAGGTCGGCGAGGGGCAGTTCCTCCAGGTCCAGCCCTGTCAGGGCCCGCACCTCGTCATCGACCTCTGGCAACTCCAAGGGCAACTCCTCCAAGTCTGACCCCGGTATGGCCACCTCTTCCTTGTCCGCATCCGGCAACTCCTCCAGGTTCTGGCCCCTCTGGATTACTGGTTCCAGCGAGGTGTTCCGCTCCGGGGGTACCTCTGGGCCCCAGGCCACCCGCCGCTCATTCGCCGGAGCCCAGACCCCAGTCCTCATCCGCTTGCCTGGGTACCAGGCCGCAGGCAGCTCTGGTGAACGGGGAGGGATGTCATTTCCCTCCAGGAGCTGGCCACCAACTGAGCTCCTGGGCCTCTCTTTTATACTTCCTATCCTGCCCCCTTGCTTCTGGGCAGGCAGACAGGCAGTATCTGGCTCCGGCCCCACAGGCCCGGCCTGTTTCTCCGTGTCGGTTTTGGAGGGAGGCCACACCCACTCACTACAGTGCCATTATTTTTAATTGGAGAAACAGAAACAGAGAGGTAAGTGATTTGCCTAAGGTCACAGACAAAGCCTATGGCCAAAGACAGGAATAGACTTCATGTTTCCTAACTCCTAGTAACATGCCCTTTTCTGCTAATCATGACTATCTATTATAGTTGGAGCTTGCAGAGACATCCATAGGTAAGGCGGCCTAACACTTTCCATCATAAATCCCTGTTGTTTATAATTTTGCCATACTTTAACTGTCTGGGTTGGAATTTTTCATGCCAGGTCTCTGCCAGGTTGGCTTTTTTTTTTTTTTTTTTTTTAAATTTCAACCAAAATGCTTCATCTATGTCTGAGACCAAAGGTAGAAAAAATACATAATTTTTTCAATGTTAAAATAATCTTGCATCCATTTAATTGAGCTCTAGCCCCTCCTTCGTTTGAAACAGGACTTGAAATTTGGCATGGGAGTCCACCCTGGAGTCAGAGACATGCCTTCTTGTTGTCCTTGTGACGATTCACTCAAATTTGTCTGCTTTATAAGACTCTGAAAATCACCATTTGCACATACTCAGAGGTTTGTTAGAGTCTGGCAGCAAAAGTCTTCAAAGATTCCATCTACCCTGAACATGCTTCAACTCAGATCTGAACAGAGGATGTGGCTTTCCTTATAACCTTAAGCCCAGTGGCTAAGGCCCTCACCCAAGATGTGGAAGACTCCAGTTCAATTTCCCCTCTGGCTGATGAGGAGATGTGATCTGAACAGGGATTTGCCACCTCTCAGGTGAGAGCTCTTAACCACTGGACAATAAGATATGCTGAGGTAGGTCTTCCTCAGTCTCTCCTGTTGAAGCCATTCCGGTTTGTATAAATAATTAAACATGCATTGGGCCAGTAAGCATGAGAATGACTCTACAGTCCAGTGGGTAAAGCACCCTAGTGAGAGATCCCTGTTCAAATCATTTCTCCTTATTGAGCAGAGAGGGGAATTGAACGGGGGTCTCCCACATTGTGAATGAGTACTCTCGCCATTGGGCTAATGTTTATTAGGGGTACCTTCATCTTTCCCCTTCCGTATGGTGTTAGGTGTGCTGACTGAGCCTCAGAGGCAAGATGGACAGGGAAACAGGGAAACTTCACCTGGCTTGAGGATTGTGTTGGGACTCAGGTGAGAGATAGGTGCCCAGGTGCCAGCAATGTGTATTCCCAGAAGGGGACACACAGGCATTGTGGCCTAAGGCACATGCACAGAGCAAATGTAGACGCTGAGGGATTTTAGGTGCCTCCAGACTTGTGGAGCAGGGGTTCTGAGGATCACAGTGCCACCTAAATATTGGACTTCACTGCCTAACATGGGAGTTAAGCACATAAGTCCTTTTGTGGATCTGAGCCTTTTCCAGATCAGACAATCAGGGGGTCATTACTGTGGCGACAGTATAATATCTAGTGACCGGCACTCGCCCCCGCTCACCACCTCCCGCTCGGCAATTACAGTAGACCTGAGACCTGACCTTATCGGGACCTTTACTGACACACCTAAGATAGCACGTCTTAAATGGCAAACAATGGGATGTTGCAAAAAGCCCAGGGCAGCCATCGGCTGTTATGAATACTGCACCCCTCTCATGAACAGAGGCAGCCATCAGCTGTTACGAATATTGCACACCCCTCCAAGTGCATAATATCTGCTGCATTTCGGCGGGTCTGGCTGAAGAGCTGTCGGCCTGCCAGACTGATCACCTGGAGCTGCTACCTCTTCCCGCCCCCGAGTCCTCTGCTGGGCGAGAGTCGTGTCGAGTGTAACCGGTCCAAGTTTTGAATCCGAGCTTTTCTCGTGTCCCCCATTGGTCAGGCGTCATGACCCTGTTCCTCATGGTGGTAAGATTTTAAATAGTATTCTTGTTATAGTTTTCAGGTATAAGTAACATTAATTTGATTATACTTTTGAAACTCATATAATTGTTACCTAGTGTACTCTGTGTCTTGTTCTTCTAATCTGCTTAAGTCCCCCTGTTAAGGAAAGTAGATAGTTCTGTTATATGTATTGTTCCTTTTTCCCTCGTAAAACCCCACATCCCTTTTGCCCCAAATAAACTTGTAAATAGTTAAGAAACTGTTTTCTCAGCGTGGTGCTTGGTAATCTGGGGATTCCTTTACCTGTCTGCAACAATTACTTCTGTCAGTTCTCAGCTTTTTTCTCTTTTTCCCACTCTTTGGGGTTGCATTTGGGGGGGCTACCCAGAGTAAGGGAGCCATTGGAGGCTCAAGCAGAACCAGTGGCTGAGCTCCCACCCTGCTATTCCTTATTCAACAGGAACAGAGTAATCAGAATTGCTCTCTCCTCCCTCCCCTGAGCTGCAGCAGGAATCAGTAGGGGAGCTGCGGAGCGGCTGCAGCAGGGAAAGGTCAGCAGCGGTTCAGAGTGCTCTTAGATCACACCCAAGCTGCTCCTGGCGTTGCAGGCAAAGCGGGTAAGAGACAGTTGGGAGGTCAGGTCCACATCCACCATCTCATGGTGATAAGGCTAATTCAAAGACTTTCACTTAAAAATCAGTGTGTCACTCAACGACCACATTTTCAACTGATCGTCTAATACAAATTAACTTGACCGTCACTTTCAAGTTCATCAGGGCTGGACACCTCTAGCATAAGGAAACTCAAACATAACTGGAAAGTTGTACTTTCTTTCATTCACCACCCTATACACAAAAAGATGGGAAAGGTGTTATGTATTGTTCATTTTGAACAGAAGGCATGGACTTGCCTAACATCAGCAAAATAGACCCATGGACAAATTTATTTTTGCAAAAACATGCTCTATTCTGTGAAAACCAACACATCTGCCTATAATTCCATTTAAGTTGTTCAGAAGCAACCCACCTACAGGTTTATGCAAACTACTGTCATTTTTCATATAATACATAGTGGTAGCCCACCATTAACTTGCAGTAAACCATATATTTGGTAAGCCTAGTGAAAACCTGATTTTTTTCTGACCTAGCAGAACTAGATTTACTTGTATATGTGACTTCTCGTGTCACCCTGTTATACACCTAATCTCTTCCAAATTTCTAACTGCTCTCCTATGCACCCCTGCAATTACGTATCTTTGTAACTCTGTGACTTACCTCTGTAACATGCAGGTAATCAAACTGGCACAGAAATTTTGCCTTTCCATTTTAATTTTATGGGGGCAAAGAAACAAATTAAGCAGATAGTTTGAAGAAAAATTTTGGCTGCTCATGACCTGCATTTGCTATCTGGAAACAAATTTTACCCAATCACTTGTGCCTATTTTAGCTGATGTATTATTGAATCTGAATTCCTCATTCCCTAGTTCATTCTTGAATGCTTCTAACTTAGCTGCTACATCTTTATTTTCCCTGAGGATCATTTACAGCTGCAGATCCTGTCCTTTGAGATTAGCTGCCATAGCAGTGACCTTGGTTTCTTTCCACCTCTCTGTTATTTCTGTCTGTAAACAGAATCAAAAGGGGGAAATAACCTCTTGCATCAGTATTTTTAGGGACATCTAAGGCAGCATTCTGATCTCATTTCACCAATGCAAATTCTTACTGGGTCCTGAGTAGCACTGAAAAGTGAGACTGGCTCTGTGAGAATTGCACAAGAATGACTCCTACAAGTTATGTTTTTATATTCCAGTTGGGGATAACCCAATTGGAGCAGCTTTATTTACCCCTTCATGTAACACAAGAACTAGAGGGCACCAAATGAAATTAATAGGCAGCAGGTTTAAAACAAACATAGGAAAGTACTTCTTCACACAAAGCACAGTCAACCTGTGGAACTCATTGCCATGGGATGTTGTGAAGGCCCAAACTATAACGAGGTTAAAAAAAAATTAGATAAATTAATGGAGAATAGGTCCATCAATGGCTATTAGCCAGGATGATCAGAGATGCAACCTCATGCTCTGGTTGATATTTGCCCTGTTCTGTTCATTCCAGCTGAAGCATCTGCATTGGCTACTGTCAAAAAACAGGATACTGGGCTAGATGGACCATTGGTCTGACTCAGTATGGCCATTCTTACGTTCTTAAAACCAAACTGCAAATAAAAAGACACGGTGTGACCAGGCACAGACAAATACAGTCCTTGGAGAATAGAAGTTACTGCATATTGACATCTAGGAAATAGAAAGTTTGGGGAAATTAATTTGGCTCCCTGTCCTACTGATAAATTACTGGTCTCTTTCAGAAGCCAGAGGAACCACTTAGAAACAGGAACATCAGTCCTGGGAGTTAGAAAGTATAATCTTGTTAGGAAATCAGGGCAATGTCAGAAAAGATAAAAAAAGATATTGTTCCAAAAGCCAAAGATAGAAGTGGCTTTTAATAATGTAATTTAGAGGAAAAGCATAACTGTGGGATTGCAAAAGAACACTAAGTGCTACTTACTTAAATCCCAGAATAGGGGCAGTAAGGCATTCACAAATCACCAATGTAGGGGGTAAAACTGGGAGGCTGGCCTCAACTGGCAAAATTAAACTTAATTTACAAACACCCATCTTCCCAGTTTTTGCAGATGTTCAGATTTTGGTTCAACCCATTATGTGTAGGATACTGTCACACTTGGTTCCGTTTTGAGTTTGAACTCCTCACTATGCAGAAGTGTCTTTGGACCTGGGTTTTTGGTTTGCATCACTGTAGAAATAAGGGATGATCTGTGAAAGATGAATCAGAAATCCCAGCCGTTTGGAGGCCATCAGGCTCATGCAGGAACTAACTGAACAACTTGGACCAAGCTCTGAAGTTTCAGAAGGCCTGAAGTTCAACCAGGATGTTCAACCATGGCCACCCAGCCCTAGACTAAATGGCACCCCAACCAAGGAGCATCTTCAGCACCTCCCCCTCCATTTATTAAACTTTTGAATACTTTGTTTTTTATTGCATTCTTAGCCCACTTCATGACTTTGATGGATGATCTTTCCCTGTCATACAAGACTATTCACTCTAGGATCAGTACATCTCTATTCATGCCCTATAAGCAAATTAAAAAAATAATTTCCTCTCAATTTATAGAAGCTTTTTTAATTTTAAAACAACTGAAACACACTAACATCAAGAAATTGGACTGTGCACCAACACTGGGTGGTCCAGTTTTAAATAGTCTCACAGTAGGTGAGAGCCTTACAATGTTAACCTGAGTCCATCAGTTCAAAAGGTCGCTTTTCTTGCCTTTACCCTCAAACATTCCATTTTCCCTGTTGTCCTTAACACCAAATACCGCACCCCAAGCCTAGCACCCCAGGCGATCGCCTGGCTCACCTGCCCCTAAATCTGGGGTTCAAATGGGGGTGGGGCTGGGTGGAGCCCATGTCCAGGACTTTGCACAGAAAGCAACAAGTGGCCAAGCTCTGCCTGCTGCTGGGAAGCCAGCCAGCTGGGTCCCCTGATTTCCCCACCCAACCCTGTCTCCCCAAGGAAGGGATGCAGGTGAGGCTTGAGGTGCGGGGTAGGATCAGTGTTTCAATCCGAAGGACGCAGCTCCTCTCCGCACAGCCCCGGGCCTGGACACCCCTTCACCCCCCAGCCCAGGCTCACCCTCCCGGACCAGCCAGCAGGGCAGAGCCTCTCGCACAACTTCAACCTTCCCCCCCGCAGCTGGCCCCGCACCCGCAGGCTTCGTCCCGAATCATTGATGAGCTGGGTGTGGGGCGCCGGGAGCTGCTGATTGGTGCGCGCGGCGGGCAGGGGGCGGGGCCTGCAAGGGGGGGCCAGGAGGGAAGGCGGGCAGAGAGTTCGCCACCGCCGCGCGAGCTGCTGAGGCTGAGCCGGGGTGCTGCTGGACCGGCTGGAGCCTGCAGGAGAAGGAGCGAGGCGGGCTGTCCCCGCCCGGCCGGGGTGAGTGTGCCCCGCGCCGGCCACTCGCGGGGCGGGCTGCTCTGCAAGGAGCCGGGGTGGAGACGACGACGGCGGGGGTCCCAGCGCCACGCGCCCCGTCCCGCGCAGCCCCTCGCTGGCTGGGGGGCTGCGCTGAGACCGCTGCGCAGAGTGCCTGGGTCCTGCCCTGCGAAGAGCTGCTGTTCCGGGAGAGCACTGGGGGGCGGGTCCAGGAAAGCATTGCCGGGGTGTGGAAGCCCCTGTAGAAGCCATTAGCGTGGGGTGGGAGAGGGCGAAGCAACCCCCCTTCCCCCATCGAAAGCGCGGGGAGAGGGACTGTGGTGCAGGTTAGAAAATATCGCTGTGTGCGGGAGAGGTGCCTCCATGGACTGCCCTGTAGCAGAGGCAGTGTTTGCCCCTTGGGGGCCCTAAGCAGGGGTATTTGGGGGGCTGATCCCTCACCCACCCCCTGAAAAAGAAATACTAATTGCATTATTTCCCCAAGCCAAAAAAAATGTGCCAAGCTAATATAGATGGATGCACTTGTTAAAAAGTCCACGGGCAGTAACATGAACGGTATTTGGGGGGGATAATACTGCATCGGGAGCCCCTTGAGCTTCTTGGGGCCCTAATCAATTGCTCAGCCTCATGCCACCATTTGTAGTGAGGGGGTGTGAGAGAAAGAGATCCCCTGTAGTAACCATGGGAGAAGGGACCCTGCTGTAGAAAACGTGTGTGTGTGTGGGGGGGAGGGAATAGAGATCCCCCCCATAGAAAACATTGGGGGAAGAGAGGATCCCTCTATAGAAAACACTATGAAGGGGTGAGGTGTGTGTGTGTGTGATGGAAGGAGACATCCTTCCCCTTATAGAAAGTATTGTGGTGGAACCATATATTCTCTGCAGTGAATGATGCTGATTCTTTGACACCCTAATGCTGCTGTATTTGTCTGAATTTTGCTGAGAAGGGAAGGGTTTGTAGCATATGTTGGGGTCATTGGCTCTGCCTCTTCTACAGGAAGTGGAGTAAAGACCTGATCTGTATGTGCGGGTTGAAGCAGAGACCCAGCCATGCACACCTCATGGCTTTGTATATGTTGCCAAAATGTATTGTGCTCTAACTTGAGTGTGAAGAGTTGTTAGCTTATGAGATACTGACCACTAGTCAGTGTACTTCAGGACAAATTGTATTGGAAGGTCATGAATGATTGATTACATTCTGGTACCAGCAGGGTGAATTCAATCATGAAGTGTGTGTTTGTTTTGGGTTTGTGGGGAAGGTGGGGGGTGAGAGAGGAGTTGTAGTAAATATGAGCACTGTTTCTTTCCATGTATCATACCCGGGAGAGAAATTAAGAAAGATGCCATAACATCAGTTCTGTAACTCCAACCAAAGCAGAGTTTAGCACAAATCATACTATCTAAGTTTTAGGATTAAGAATTAAACTGCATATCAGGAGAAAAGAAAATCCCAACTGTTCAAATATAATTGGAAAGAAGGGGGGAGGGTCTTGTCCCATTTATGAGATATTATGTATGCAATTATTCACAACAATCCATTTTCCTCTGCAGTAGAACCTTTCCATCACACCCCACCAGTTCTGAACTCTCAGAAATCTTTTTTTATGGGATAGCTTCATAGTATTTAATGGTTTTATAATCTTTTATTATTTCTGTACAGTGTCCTTATAGGGCATGCTTTATAAATATTATCAGCCCAAACAGATTTTTCTCTGTTCCACTTAATGAAGCTATAAGCTAAACATTTGGTCAACTGGCTAAAAATGAGACTTGTTGCCAAGTCTTTTGACCTTGGGAATGGAAACTGCCTCCCCTGGAATTAATTTTAAGTTAGTTGTTAAAATTGTCACCTTACGAGGGATTTTTCTGCATTTCACTGGAACACAACCCAATTTTTTAATCTTCCTTTTTAAATCATTTCTTTTTGAGACCGAACCAGAAAATGGCATCCTGTGTTCTGCCTATCCAGCTGCTGTGACTCAAGCCCTGATGTTTACAAGGTTCGCATACTCCTACAGCAACAAGTTGCAGTCATTAAATCACAGGCCTAGGAGAGGTTTTGTAACTGAACACTGCATCTTTTGTGACTTGCCAGTGGCTAGCCTGGCTTATCATTTTATGCATTTTGATTGTGAAGAGTTATAATTTTTTGCGTGTGGATTCAAAAGCTGTAATACAGTACAAATAACTATCAGTTGTGTGACTGTGACTTCGTAATTCGCATTGCTCTTGTGGTGTTTGGGGTCACTGGAATCTTGAGCGGGAATTATAGACCCACTTTTCAAATGGTTAATTTAAAAAAAAAGTACAGCAGAGTCCTTGATCTGTGCCAAACATGGGCAAATACCCCTTCTTCTGCCCTCCCTTCATTGTTCATTGCCATAGGGCTCCCTCATTCTGCTTTAGCAGTCTGGTTCCTGGTTGGCTGAATCTCAGTGCACAGAACTGCAGTCATATCACTGGATTGCATTATTATGTTTGCATGGATTGCAGCGTTAAAGGGAAGAAATGCAGTGTAGGTGTTAAAATAGAGAACAAGGAGTTGGAGAACCTGTGTGCTATTTCTGGCTCTGAAACTGAGTCTCTGTATGACCTTAGAACAGTTACTTAACCACTCTACGCCTTGGGGCATGTCTACACTAGAAACGTAGATTTGATCTATAATAGGTCAACTTACAACCACTGCAGTAATTACTGCGATGGTTCATGTCCACACTACTCTCCTTCTTGTGGTGGTAGCTAATACTATCTCAAGGCTCCCCGCTCTGCAGAGGGAGCCCGGCAGCTGCCCTGAGACTCCCAGCTCTCCATGTAGACCAAGCCTATGTACGGAAGTCACTACACCCAATCCTGGTTCATTCTGTAGAACTTTGGTATCAAGTATGCTATAATAGTAACTCCATGTATATAACACATTACATCAAGTCACCTTACAACATTAGTTAAGTTTTGACAATCCTGATAGGCAGGTATCCCCTTGTTACAAATGAAGAGACTGAGGCTTGGTCTACACCACAGAGTTAGGTTAACATAAGGCAGCTTACTATGTTAGTGTGCACACTACAGCCTTGCTCCCTCTGATGTAAGGGCCCTCATACACTGACGACATAACTCCACTTCCACAAGAGGTGCAGGGTTATGTCGGTCTAGTTAGGGCGACGCTGTGTCCATGTAGACAATGTATTACTTTCATCAGCTGTTTGCTGTCATGAGAAAGCTGGGCTGTCGCTGAGTTGGATGGGGGATTTCCAGCTAGAGCCTTGCTGCCCCTGGCTCCCTACGCCCTGCTCCGAGCTAGGCTGCTAACCGGAGGCTCCCTGTGCTAACGGAGGCTCCCCATTCTCCGCTGCCGGGAGCCCAACTGCCCCTTACCGCCCCCCCCCCCACCAGCTCGTGGCTCCCGCCACAGCCAGGTTACCCAGAGTCCAGGCAGCTCCTGGGCTCCCTGCAGGGAACAGGGAGCCAAGTGAGCACAGCCTGGTGGTGAAGCAGGGAGGTTCCCGGATCCCTGCAGGGAGCCCGGCAGCTGCACTGAGGCTCCTGGAAGCCACCCAGATTCTGGGTGCAGAGCTCCCAGCTGCAGTGGGAGCCGAGGGCCCTGTGTGGAAGGGGAGAGGTGCAGTGGGGAGCAGGGAGTCGAGAGCCCCAGGATGTGGGGGGACACTGGCCTCCCAGCGGCAGGGAGCCAAGTGCTGGGGGGCAGGGCGGGCTCCTGGCAGGGAGCTGTGTGTAGGGCCCCCTCCCCGCCATGCTGCCCCTCTTAAGTCAGTGGAAGTGATCCATGTAAGAATGTGCACCACCGTAGAAGGAGGATAGTATGGATATGAACCACTGCAGTAATGACTGCAATGGCTGTAAGTTGACCTAACATAGGCTGACTTATGTTTCTAGCGTAGATGTGCCCTTAGAAAAGTATGAAAATGGGTTAAGGGGGGAAAAAAAGCCATAATGTAATATTTTTAAAGATGAAAGCTCGCAATTTACAACGAGAAATAAACTAAACTATTCCATTCAGTTATATTCCTTTTTATGTAGCTGAACTTAGGGTTTTCATGAAAAACCATGACATTAAAATGAATATCTGGTAGCTTGTGAATTAATAAAAACCTTTTGAAATCTTATACAGCTCTGTTTCCCCTCTGTCCCTCCCCCCATTTATACTGATTGTGTATTGGCAACAAATGTAGCTCACAAGCTGCAAGAGTGGAGCCTAATGTGCATTTTGTTTCCAATGATATGAAGTTCTCATGCTGTGGTGGTGAGTGTCATAGAAATGTTTGTAACATTTTGTGTCGCTCTTGCATCTTTGCCTTGAAGTTTGGTAGTATGTTTATTGGTTACATATTCTGTGGATAGGTTTCTTTTTTTCCAATGCTGTCAAACTACGGTAGCATCATTAGCTGGCAACAAACTTCCAACAAGTTTTCTTTTGCAAAGCAAGATAAGGAAAATAGAAGGATCCCATTCATAGCCCAGAGTCCCTTGTGATTTGAGTAGGGGAGCTGTCATTCAGTGAATTGAATTCCGACTCGCATGCACATTGGCTTTTTGGGTCATAGGATTGGTAACATTTATGTAAGCTCCTGATTTTTTATTATTGATATAGCACTCATAATTTTCTAGGGCTTTACAGAGCACTGATCCAGAGGAGAATTTACACTCTGTTCTCAGCAATAGCATGGCAAGTAATACTGACAGTCAGAGGAAGGCTAGAGACCCCAGTAAGGATTCTGGAGGCATGCCTTTTTGATTCCCAAGAGACCAAGGGAGCGAAAGCTATTTTATTTCTAAACTATGGTTGCTATATTTATGTTTATAATGATAGCCTCTGGGGATTTCATTGGCATCTGTAGAATTAAAGGACATTTATGTTCATGTCCTGATAGCAGAGTGCCATTAGAGTGCTGAAATGTAGGATTGGATTTTGCATTTTCAGCAGAATTCTTCTGTTAAGCCTAATCATCTTTCAGTGTTGTTAGCGTATGACTTAATATTTTCATCAGAGTCACACTGGTAATAGTCCTTCATCAAGAAGGCACCTTTCTAGTGCTTTACTCCTATCTGCACAATTTTGTGAAACTGCATATACTCAGGTTTGGGAATTAAGGGCTCAATTTATCACCCATTGAAGTCAATTGGAACCTTTCCACTGACTTCAGTAAGCATTGGCTCAGACCCTAACTGATTAAAACTCAGAAACTAAATAATAGATTTACTTGAAAATTATCAGAAAATTCAAATTTCACTCACAGGTTGTGTTAAAAAATTGTACATCTACACCAAATTTTGTTGTCGTACAAAACAAAGAGGTTGAACTCCTGCTTTAAGTGTTAAATAGAACCCAACCTTAACTACTATGTTGTTACCATTCCATAATTAGAGGCATTCTAAGCTATTTACAATGTTTGCTGCTTGTTGCATTTAATCATAGGGAAATGTATAAAGGGATAAGATAGCAATTCATGATGAAGAAAATCTTGAAGAATGAAGTAAACAAATTGGGGGGGAGAGGGGAAATATAAGATGTCCATTGGGCTTCTATATCTATATTTGGTTCATAGCCTAGATGCTTTGCAACAATCAATTATTGCTTTGAAAACATTCAAATATTTGATTTTATATGTGTAGCTTTTAGACTACTACATTGAGTATCCTGTTTCAGGATAGTTGGAAAGACCACCTTTTTTAAATAAGGCATAGGTGATTCAGATATTTAGAATATTATTAGCGTTGCTCTTTCCCAGCTTTCTCTAGCAAAGATAGGCCAGTTAGCGAGAGGAAAGAAGCTGAACACCAGGAAGAGAGGAATAATCTTTGTTCATGGCTCTGGTTTTGGATTCTTCTGTCTCAGAGAGCTCCTCTAGTGTTCGACTGATATTTTGAACAAAGCAGGCTTATAGTCCTTTGCTCAATTAATAGTGGGTTTGTGACGTGGCTGGTGTAATCCATGTTCATAAACTGGATTTCTGCTTAGAACACTTCTGCTGTGTGTAGTTTAGCAGGGGCTGTGGAAGATGGGAAAAGGTTCTTAGATTTCTCCATAGCTGTGGTGTACTCCAGTAAGAGAACCCATCACTACAAATATTGCAGTTTTCTGCCTTCATGCTTCATCAGACTTTGGTGCACCATGGAGATCTGGGGGGCAGTGGTTGTTTGGTGCTAAGGCATGTGTATTGTTTGTATTTACCCTTGGTCCTTCAGGTGGATGGCTCTTTTCTCTTCGGGCATTCTAGAAGCTCACCAGATTCATAACCAATCAAGGATGAACCAGTCTGGGTGGTTCACCTGTTGTGTGGGGAAAGTCATGATCTCTGCTGGGAGAAAGTATAGTTGGACCAGGAAAATAGTAAGCTTATTTTCCTGATTTCCACTCATAGGCCAAAGGTCAGTCCAGTATACGGATCCAGATCCAATTCAGAATAAATTAATGGTTACCATACATGACAATAGATCACTACCGTGTTAGAGGTGTCCTCTGTATGTGTACTGATGTTCTGAAGGGCAAGGAATCTAGGAGACTCCAGTAGCATTTTAGTTGAAAGAGTCCTGGGTCTGTCCTGTCCTTGAATTTGCATTGGATGCTCTTGAATCATTTAGCATTTTAGAAAGATTGCATTTTTGGCATCTGAAGCAAGAGGAGAACAGAACTCCCCATCTTTCTTTGTTTTTGTTTTGTTTGTTTCTATTTATGTTGTACTAAATAGGCAGTACAGGACAACTGGGCCAGGTCTGAGGTGGCAGAGTTGCCTGTCTAGGTCTCAATGATGCAGGCAAGCTCATGTGTTTCATTTTAAATGAATAGCATTGGCTTTTTGCTTATAGACTTCCTCAGCAGCAGCAATGAAATTGACATGACCCTTGTATTTGAACTACTGCTGTCAGGTTTCTTAATAAAAGATGTAAAAGTGACCAGAGTCTTGCTAATTTCACTTTGTTTTGACAAGCTAAACCACCTGCAAAATCATTGACTGCATTGCATTGGTTCATGTTGTTATATTATTTGAATTATTGTAGTGCTGAAGAGCCACCATCATGCTCCAGCACCCTATTGTGTTAGGCGCTGTACAAACACAGAACAGAAAGACTGTAAACTTTTGGAGATAGGAACAATCTAGGTATAAGACCAGAGACAACAGGTGATACCGACATACTGGGAGTTAAAGGAAATAATGAGACCGTATGCGCCAGCACGGTAGGCAGTGGTCTCAGCGTCCTAACTGTTGTCCTGTTTTTTATAAGCCTCACAGCAGAAGAGACTTCAAAAAGAGTTCTGAAGAAGGATAATGAGTTAGTTTTGTAAATGTTTATGGAGAGTTACTCAAGCGTAAGGGGCAACATGGAGAGCACGAAGGTGCTTGTTTGAAAATTTAGCAAGTGCGTGTTTGAGGCTGACACCATGGGCTGATTGGAGATGGGAGTCAACTTTTCAGTGCTGAATGAGCAATAAGTATGGTGGGCATAGATCACGATGATAAGACAAAGAGATGATGTTTGAAATGATGGAAAGAGGGGAGCCAGCGTTGGGATGCAGAGAGAGGGGTGATGTGGTCAAAGCAATGGGCCAGGAAAATGAGCAGCAGCACTCTGAATGGACATCAGTGGACGATGGTTCCATTTGTCAAGGCTGGAGAAAAGGATGTTGGAGTAATTGAGATGATGAGAGCGTAGGTGAGGACCCAGAGAGCGGTCTGAATTGAAGATGACACCCAGGTTTCAGGCCTGAGTGACGGGTAGGGTTGGTGGTGTTTTCCACAGTGAACAAGGAAGGAGTAGCAGGGAGGATTTGGGGGTTGAGGAGATTAAGAACTCTGTTTTAGCCATGTTGAGCTTGAGCTGGCAGACATCCATGAGAGGTCAAGGAGACAGGTCAAGCTTTTAGTTTGGACAGACCGAGACAGATCTGTAGTAGAGAGAGAGATCTGTGAATGTCAGCATACACATGGTGGTTGAATTTGTGTTTGTGGATGAGATTACCCAGAGAGAACTTTCAGAGGGAGAAGAGAACGGGACCCAAGGGCAGAACTGTGCGGAGAGCCTTAAACTAGTTAGTAGAGATTCATGGATGAGACCCATTCATGCTTTACAGGGAAAGCTTCCTATCTACCTGTGATGAGCAGATTTTTCAGTAGTTGGCTGAGGTGTTTCTTGAATCTAGAACATTCTGCATCAGTGATATGATTTAGCTTCCTTTTGGTTATAAATTGTAAGTGAAGAGTAACTTACATCACATTATTTGCTATGTTGAATGGAGTATATGTAATACTAAATATGTGGAGGGTTGTTTTGGGGAGGGTATTTTATGTTTGAGGGAATTAAATATATTAAATTTTAGTATTAGAAAATGCATGAGGTTGATGTTCTAATCCATATTTTATTTTTAAAGTCCACATACCCTGTTTGATGGTCCCTACAGTGTTTTGTGTGTCAGAAAAAAATTGTTTTCCCATGACCCTATGTTTCTGACACTAAAAATGAACTGAAAGTTTTAGTCCTTCTTTGATGGGTGGTAATCTACAGCTTCTCAGTTGATAAAATAATGCCACAGGGGTACAGATAAATATGCAACTGCTAACCTATGTGAAATTTTTTTTTGCAACATTGGGAGGTTATGAATTCTCAGGGTATAGAAGTTATGTCCTTTTGTATTAATCATCTGCTTATGTATATCAGTCCTTGTGTGGCTGACTACATGCATTTTGAGCTGTATGTTAAAACATTAATAAAATGCATTGTCTTATTATTTTGTGACTAAATACAATAAATCTCCTTTTGTTACAATTTATAACTAAAGTAAATATTTGTTCCTTTAATTTCATTTGCTCTTTATGCTGCAGTCCTAAAACTGTGCTTTATTTGTTTTATTTTAAAGGATCAGTCAAAACTGAAAATAATCAGTGGTTTCCTCAAGTACTGTGTGTATAATGGGTCAGTTTTTTCAAACACCTGAGAATAAATTGGTCTATCTATCCTGTTTAGCTTGCCAGTGAAATAATTTTTGTATCTTATTTCCACATAAAATTGCAGGCATCTCACATTTTCATATTCTTGTGGAGTGAGGGCACTCATTAAACAGTTGTTTTCTGTCTTTGCCAGAGATGGTGCACTGACTCAGTTCTGTGAAGAGTGTCTACACCGTTCCGAAGAGTGTACGTTATCCAAAGACTAAGCAAAAGACTGAAGACATCAGCTTTTTCCTGCTGACACATCTCACTCCCAGTGAAGAGATTGCTAATGTGCTGAAGATTTCTAGACTTTGGAGGAGAAAAATCTCTACCTCATATTTTATGAATACTGTTAGCCATGGCTGTGGAACTTTGTTTACTGCTGTTGTTGCTTTGTAGAAGTACTATTTCAGAGGTGCAGCCTTTACACAAACCACCTCCTGGAACTTTGGATTTTGGGTTTGTGCCTGCGAAGACGTATGATACAAATGCATACCATGAACCTGGATCAATAGGAATTTTGTTTAGAATGGTCCATGCTTTCCTTTATTTAGTGCAACCAAATTCTTTTCCACAAGGTAAGTACATAAAATTATAGATTATTCTAAGGACCTACTAAGACATTCATTTTCATGGTAAATAGTGACATTATCACTTAAAAGTAGATGATACGAAGGGGTTCATTGCCAGCAAGCAATGGGGTTATGAATTATTTGAAATCTGGCAATGAAATTTCTTTGTATCTCATAAATTTATTTTTAAGGTATTAGAGTTTGTTTATAAAATTTTACTGAAATTTGTTCCCAGTTCTAGTCTTTCAGAAGCAGTGGCTTAAGATTAAAGTATAAACTGCTTTGCCTTAGGTTTTAATATGGGATAGAAAGTTTAATTATTCTCCATTTGCACTGTTTGTCAGAATCTGACTTTTTACCATGTAATTAAAAGGTTTGTTCTAAAGATTATTCTGTAAAAGGAATGTCAGTGACAATGCTTAAGTTAGCAATTTGGCGTAAATTCCATTCATTTCTATATCTGTGCATCTGCACTGAAGTCATAAAGGCAGTTGCATTATATAGCTACATCTAACTTGTGGCTTCTTTAAGCTTTGTAACCTTAAAAACTTAAGGTTTTATTCGTTTTATTGAATTATTTCTCTGTTCCCTTTTATTTTCACCACTCTGGTTCCCAAAGCTGGAAAAGAAATAATAAATTCTTAAAAGAAAAGTATACATGTTCAGCATTTTTAGGTGCTGTGGATCTGGTTCTATTGCTGGTTTATTTTTTCCACCACATTTACACCATCTAGTTCAGGTGTTAAACAAAATTTCAATGGCATTTGTATTAGCTTGGCATTAAAAATTCACAGTAGGCTGAAATTTTATAGTGAAGTCTGAGCAGTATTTTTATTTTGTTTTGCTTATGGATTGTCACCAAATTACTTTGTCCATTTTTTAGATATGCACAAAAATAGACTTTTACTAGTTTTGATTTCTACCTGCATCATATCTTAGAAACCTTTTCAATTCAAATAATTGAGATTTAGAAATACATTAGTTTGTATATCAGTCCAAATGCTACACTTCTCAGTATAAATACAAGCAGACATAACTTTCATAATTGGCTACTGCAGTGTATGGTGTCATTCATAATTTCTAGTCTTTCAGTATAAAAATATAAAGATCACAATCAAGTCAATAGCTGTGGAAGAAAGAGGTCAAAACAAACTTGAATGAGTCTAATATTCAAACCAAAACTTAAAGAATAGGCTAGTTCTTCATTCTGACTACCCTTCTGAGTTATTAAAAGTTAACATGACATAAATACTGTAGTGGATCCTGCAAGCCTTATAAGTATCCATTTCTCATATCAATAATCCAGTTGATTTCAGTGAAATTATTCTTGTGACTAAGGAATAGGTCCTATAAACACAGATACACAATTTAATTTTACGGGGACTAAGCTAGTAAATACTTACAGCCTATGCCTGGAAGTATTACCATTTTTGTAATCCTATGGGACTACTTATAATAGTTAATTCTACACCCAGTAGTAGGTGTTTACAAGGTCAGGCCCATGGTGACCAAGTAAATACCTAAAAGTATTTGTTCTTATTTAATATGTAGTTTTTTTTCCCCTCTCCCAGCAGATATTTTTAAAAACATAGCTTCTAATGTTTGCATTATGTGGAGTCTTTTTGTTCTCCCCCACAAACCCCACCCCAAAATTTAGATCTGAAGGATGATATGGATTTGAGTCGTCATCATGTAATTAGTTTAATCCCATAATCTGTTTTACCATATGCTATTCTATTTCATATCTCATGTACTGATTATGTGGTTACTTTTTAACTGTTTATAAAAAATTGACACTGGAATACAGCTCAGTTCAATCAGGAGTTGAAACACAAAGATAATTTTTAGGTGCACATAAACCTTTACACAAACTCTTCCACAGTGTTTAACTAACTAACGAGGCAGAGGCTTCAGAAGAGTTTAAATCTTAATGTAAGATGTGGGTGTTAGCCTAGTTTTTCCCTGAACCTTCATTTTACCAATGTGTGTTGTTGCTTTATAGCCATGAATCGGAGGAGAAATGCAATCAATAAATGGTACCAATCACTGAAAGGTCCGAAAAACATGGCCATTCAGATAGCGTTTGAGAATCAGGGAGATTGCTGAAATGGACCCCACTTCCACATTTGATCTTTCTCTTCATTCATTTGTAGTATATGACCTGCTAATTTTCCTTTCTAGTGCTAGAGAGGGATTTTTTTTAAAGGTACAGTTTTTAGACTGTGACCCTTACTATTTAAATTGCATACATATATCCTTAACTGTGCTAAACCATTCATCTGCTTGTAGTAATGTTCAAATAAAGCTGAATGTTTCAAGGCCAGCCAGTGCAGATGTACTAGATTGCCTTGTGTGGGTGCATCCAGTAAGTTTAGATAAGTTTTAAGAAGTTTTGTGTAATTATGATCTTCATTGTAAATGAAGAAAACAAGAGAAAATTGTGTCTGAGTAAAGATATCAGAATGATGTTTGTGTAAGTAATAAAAATAATGCTCCAAGTGGTAACCTAAAAATGTGGATGCAATCATATTGCAGTTTAAAGATATGTTGCAGTCACTATTTCTAAATGTTTTGCTCAATTTTTACTATTGAAAATTTTAAATGTTACCTTGGTTTCTTTGAAATTAATGCATAATTAAAAATAAATACTCTGGTTAGTAGGAGAGTTTCATGGCCATGAATCTTAACATTTTAAAATAATAAATTTATATAATAGGAAAATAACTTATTTGATCAAAATGCATGTCTTAAGTCTTACAGACACGAACAGAATTAGTTCAGGGAATTGTAGCAACTCTTCAGTGCACTGATAGTTAAGTTGAGTTTAAAAGGACATTATTAGGTTCCCACTGATGAGAAAGAAATTAGTCTTCTAGGCTTATTAACAATTGTGCATTTTGGTATTTGATTGCAAGGCCAGCAGTAAGTATAAATATTGAGAAATAAACTCTGTTTTCAGTTCCACCCATTAAATCCAGTTGACTTCACTGGAAATTGCACAGGTTTAAATGAGAGCAGAGTTTTTCCTTAAGCAGATGAAACACAAATATTCTGTGCATAGAGGCGCAGAATGCCTAGATGGAGCATTGAATTGGGACTTAAGAGACCTGGGTTCTGTTCCTGACTTGCCTACTGGGTTACCTTGGGCAAATCACTTCAACTCCCTGTGCCTCCATTCCCATATGTAAAATTGGGATAATGATGCTGCCCTCCTTTGTAAAGTGCTTTGATACCTGCTGATGAAAAGCTCTATATAAATGGTACGTATTATTATCTCATCTTTGTTAGTAATATAACTTTAACATTATAATAAATGTTGGCAGTTCCAGGAGAATTAGAAACAATTTATTGTGTCGCTCAACTAAGACAAGATATAAAAAACAGTCTTTGGGTTTTTACTTCTCATATTTATAACTTTTTGAAAAATGAAACAGTCATTTATTAGTGAAACAAAGTTAATCCATGGTGGTAACATGGTACCAGTGAAACAGCTTGTTTATATCAAGTGGTGTTCTATAAGCCTTCAGCTGTGAACTTATTGTAGACAAGGTATGGTCAGCATGATCATCTGGTTCCGTGAATATCTTAAAGTGGCTTCTGTCTTTTTTCCTGTGGAAACTAGGTATTAGTTCCAATAAAATTATGGTAATCTGGGATTCATCTGCAGATACGATATGCACAGCAAATATTCAGTTTAGAAATTTTCCTCTTCTAGCTGAAGAATGAGAAGTCATTAAGGGAAGTAGGCCAAGGAGAAACACCCATTTGTTTTCCAGTAAATTAAGACAAACTTATAGGCAGAGCCCTGCAAATGCGGATATCTGCACACCATTTCGTGGATTGTGGATGGGTGCAAATCCAAATTTTATATCTAAAGTCCTGCAAATCTGCTGATATCCACTTTATATCTGTGGATATCCACATTTGCGGATCATGGATTGGATGCAGATACAAATTTTGTATCTGCGCAGGCCTCTGCTTTATAGATATGGCCCCTGTACTTAATCAGTGTGGTGCAGGCAGTGTGTTACAGGGTGACTGCACCTTCTGGTCCTAAGGTGGAAGATGAATGAGTTCCAATCTTTACCTTCCAGATGTGCACCATTTAGAACAACCAGTTGCTATTGGGGTGTGGAATGAAATTTAAACATAAAAGTAAACTTGTATGCATTTATTGGGCAAAACATGGTTTGCAGTGTTAAACATACTGCTTCACATGGGGAGGGCGGATTAAAATATTGTTTCCCAAGTACAATATTGCACTCTTAAATTCTGAGATTCAGTCAATCGGTCTGAGAGCTATTGTCTAGTAGCGTGAGCACAAGATTGGGGTTTAGGAATTTGTGAGTTCAAATGCTAGCTCTGTCATTCAATATTCATGAGACATTGGTCAAGACGGTTATGCCCTGATTTTCAATTCATTGAGAGTTGCAAGTGGCGGTGCTCAATGTCATAGCCTCTTTGCCTCATTTTCCCCATCTGTAAAACTTCCGTATCTCACAAGAATGTTACATTGATTCGTTACTGTTTGTTTGTAAAGTTTTTTCATGAAAATTGCTACATTAGTAGAATTTACTATTACTACATAGCACATATGCTGTCTCAACTGTAAGTAAATTAACAAAGTACAGGTAAAACCCCACTCAAATGATGATGAGCGGAGGGGGAAGGAGAGTCAGCAGATGTTATGAATTGTTTGACTCTGAAAATTGCGACCCTATGAGTTCTAAAAGCATTTGATGTGGTGGTAGAGATAAGACATTAAAGCAGAATCTCTTTGCAAGTCTTAACACAAAACTATTGTAACTCAGTACAATAGATTAAAATTGTGACTTTTGTAGAGCTGTAACACTAATTTCTTTGCCTTGTGCTAATGATTAGGTATGGTTGTCCATTTCTAGTTAACTTAATGTTGCTCTTTGTTAGCAACTGGTTAACTTAACAAAGGAAGCAATTTTACATAACATAAGAATGGCCATACTGAGTCAGTCCAGTGCTCCATCTAGCCTAGTATCCTGTCTTCCATAGTGGCCAATGCCAGATGCTACAGAGGGAATGAACAGAACGGAACAATTGTTGAGTGATCCATCCCCTGTTGTCCAGTCCCACCATCTGGCAGACTCATAGACTCTAAGGTCAGAAGGGACTAATATGATCATCTAGTCTGACCTCCTGCACAACGCAGGCCACAGAACCTCACCCATCCACTCCTGTAATAAACTTCTAACCTATGACTGAGTTATTGAAGTCCTCAAATCATGGTTTAAAGACTTCAAGGTACAGAGAATCCACCAGCAAGTGAGCCGTGCCCCATGCTACAGAGGCAGGCGAAAAACTCCCAGAGCCTTTGTCAATCTGCCTGGGGGAAAATTCCTTCCAGATCCCAGATATGGTGATCAGTTAAACCCTGAGCATGTGGGCAAGACTCGCCAGCCAGACACCCAAGAAAGAATTATCTGTAATAACTCAGAACCCACTCCATCAAACATCCCATCACAGGCCATTGGCATATCTACCACCAGTAGTCAAAGATCAGTCAATTGCCAAACTAGGCTGTCCCATCATATCATCCCCTCCATAAATATATCAAGCTCAGTTTTGAAGCCAGGTAGGTCAGAGGCTTAGGAACAATCAGCATGAGGTTGTATCCGTGACCATCTTGGATAATAGCCATTGATGGACCTAACCTCTGTTAACTTATCTAATTCTTTTTTGAACCTACTTATACTTTGGCCTCACAAGATCCCTTGGCAATGAGTTCCACAGGTTGACTGTATGTTGTATGAAGAAGTACATTTTAAACCTGCTGCCTATTAATGTCATTGTGGTGAGCCATGGCGGGAGGAGGGGGGGGCTGAGTGGGGAGGAGGAACACAGCGGCACGGAAGCTGAGTGGGGAAGGGGGGGGAGTGTAGAAGGAGGGAAAGGAGGAAGCAGCAAGGCAGGGTGGAGGAAGGACATGGGAGTGAAGGGGGTAAGGGCCTGGGCCTGGGGTGGAGTGTGGGCGGGGACGCGGGCAGAAGAGGTTAGACAGGGTGCTAGCCTCTCCAAGGGGAAGCTTCACCTACCACCCATGGTTATATATCCCATCCAGCTGGCCCTTTGAAATTCTCTACCTTCAATCAGTGGGCCTGCCTTTATCATATATTTCCCCTCCCCCTCCCTCCCCAAGTCATCTTTTCCAAGCTAAACAATCACAATCTTTTTAAATTTTCCCTCATGTGGAAGCTGTTCCATACCCCCAATCACTTTTGTTGCCATTTTCTGTACCTTTTCTTTTGTGAGATGCAGCAACCAGAACGGTACATAGTATTCGAGATGTGGCAGTACAATGGCTTTATATAGTTGGCATTATTATGATATTTTCTGTTCTTATCTATCCCTTTCCTAATAGTTCCTAACATTCTGTTAGCTTTTTTGGCTGCTGCACACTGAGCAGATGTTTTCAGAGAATATTCAAAATGACTCCAAGATCTCTTTGATTGGTGACAATTAATTTAGACCCCCTCACTTTGTGTGTATAGTTGGGTTATGTTTTCCAATGTGCATTGCTTTGCACTTAGCAACATTGAATTTCATCTGCCATTTTGTTGCCCAGTCAGCCCGCCCAGTTTTTTGAGATTCCTTTGTAGCTCTTCGTAGTCTGTTTTGGATTTAGCTATCCTGGATAACTTTGTGTTGCCTATAATTTTTGCCACCTCCCTGTTTACCCCTTTTCCAGATCATTTAATCCGTGGATATATCAATAGTGACTGAGAATTTCACCTAACTCTGTAGGTGCCCAAATTTCTGCCAGTTGGCATGTGCAAAACAGCCTAAATTCTGACACGCTGCTCTGCACTTTACTTCACCTGAAACGCTGAGATTCTCAAACTGGATGTTCCTCCATTTGTCTTGCCCGCGGGATCTGGTTGGTAATGTAAGAGCATGCCTAACCTGCACAAAAAACAGCCGGGGGGGCAGAGGAGCAGATTGTCAAGTATTTTGTTTTTGTTGTTTTCTGGGGATGGGGAGGGGTGCACATTGCCTTTTTTTGTGGCGAGGAAAGGCTCTGGGAGTGGGGAAGCAGCAGGACATTACACTGCTAAAAATAGTGTAGATGTGTGGACTGTGTGTAGACTGTGTAGAGCGCTGTGTAGGGTATATATTCAGGGATTCAGGCATGTAGGGCACTCTCCTCTGCTCGCCTAAGTGATACCTCACCATCTACACAGCTATTTATACTCATACTAGCTGGGCGCGCAGTGGTAAGCTTGCGATATATTGTGCAATTCCACCAACAGCCTGGTTCACTGTCTGCATGGAGTATAAATTAAATATGGACATTGGCTTGTGCTTCTGTCTCAGATAAAATATGTTGTTCTGAATCTGTGGTAGCCTTTTGTATCCCTATATGAACTTTAAAAAAAATACTAATTTTTGTTCCCCAAAATATAGAGCTCTTCAGAGAATATTTAGATTTTTAGCAAGAAATATATATATGCCAGTTACTGAAATATCTATGAGGTATAACTTTATAATGTTTATCACAGGCAAAATACAAGAATTTTAAAAAGTTAAGATGTTCACCGCCATATGTAGCTGAAGTATCATTAGCCCACTATACTGGTGGACACACTAAAAAAGGGGTTAGACAGTGATTGGTCTATGAAACACTGTGGTGTAAAGTGTATTGGTCTTATCTTAGTTATTTCATTGACTTTGCTGCATGATCTCAAGCAAGTCACTTACTTTCCTCTAAGCCTCGCTTTTCCTCATCCATCATATAATATGAGGATAGTGTTTACTATATAGGTGTCTGACACATGATAAATATTTCTAAATTTCTCTTTAAGTTCAGTCAAAGGCAGAAGTGACTAATAAGAATGTAATCCATTCTGGAACTGGATTGTGACCGTCTCTCACAGGCCACCAAATGGCTGTGAGATGACAACTTTTTAGTTCCTGTTGATGTGGGATATATTTGTAATACTGAACATAAGAATGGCCATATTTGGTTAGACAATAGTACATTTAGCCCAGTATCCTGTCTTCTGACAGTGGCCAATGCCAGATGCTTCCAAGAATAGAACAGAGCAATTATCGAGTGATTATTCCCTTTCGTCTGATCTGAGCTTCTGCCAATGGGAGGTTTAGGAATATCCAGAATATGGGGTTACATCCCTGACCATCTTGTTTAATAGCCAGTGATGGACCTATCCTCCCTGTACATACCTAATTCTTTATTGAACCCAATTATACTTTTGGCCTTTTGCAGCATCCCCTGGCAATGAGTTCCACAGGTTGACTGAGCATTGTGTGAGGAAGTACTTCCTTTATGTTAGTTTTAAACCTGCCACCTATTAATTTTGGGTGACTCCCCAGTTCATGTTATGTGAAGGGGTAAATAACACTTTCTCCACACCATTCATGATATTATAGACCTGTATCCTATATCGCGCCTCAGTTTCCTCTTTTTCCAAGCTGAACAGTTCCAGTCTTTTTCATCTCCCCTCACATGGAAGCTGTTTCATTCCCCTCATCATTTTTGTTGCCAGTCTCTGTACCTTTTCCAATTCTAATTATATCTTTTCTGAGATGGTTATGAACAGAATTGCACTCAGTATTTAAGGTGTGGGCATACCATGGCTTTATATAGCGACATTAAGATATTTTCTGTTATCTATCCCTTTCCAAATGGTTCCGTACATTGTTAGCTTTTTTGTCTCGCTGCATATTGACCAGATGTTTTCATAGAACTGTTCATGATGAGGCCAAGACCTCTTTCTTATCTAGTAACTGCTAAATTAGACCCCATCGTTTTGTATGTACAACTGAGATTGTTTTTTAATGTGCATTACTTTGCATTTATCAACGCTGAATTTCATCTGCCATTTTGTTTGTCTAGTCACCTAGTATTGTGAGATCCCTTTGTAACTCTTCACAGTCTGCTTTGGATTTAATTATCCTGAATAATTGTGTATTGTCTGTAAATTTTGCCACCTCCACGTTTACCCCTTTTTCCAGGTCATTTATGAATATGTTGAACAGCACTGGTCCCAGTTCAGATCCTCAGGGGCACCCATTATTTACTTCTCTCCATTCTGAATACTCCACTTACTCCTACTCTTTGTTTCCTATCTTTTAACCAGTTACTGATCCATGAGAGGACCTTCCCTCTTATTCCATGACTGCATATTTTGCTTAAGAGCCTTTGATGTGGGGCCTTGTCAGAGGCTTTCTGGAAGTCTAAGTACTCTATATCCACTAAATCATTTTTGTTCACATTTGATGACCCCCTGAAAGAATTCTAATAGATTGGTGAGGCATGATTTCCCTTTACAAAAGCCATTTTGACTCTTTCCCCTACAGATCATATTTATCTATATGTCTGATTATTCTGTTCTTTACTATAGTTTCAACCAATTTGCCTTGTACTCATGTTAGGCTTACTGATCTGTAATTACCAGAGTCTCCTCTGGAGCCTTCTTTAAAATCAGTGTAACATTAGCTATTTTCCGTCATTTGGTGCAGAGGCCACCATACCATAGTTAGTAGTTCTGCAATTTCATATTTGGGTTCCTTCAGAACTCTTGGGTGAGTTTGGTGCTGGTGATTTATTACTGTTCAGTCTCTCATTTTGTTCTAAACTTCTTTTATTGACACCTCAGATTTGTCAGTTAAGAAGAATGGCTCAGGTGTGGGAATCTCCCTAATATCCTCTGCAGTGAAGACCAATGCAAGAAATTCATTTAGCTTCTCCAGAATGGCCTCATGTTCCTGGAGTGCTCCTCTAGCACCTTGATCATCCAAAGGCCCCCAGGTTTTTTGGCCGGCTTCCTGCTTCTAATATACTTAAATAAAATTCTGCTATTAGTTTTTGTGTCTTTTAATAGTTGCTCATCAAAATCTTTTTTGGCCTGCCTAATTATACTTGACTTGCCAGAGTTTATGCTCCTTTCTATTTTATTCAATAGGATTTGCTTTCCGATTTTAAAATTGGATGTAGGGGTGAAAGACTATAATTTAGACAGTCCTTTTAGCTGTTCGGATCCAAGTCAGAAAATGTTGCAATATTCGTACCAAAATCCTCATTTCATTAAATAGGTTAAGTGTGGGAAAAATCGCTGACACAAAATATGGACATAACTTTCTAAAATCTGTGCATTCTCTGTGACAGGCAAGAATAATCACTATGCTCTTCTCTGCATATTAGATGACACTATAGATGTGGAAAGTAGCAATTAACTATTCTTCACAGAGAGAAACATTCTCCACTTAATCTCCTCTTGAGAACTCAAATATTTAAAATATTCTTCTGAAGTCTGGGACTCAAATGCCAAACATTTTCAGGTATATTTAAGCCATTTGTAAATTGCTTCCAGTTCTTAGTAGCTAAAATAGGCTGTAGTTGCTTTGTTTGTTCTATTTGGAATAAACACTAGTCAGACTACTGTGAAGTAGCATTGACTTCTTTTCCCAATTCAAGAAGTCTCCAGAATATAAGTAAGCAGTCACACGTTTCAACAACTAATACAGTTGGCAAAACTCAACTCTTCAGGTAAATAGAGTTTTAGATGAAGGACAGCAGTAGCTGTGGAATCCTAGGATCAGAGTGTGGTGGCAGGCTTAAAGGGATAGAACCCAGGGGTTAAAAATAGCTATTAGCTTTCCTTTGCAGTACAAATGATTTTAAGGAGCGATGTTCATGTGGTCCCCTCAAAGCTGTCAGGCCAAACATTCTCCAACATAAAACTCCAGGAGATTTAATCAAACTGAGTAATTGGATTCTATATTTATTAATCTTCCCTTGCTCGCCCCATAACAGAAATCCTGGAAACTTTTTCTGTACTGGAATTTTTTTTTTTTTTTCTTCTTTCAAAAGTCTCAGCTGAGCCTCTTATAAACCTTCTGATTTTGAGAGGTTGCCTCAGTGATATCTGCTACAGACTGTGTGTGTATCTCATTAAACAACTCACATTAAAATACAACTCTGACTTTCCAATTGGATCTATGTATAGTATTCTGGTTTCATAAGGAAAAAGCATTTTGTCCCTGTTGTGTTTGGGGTGGGGTGGAAGGCACAGCATAATTCAAATTTTATTTAAAAATATTAAATAGATTTCATTTGAGCTCAGTCAAGCTGTGACTTATGGTACTTCTGCAACCATAGCGTGTTTATTGGTTCAGCTTTATATGGAGTATACTGTCCCTTGCAGAGAAATAGCAAATACAGGGGAGGAATTCTGAGATCATAACGTGGTTGCCAAAAAGGCAACTGTTTGAAGTAATTAAAAACCAATACTAGTAGGGCTCTGCTGTGTCACTTCCAATTATCTGCATTCACGTTGCCATAGGTACAAGTTAGAGTATGAAAGCACAACTCCCTCCTGTTCTCAGTTTACTTACAATGTACTGGAACATTTTTTGAGAGGATAGGGGGAAGCTGGAAATCTGACACTTAAGGTGAAACAACCTGTGTTATACATATGTTTAAAAATAATCTCTTTAAATGTTTTAAAGAACTAGTCCAGTACACCTTGGACATGTGAATCATGAAATACCAACAAGTTCAGAGACTGCAGCAGGTTAAAACAGGCAATCCTGTACAGCATCCTGAGTTGAACCCTTGCCCTTAATCTGTTGTAAATCCCTACCAGATGGTGGCCTAGAGAAAATTTCAGATAGCCAGACAAAATATACAGTGATCAATAATTAGTGCTGCAAACAATATGGTTTAGTTTAAGTTTAAAATGTCTTACTAAAAATGATTGAATGTAATTTCTGTATAGATTACTCTTTCAAGTGCATCCGACTCAACAGTGTTTGTATTATGTATGCAAATTTATTGCAGATTTCTGAGCAAAGATTTCTCTGAAGGCAACTTCTTTTGATTCTTGTTACAAATTCGTAACAAATCAGAATTTTCTATGTAGTGAAGAAAATCACCACATCCCTGAAAAGGTTATTTTCAAAGGAAAAACCTTTTATTCCATGTGTCCCCATTACCCTGACAATCAACATAATGGCTTTTGTTTTTTGAATGATTTGCTTTCTGGCTATGCTTTTTTTAAAAAAATGTTTGTCTGTGTGGATTATTATGTAGATAGATCATTTGAGTGTAGTTAAATGTTCATTGAACAGGAGTGTGTCTACTGGCTAATAAATTATATTTTGTCTCTTCAGGGGCCCAATGGGATTTGCTCATGAGAAGAGGGATCTATTAAATTGTATGTCCCCATTACTGCTGCTCATTCATCCAGCTACTCTTCCTGTATCACATCTCAACATTCCTATGAATTGCATTGCCTTTTGCAACTGAAAACCTATTCTGCCCACTCTCTCTGATAATGTTCTCCCTCCTAATAGCATTCACACAGATCCCTATCACACAAAGTTGCTGGTTTTCCCATCTTCTGTTCCACACTGCATCTCAATCCCATTTTCCCCCCAGCCCAGCTGTGCTCCTGATATTCCTATACTCTTTTGACAACTCTGCTCTTATTCTGCTACAAAGATAGCAGTACAACACTGTGGAAGCTTGCTGTGTTTTATAAGCACTTACCTTACACTTATCCTGTGGTTCATTTTACGTGTTGCGTCTACTGTAAAAGATAGCCACATTTTGGGACTTGGGGATACCTCTGATGGAGCAGTAGCAAGAAAGTGGGTCTCTTGCCATCACTCTCTACTCCTGGTGGTGAAGAATAGGGAGTGAGACTGGATGGTAGATATGGAGAGGAGGGGCAGCGGCAGTCTGGGAGTCAGGAGATAGTTGTTCAGTTGAGTGAGTAGAAAGGAAGAAATCCTTGAAATTTTAGTAGCTCCATTCTGTGGTGAACTAACAGTGTTTGAGTGGGTTTAAAATCTGGCAATTGTGAGTTCCCATCCTTAATACAAATAAACTCCACTGAGCATTGGATCCATTTGGTGATGTTTGTGGGAGTTTCCAGGATCCCCTAGGGCAGCACAATGTTGTTTTTGTGTGTGTTTTCCTATTAAACATTCTAATTGTTGTGGCACAGGAGGCATGTTTTCCTACAACTTGCATGAGTTTATTATTTAACAGCATTTTAAATATGTGAATATGAAAAGTTATAAGGCTATTTGCAAGTGTCAACTGGCTAACTGCTGATTTTTTTTTTTTTTATGCCCATTAGAGCCACCCTTCCAGCAGCCCTCACTTATTTAGTTTCAGTCAAAGCTTCCTTGCCCTCAGTTGCTAATTCAGAACTGAGAACTCTGAAACACATTACTAGAGGAACCAGCTATACAGAGTAGTCAAGTGCGGCTTCCATGCTGGTAGGCTCCTCTCCTTCACGGAATGGCAATTTACTAAGCAGGATGAACCTCTTCCTTTTCTGCAAGAAGCTCAACAAATTACAAACTGTGCTGTCTGTTGGTACCCTTGGATAACCTTGGACATTCTTCCTGAGGGAGAACTAGGAGGTGTGGTCTTGGATTTCAGCCTTTCAGGACATGTACCCAAAAGTTATGTCTGCAGACATCAGTTTTGTAGCGTCCTTTGATAGTGAGGAATGATTTGCCACGTTTTTTCCTTTTCTGTCCAAGTTGTGATTATGTCACCAAGGGTACGTGCTCTGACACACAAGGCTTGTATATCTTGCTATTAAGTAATTATTTCATGTAGGTGAACTGCTGCTTCACTGTGACTGAACAGGCGGCTTTTCCTCCTTTTTTTGTACCTTTGAGCGGTACAGATAGCACGTCTGACTTTCAAAACTTCTAGGTTCTTCTGTGCAGGAGAAATGTAATGCCCAGATTACACTTAAGTAAGGCGTGTCATAGTTCTTTGGGGGGAGGGACAAAAGATTGGTAACAGAATGACCTGGTTGCTAAGGAAACTAGTTAACCTTGAAAATGAAGCTAGTAACTGCATGGAAAGATACCTTGCCAAAATATAAAGGGAGGGGACTACTTCAAGAAAGGCCCCTAATTCCATCATCTTAGTCTGCCTAAAGGAGAGCCTGTGATAATAGGAGTACGCCCTATTACCTGCCCTGGAGTCCCTAACCACTGGAGTTTTGAGCATGGGGAGGAATAGGCTTGGCCATGTAACCCCCTACTGGAATGTTGATTCTTCATGCACAGGCCAGAAGGCTACAAGGAACATTAAGCTGAGAGGAAAGAGGGAACGCTTGGTCCCTGTCTGGATCCCTGCCTCAGCTCTGGTACTTGCCATGTTGGATGGACTGCCTGCCTGGTAGTCTGCCTTGGAAGGGGGCTGAATCTTTCAGGCTTGCTCCTTGTTCTTGGGGAGGGTGAGGATTCCCTGGGGTAAGAAAGGCAGAAGGGACCAGTCCCACTCTGCTAGCTCTGTAGCAGCTGGTGTGCTGGGTCCTTCTGCCATTGCCCCTGCCACCAGTTGTCTGTCCATGAGGTAGCAGAAAACTAGATCTGATTGGGGATGCTGGAATAAAGAGTTAGGCTGGGTGCTGAAAACCAAGCAGTTGGCCAGGGAGCAAAACTGTCTGGCCATGATGTGGCAACAAGGAGTAGTAACCTAGATTGCAGACTGAATGGGCCTCTTCACTCAGGGTCAGATCCCACTCCTACTGAAGTCAATGGAGAGATTCCAGCTGACTTCAGTTGGCTTTGGATCAGTCCCATAAAGTCAAAACAGACTTTAATAGATGACAAAACTGAACTTCCAGTTAGATTTTCTGTGAAATCACAAAAGACTTGTTGCTATCTCCAGTAAGTTTCATGCTTAGCACAGTACATTGACTAACCCTGCAAGTGTGTGTTAAAACTTGGGCCAGACACTTACAAGTTATGCTTTAAAAGAAACAGTGAGTTTGAAGCAGCAGCAACACATCATTTCACGCTAATAGCTACATTTTCCAAGTGTTGTGAAATTGCTTATTTTTAACACTAGATATAATCACATTGACACCAATCCAGAAAAGCACTTAAACATATGCTTAACTTTAAGCATATGAGTAATCCTATTGACTTTAGTTGAACTGTGAAATACCAGGACGTGTGTTGGAGTGAGAGCGAACAACTTTTTCATGATGTAGTTTTCCATCATTGTCTTAGAGTCCCAGAGTCAGCAAGGTACTTAGTCCTGCTTTGAGCAGGGGGTTGGACTAGATGACCTCCTGAAGTTCCTTCCAACTCTAATATTCTATGTAAATAGCCCCATTGAAGTCAAAGGTGCTACTCACTTGATTAAATTTAGGCATGTACTTAATTACTTTGTAGAATAAGGGCCTAATATTCTGTATTAAGCATAATGGGGCAAATGCATTTCTGTTGTAACTTCATAGACTTTACCGGAATGACACCAGGACTGAATTTGGCCCAAAGTAATTCATTTTTTAAAAAATGCTCCTCCTGTAGGCCTAAGAACAAAAATACTATCCCCAATCATTAGGGATCTACCATATTCACAACCATGAAAATCACGTCATGGACCGTGAAATATGGTCTTTGGCTGCTCTGAAGGCAGAGCAGAGAGCAGCGGCTGCTGGCCGGGCTCTCAGCTATGAAAGCAGTGCTGCGGCCAGCAGTAGCACAGAAGTAAGGGTAATACATACCATGCCACCCTTATTTCTCTGCTGCTGCTGGCAGCGGTGCTCCCTTCACATTGGGGTACTCGGGCAGGAGCCGCCACTCTCCCATCACCCCACTTCAGACAGCGCTGCCCCAGCAGCAGTGGAGAAATAAGGGTGGCAATACCACAACCCTCTAATAGGCTTGTAACCCCCTTTTGGGTGGGGGCCCCAGTTTGAGAACACTGTGGAGAAATCACACTCTTCATGGGTTGGTCACGGTATAAATGGTAAATTTCATGGACATCTGTGAAATTTTCTATTTATGCTGTGACCAACCCATGAAAAAAGTGTGGTATCTCTGCAATTTAAATAGACCCCTACCAATTGTATTGTCTCACCATTTTTTTTTTCTGTCACCTAGTCCTGTAAAACTTTCCTGGCAGTGGAATTGTTTTCCAGTTTGTTGTGCTGGTACTTAATATCCAGACAGTTTATTGCTAAGCCTCTATTCTCTTTTGCCATCCTTTTCTGTTGAATAATGCAAAGAATCAAACTTTACAATCTGAGTATTACAACTTTGAACAGATGTACCTAGAAACATCTATACAACACTCAAACCACGTGGAAAGCAGTGTTTATATGAAGCTCTACAAGAAGGTGCTAGTGTCAGTAAGATGGTAGCGTAATAAGTCAATAGTTCTGTCTGTTAGGGCAGATGGCATCTTGCATGTGTGTGAAATGCAGGAAAGAGACAGAGGAAAGCATTAACATAATTAGTATTGTAAGTGAGCCTTATAAAGTAAAGCTCTTTAACCTCAGTGATAAAACATGTTCTGTGGATGGATTACTGGTCATATGAAACAATGCAGACATCTGCTCAGTCATAGACTTAAAAACTAATCCAGTTAATTTGTAAATAGAGGTCATCATGCTTTTCACAATGCCTTCCTGTTAGTTTTATTTTGGAAATAAGAATTGGACTCGATACATATGTTCAATCAAGTTTGTGGAATCCTCAGGTTTTACTCTGTGGAAGTCTATAGTGTAAACTGTAGAAAGAAGATTGGTTACCTGGGAGGACTAAGTTGTCGAAAAGTGATGCTATTGCTCCTGAACTCACACTTAATATAATGTTTATTAACTTCTACATTTAATATCAGAGTTCATTATGACTGATGTTACTACTGTTGATATCCAGAACTTCTAAAATATTAAGTTAAATGGGAAGAATCCTAGACTGATAGCTAATTGTTTGCACAAATGCCTGACACCTGATCAGAGAGGCTGAGTAGTCTGTGCCACATCTGGAAACCTTCATATGCAGTGAATGCAAAGGTGACCAGGTTTCTAGGAAGGGGAGGAGAGGGAGGGGAAGCAGTAAAGTAGCTGTTGCATTGTTTGATGAATAGCTCAACACATGGAGTGAAATCTGAACTTCAGACCGTATTTAATGTCTAGTTTGTCTGATTCATTAAAGGGACATATTAATATGTACTAGTTAGCAATTAGTCATACATTAATCTTGATCATCATAAGGTTAAAGATAATTTGGTTCTGTTGGGCCTGTTTTGGAGTGTATGCAATAATTCATACAGTTTGAAAAACTGTACTCGCTCCATCTGTTTTTCATGGTATATTCTGATTAGTTCCATCAATCTTGACTGACAGCTCTAAGTAGCAATGAAGAGCTTGTGTCTAGCTCTGAATAAAACATCTGATTCAGAACCACAAATTCAGAACCTTTTCAAATTCATTAAAATAAGAAATAAGTTAGTTGACTCTTCTCTATTCTTTTTATTTTGTATTTTTCTTTAAACATATAGCTTTTGGCTAATTTCTATATTTAATTCCTTATTCCAAAAGGTAAAAGTGCCTACAAAGTTACCCTGGTTGTGAAACTTAATTTCCATTCCACAGGCTATTCCAGTGTTTTGAAATCCCCTATCATTCCAAATTGGAACAAAAAGTTGAAATTTCAGACAAAATGAAAATTCTGAAATATTTTGTGTCAGAAATATCAAGATGCAGTTTGATAAGGTCTTTTGTTTTCACTTTTATATTATGTACTGTTATATAATACAAATGTCAAAAGGGCTTCAGTTATTTTTTTTTTAATCAACATTTTTAGAGTTAATTCAGCATTTTCCAATGGAAAACTGTTCCACTGGGAAATTTTTGATCAGCTCTACTATGAGGTTCCCTTGAGTTAAGTTCTGGTAGTATTTTATTAGCTGCTGATGTAAAAGCATTAGCCTTAAGCGGGGTTCTTATCTGTTATTCAATCCAGTGACCTTTGTTAGTTTCAACATACGTTTTAAAAAATGTAATTTTTCAGTTACAAGTAGCACAGCCATTGCTTGCTTGAGACTTTTTTGTTGCAAGTATAAAAAACCATGCTATTTGTGTGTTTTCCTGTAGAGTGTAACAACTTTTTTAGGCCCAAACTTCTCTGTGTTCAGAATACAAGATCAGATAGTCCTTGTGAAAAGCCTGCATCTCCCATTATTGGTTATTCCCAAGAAACCTTTGTTGTATTCAGAGAGCTTTTCTGATCTTGTGCGAGATCTTGATTGTACCTTGTATAAGGGGAAGGCTCGTCCATATAAATAAATGGTAGTTGCAGTTTCCTCACTTGGTACATCTACCTTGGTGTGCTAGAAACAGCCATTGCTACCTTGCTCATTGCTTGTGTTGAAGCAGTTTTCTGTGAGTAACATTCATTTCATTTTTCCCCATAAATCAAGCAGGTATATATATTCCTCTGCTTTTAGATTTCTTATTTTGTAGGAGCCAGTGAAGGTTTGTTTTGGATTTTTTTTGTTTGGGTTTTTTTGTTTTTTGTTTCCCTCCTTCCACCCCCAGGATTTTTGCTGTAAAAACTGGAGAGGAAGTGGAGGCCACAGGAACCCCTCCTAACTCACTCAGCACATTACAGCACCTCTAAAAACACATTTTTAGTGACTTTTTTTTTAGTTAATTTTGTTTTTGTTTTCAAAAAGTGATGGATTAAGAGGTCTGAGCTCTGAAGTCCCTTCTTGAACTACAGAATAGAAGCAACACAGATAATACAATGCAATCTTTCTTTTATCTGTCTGACCTGGAGGGACCAATGATAAGGGTGAGAATATTAGTTTCCAAGAGACCTTAGCCTTCAAAATGTGCCAAAATCAATACATTGCCACATGGTCACTAGGAATTGGATTAACTCCCCCAACTCTACTTCACGTAGGCTATTGAATGGCCATCAATTAACTATAATCAGTCACTGCCGTCTGCTCTGGGTTTAAACTGGTAATGTTGGGTTGGAAAAGTTCTGGAGTCAGCTCTGGTATGACATCTACTGGCTCCAGATGGAGCACTGTTTGCTTGAGATGTAGAAAAGTGGGGGCAGTAGTGGAAATCTGGGGGCCTTCTTCCCTTCAGCAAGTTTGCAAGTGCAGTGATCCCACCCCGGCACACTCTTCTCTCCTTTTTCCCCCCCCAGTTACACTGAATATCCACACAGGAACATTTGAGCACCAGTTATACAGTTCCAGGGTATATATATTATATACACTTCAGAGGATTGTTACGATAAAAAAAATTAATTGCTGAGTAGGTGGTTTCTTCCAACAAAGATATGGTAGACCTGGCATAAACTCTGAAATCAATATGCCTAGTAGGTAATCTAGTATCCAATTATCATTTCACTAACTCCTACGGTACATGAAATCTCCTCAGAAATACAACTTCACTGCTTTTCAGTATGAGCTCATTAACTTAGTTATCTTTTCAACATTCTCATAAAATGTACAAGTGACTTTAAAAATGTAGTATTCTACCATAGTTATAGAAACTTGGGTACATTTGTCTGTCATCTTCCCTTCTCAGTTTCATCCCATCTAACCAGCAATATAATTTACTAACATTTTCTAATTTGTTATCTAAAATTCTGGAATATTCTTCCTTATTTTCAGATCTCATCAAAAAGCTAGCACAGCAGAAGTTTGGAAATGCGCAGGGTGATTATCAAAAGGTAATTTGTCTACACATGGTAATGGAAGTGTTTGTATTTATCATATAGTTGAAACATTAAAGCTTTCTTCCTTAAAGAAGAATAATTTACACTAACAACAATTGGATATATGATTGACATCTGACAATAACTATTTTCATGATTTCAAATAAAATACCATGTAAAAATCTTTTTTGAAAAATGCTAAGAAAATTTTTGTAAAAAAAAGCATTCATGAAATGTATCTAACCCTTTTGCAAAACAAATATTTGAAGCCAGAATGTTTATGGGGAAAAAAGGGGAGATTTTTACTAGTTATGAACAAGGAATTCCTGCAGGTCTTCACATAATAGAATCATTTTTAATCCTATAATAATGCTTATTTTTTAGGATACACAATGATTGCATGTAATATTTATTACAAAGTATGTTTTACATTTGTCTTTTTCTATTTGTTGTATTTTTGATGTCATGGGAGATCCAAAAACTGACTTAGAATTACTCAGGCGATTTTAAACCCTCTTTTATCTTAGCAGCAGTTTTCACTAGCACTCCAGCTATAATAATGTGACTGTATCTGTCACACAGACACTAAGTTCTGTGTTTGTGTTAAGCAAAAGTATTTGCTTTTATCCAAAATTGCTCAGTTCCTAGGCTGCTTCCACTTAGTAACCCCAGACAGCTGAGTTTCCAAATTCCACTGATCCATATTTTCATTTAAAGTGATACAGAAACATGTTTTCCTTACCTTCTCCCTAGGACATGGTTACCCTAAAATAGTGTGCATTCTCAAGGTATCCAGCAACAACTGGATACAACCCAATTTTGATGTGCTACTAATTCGTTTCTTTGGGCCATACTCAAGCACAGTGGGCCATGGTTCAAGCACTGTGGTGGGTTAAATTCGTGCAGTAAGGACCTTAAGTGGGCCCAAATTGGTGACATGATACTTTGTACCATCTTCTAGGTTATAGGTTCCTGTAGCATGCTGTGGATGGTACTGTATGTGCTCAGGAAAATGAATCTGGTCATTAGACTCATGCCTGCTGCCCTGAGGCCTTTCTGATACTGAGCCTCTTACTCCAATAGCCTGATATCTTTTGCATAGTATCCAGATGCTTGGAACTTGTCTTAAGGCTGGACCAAGTTCCTCTCAATCTCACAAATTCTTTTGTGAGGTTTTGTGGTGATGAAGCATTACAGGCTGCAGGGCCAACCAAAATACCATGCATACATATAAGGAAGCTGAAGGGCTGGATTTCATGGACTGACAGACCCCTTTGAGCAAGGCCTTTAGATAGTTGATGACATCACTTCCTACTACTTCAGAAACTGGGATAGAATTCACAAGAAACTGGAAACCATTGTCAGCTGTAATCCTGTATAGTAAGTCCACCTAACAAACTCATTTTTAAAGTGGTTGTCCTTGCACCCTCCTCGGCTACTTCAGGTATTTTAGAATGTAAATTACCTTCTGCTAGGATAAACCAAAAATTGACTGGAGCTACAGTTATGTCCCCATAGTTACCCAACTGATCATGCTGCCATGATGTTTAGGGTTTTTTGTGAGACAGATGAGTTTGCTTTTAACTTTCAAAATCAGATTTTGGTACTCATTTACAACAGAGAATACAATTTTTTAAATTAAAATATATCCAGTGCTTTTACCACCCTAGACAAATTGTAGCTAAAATTGGATGACATTTCCTGTAAGAGTTTCTGGAGGTACATATAATAAATATTCATATCTCTCAATTTGGGTTTATGGGCATCTTAATTGGAGCTGGAGCAGGAAACTGCTTTCACGTCCCACAAAAGTTTTTGAGATTTTGAAAATGTTCATGTTCCATAATGTGATGAAACAGATTTTTGAATTTTTTTTTTCTCATGAAAACCAGACACACACCCTCCCCTGATTGGCCAGTATAACTTGGTGGTTAGGGCATTCGGGTGGAATGTGGAAGAATGAAGGGTAGGGACTTGAACTTGGGTCTCCCACATTTCAGGTGTGTGCCCTAAATGCTCAGCTGTTGCTTATTCTGAGGTAGGTGTTTCTCTCAATTTGAGAACTCTCCCATCAAATCTGGACATTGCTATAAAGTTTCTGTTTCAATGAACTGACATTTATGATGCAAAATGATTAAGTATAGGGTCAGGAATTTTTCAAGTCTTTGGATGGTTTGGAAATGTTTTCTTTTCAGTGACTTCTGCACTTTCAGTATAGCAATTCACAACTGATGTGTTGCTTTTATTTACTAACTTATAAGGAAAAACTATGAGGTGTGAATTGCCATATGAAGATGCAGAAAAACATTTAACGTTTAAGAAATTGTGTTTAATCAATGCATAAACTCTGAAAATAAGATGAAAGAGTAGCTTCTTAAACTCCTGTGACTGAATTTTTTTCCCATTTTCTCAAAAGGCAAATGGGGAAGCAGAAACCCTTATGAACCTGTTAAAATAGATGTCCCCCTTCTGTCCCCTCTTCTCCGTACCCCTTTCCACTCTTGTAGATTTTAAGTTTCCCACAAACTTTTAAAGTGCAGATCAATTTCGATATAATGTGCCAGGGCACGAAAACTGCTATTGGAACTGCTTCTCCTGGTGGCAAAACAATTAGTAACTTCAAAAATAATAGAGGAACAGCTCTGATAGCTGGAATTCTTTGAGAAATTGCAAACTAACACAATAACTGAGCCTCCTCTTCTCTTCTCTGAAATGTCTTGGGAAATATAAATAACTGATGGTCCATACAAAAATGACTGGTCTGTTTTCACTTTAAGATTGAGAGCTATTTATGGTGGTAGATAAAGAAATCCTGAATCCTTTTAACTTACCAAGGCAATCAGAAATCCTCTACTACATGATATATTTTCTTTAAATAATTAACTTGGCTTAACTATTTACTGCTTCTATAAAATTTTTATTTTACTGGCTTTTATTTTTTTATTTTGGGTATTTTAATTGTTTCAGTTATGGTTAATTATTCATTACTCACATGATTTGTTTTTGTGCATGCTGCCTGTGCATTATACGCATTCTCCATCTTCTTTGACTTCCGCAGCCAGAAAATGTTGTCCTGACTCTTCAGGTAATCATGACTTCCATTGTATCTGGTAGATGTGCTCTGTGCCTTTGTCAGGTGTTTTGTTTTGTTTTTTTCAAAGCAGCAGTGACTATATCCATTACTTCTATTAAAACATGCACTGCTATTTGTCATGTCATTCTAAATGGAGGTGTTGATGTTTGTCATTTAAACCACTTTTGATTTAGTTACATTCCAGATTGTTCAAGTAACCCACTAAAACATATTTCTATTCATTTTTAGTTACTTTGTAATCTTTTCTGATTTTCTTTTAAACAAATTTTGACTAAGTATTTCACTTCTAAAATCCAATCAAAATTATTTTCCAAAACATTAGTTGTTTTTTTTCACAAATCAGGAGTAGCCATTCTAAACCATCACTAATCTCCTAGGGTTTATCCTAGGATTGGCAGTTAGGTCAGAGATTACAAACATGTTAATGGTAATGGGTTACTATTGACACTGTATTTGGAGCAATTTTTGTTCAAGAACTGGGGAGATTGGAGAAAGGTTCAGTATGACTAGAACTGAAGCATGATGATGGATAACTAGTGAAAAATTGACTTATAACTTGTATTGGGTGAAAATATCCAACATGTATTCCATCTTGTTACTGCCAAGATACTACTGCTTACAGATTGTATACAAGAAGTAGAGGATGCGCCAAAGTAGTAAGCGTAATAAATATAGTATATAATATATATATTCTGTATAATTATAGTACCCTTAACACACAGACTTCTCCAAGTGACTTTAATAGTCTTTTAGGGCAGGGTATCTCAACCCATGGCTCAGGACCCAAAATTGGGTTGTCAGAATGTTTCAAAGGGGTTCATGGCAGCTCCTATGGCTTGTGTCCCACTGGGCTGGCTGGGCTCACCTCCATGCTTCAGGCACTGCAACCTCTGGAGTCCCAGCACCACTCAGGTTTGGCCCAACCATCATAATGACAGGAGTCTGGGTAGGCCAAATCTGAGTGAGTGGCACTGCAACCCCATAAGCCAGGTCACAACTCCCTTTACACCAGTTTGGACCTGGGGGGCGGGGGGGACACGGGACATGGGTCTAAACCTGAGCAGCGCTGCAACCCCCGAGATTGCAAAGCCAGGAGCAGAGAGCCACGCCTCACAGCACAGGAGCTGCGGGAGCCACCACTGTGGGGTGAATGCCAGGCAGGACCCAACTCCCCCGGGACACAGGACCCAACTGAAACCACCCTAGGACCGTCACCCCCCCCCCCCCCCCAACTATTTACTGGGTCACAATAGGACATAAACATTTACAAATGGATCCTGAACCCAAAAAGGTTGAGAGCCACTACTTTAGGGTATGTCTACACAGCACAGAAAAACCTGTGGTTAGCCTCTCTGGGAGGGTCCCAGAGCCCGTAGTCTACACAGCGATGGAACAGCCCCACAGCCTGAGTCCTGTGAGCCTGAGTCAGCTGACACGGGCCAGCCACAGATTTTTCATTGCTGTGTAGATATACCCTTAGCAGGAGGTTTGCAAAGGCACCAAGGACAGTTAAGCTTCCACCTCAGTGATTAAAAGGGAGTTTGTGCCTTTGAAAATCTATCCTTTTAGATGCTAGTTTATTTGTTGCCAGCTTAGCATAGCAGTGTACATGACTCTCTGATCAAGAGTCTATACTTCAGAGCTTAAAAATCCATTCCTTGATGTTTTTTGTCTTTCAGCTATTTTTACATTTTGTTTTGACGATGGCACTGTCCTTCATAATTTAATATTTCTCTTCAGTTTTTGTAATCAGGCCTTCCACTCATAACAGACATCTATTTTTTAAGAACAAAAATCAATAATTTTCCACTACAATACAGTATGTTGATTGTTGATATTTTCAGATACCTTTTTGGAGCAGCTGTGAGAGACAGTAGATCAAATTGTGGGCCTGCTAATCCAGTATGCCCAGTTTTAATCCATTATAATGCAAGTTGCATCAATATCATGAGCTTGTTTAGTTGTTAAATATGCTACTTAAAGCCAATTCTTGATAGGTTAGTAATCAACATTTACAATGTTTTATCTGTTTCCGATAAAAATGTTGAGAGATATATATTGATGACTTAGAAAACATTGAGTCCAAACACCACAGTAACTAATGACTCTTGTAGCTTTAATTTTTATTTTTAAGCAGTGACTGTCTGTGAATCTCAACAACGGTGTAATATCTGCTGTTAGTTATTTTTGTCTGAATTGCAGGCAATCTACTATGAAATCGGTTTTATAGTGTCTGCTGCCTTGGGATTGCTATTTGTTCTTTTCCTGCCTCTTGTGGGACTGTGCTTCTGTATGTGTCGTTGCTGTGACAACTGTGGTGGAGAAATGCACCAAAGACAGAAGAAAAATGCTGACTGTCGGAGGGGCTGCTTTGCAACATTTCTTTTTGTTGCTTCTTTAATTATCAGGCAAGTATAGTAAAGAGTATGATGCTAATTTTGCACAATACTAATCTTGCATTACTATACAACAAGGAATATTAAGTCTAGTTTATCATCTGTAGATGCTGAAGTTTTATTAGCCTAAAAGTAATATATTCACTTTTGCTTTAAAAAAAAAAAAAAAAAAAAAAAGATATTTTACAACTCAATACAATAGTGCTAATATCGTTAATGACATGTTAGTGAGTGAATCCAGTTTTTGAGGGGTTTAAGGTGTGAAACATTGTTGGAATTTGGAACATGAGACCTTTTCCTGGGAGATCACTTTTTGTTTTTAAATCAATAATCCAAATGGCCATTTAAAAGTTGATAACTCATGAACAAAAGATTATCTGTCTTGTACTCAGCTGACATTTGATTGAGATTGAGAGGCGATTTTAACACATTTTGTTTGTAGTCGAGTGGTGGTCAGAAGTGATTCTGTGTTTGTCGTCCCTCAGACTTTCTTCAGTGATTTGTCAAAGCTCACTAGATAATAAGTAGAATTTTCCTGTTTCATGTTATGTATCTATCTGTTTGGGTGAATATTTGAGTGCACAGTGTGTTTAAAGATTCACATCTGTTCTCCACCCTCCTCTTGGAAAGCTAAACAGAAAAAGATCCCATTTGAATTTACAAAGTACCTTTTTTGTTGGGTTGCAATTGCTGACCTCTTTGCTTTGTGAGAGCAACACTCCAAGGATATAAAAACAACCTCTTCCAAAGAACAAAGATGTCATTGTAAACTCAGTCATGTGAGTTACACACTAATTTTGTATTTTCATTTGGATGACAGTTATGAGGTATTTTTCTTTTTCTGTTGGTCAAAATAAAGCAGATAATCTGTTTTCTTTCACTGTGGAAAATAATATTCAGAATCATCGCTCTCCTTGTGGATGTGAAAGAAACAATGCATACATTGGCCAGAAATGCAACCAGATTATTTTGAATGGTCACCTTTTAAAGTTGCTTAATGTATTTTTCATGTCTGTCTAGTTTTGTTTTTGTTTTTTTGTTTTAATTATTTGATGGAGATGCTATCATCTCTGCTTGAGTGTTGACTGATGTGGTTAGTGAGGATGTTCGGGGAGTGGTGGGCTGCAAATGGAATTAAACCCAGGACCGTTCAGTTAGTAAAGACAAGTGAGGAAATGCTGGTGCCATTGTCGCTAATGCATGCTGAAATCTGGGCTGCCATATTTTCATTACTATTATCACCAGTGAGCTAGATTAAAGCTAGCATAGGTATGCCTTACCCGCACCACAATTACACCTTAATTTTCAGTGTAGACAGCCCTCAGTTACCATTAGTGGCTGCCTTTAAGAAGGCTTGACGCTTGTGTGTTTTTAAAGAAGCAATTGTTAAATCTTTGGTTAAAAATTATCTCTTGATATTGAACTCTCCAGTTGTCATCCTGTCCCAAATCCTTCTTTCTGCGAGGTGAAGGTTAGTGATGCAATTCTCGTAGAACAGCTCCAGCAGCATCTAGAGTGTTTATATCTTGGGGTACAGTAATAAACAACATCTCCAAAATCTGACCTCTTCTCTCTGCCCATGCTGCTAAGATTCTTCAAGTGCTTGCTCATGTCCCTTCCCAATTGCACCATCATGCACTGGTGCCAGAAATTTTTCCCCTAGTGGTAACCATAGAATAGAGCCAGTATCTTTTGTGTTAGTGATTTGATTTCCTAGCATGAGGATCCCATGTCCATGGTGTTCCTTTTACATCTGTCAGTTCCCTTTGATGTTGCTAGCCTTGAGCTGGTTTCCTCATTGCCCACTGCATGAAGTTACATCTTAAGACAATCCAGAAATTGCAGGTAGTGCAGAATGCAGGTGCCTGACTTTTTAAGCAACATTTCCCATAGAGGGGCAAGTTACACCCATGGTATGATCTGCCCTGGCTACCAGGTGATGCCTGTCTGAAATTTAAGGTGTTAATTTCTAACCTGCAAAATGGGCTTTTAGTTACCTTGTTTTTCGGTATATACAGATCTATCACATTGAGGTTAGAATTGTGCAGTTCTAATCACCAAATGTACTGATTGAAATTCCCTTCTGCCCCGCACCTTCTATTTTATTTATATTTATATTTTTCTCCCAGTGGCCCTGGTTCTGCAAAAGGGCATCCTTTTAAGGACGAGTAACTCCACTGAAGTTAATGAGACTCTGTGCTTTTAAGTACATTTAAAGTGTTTGGAAGATTGGGGCTGTAGTGAAAAAATTAGCAGTGGAAGTAATTCTAATTTAAAAACATGTATCATGTATAATTCCTTTTAATAATTTTATTTTAACAACTATTTTCTTGTAGATGTCAAGACTAATAGTTACTAATGAAAAAAAAGTTAGCCTTCATAAATCTTAGTTTTTTAAAAATAGCCAAGTATGCATAGTTTTTGTACATCTTGTATAATTTTTGTAAATTTCTGACAACTGCAGTGCTGCAAATTGTCTTGCTATTGTGTGTTTGCGCCTTTAGAAGGCTTCTGGGTTAAGGTGATTTCTTTATTAAATATGGAAAATTAGTGGGACCATATCAAAGCTTACAGCTAATGCTCCAGTGCCACCTAATGGTTAAAATAAGAATTTATTTTAGTAAATGGTAAAAGGAGACATTTCTTAGCCTATGTCTATACCGACGGCGGCACAGTCGGCACCGCCGGATCAATTCACCCGGATCGACTGAGCAGAAATGGAGACTCGCTCTATTGACCTGGAAGTCGACGCCACTAATCCACCCTCGCCAAAAAGAGTAACTCTGCGTTGACGGGAGGGCACTTCCCGTCAGCGCAGCGAAGTGGAGATGCTGCGGTAAGCAGAACTTAGGAAGTCGACAGGTGATATGCAAGCTACTCTATGTAGCTTGCGTATCTCCCGTCAACTGCCGCCAAATTTCACGGCAAGTGTAGACGTGGCCTTAATTTGTCTATAAAGGGACTCCGTTATCCAGATAAATGTTGATTACTTTGCTATGGTTTTTTGTTCTTAATTGGCAGAATGGGTATTTGCAGTAGTAAAGTAAATATTTCTTATCTTTCTGTTTATAGTATCGGTGTCCTTTGTGCTTATGCTGCCAACCAACACTTAACAAGTCAAGTCCGGGGAGCAAAGAACCTGATGCACAGTAATTTTAAAGACCTGAGAATTTTCCTCAACGACACTCCAGGGGTAAAGAGATGTTTTCTTTCTTTATGTGGTTGTGTATGTAAGATAAGCATTCTAGAAAAATAGCGTTTCTGTCTACTGATGCATGCAACAAAACGCATTTCCTCTATGGGTGCCCATCCATTGCTCTGGTTGCCAATCACACAAAATATAATGCACAATACGATACAAGATAAAGGGCTGCTCATACATTAATTAATATTCACCAAGTATTCTGTGGACCAGCATTCTTTGAACAAATAAAATGATCTGCAGTAATATGACACTCCTATTCCTTTTTTTCCTGTTGTTGCATTGTGCATTGCCAAAGAGGTAATTTTTAAGAGAAATAACCTGTTGTTTTGGTAGTACTTATAAAAGTATGTATGGGCAACTGCACCTTAAATCACTTTTCTTTATGCCAATATTCTCTAGAGTGAACTGTAGCCTTTTTTTATTTGTTTTTAAACACCTTTTATGCAGTTTTTATTATATATATTGAGGTGAGGCATACCAAATATGAAGAACACTGTCCTTAAAACACTTCCTTTTACACAGCAAAGCGTCCACCAAATACTTCCCTATATGACTTTCTCCGATGAAAGATAAATTCCTACTAGAGAACTTTATATGATAGTTTTTCCCTTCTGTGTGTGGTTAATTCATTGCAAGTTGAAAAACCATAGTGTCTAAACATTTTGGGTTTAAAAATCATGTGGAAAGCGCAAAAATAAATAAATAAATAAATAAATAAAATCCCATTTCTTACAGGTAGCTAAAGTTTTGACAGAGCCAGTTCAGGCAACACTGTCACATCTGTGGGTACAGTGACCACCTTCTGCCTTGGTCATAATAATCCCATTCTACCATAGAGTCTGAACTGCTTTTCTTTTGACTGGAGGCTTTGTGGTGATAATGTGAGAGTCTGGGGATTTAGGAGTCTCCTCCAAATTGCAGTCTTGGCTAGAGTATACTGTTGTTTGAAGGGAAATCTCTATCCACCACTTCCTTAATTCTCTCCACATCTCAGCATATTATTCCCTTTTGCCCCAGCACATGTGTATGAAAACTCAATATAATGGCAGAGCCCTTTGGGGCAGATGTGCTGAAGGAAAAATGAGGTCATGTTGTGAACCTTTGGCTTGCAGTTTGGAGTGCTTTTTGTAAGTCTACAATTATTTTGAGCTGGCTTAGGGCATTGACATGAACCTGACATTGGTGGATATGACCCAGTTATACCAAGAATTCTTTCATCTCCCCCTCTCTTACAACGGCCACATCTGGGTGCTCACTGTAGGAAATGTCAGAATATAAAATGTCTCTTGTGTTTCCTTCAGCTATCATGATGTATATAAAATATCTAAAAAGTTAACTACTCCTAAAAGTATTGTTTCATTAAATTAAAAGACGTATTAGAGATAAAATGTTCAGGAGAATTGTAGAGACTCCTCAAAGCCTCAGTTATGTATTATATTTTCCAGTTTTTACCTAGGATTATTAGTTCTTTCTCTCTAGTTAACTAAATGTTATCTATAGTCTATTCTATCATCTGTGACTTTTCTTAATATGTTGTTTTGTTGTGCAAGGCACTTTTACATCATGTACTCATCTGTCACTAATCCAATCCCAGGAATTCTTGAGAATAATCGGAAGACTCTTCAGTTTGTTGACAGCAATGGTATAGAATCCATTTGATAGGCTGTAGACTTTGAAGTACTCAGATGTCGAACTTAACATGTCCCATCAGCATTAAGTGCATAACGTATAGTGGCTTTGATAAAGATGTCAAGTGCTCAGAGCTGTTGTCACAGAAGATTTGCAGACTACATAAGTATTGCACTGTCAACACCACACTTCAGTGCAGTTGACATTCTGTCCATCTTTTTGAGTCTATTAATCATGTAGACTTATACTCCCTTTCCCTAAAATATCTATACTTGTTTTGCTAGTCATTCTAAATCCCACTTTCTTTTGTGGTGATGTTTGGGAATTCATAGCAGTCTTGCCAACAATTGTTTAAATGAGTCTTTTCTCCAGACTCTAAAGCCTAAAAAACCACAGTATATTGATAATTGAGGCAAAAACAATCTCCATCAGGCACAAAATGTTTCATTTACTGCATTTGTTGATTTAAGCCATTTAATCACTGCTACTTTTGTGACACATGGTATTTACCATACTGAATACTTGAAGATACAAGCCAAATAGAAATACAACCAAAGACTACTGATTAACAGAAGACCTCAACATCATAGTTCTGATGCAGTCTGGGGTAGTTGCAGAGCCTAAACCATCACTGAACAGACCCAAGGTATGGGTAAAGGGCACAGCCTGCAATTGGAAAGGACAACCACTTCTCTTCCCGTGGCCTGCAGTGGAAGCTCCAGCAAACTGCCTGGCCTATTAAGGGCTAACTGAAAGGAATAAAAAATGGTGAAGCAGTTCACACACTTCCTGCATATATCACAGTGAAAGAGGGACTAAACATTGTTAGATGACCAAATGGATAGAACTAGCATGAAACGGAGATATACAAGACCTAGTCATACTAAATCTCTTGAAGAAATCCTTATGAAGCAGCAATTGCTTCTATTAATTATCATTGGGGTTTAAATCTACTCCCCAGGAGATTTCCCAATTAAGCATATCACGATTAAATAGAATTGTACTGTACAAGGATTAAATATATTTGGTTAGTTGAACATATTAATGGTAGAGTTCAAGTGTTTGAGGTTTTGCAGTTAAATATACTTGTGTGGGGTGGTTACTATTTCTTTACTAAAAATATTTTTTTAAACTTCTAGCAAATTGACTACTTGGTGAGCCAATACAACACTACCAAGAACAAAGCGGTCTCCGACCTTAATAGTAAGCAATAAAAGTTTTATTAGCTATGTCTCTGCTAAGTTCTATGTGTATTCAGTGTAGAGTTCACTGATGAGCTCATGAATGGCTTATAACACAAAATGAAAGTCAAATTGTTATAACCAGAATCCAAACAGATTAATAAAACAAAAATATAGTTCTTCTGTCTCAGGTGTGGCACAATACTTTTTAGAAAAATGTGTAATCTCCATTCTTCATTTAAATGACTTTCACGTTAAGTCAAAGACTAGTAATTTTTTGCCGTTTTGAGTTCAGTAATCACTAGTACTTGTTAGTTTCAGAGGAAGCATTTCTTAATTTTTGAAGCACAGGACTGGGTGCCAAGTGACATGGCTCCTGGCTGCAATTCAGGTTGTGTTTCAGCCTAGTCAAATCAGGTACTGTGTGTTAGTGTTCTTGGCATTATAATAATACCTACCACATAGACATATTGAAATATAAGTTTATTGATGTATGTAAAACTCTTTCAGGTATTTGACTGAGAGCAATTATTTCATAACTAGCCCTTAAAAAGCACGGATCCGTGAAACTTTAAGCAATTGCTATGTTTTCCTCTGCAGCATAATTACAGCACTTGGTGACATTTCCGAAGCTTTTAATTAAAAAAAAAAAAAAAAAAAAAAGAGAGAGAGAGAGCCATAATGTAGATTTTTATTCAAGGCTTTTACTTCAGTTTCTAAAGTTAAAAAGAGCCTAGCTATATATGGGTTTTCTCTAGACTAGAAAAAAAGGTGTGGTGGTAGCACTGTTTAGTGAGCATGTTTTAAATATCTGTGTAGATAAGACTGTGTACTTAACATGTGCTATAGCACATGTTAAAGACAGCGTGTCTTTTCTATGCTAGGCTTTTAAAACACATTAGATAACATAACATCACACCTTTTTAAATCCTAATCTAGACAAAACCACAGAATGCACAACTGGCCTTGAAGGGCGATACGGCACAGGACTAATGGGCATTTGACAGATAATTTGAAATTCCCATCTGCACGTTCAGCACTTGTTTATGGCTTTCCATGCTCTTGAAGTTGCAGAGACTAAATTGAGGCTATGTCTACCCTACCCTTTTGTTGGTGTAACTTATGTCACTCAGTAGTGTGAAAAAACACCCTCCCCCCCACCCCCCAAGCGACATAAATTATACCGACAGAAATGCCGGTGTGGGCAGCGCTATGTGGAAGAGTTTCTCCTGCCAACATAGCTACCGCCGCTCATGGAGGTGATTTTATTATGTTGGCAGGAGAGCACTCTCCTGTCAGCATAGAGCAGCTACACGAGTGATCTTACAGTTATGCAGCTGGATCAGTACAGATGTGCCGCTGTAAGATCGCTAGTGTAGACCTAGCCTGAGTATTTATCTGTTTCCACTGCTAGTTTAAGACTTGGGTCTTTATTTTCAAAGCAGTCAGTGGGTCAGGTCCCAGCTACATAAGAGCTCATATCTCCCCTAAAAAACAAAACCCTACCTTAAGACCATTCTTTGCCTTTAAAATAGAGAAAATCCAGACTCCATGAAGTTCACTAGGGAATTGACTATTGCCAATCTATTTTATGTGGAAGATGGACCAGATAATCTGGTCACTGTAATCAGTGATGGGCAGAAGCACAAAACTCTAAGTTTGATGGAAAATGTAAAGCATCTTTGGGAATGTATTTTAAGAGTGCAGCTGGGGCTTTTAGGGAAGAGGGGATCCAAAGAATAAAGGTACTCATTTCTCATGCACTATGAAAAATAGCTCATAGTAAAAGATTGTTGCCCAAAATTCACTGCGAAATGCTGGACTTTTCTTAGTGTGTTCTGAAAAATAAAAAAGTAAAATTAAGGAGCAGTTTTTTGATAACAAAAAGCAATGCTGGAGCGTGCATTTCTGGTTTATTGTTGCATTGCTAGAGTATCTTCACTTTTCTAAGTCAGGCACAAATAAATAGCCCTCACTCCCTTTTGATTTATTGCTTAATCCTATAAATATTAGAGGTAAATGGTCCAAAGAAGGTGTGGGCAATGGAGTTCTCTTTCACTGAACTTTGATTTTAGTCCTGAGTGCAATTTTTTTTTAAAGAAGTTAGTAAAAATTGGTGCAAGATACGTAGCACTTGTTCTGATAGGTAGTGATAGATGATTGCATTGAACTGGCTTGCAGTGGTTTTTATTTTCTCTTACTACAGATGTTGGGCCATTGCTTGGCAGCAGAGTTCAGGAGCGGTTCGCAAAAGAAGTACGTCCTGCACTCGATGCAGCTCTAACAATGGCAGGAGGTAAATGCACATTTCTGCTTTTATTTATTAACCTTCTATTGCCTTTTTAATAGAGACATCCTCTCCCTGATTAATCAGTCTATAAGCAGAGTTCTTTTCTGGGCAGTGACACCAAATGAATTGAGAGTTTTGTGCATGCATTGGGACAAGAGGGAAAGGCATGGTCCAATTACAGAGGAAAGAAAGGTTTATTGCAGTGGCAGGACCTTATTTTTCTTTTCCTTAGAATATGCATCCTTCTATCTCTCTGTTTATAAAGGTAATGGATGGTTGTGAACTTTCATACTGAGTAATACTGGACCTTGTGGATATTTATAAACTCTTTTGAATGCTAGGTTTTGCCTGGGTACGCTTCCCATCCTTCTCTCTTCCAGTAGTACCAATGGTTTATGGAAGTTGCAGTGGTAGTTGAGTTTACACAGCAGAATTAGCCAGTGGATTGATTACATTGTATGCATGGTTTTGAACTTATTCAATTGGGTCTTTGTGTGAATTTCCCATCATTTTGAAATGGTATGTCTGTTGCCAGACTTACTCTTCTTATATGAAAAGGCTGATTGGGAAACATTTGAACTTTTTGTGAACTGTAATTAACGAGTAGTAGTTTCACCTTCTGAGGCAGGTCATACTCCATTTTATACCTTCAGTTCTCATAGGTGTGTTGCTGCTTTTTATGCATGGGCTAGCACCATCAAATCTAGTTAACTGTGAAAATGCCAGCAACTAAAATTTCTTGACCATACATGCTTTAGGGCTTAGTAAGACTTGATTCTATGATTTGTTCATTATAAAGATGATTTCCACAGTTCTTTTTCTATGCAAGATAGCTAATTCAGGAATTTGTAAGTGGTGCAGTTCTACATACAAAAGTGAAAATTATCAGTGAATTTAGTCACTTTTCTTTTTTTTTTTTTTTTTGCTCTACCCATGCACATGAAACTGTTTGCACACGTCACCAGACCCCTTTCTCATCACCCATTATCATTCTCCTTTCTTTGCTTTATTTTTCTTTTTGGCTTGAAGTCAAAGTGGAAAGGGCTATCAAAGGTAAAGGACTTGACAAAATCTTATGTGTTGTGTGACGTGTGGTTCATTTTTGTGCACTTTCTTGTGCATTTTTAGCTGTATCTGTTTGTCTTACTCTTCTGTTCAACACTTCATTGTTTTTGTATGACTGGGCTGAGATCTAAAGACAGAAAACATTGAACCAGCATTAAAATCCGGCTGATGCAACATATTCTGTTTAACTTGAAACTCAGTTCAGTGATGTGTTCCAGGTGTATGGTAGTGATAGAAATACAGAAAATATCATATTGAGATTGCAAAATAAGGCCCTGGATTTGTTGCTGATGACTTGACCCACTTGTGCTGGTATATGATAATGAAACAGTGGTCTCCTTGTATTTCTTTGCTGCAATCCATCAAAACAAGTGTCCAAACAAGGAGTAAAAAAGGGGGTAAATTTTGGGAATGGGTGGAATCCTAGTAAAAATAGATTGACTATGTTTGGCCTGTGCTAGCAAAATATTCCATGCTTCTATTTGCCGCATATCTTCTGCTGCAATAGAGTTGGTTTTTGTAGGTAAATATATGCATCTTGCTGAGTAACTAGACTGACTTCTAAATAAAACTTGTTTTAAAATCTTTATCATCACAGCAATCAGAGAAACAAAGGAGGCATTGGAAAATGTGAGCGTCTCTGTGGAGGTTTTGCAGGAAGGTACTGAAAGGCTGCATGCTAACCTGACCGATGTTAAAACACACCTGAGCAACACACTCAGTGACTCTGCATGCTCTACTGCTCAAGCTGCTTCAACATGCAACATTATCAGAAATTCGTTAAATCAACTAAGTATCAATGCTAACTTCAGTGGGGTAAGAAAATATTTTTTCCATGTTTCACAGTGCGGTTTCATTGGGATTAGCTCTGTTGTATTCCTCTGATTTAGGCTCAATCTGTGGAGTAATCAAACGATCTACTCTGCATCTCTTCACCTCTGCAATTTCAATCACGGTTTTCATCTTGAGTGCAGAAGAAAATAAAATATATGTCAAACTACGTTAAAGTGCTCTTCTTGCCACCACTATAATCTGCTAACTATAATTGCTGAGTATAAGTTTTGCTTTCATCCAACAAAGGGTTAAGGAGAGCACTAACAATATTGTGATATACACGTTCTTCCAATTTGTTTTTACATCCCCTTTGAAATGTATGGTCAAGTAGTGTTTATGGTATTTTGATTTAACTCAACAATGCTTTTTTTCCATCCTAGTTGCCAGGTGTGAGCACACAGCTTGCCAAAGTCAATGATGTCCTTAAAACAGACCTTTCCAGTCTGGTTCAAAAGGTATATTTCTTGGTACATTAAATAATAAGCTGGGATGTTTATATATCACATTTATTCTTGGCTTTCCCAAGTAGGAGTCTTACTGCTTCTTAGTGGATTTCTCTCTTGACTATCCCAACATTGGTTCACATCTTAAGGTTGAATATGTAATAATACTTGTATACGGCTTTACCTCCTCCGAGCACTGTGCATCCATAATTAACATTAGTTGTCTACTGAAGGATATTCTTAAAAAAAACAGAGACAGAAACCTGGGTCGACTGGCATATGCTATATCTTTTCAGTTTATTTAAAAATGCAAGTTCTTCTCATGAGTCATTCTTTCTCTGCCATTCTTAAATTTAAAGAAATTCTCATCTGCATAGCAGACACGAAATCTACTGTGGTGTTGGCAGTAAAATAACTTTATTTTTGGAGACCCATAGGATGCCATGAGTTGTGCCTGGAAACAAATGTCTTGATCTGAGCAGAGAGGGTTAGATGTGAGAGAGCTTTAAAACTTGGGTGCTTTTAGTAGGAGCCCTGTGACAAGGTAGAAAAGCACTCCACAAGCCCCAGTACATGAGGGGTTAATCCAGACCCTTGCCGGTCACATGGATGATCAGAGTGAGGGGGAGATAAAAAGGTAGCAGGTGGTGGTTAGGTAGATTGAAATGGGCCCGGGCCCTTTCCCTTCCTATCTAGCTAAGATGCTGCCAAGTTCTCTGGGCTTGGCATCCACCGTTTTGAGCATTTTGGGGTTTTTTATTTGTAATCCTTTGTTTGTCTCCTTAAAATAAAGGCCTGAGGGAAAAGATTGAAATTCTGGCACTGCTGACTGTGTGGGTCGTCTTCCCTGACTGATGGTTCTGCTCTCCAATCTCAACTTGACATTTTTGTTTTGGGATGGGATGGGGGCACTCTTGAGAGGCATGGACTGTGCAGGTGTTCAGCATTTCAGCATTGTTTACTGAGAAAACATGCATGCATACTTAGCTTTGTAAGCATTAGCTCTGTATCAGACAAAAGCACGTTAGGGTCATAATCATGAGACTATGACCGATGTATGTTTTTAAAAAGTGTGTATTTTCACTTCTTCAAGGACTAATTGGGAGAGATTAGATTCTTTCATTAAATTTACAGTATTATTTCGTACTTTAAGATCTGACACACAATTTGTTTGACATACAATTTGTTTGATAAGATGTGTTTGTGTATATTATTAGCCCTTTGATAATAGAAAACCAGATGTTAGCAATTCGGCATTGAGATTTCTTTTAACTCTCAGCATTTATTTTAGGGTTATGCAGCTTTTAATGATACTCCAGATTTAGTGCTGAACCAAACCAAGAATATCTTATCCGGTGAGACAGATAATAGAATTTGCTTTTTATTTTGATTGATAAATTGTTTTCTAGACCATAACATTAAAGTTTAATAGCACTCTTTTACCATTGTTATATTTTTTGTATCCTCTTTATTTGTGATGTCTTAGAAAATGCTAGCAAATATGAAACTTGTTTACATTTTTGTAGACTGAGAAGACCACCTTTGGCAGTATTATTGGCTCATAATTAAATATGGTGTGTTGTGCATTTTCTTAGACTAGTACTGCCTTGCAAACAAAATTTTGGAGTCTAAATTGCATTTGGGTTACTATATCTTTATTTTGCTATAATATTGACAGTGCTTTGGTTGGAAAACCTCACATACAGTATTTATTTATTAAGCTAAGCTCCTAAAAATAAATAAATAAATGATCTATGTGTTGGTATGAAATCTAGCGGGGTAAAACATATGTCTTATGTAATATCTTAACTTGTTCTTCATCTACTGTTTAAGTATCCCAAAACCATACCATTAACTAAGCTCTTAGCCAATTTAACTGTTTTATCATTAAAGGGCAACATAGTCCATTTAGGATATGAATGTGTGTATACTAATCTGTTTTAATTTTTGTTTTTGCATTGTGGACCTGTTCTGCCAATATAAACAGCTGTTCCTTGTAAGTTTGGCAAAACAATACACAGTATGTATGCAAACAGAGCATACTGTGTGACCTTGTCTAAAATTAGTCAAAGTTTTCTAAGATGATAATGTTACATTTTTTCATTAAGGAGATCTAAATGCAAAATTACTCATTCCCAGGAGCTGCCAATTTGCATAAAACCAGATAGTCTTTCATTATTTACTGGCTTAGTGTTTCTTACTAATAACAGTGTGAGGTAGAAATCAAGTTAAAAATAGAGGAAAAATTCCTAATCAAGTAATTTCATGAAAAGTTCAGTTCATTAAGAGAGAAATAGGGCTTGGGTCTAGGCAACCTGGTACCTGAATCTACCTATTTCAAAGTGTAAAAAAAGGCCTGATTCTGGAGGGAGGAGACCGTGCTGCTAGTTACCAAACTCGCATGGCAAGTTGACATCTGATAGGATGAATCCTGATGGAATAGGGTTCATCAAAATCTTGAAGGAAAAAAGAATGAAGAAAAATGCACTTTTTATATGAATAGAGTACAATGGGGGTATGAAATATTTTAGGATCTCTGTGCAGCTAAAAATGATTGTTAAATTATGCCTACAGACCGGCATATTCCCTCATAAATTGAGATGACCAAAATACTATTTCATTAGCACATCTTCTTGAAGAATGCCGCTAATTAATTGGAACGGCTTTTTATTTAAAGTATATGTTTCATAAACACTGAGATTATAACTTCTAACTCTTCCTGTGGGGGGGAATTAATATAGGATCTTTAATTTCTTTCACAGGGTGTGTTGTCTGCTGTAAGAAGTAGTATTTAAACAAAAACCTTCTCCTACTAATCATAAATGTAGCACCTAATTGCCTTGCTTCAGTATTGGTATTTAGTATATTACAAAAAGTGCAAAATTTAAGCTAGCTGGATTTTAAAAAGACATTCATTATAAAATGAATGAACAGAAAGAGAAAACTCTGACTTGATTTCAACATCCTTCATTGTTAAGTTGAATGTTAAAACTATGGTATGTGTGTCTTAAAATGCCATTGTCTTATGTTAAAAGCTAATATTCCTTGTGGCTTGCCTGTCCTGTTTCATGTTTGTCTTCATGGCTTGCCATTCTCCATATACAATATGGCTGAAATGAATAAGTATTTTAACTTGATGTATGTAGAATATAATTTTTCACTTTTGGATTTGTAACAATATACTCCCACAATGCTTACTCTTTCAGATATCAAAAATTTTTTGGACTTCATTGGTTCAAATATTACTAGCTTCACTAAAATGCTTCCTGTTCAGAAGGTTCTAGCTGATTTAACAATATATCTTACTCAGAGTGAGGCATATGTTCAAGATTATTTCCCAGTAGTGGAACAGTATGATTTCTACAGGTAAGTACATAGTACTTAAGTAATAAAGTAGGGGGGGAATGCTGTCTAGAAATATTTTGAAATAATTAGTTGTTTTTGTCAAATCAGTAAAAGCATTATTACTGAGCTACAGTGGAGCCTAGATGCTATTGTAAAGTTGTTGTAATTTATTATTTTGTATTGTGGTAGAGGCTCTGCCAGGATTGTGCTGGGCACTCTACAGATATAAAGTAAGAGAGAGCTTCTGCCCTACAGAGCTTTGAATCTATTTAGACAAGACAAAGGGTGGGGATAAGGGATGTAGCATACAAGCAGAGTAATGGTTTGCAAACATCATGTTAGTTGCACAGTTTTTTATTTTTGGTTAGCTGTGCAATTTTTATTTTTGTTTGTCATATTTTATTTTGTGTGGAATGTCTTGTAGAGCAAGGGTGAGAAAGAAAGGAAGATGGGAGGGAATTAGCTGAAGGGAGGAGAGGGGGGGAAATAATCAGGAGCAAATGGAGGGAGGAAGAATGGAGAGAGGCATGGAAGGTATTGGAGTGGAGTAGTGTTGGATAAATTCTACATACATAGGTAGATTGAGCAGAGTTACTCGGTTGTCATGAGTAAGAAGGAAAAAAGAATTCCTACCAAAGTAGGGTTAAGCTTGTATTCCCCTGATTCTGTGCCATTAACTGTAATTACATTAATACATTGTAAAGTGCCAAGTTGTGCATTCAGACCTTAGGATTTAACCCCAACAATCTAAAACCAGAATTGTTCTACAACATTCAGATATGAAGTAGTACGTGTGTTTTCAGACAAGTAAACTTTACAAGAGCGATTGGAAATTCTGTAACAAACCCACATTCACAGATTTTTAGTTGATTTTTGCACAGCTCTATTTATAACCCATTTGAAATGGGTCTGTTCTGAATGATCACTCACCAGTGCATAATATGTTTCACCCTCTAATCTCCTTGCCATTTCTTTTCTAATATGCCTGATTTGGACTGTGATGTGCTACACATATTAATCCTGTAACTGTCTATATTCATTCATCAGATGGTTGGGTTGTCTAATTCTCTGCTGCATGGTGATTTTGATCCTGGTCTTTTACTATCTTGGATTGTTATGTGGTACCTGTGGTTATGATAAACATGCTTCTCCAACAACAAGAGGCTGTATCTCAAACACTGGAGGCAATTTCCTCATGGCGTGAGTTTATTTTTAACAAATATAAGTGAAATATTACACAAACATCATTCACAGTTATGTACTATATTGTGGAAAGTATATTTTGAAGAGCAGTGGATTTATTACCTGAGTAAATATATATGCTGGACAACTGAAGGGGGGGAAAATAAATTTTAAGATGAAAATACAGGTTAAATGTTTGGAAACTAAGTGCCTTAATGGAAGCAAGTTCTGGCCTTGGGATGCTTTAAAAGCTGCTTTGGATTGGCATTGATATATAGTAATTTCTTTACTAGAGGATCATGTGAGAAGGTAAACCACATGCATCTATTATAGTGAGAGCATCGTAGCTAACAAACATCCATTTAAACCAACTGGGGAATTGCAAAATTGGGACATATGTCAAATTATTTAGAATATACAGGGAATTTGTAGTTTTCTTCCTAAAAATAATATGTATAGAACATGTTTAAACATTGTTTGAGGTCAGAGAGAGAGAGAGTAGATCTGCTTCACGGGAAGAATAGAGGAATAGGGCCTATTTTTAACAGATCTGAGGGTTTTTTGTTTTTTTTTTTCAGTGGGTGGTAATGATCATTAGGGATCCTAGTACTGGGTTTAATCCTCCTCCTTGCTGAGGAGTGCTGGAATTTATATGACCACTCTTGAGAAGACTAGAGACCTTCATTTATTTAAAAAAAAAAAAAAGGCAGTGCATTCACTCTTGACAGAGCCAATATGCTCCACTTCCAGCCTAAGAAATGAGAGCGCCTGCTTGTGGCTCTCAGGTTCTGATCCCTAGTGTGCTTTATTCTGCTTCCATTTCAAAGCAAGGTAAATAAAATGTGCTTTGGACCTATTGTGCGTGGCAGCAGAGTTCACCCAGATACACAGTGCACGGCAGGCTACTGTGATGTAGATTTACATCCCAGCTTGCCACAAACTAAATATTCCTATAGACAAGCCCTTAGTCTGATGCAGCACTACTGGGAACAGTCTTTGAATCTTCTTGGAAATTGCTACGGTACCTGAATTTTGGCTTAGCTACTGCATGCACTTCAATGTTCCTAAACTCTCACTAGGCTCTTTTTTTTTTCCCCCCTCCAGTGGAGTTGGATTCAGTTTCCTTTTCTCCTGGGTGCTGATGATTGTAGTGGTCATCACCTTTGTTACAGGTGGAAATGTAGAAAAGCTGGTCTGTGAACCCTTTGAAGACCGGACTTTGTTCAAGGTGAAGTTATTCATGTTCAAGATATTAAACAATCATAGAATCATAGAATATTAGAGTTGGAAGGGACCTCAGGAGGTCATCTAGTCCAACCCCCTGCTCAAAGCAGGACTAACCTCACCTAAAAATACAATACAATACAACCAACCAACAACAAAAAAAAACCCTAAGTCTTTAAGATGTTTGTAATTTTTGTGCTGATTTGGCATTTTTGATTACATACATCAGACATGATAATGTGGGGCTCTTAGTTTCCACTCTGGTGGAGAGGCTCGTCCCTCTCTTGGTTGAATCTTCAACAGAGATTGACAAATACTGTGTGCCTGCCCCTGGAGGTAAATATCCCTGCAGCTCAGCAGTCCCCCGCCCCCCCAGATAACTTGTGGATCTACAATTTCCACTTTCTGCTCCAGAGAGATGATTGGGTTTCATGTGTCTGTTTCTTTTTCCATCAGCATGAGATAAACTCTGAGGGTGGGGCGTGTGTATGTGTGTTGAAGGCTTGCATAAACAAATGCATGGAGGAATTTAGAAATGTAGAATTATGATAAATAACATCAGTGCACTTTGTTCTAGGTTTTGGATACTCCCTACTTACTGAATAGACAGTGGAGAAACTATCTTTCTGGCATCGTGTTGAAAAATCCAGAAATTAATTTGACTTTTGAAAAAGTTTACAGGTATAAAAAAGTAAAATCTTGGCCAGGAATTACTGCTGTTTGTATGCTTTGCTTTTTGTGATTCCTGGTGTCTTCATTGCCAGCAGTTTCCATATTCTAGATTTCCAGCACCAAAATTAGCCCATAATTGTATAAGAGGACCATCTAATTTCCTAGTGAATGACTAGTAAAAGTGAGTGACCCACATATAATAAACCAGTTAATATAGGTAACCTTGGTATAATACAACTGAAGAAAAGCAGCTACCATTTTGAAAAGCTATTTTGTATATTGTACAGCATCAAAGAATGTTTAAGGCTAAGCAAATTGTTAAATGCTGTCCTTCCTATAGCCTGACATCCCAAAGCTATGTGGCTAGAATGCTTTAAAAAGTGACTAACCTAAAATGTGCCAGCATTGTTAATCATTTTAAGAAAATAACACCAAGATTGGTTTTCAAACTGATATATGCTTCATTTATTTTCATAGTGACTGCAAAGAAAACAAAGGAATTTATAGCACACTTCACCTAGAAAATCTCTTCAATATCAATGAGTTTCTAAACATTAGCATGGTAAGTAAAGGAAGCTTATGATTATGTGATGATCCTAATTTTGAGCAGTGTAGAGTGAGGCTGCAGTTGTCAGCTAACTTTTTCAGGAGTTCTTGAACACTGTACAGTGCTTGTAGTTTTTTTGTGGGAGGTGGGGGTGGGTTGTCCATTCCTATATTCTCTAACAGTCAAAGCTGGGAGAAAGAGTCTTATTTTTAGTAAAGAACTCTGTAGAATTCTTCCATTCAGAGCTTTCAGGGGCCTGGAGAGATCTATGCAGGGATTACTTATTTATTTATAAGTCATAATACTGTTGAAGATGTGAAATAGGAGGGGGAGAGGTTCGTGATATACAGGAAGTCAGATTAGATGATCTGGTGGTCCCTTTTGATCTTAAACTCTGACACATTTTTATTTTATGTACATGTAAACCTCAGTCTAGCACTCATCATATTGCAAGCCCATATACTGACAGGTTCAGTTTGGCAGGAACCAGAATTAAAGTTGGCCAAAGAGATGAACTGCTGTTCTATGTGCTCCCCATAACCTCTGTCAAAACTTGTATTTGAGAGAAAAAATGATTTCTTCCAACTTAGTTTCTAGAATTGGCCAAGGTTAATTAAATGACATTACTAGTCCTCCGCAGTACTAATTTGTATTGCAGTAGATTTTAGAGGCCCAACTAAGGTCAGTGCCCCATTATGGTAGGCATTATGCCTACACATGGTAAGAGACAGTCCTTCCCCCAAAGAATATACAAACAATAGACAAGACAAAGAATGAAGGGGAAATGGAGGCACAAAGACACGAAATAACTTGCCCAGGCAGGCCAGCAGCAAGCTTGGAACAGAACTCTGATCTCCTGAGTCCCAGTCTAATGCTCTGTCTGCTGGACAGCACAAATCAGTGTTTCAGATTTGTTTGCAGTACTTGTCTTTCGATACATAGTAGGCAGGGGCCTTTCTGTTACTTTATACATTGTTAGAGGATCTTTTCTGGCCAATTGGTGTTCCCTTTGCCCAGTTACGGTATAAAATTTCTGTCAGGGTTGATAATAAAATGCTCAAGCTCCATATTCTCTAGATCTGTCATATAGTCTATGGCATAGCCTGGTGTTTTAAGACAGCTTTGTCTGAAAAAACATTTTATCCCAGTATCTATTCTGGATGGAAATTGGACCTTCCTAAGAGAAGCACATTCAAACAGGTCATGGAACTAGAGTAACCTACAGAGGAGCCAAAAGATGCAGAGACAGGTTAGGACATTGCAAGGTGAGAGTATGGTGATACTGCAAAGAAAGGAAGAATCAGACTTTTTGTATGTCCAAATTAATTGGACTCCCACTGGTAGAACTGGGAGTAGAATTTGATCATTGAATTTTTTTGTGGGTTAAATGACATGAGTCATAAGTCAACAGGAGGAAGTTTTCACACGGGGAGTGCCTTATCACAGAAAGAATATGGACTCAGTCAGAAATGCTTCTTGTCTCTTTTTTCCCCCCCATCCCAGTATACAGAAGATGTATCACTGAAAATTGAACATATTAATGTAAATCTTAGCAATATAGTTTTGTTGGATGAAATCGGGAAGCAGAATCTTCTGAATTTCAGTTCCTCAGGGATAGATGGAATAAACTTTGCAGCGTATTTGACAGAGGTAAGACGATGATCTCAAATTTGGGAGGCCTTGCACATCTGAAAGAAAATGTAGTATATGTTTATCTTAAGAGACAAAACAATAAAGGCTGGTTCCCTGTGTGTGGGGTGGGGGGTGGGGGATGTTTAAGGAACACAATAAGTTGGGCAAAAACACTTAAACAAGTGCGCTTCTCAGAATTAGGCCCATAAATAACTTAATATTTAGGGAAAGTGTTAAGTTCATGTAACAGTAGTGCCATGATTTTAAAGTAATTGTAAATGCTGTAGTAATGTGAATTGTTGCTCCTATCTTTAGATCAATAAAAGTGTTACCAAAGTGGATCTTTTGTCATTTGCTAATGACTTGGAAGCAAGAGCAGACCAGTTGGTGAGTTTTATTTGAACAATGCAAAGAATATAAAATTGATGGCTGTTCAGTGCTAAAGGTTTTTCTTCTGTTATCTGGCATTCTTTGTAGTTTGTTGTTTAATCAGCATTTCGTCACAGTAAATATCCACCAGTCTGGATTTTATATGTGAATAAAGTCATTACTCCTCTCACACATGCACGCACCCTGCAATGTGGTAGATGGAGGTACATATGTAACTTTCATGTAGCATGTTGCCCCTTTAATATTACTCATTCTTACCCTTTGTATGCCACACACAAATCATTTCTGCCTCTGTTGCCTCAATTTTCATTTGACAGCATTTAGTATTTATTGCGGCTTTTTGTTTAAGAAATTGGCAAGTCCTGCTAACTCCATTACAATATTTTACATAAACACTGCTTATATTTTACAATCACAGTTGAAAGAGAAAGCTGACCCAAATCATGGTGGGGAAAGGCAGCTTGAATACATTCACCTGTTATATAGCGGATTTTGTTGTTTTTAGTAAACATTTATAGAGTTGTAGCTGCTAAGTGCCCTAGCTGGCACTGAGACGTCATTGTGTTAGGGGCCGTACAAACACACAAAAGGGATGGTACCTGCCCTAAAGGGCTTACAGTCTAAAGTTACAAACAGACAAAAGGGTAGCAGCTGTGGATGCAGCATACAAGCAAATTAATCTGGGGAAGAATTGGCATAGCTTTGTTAGCTAATATTGCACGTTTAGTTTTATGTTTTCATACGTAATTTTTTTTTAAATATGAAAATAGAATAGCCAGCAAGTATAACAATCAGAGCAAAACAATCAGTTGCCCTATGTATCGCGGACCTGCCATATGTATGCCCCTGTATAGTGGCAGAGGGCTGCCTCCTTGCAAAGAGGCAAGGAGAGTGGCATGGCGACCCCCTTTTTGTCTCCTAGAGGTAGTAACGGTTCCCTCTCCTTCTTCCCTGAGAGAGAGGAGTAGCAGCATGGTGTCCTGAATCCTTATCCCCGCTTGTTGGATCCATGGGCCAGGCCAGCTGCCCTCTTCTCTTCTTAGCACATATTCTCTGTTTAGGTGGTGTTGATGGGGAGGGGGACCCCAGAGCTGGAGTTTTGGAGTTAACAGCCATTAAGATGCATAGGATGGGTCAGACCTCGACTCAGGCAGATACCAGTGCTTTGGTTACACTGCATGTTTTCAAGCTTCTCTTTTGTAATCATGAGAACTAGAAACCATAGAGATTCTTCTGTCATTGTGTGACTTCAGGAGCTGGTGCCTTAAACACAGATCTGTTCTGTCCTCATCCAGCCCTGGTAACTGTTAGGATTTGGTTTGTATTTTTAGGGATGGCAAGATCAAGTTAGAACAAGAAAGTGGACAGAGCTGATAGGAATGGCTTCACACTAGATTTGAATTTGCAGTCCTGATTACATGACAGTAATGTGGTTCCTCATTGTATTCTGAAATTTCTGTTGACTTTTCAGTGACCATTTAACTCTGATTGTTCCTTTATCCGAGTCCTGTTTAAAACCATGTTACCTTAACTGAACCCTTTTTATACAAAATTTAGGAGATGAATGGTTGCCCCCAGACAATGTTGTATAGAAGCAACAAAAATATGTTATCTTTTCTGTTTGTACAGCTTCCAGAAGCACATGGCTACTGTATTTATCTTCATGAAACCCATGACAGTGCATTCATTATCCATTTAACAGCTAAAGAATTGCATTCCCATCGAATGACTAAAGAGGGAATTTTTTGTGAGCTAAAGTGGGACACCTCCAACACACTCTTAAGTCCCTCAGTCAAAGCTTTCAAACACACTCTTTTTCCCTAGAATTGCCCATGATAGGGGCTCTTTAATGGTAGACTCTACATACACCCATAAAATATATCAAATTTTGTGATATTTTTTTAAATGTTTAGTGGATGTTTTAAATAAAAAAATGAGAGAGAGAAAAGATCAAGTTGAGTAATGTAACGTGAAGCATGCAGTAATTAAATGCATGACTTGTCATTGTGAAAGTTTTTCCTTAGTGTGTATTTAGTACACCATGGTGATCCTGCTCAGTGTAATGGATGAAATAATTGATGAGACAGCATGGTATGTTAGAATCAATGCAGGGAGGCTAGATTGCTTTGAAATTGACACTGATGTCTAAGGATGTAATGTTTATGATCCCACACTGTTCCAGATAGTTTTGGATGTTTAAGTCCAGTTCATGATGATAAACCTTTAGAATTAATTGACCTTGAATTTGTGGCTTGTATTTTCTGACATCTTAAACAAAATTAACAGAATGTTTAGCACTGGGAAGTGTGTCTGGAATAAAAACATCCGCAAATTAAAGGGGGTGAAGTTTGGAGGAAGGCAACATAGTTTTGTTTGTGGGAGATTTTATATATGGGGACTTAGCTTATCTGGACAACTGTAGTTCAGGAGATGAACGAAACTACATTTTGCTAAACTCTTGCCAAAAGCAGTCAGTACATTAATCTGCTAGAATTGAGAATACAGAATGCTTTCTGACTGCTTACATTTCATGGTAAACAAGAACAATGAGAACGTATGTGGCAGGTCCTAACACTCATTCCTTCACTATCTGCTCTGCCACTACAGCAATTTGGTCTCTGTTTATTGTACAGTCTTCTGTTTCTGAATCCCTATATCACTTCCCTCTGAATGGTTGGGTTGGTTTTTTACAGGCCTTGCGATTCACTCTCTGTGTGTCAACAGTTAGCTGTCCTGCATGGGATCCTGGAGTGTCCTTAGGACATGAGATCCCTAGGACAGCTGAGATCCCTTAAGTTGTATGGCCTGTGTGTGCTCTCAGGATTGTTGTTGGCTCTGGCTTCTGAGCACCTTGAGATCTCCAGCCCCTTCAGGAATCCTTTGAATGTTGCTTTTACTTCCTAAGTCCTTAGGTAGCACAGGTTCTTGGGACATGTCTATATTATAAAAAAGATCTGCTTTCTTACATGACAGACTATTCTTTTGAATGACTGTTTATCTCTGATTGTTCCTTTATCCACGTCCTGTTTAAAACCATGTTACCTTTAACTGAACTCTTGAACTGAACTGAAAAAAGATCTGCTGCCAACGGGTTTGAATTTACAGCTCTGATTACATGACAGTAATGTGGTTCTTCATTATATTCTGAAATTTCTGTTGACTTTTCAGTGACTGTTTAGCTCCGATCATTCCTTTATTGTGTCCTGTTTAAAATGTTACCTTAACTGAGCCCTTTCTATTCATTCAAGCAATGGATGTAGCCGAACTGGTGCACAGCGCAGTTTCCTTGTACACACTTGCTCATTGCTCATGTTCGGCACTGGTTTTGCTGCACATATTGCTGACATCTGTTTTCAGCAATGGTTCTTGTTGTGGTGTGGACAAAGCTTTAGATGTATATGAATCACCTCCCTGTTCAAGAAGTGGCTATTGCTCATGGGCAGGGACTCCAGTTCTACCAGTCTTCATGGAAAGATTACTGCCTCTTTTCCCACTTGTCCCATTGACAAATAAGTTACTTTTTTTTTTTTTTTTTTTTTTTTTAAATAGACATCAATTGACCTCCTCTCTGCAGTGAAAGGAGAAACAGGCTAAGGTTAAAACAAATTTTCAGGCCTAGTCATCCAGCATGGGAGAGGAAAGTGAGATCTTGTTGTCATCCTCCTTATTTTGGTTGAAGGACTGAGATTTGAGTGGGGACAGAAAGGGTGACTTACTGGATGAATTAACCGACATGGTATTCATATGTTTACTCTGCAGTTAAAAACCCCTTGGCACAGAGTCTCAGGGCTCAGGCTGTGGGACTATGAGTGCAGTGTAGATGTTCAGGCTCGGGCTGGAACCCAGGCTGGGAGACCCATATCTTATCATGACTGGCCAATGTTTTGCTTAGTTCCAAGAAAGGTTATCTAAATAGAGGCAAGGTAATTTTTCCAGCTCCCTAGAATGAGATCCACAATGCATCAACTAATCCCATCTAATTGGTGCTGCCCTAGACTGATACAGATAAACTGAATCACACCACCATTGCATTTAAATGTGCAGGCCTTGATAAGTAAACATCCAGAACATTTGTTGACCTTGAGATAGGAGAGTCTAACTATTTGAAGTGACACAGATACACTGGGAAATGCCCCATGGTGGGAGTTAGCATACAATAGTGGGGAACATCCATGGGTATGTGTGATATCAGTGAGCTTTGTAGTTGTGCAAGACAAAATAGTAGTTGCATTGATTTGGAAAGTTAGGATCTTGGTTTGGTAGTTGGGGAAAAAGAACAAGTGTATATTAAATATAGGCTTCAATGCAGATTGGAAAAGATTCTAAGATTCTATAGCTTCCCGGTGGGGAGTGTTGGGAGCAAAAGCATACTTAGGACTGAGAGAAGCCTGCTGTGGATTTTAAGAGTCTGTACTGATGTTTAACAGCATATGTGTAAGAAGAACTGTGTATGTGTAAGGAATGGCAGAGAAATCATATTTGTGAGGACAAGAAAAGCTAAAATAAAAAGCTAGAAAATATCGGTTTGAACTAAAACTAAACCTGTACTGACAGAGGAGGAGAGTTAACATGAAAATGAGACGCTACATATGTATACGGAAAGATAACAAAAATTTATGAATAAGCTTTCGTGTAACAAAAGGAGGTTGAAGCTGTAATGCTGGGTGCTGTGATGACAGTCCTAATGAGCTTCCCTCTTGTAAGTAATTGATCGCTACTTGCTGAGTGTTTTGCCTTAATAAACAGTTGTTAGACTTATCTGTTAAGTGAATCTCAATCCAACACCATCCCGTGCAGCATCTGAGAAGCCGGACTCCAGCCTGAGCCTGCAATTTTATAGCACCGCAGCCCCAGCAAGCTGATCTGGGCCATATGCCACTGTACTGTGGGTCTTTTATTGCAATGCAGACTTACCTTTTTTTAGGTCTAGAAATTGACTGCAAACTCTAATTTTCCTGACCTTTTAGTGAAGCCACTAAAGAGGAAAAAGCATAGGTGTAAATATTTTTTCCCCATGCCAGAATCACTCAAAGATTATATCCTTTCTGAATGGAAATACCTCAAAAAATCAATTGGCTCTGATTAAAATTGTGCATAGTTTAATAAGACAAGATGTCCCTAAATCTGTACCAATCCTGCATGTAGATGTTTTGGTTTAATCTGTGAATGAAAAATTATAATCCCAGTGGAGGGCACCATTGCACCTTGAGAGACAGTGGATAAATAACTAGCGCTTTCACTTAATAAGATCAGTCATTCTTAATGAGCCAGACATTAGAGCAAAAAGGGTCAGGTTATCCTGTCCCTTTGATATTGAGAAGAAAATTGCTAACATAGAATGAATTTTCACATAGTGCATTATTGAATTTGTACAGATATTCTAACACTTCTCTGGCTACATTAGAATTGCACATTAGTTTCAGTTACTGAGATTTCTACTATATTTATGGTGTTTTCCCTGTGTTGTAGCATTTCTAATGCCATATCATATTGCTCACTTCAGTTTGCTTTGCAAAATATGAGCAGAATGTTCATGCTGTCATTGATTGATTGCTAATGCAAATTTCCTTGTTTTGCTTGAAAGAGTCTTGACGCTTTAAAAAATATCACTTTAAAAAAAATCTACTGATCAGCGAACTGAATTACTATATTTATATTTGCAGCCCAAAGGAGCACTGGAAAATGCCTTAAAAGGACATGCAAACAGTATTCGAATGATTCATAACCAACAAGTTGTTCCACTGGAGCAAGCTATGGTAAAATATTAAAAAGTGTTGTCCTGTGAACATATATAGTTATATTAAAATATAGATATATATTACAAAACCAGATTAGAAAATCAACAATTTATAGTGCAACTAAGGACTTTTTGTGCAAATTCTATATTAGATTTTAGTTTTATGTATTTATATTTCCAAAATATGCACATCTTCATTTTTATGTAATTTAAAGGATAATCAGATACATATATAACACACACATTTCATTATCTTTATTAGTAGTATTGCATAATATTGTGAAAAGCAAACTTTTCTTTACCCTTTTATTTTCCACTTTTACATGTACAATTTTATAGAAATGCAGTAGAACAAAAATTCTAACTTTGCAATATTTATTTTTCTTTTTGCACTTCATGTTGGGCAAAAAAAATAGTGGTAATTTTCATTTGTTCAATGGTTAGTTTTACTTTCTGGGTTTGGTGGTATTGGAAATCCTACAGGGTAATGTTTACAGCCAAAGAAAAATCTTCCTTGACTTTTCAAAAGATATGGAAATGTTTCTTCTAACCAATTTTGCAGGCACTTTTTTGTAAAAGACTAGCAAGCTCAAACCACAACTCCACTAGATGTCAATGTTTCTCTATATATTCTGCTCTATTCTCTATCTATGTTTTTCAGCTTATACTGTTTTAGTGTCTAATGGCCCAGTTCTCTTAGGTGATGAACATCTCCTGGAAAGTGCTGAGGAACTGTCTGAAATAATTGGGGATCGGGGAACTCAACATCTTCCAAGGGGCTTTCAGTACCTCACAGGACTGGACCTTAATTTAGCAGTTCATACATACATTTCTATACAGAACTATATTTCTGTCCCTATGTTCCTCTTATAGAGACGTATTAGGTTCTCTGTTTGTCTGTTGATCCTTCACTGTTTCTCTTCTAATTAACTCTTAATTATTCTCATCTTTTTTCTTTTTCCAAAACTGACTGTCAAGAAATATGTAAAAGCTAGGGTAAGTGATTTTCCTTTCCAAAACTAAAATAATGTGTTATGCACAATGAGCTTTAATTTTAACTATTCTCCCTTATCCCCAAATAAATGATATCCAGTTTTATTGCTATGAACTCTAGTTATATTTGAAGTCTTCTAATACATAGTATACTTGCTCTGTGCTTTAAGAAAAATATTGTTTCCTTCCGAGAGCCTCTATTAGACATTGGCTGCTTGTTCCATTAGCATGCACTCAGTTCTTAGCTAATGAAACTAGGTTGCACCCATTAATATTCATGTATATGAAGTATTATTATTGGTTCTGATTCTCTATTTAGGTGATTTGTTCTTATAAATATACATTGTATTAAAGCAAGAGGATTCTTACTTGTATAAATTCTTTTCTTTTAATCAGAGCACTTTATATCAGAGCATTCGATTACTGCAAAGGACATCATCTGAACTTACGGTAGGTTAGTCTTTCTGGCAATAAGAATGTATGTTATTTTTTTACTTTAAATCTACCGTACCACAAGCATACAGGACATAGCATTTACAACATTTTTATTTTGCTAACTTTTCAGGGGCAGAAAGAGAATGTAATATTTAGAGCTGGGGAGTAGGGATGGAATCCACAAAGGTACTTAGGCAACTAAGTCCCATTTTTAGGCACGCCTGTGATCCATAAAACTCCTTCTTGGCTGCTGCTCAACCATGTAGGTATCTAAATTCACGTGGCTCCCAATTTTTACCTCTGGGCATGTGCGTGCAGCCTCACTGAAGGTGTCCAGACACCTAATAGCAGTTCACAAGCCTGAAAAATAGGCATTAGGTTGCCTATGTCATGTGTGAGGCCCAGTCTGGTAGGTGGCCTCTGAGGCCCTTCTGGTGAGTTGACGCAAAACAGTATCAGAGAGGGGAAAGGAGGAGGACCTCCCTCAGAACGTTTTAATACAGTTAGGGAACTCACCTGTGATAATGGAGACCCCCCCCAGTTCACGTTTCTCCCCCCTTTCCTGAAGTGGAGAAGGGATTTGAACTGGGATCTGCCACTTCTCAGGTGAGTGCCCTAGCCCCTGCGCTATTCTGATGGTGGGACTCCCTCAATCTTCCCTACTGAAGTTATTCCACTTTCATTAAACAACTGAATAATTAAATATTAATTGAAGCAGTGAAAGAGTTGTTTTGTTTTGGACCCCACATGCAACATAGGCAACCAAAACACCCGGTTCATGGATTGCCAGCAGAGATGGGCGCCAGGCTTACCACTCACCCTTCTGGTTGGCACCTCCCATTAGTTAGCTTAGTTAATACCCTGCCTTGTGCACTGGCTTTGTGTATCACAGTCTAATGCACCTACAGCTTCCCATTCATTGTATTGGGAGCGTAGGCAACTAACTCGGGCTGTGTGTATCACAGTGTTGTTCCTTTTCTTTCTAGATGCCTAAAAAGTTAGGCATTGTGATTCTCAGTCTTGCAATGGCCAAGTCCCTTTGTGGGACTGTGCCAAGCAGTGTGAAGGGCTGGGTTCTAGTCTAGGGAGCTCTAGATGCCTTGGTTTCCCCATCTGTCACATTTCCCTCTTGTAAAGCACTTGATGTGCTAAGATCACTGTGTTTACTGTTAATGTAGGTAGTGATAGTGCCCAGGAAGCAGCCACAAATCAAGAAACACTTTGTGGCTATTTTTTAAACAGACAATTGGAAAGTTTTAATTCTCACTTGGTAAAATAATTTCAGTACAATTTTTACATGCTGTGGTTTTCATGTTATTCAGCAGCTTGCTTTTACTCTGAGTCATTGAGGTAGGACTACCTGCCTTCTCTGTATTTAAAAAAGAAAAGAAAAAAATTAGCCCATGCATGTGCTTAATGAAATGATATCCACGGTCTCGTTAATGTTGGATGTCTCTTCCTCTGGCACAATGTGTCCACCTGGTCCCCTGACTTATTCCTGCAACTTCAGCCAAATTGCAGGAAGCTTGAGCTTGAGAAGGGCTTCCCTAAGGCAGTCCACCTGCCTCCCTTCTCCATAGCAGCTAGTGCTTGCACAGCGCTGAGAGCAGCTGCCTTAATGCTCTGCTAGTCTGAAGAGAATCAGCAACAGACTGGAGAGTCCTTCTGGCAGCAGCCTTCCCTGTCACCACCAGCCTGTCTTAGCTCCTGTAGCAACAGTCCAGCCCAAGTAGCACTAGTGCATTTATGCTCCTTATCTACTTCAGTTCTTCTTGCCATCTTTACACCCACGCATGGCATGGCATGGCAGCAAATAGGCTGCAGGAAATCCATTCAGAATATGTATGCCCTGGACCTGGATGGGCAGGTAAGAGGGGCTGGTGAGAATGTGAGGCTGCTGTGGGGAAGGAACAGAAGCTTAGATGCTTTTCTGAAATGCACCTAGAGTGTAAGGCTGTGAGTACATCATCCTTTGTGTGTATTAGGGAGATGTCAGGGTTTTTTTTTTATAATGAAAAGCTGTCTGGTTTTAAAAAAGCAACCAAAATGTTTCAGGTGGATTAACAGTCTACATCAGTGGCTCTCAACCTTCCCAGGCTACTGTACCTCTTTCAGGAGTCTGATTTGTCTTGTGTACCCCCAAGTTTCACCTCACTTAAAAACTACTTGTTTACACAATCAGACATAAAAATACAAATGTCACAGCACACTGTAACTGAAAAATTGCTTACATTCTCATTTTTACCATATAATCCTAAAAGAAATCAATTGGAATATAAATATTGTACTTACATTTCAGTGCATATACAGCGTATAAACAAGACACTGTCCGTTTGAAATTTTAGTTTGTACTGACTTTGTTAGTGCTTTTTATGTAGCCTGTCGTAAAATCAGGGGAATATCTAGGTGAGTTCTACCCCCTGGAAGACCTCTGCATACCCCCGGGGCTATGCGTACCTGTGGTTGAGAACCATCGTTCTACGTGGTAGTCTACAGCTGAGATATTATTTGGCCCTGTGCTCCCTTCCACAGGCGTACTTCTGCCACGATAGTGTGTGCGCTAAATTATTTTCTGAAGCAAGACTTTGCTTATCTTTAGCTTTATAGTGCATGGCTGTTACTGTGGGGATTCAGGTGGTGACTGAATGTTCCAGGAGATGAGAATTTCTACTGGTAAGGGAAGGAAAGAAAGGAAGGGGCAACCTGCTGTAGAAGTATGAAAGAGAGTACAAGAGAGGCTGCTGTCTAACTATAGAGGTGCCTGCCTCTAACAGTGGTGAGCGAGTCTACGTTGGTGTAGAATCAATCCTTACGCCTTAGGGGTGGCAGGACACTATTGTACTCATCATATTGAGAGTGACACATTCTTCAGATTTTAGTGTTATCGGGAGAATGATATTTGTCTGCCTATAGAAAGGGCTCAAAATACAATATCAGCGGTGCCATGATAACAGCTTTTGAACCGTCTTGGCTCTATTATGTACATTTTTTTTTCCAGGTAAAAGTAAAACATGTGATTAGTGCTGTTGATGCTGCTCAGCTTCTCATAAACAACAATGCTTCACTGGTTATCATCCAGGTAAACTTTCTTCGGTTGAAATAGGTTTAATGAATTTATGGTGCAGGAGAGGTTTTATGTGAGGGGATTGGTTGATTGTGTGTTTGTTTTTTAGGAAACTAAAAAGTACATGGATATGATTATAGGCTACTTCGAGCAATATGTTGAGTGGGTCAAGGAGTCGGTAAGGTGCATTTACAACATTGGGGGAGCTACTTTAAAATATGGCAAAGCATGTAAAGAATCTAAAATTGAAAGACTTATTCTATTTAAAGTGTGCATTTACCATTTGTGTTCAGTATGGGGGGGGGGGGGAGTGCAAATTGTTATAGTGTATTTATTATGAACAGAGTTTCATTATATTTTAAGTAGAATGGAAGCAATGGGTTGTTTCAGTGCATAGCAATGTGCAAAATGCAATTCTCATTATAGTGATGTTTCTCTAGGGGGCAAGTGGCAGAGGTACCATTTGTAATTCTCTCCCACTGAGCCTGCCTCTGTTTTATTTATTTTTGCTCACCCTATTCTTGAAGAAAGGAAAAATAAATTTAATAATTCTACTGAGGAAAGTGAGTTAATTCTTCAAGGCATGATGTGCACTCTGGGGATAGAATACATTGCAGGAATTTGCTTGGGGGAGGAGGGAACACGCCTCGGTAAATGACACATAAAGCTTGTACCAGGTATTGCAGGGTTCTTTTAATAAACATTAAAAACACTGTTCATCTGTTGTAGATAACCATGGAGGTAGCAGCATGCAAGCCTATTGCCAACGTGATAGACACTGCAGTAGATATTTTTTTATGCAGCTATGTAATTGATTCTGTGGTAAGAAATATTTCCCATTCTTCAATACTAGAGCCTTAAATGGGGAATTCTTGCTTGTACTTCCACCAAACTGCGAACATAAATCTCTGCATTTCATCCTTTGACTAAGCTGTTCTGCTGAGGGAGCTTGTCTAAATCTTGAGATTGGCCAAAGAGGAAGTGTTCTGATCTGGATTAGATTTAGTTTAGAGTATGGAGTTCAGGACTGAAATCAAACCAAGGCTGGAATTTCAATACATTCCCATGAAATTTGTCCCAAAATGGCAGAAATCCTGCAAAATCAGCTGTTCTTATGAGATTTTTCCCAACTTGAATATGAAAAGAGAGCAATTCTCATTCTGGATCTGACTTTGAATCAGAACTTTATTGGAAGAGGTTCTGCTCTGGGGACTTAAATCTGAACTCCCCTGAAATTCAAAAGGGTTTGGATCTGAAGTTCCAGGTTTGACCCAAATCTGCTCTGAGAATATAAGAATAATGAAAGTACGGAGGGAAAAAATTCCACAAGCATCTTTGCTGGAATCTAGAAAATTTGAATGAGGAAAATGAACTTTTTTCAGATGGCCTGCAGAAAACAAATCTTGATTCATTCGTGTACAGAGGAGACCTTCATTCTGGCTGGTAGCATTATGAGGTTCTATTTGGCATTTTCTAACCTCCGAGGAGCCCGAAAAGTTGGCTGTGTGTATTAAAAGAAACCAAACATCTGTAAACAGCCTAAAACATCCTCCACCAATTCTTTTTTTTCCTCAATCAGTCTGAACCAAGAAATAATCAAAACTTATATACAAGAACCTCCTCTAATTTTCTGAAAGCAAGTCAAAAGCACCATAATCCTGCTAATACTAAATTCTGAAACCTGCCGTCCAGCCAGAACCAACTCGAAACCACCTCGTAACACAAAGAAACTGCAGAACCTCTTTCTTCTATGCTGCAGAAACAGTGTAGGAAAAATACCACTCACCAAATCAGTTAACTCTGGATGGGTCAAAATCTTTCATGATGAAAGATCTCAGCTGGGCACACATACAAGTCAAAACTGCTTCCAGCCCATAGGAATCAGGTTTAAAATATCATTTTAACAGTTGGAGACAACTCAACTAATCTGTGCACTAATGAAATTATTCTCACAGTTCTGAACTGCAGCTGCCAAATCAGAAACTACCTCTAAAGTGCTGAAAACTCAGCTCGCTAGAGGGAACATGAATAAGGCTACTACTGTGAAATATCAAGGCAGGAAAAAACATGGCTAGCGGGTTCATCTCTAGGGACCCAAAATATCTTCAAACTTGGAGTTGGCTGGTTGAGTAGTAATGTTCTGCTGATGGCCAAACAATTGATCATTCATGGTAACCTCTTATTACAGGGAAAGGTCCTGCAGTGCAGCAGACCATGCCAATGACTTCTGCTGTGTGCTTTCAGAAACAACATAATTAACAATCAAGCAGTTATAAGGGTAGTGACTTCAGTGGGGTGCTACTAAATGAAAGCCAGTTTACAACTCAAGTCTCTAAGAGGGGGTTCATTTCTAGGAAATGCAAAATGAACTAGCAGTGGTTTAAAGCACACTGATAGTGTTTTATTGAATGTCATTTTCTGGATTTTTGTCTTGTTCTAGAATACCTTCTGGTTTGGTTTGGGAGGCTGTTCAATATTTTTAATTCCTGCCATAATTTGTGCTGTAAAACTATCCAAATACTATCGTAGAATGGATACGGAGGATGTGTATGACGAGTAAGTATGTAATCTTAAAAAGGTTAAAAAGAAAATGAATACAAATACTTTCTCACACAACACAGTATTTCACATGAGATATATGGTGCATTGTTTAAACCTTCACTGTTGGAAAAATGAGCACCAGGGTATATTCTGAAAGAGTACAAATGTGAGCCCTGTTCCCACAATGTGCTCGGCACAGGTGGGCCTCCATATCTTGCATTGATTCCAGTGGGGCTCTGTACAGATGTAGCAGTTTGCCTTTGAGAAGCTCTTTGCAGGTTCAGGGCTTTGGAACTTCTTACAACCTTTATTTAAAAATATTCCCAATTGCAGGTAGATCATCTTTGCTCAATTATAACATTAAGATAAATTGTGCCTGCTTTGTAGTTTCCTTGTGTTAATTCTTTGCTTCCTTTTGCTTAATATCCTGATTGTCCCTAACCAGTCTTTCCTTTTTCACTTGCAGTTCCTCTGTCTCAGGGACTTGGCATTTTACTTTATGATAACTGTTTTTACTTATTTTCACTTTTCATTTTTACTATTTTTCCTACTCTTTATTTTAGCTGTTGTTCAGTAAGCCCATGCACTACGTCTTTTCAAAAATTTTATTTCACATCAGTCAATTTACATTGTACATTTACAAATAACTAGAGCAGCAGCAAAACATGTAGTGCTAAGACAAATGTTCACTTACATGTATGCTTAAGTTGATTTGGTTCTCCTTTTTTATATTTTTTAGTGTTGAAACTATACCCATGAAAAAGTAAGACACTTTTACTGATATTTGTTAAAATTATTTTACTAAGGTATGAGGGTTTATATTTAAAATGTAATTCTTTACTATAAAAAAATAACGTTTTGGTTTAATTACATTTTATAATGTAAGTTAGGGTACAACTGAACATAAGTTGAAATTTGGAACATGCTAAAATAAGATTTGATAGAATTATTTGATATTATACAGTATCAATAACTCTGAAGGTTGCAAAATAAAGAATACTGTCTAATGAAGAGATGCAACTTATTTTTACATGCAATACCATCATTCATTACATGTCTTTATAGTCATTTTGTACATACTGCGTCCTATAGTTAACATAGTCTTTTTTGGTGTATTTATTTTGTTACAGTATGGAAAATGGTAATAATGGTTATCATAAAGAGCATTTATATGGTATACACAATCCTGTTATGACAAGGTAAACCAAGTCTGAAACTGCATGCCTTCCCATTTCCTCACTTAGCACATTGTCATAAGCAGCTATCCAATTTTCTGCATGTTCTGAAGTGAATTGTTTAATTTTCTATCTGCTTTTTGCATGGTTGCTCACTATAACAAATGCTATATGTTTAATTTTTTTGAATATGCCGACATAGCCATAGATATTGTAATAGTATCTGGTTATTTAACTATGGAATTTTATAAGCTTAAAAACCTCATAATTCCATATTACTTGGACATGGTGATGCTAAAATGGTAATGTTATTAAAACGCTCAGTATAGCAATTGAAAGACTGTGGGGTGCATGTTCACTTTCCTGTCTCTTTTTCATGCTTACATAAAGGTCCAAAAGGCCAGTTATAAATTGATACCCAATGCCATTTTGATTGTAACCCAGGGTATTAATAGATGATTCCTTTTTAAATTCTAGTTTGTTTTTTAGAATTTTTTTTCATGAGAATGCATGGAAGTAGGCTGCATAAAACAAGCAGGACTAAAAATTTTAAGGATGAAGATGAAACATCAAAAAAACTCATATTTTATAAAAACAATGAGTAGCTATAGTAACCTCCCAAATTAACATAATGTTTAATTGCTCAGTAGTCCCTCCAAGCTGTGTACCTGTGCCCCTTGGTGCAGCTTTTTAAACAGCTGAGGAGAGGTAAAGTTTGTTATGTGCAAGCAGCAAATGGGCTAGGGTCTACGGAAGGGATGGAGGGGAAGATGGATGTTACTGCATCTATGAAATAAGTCTGATCTTACGTGGTCAAATAATTGAGTCACAAGTCTGGAAAACAGAATGTGTGGTTCTTTTCATGACTCTGCTATTCACTTGATGTGAGATAGTGGTAAGTCACTTAACCTGGGATTCCCATTCTGTAAAACTGGGATACTATCCATCTCAGAGGACAATAGTGAGACTTGATTAATTGGCTTTGTAGTGTACTTATGAGTTCCTCGAATGAGAAGCTATATAAATAATTGATGACAAAAATAAGAAAAAGTGAGCCACACAACTTTTTTTTTGACAATATAACACATTTAGATTGAATGTTTGGTAGACAATTAATTGTTATTGCTCTCTGGGTCATGGATGAGGTGCTGTATGTTGATGGGGCTTGAGGTTGAAATTTTGACAGCTCTCAGGGTCACATCAGTTGAGTAAAAGTCTATTTTCATTTATTATTTTATTAACCAAGTATCTTCCCTATGCTTCCTTTTAGAAGAAGTATTTCCTAACAGTGGTTTTAGTGGTGTTATGATGGTCAGTATTTTGACATAGTCTATATCTCACTGTAGACTTTTGTGACACCCCAAATTAATGTACAAGGTATTTGATTCCAAAGTCAACTCCAATGGCACATAAGAGAACTTTCACATTAAAGACTTGTGATATTTTCCATGAGTGGGAACCAATAATCATACAGACTTTAGATATCACTTTCTGATCTTTGGAATTTTTTTAATACTGATTTTCACATTCTTGAGCTGCATGGCACATTATTTGTGTGGTACTTTAAATTTTTTTAAAAGGAAAGCCATGTTCAGTGACGGATCAATAATACAACAAGATATTAATAAATAATTAACATAAAATGATGAAAAACATAATGATAAATCATTAACATAAAATAGTTCTGTTAAATGAAAGCACACTAGCTTTCCACATGGAGAAACACACATTAAGGACTAGATTCTGATTTCAATTGTTCTAATGTCAATGAAGCTACTCTGGATTGACCCACCATAACTGACATTAGAATTTATTCTCAATTGCTGCTTCCTTTTGACGTTTTCATACCTGAGAGAGAGTTTGGAACTGCCTCAGGGCTACCACAATCCAGGACTACCACACTAATAGATTCTTGTTTTCCATTCTTAACTGCACCAACCACTTTCATGTTTTTTGCTACTTTGCTTTTTCTCAGTTCTTACAGATCTTTTTAGTTTGCTATAAGTATTTGTAGCATCTTTGAATGAGATTGTTAGCAATTTAACCATATCATTTCAAAGTGACAGAAATAGGAAGCCTACCCTTTTGCATCTGCAGTGTTACAGATGCAAGTAATTGCAGGTTGCAGTTGCATTTAGACATCTACCTGATAATTTTCCCCTGATAAGGTAGGTAGAAATCTAAATAAAAATCAAATGCAACTGTAATTATTTGTGTGAGCAAAATGGAAGGTTAGATTAAGACCTTTTTCTAAGTCAGGTCTACAGTGTCGAATTGATTATCTGAGTATTTCTGTACATCGCAAAACAAGTTTTGGGTTTGTTTTGTTTTTTTGTTTTTTGGTTTTTTTTAAAGAGACTGCTATATAATGAAACTAAACCCATTTTCTGTAATTAAAAACTTCAGTTCAGTAACTGGCCAGAAGACCCAGGACTTATTTATGGAGCACTTACATGTTTCAGAGACAGGCATGATTGATGGTCATACTATTGACAGCTGACAGTACCACACGTAGTTATGAAGGTAGTATATTCAATCCTTTTGTTGGAAACAGAAAAATATATTTCTGTGTTCTCTCTAGCTCTGTGGAACAGTGGTAGCAGATACTGGAAACATCTGGGTAAGTAATAAGCTTTTAAAATGATTTCAAAATACCCAGCACATCCTCCCATTTTAAAAAATTGCTTCTTAAAATGTAAAAGAACAAAGACATGTACACTTATAATAGCATGATTGTTAGAAGGGTAAAGAAGCTTGTCTGAAACACCCATGACTTTCATATGAAGACCATGTATGTATAATGTTCTATCTGAATTTTATTGTAATGCTACCTCAATCAAGTTTTTTCTGATATTTTTCTTGTGATCTATTTTTAGCCTATAGAAATGAGGCTCAAGATTCTTCTACAGGAAAACAGGAAATTATTCCAGCCATATTGGGATCTGACTTCATCATCCAAATCCCAACCCACTTGTGCTATGTGGCTTGTCCAGTGAATCAGTCTTGAATCAAGAAAACGTTGTTTAATGTTATGCCATTAATGATTGTACAAAATACCAGAGCACTTCCTCTTGTTCAAGACTTGAACTAAAGTGGTTTCTGTTTTTTACTTTTTTTACACAGGGGTTTCTATCTCACATCACAATATGTACATTAATGTGGCTTACACAGATTTTACTTAAAGTTAAATGCCCTACCATGATTATACAAGTTCTTACGTTACCGTTTTGTTGGGAATGTATGAAATACAATATATACACATTTGCATAAAGAATACATTTTGTATACAGAGTCTTTTGTATATACATTTTCTTAAAGCTTAAGTGTTTAGCTAAGTTTTTGATATTGTATAATATACTTCACAAATGAATTTACCAGCATGATCAGTGTCGACTTTTTGGTGCTCTTGGACGACCACTTTGGACTGAACTTTAAATATATGGGATCTGCAGTGTCTCCTGTGTCTCTTAAAAATTAATTCAGTTGAAGCTTTTTCTCTCTTTTTTGAGTTATTTCATATGTGATGATTTTTAAAGTGTAGATCTAAAAAGGCATTTTCTGATAAATTCGTTTAAAATTACAACTTCTGTGTATGTGACAGGAGCTCCCTGCAGTTTGAGTAATATTCTAATAGTGCATGAGATGTCAAAGTTGATAATTTTTAGAACACTTCATCCCCAGCCCAAATTCCTAATAAACATCAGTTGTTCTTTAAACAGGCAGTGATTATATTTTTGCTAACTAATTTTTAAATTTAGCTTTCTAGATAGGAATTTGAACACTTCTAGGAGGTTGTTCTATATCGCTGTAGTTCAGGGGATTGCGTTGAATTTAGACATGGCAGTTGTGTTGTTGGGTTATATGACATCATAAATCCATAAATGTCTACACTACAAAAATAAAGCACAGAGGATAGGGAAGATGGAAGAACTGGGTATCTTGAACTAAAGAGGAAACTGATTATATACCAATATTCTTAAGTATGTTTCCAGAAAGGTTAATTTATCTTAAAATAAGAGTAATCCCAACAACCTTTGAAAACATAAAACAAAACAAAACTGGTATCGCTGTTTAATCTGGAATAACTTTGTAAGATTTTCATTCTTTGGTCAGAAATGTAGCATATGTGTGTGTATATATACATGTTCATAATTGTAGATTTAAAAAGTTTATTTTTAATTTGAGAAAATTTTCCCAAGCCATTTAAATAAAAAAAAGAACTTGGTTAACTAATGTGTCTTTGATTAATAAATAACTATTTTATTTCATTTTAAGTGTGTTTTGAGAGGTGTAGGAGGTGCACTGGGTTAAAACATGGGCTGAGATCACACTGGAAAATGGATTTTGTTCTCCTTACAAAAACTGCTCTACTGTGGGGCTTCACTGACCATGTTGGCTCCAAGCAAGATGAGAAACCCAGAAATGGACTGAGAAAGATTGGATTACACAGCCAAACTGGAAAAGCTCTTTAAACCCCTGGCCACACTAGGTATGTCTACACAGCAAAGAAAAACCTGTGGCTGGTTCATGCCAGCTGGCTCGAGCTCAGGCCGTGGGGCTGTTCCATTGCTGTGTAAACTTCCAGGCCAGAGCTGAAGTCTGGGCTCTGGGACTTTGTGCGGTGGGAGGGTCCCAGAGCTTGGGCCCCAGCCCGAGCCCAGAAGTCCACACAGCAATAAAGCAACCTGAGCCCTGTGAGCTCGAGTTGGCTGGCACGGGCCAGCCATGGGTCTTTCTTTGCTGTGTATACATATCCACCGTCTTCCCAAAGGCCAAGTGTGTATTCTTCTCTTTCCAATCACTTTACTTTTTAGTCCAATTTATTCCAATGACAAAAGTTTTCCTTAAAAATTGTAAAAAACTGGTGTATTCTGTTAGGGACCTAATCCAAAATCCATTTAAACTGATGTAAAGATTCTCACTGATTTTTAAATGAGTTTTGGATTACACCTATTACTGTAGGTTGTTAGATAGAATGTCTTTGGCCCATAGTCTTCCAGGTTTCATCAGTGCAGGCATGAATCACAAAATGTATACTACTTATAAATGTATGGTTCGCCAGGTGACAGGAATGTGTCCGTTCTTCTGACAGTTAATGAAACTGTGAATTTAGTCACTGGAGACCTCTGTTAGGATGATTGGCACAAAGATTTTCCCAACCTTGTGCACAAATGCCCCACAGGGATGGCAAAATGGAAAGGAGAGAGATTTCAGAGATACTAAGGTGGAGACTGAGATACAAAGGAGATGTGCACTTTGGAAATATCCAAGACTGCCAGTTATTCCCTACTCTGGGGACCACTAATTCTAGAATAATACAGTGAACTGCTTAGCTGTTTTGACTTAACTGCTTATTAGAAAAACTGCTTTGTGGCGTAAGCATCTGAGATGTATGTCTAATATTGTGTTGTCTTGATAAAGCTTTATCCCTGTACTTTTGTGCTGCTCATAAGACATTATTATTATTAGTCCTGAAATCTTTCCTTAGTGAAGGAATATGCAGTTGATTTTCCAAAAGATGCCATGTTTCATGTATTGGCACAATAAAACACAAAAGCCACATGCTCACCAGTGCAAATCAACCGAAAACATAAGGATACCACAAGTCCACTTTTATTAATTGAATAATTTTTAATCTTCTGGACAAAACCTCATAGGTTTGGCTGACATTCTTCTGACTACTTCCATGTTGTCATACAATATCTGGCGTGAAGATAGCTGTAAAATAGCTGGAGGGTGGAAAATATCTGTTTAAAATCAAATGTGACATGTACATTTTGGGTAGAAATGTGCTTTTCAGTTATACAACTATCGTGCTCTATTTAGCTGCAGGATGTCTTGTTACCTTCTTGGGAGTTCACAGGTTTTTTGACATTCCCTGGAGCTATAAATTATGAGCACATGCTTTCGCTAGGGTGGTTTATTTAAAAAAAAAAAAAAAAAAAAAAAAAAAAAAAAAATACAGCCCACCTTGAGAGAGAGAGAGAGACTTCTTTGTGCACCAAACCTTTAAATTGTGAGCAGACAGTTACTTGTTTCTTTTGCTTTTTTGGACTGAGTTGCTTCAGTATCTTAATCAGTGTTTCAGCATGAAGACTGCCATCCTTCTTCTAATGACAATCTGTTGCATGGGAGGATTGGGACAGAAACAGACACAAAAGAAAAGGAGCAATGGTGAAGAAATCCATTTTCAGACGAAAGTCAAAGATGCTTGCACAATGAACATGAGTGGTAATGGGGAAATTAAACTCCGAATTGAATGCAAAAACCAAGGCAAGTCTTACTGGTGTGAATACACAGGCAAACCATCAATTTGTCGTCCTTTCAATAACAACCCAAAGGTTTATTGGAACCAGATTGCTCTTGAACTTAGAAAACTCCCAAACGCTTGCCAGTCCACCCTAGTGCTGAAGCCAACCATGTGCCAAAAGGCTCCCACTGATGCTCACATGAAGCAAGTAGCTTCCAGCATGAAGCCAAACCAGAATCCTAGCCAGCAAGCAAATACAGCCAGTCAGGGGAAATCAATCCAGAAACCTTCAGCTTCTCTGAAGCAAGTTAAAGAAACCCAGGCAGGGAAAAGCTCTGCCAAAAAAGCAGGGAGACCTAAACCATCTACACTACCTCTTGTAAAACCAGCACAGCATGGACAAGGGTCTGAAAATGATACTGAAGCAATGACGTTGGCACGAGAACATTGCTGGGAATCACTGCACACTTTCTGCTCCTACATCATCAGCATCTTTAGAGGTTAAGAATTAATTCAGGTAAAGCTCCCTCTTAAATATATAGCCATAATAGAATCTCTTGAAGTGTTTTTTGAAGTTCAGCTCAAGGCTCTTTAAAGAAGATATATATGGATAGTATACAGTGTAATGAATTCAGAAACTATCTGGTAGGAATAATTTGTTCAGATTAGATTTAAGATTGCTGACTGTTAAGTGACTCTGGCCTGATGCCATGAAGTGCTGAACAGCACAATCTCCCATTTTAAATTAATAGGAGTCAGGGGTCCCTAGCTTCCTGCAGGATTGGGCCTTTAATTCTTACTAAGATGGAGTGCCTGCTTTGTTAGTTAATATAGTACCATTTTCAGAATTCTTCACGTACTCTTCTGTGTGTTTTTATACAGCAATTCTTACCAGCAGCTCATCAATTCCACCTATATAAACTGGAGTTATTCTCCCCCCATCCCCCTCCCAAATGCATGCTGCTTTGATTTTAAACGAATGAAATGGCATAATTTTTAATATCTTGCGTGCATCTAAAAGCATGATTTAGAGACATTCAGATTCTGAGAACACAAGGGTTGTTAACCAAAACTACTAGTTAATATTTAATTAACTTTTAAACTATTTTATGGAGTTTAGAAAAGTTACTTAATTTACATACTTAAACAAAAACTAGTCAATTATTTGACTATTTCTGGTAGAAATGAGAGGAGATCGCATGCTAAAACTTTTCCACTCTTATAGTCTGGGTTTAAAGACAAAGCCTTCGCAAAAGTAATTGGAATTTTATCTACTTCTATTTTACCTCAGAGATTACCCCCTGCTGGTTACAAAACCTGACAAACTTTCCATAAAAATGGAAATGTGTACAGCATGAACCAGAAAGTTAGTTAATTTTAGGTGTGTTTAGACTGTTGAAGATCTCAAGTGTGCTTAAGAAGGCAAATTGCTAAATGACTAATTTTTATTTTATTTTTTATTTTTCAGAGCAAATTTCTAACAGCTGAAGAGTTCCCTACTGGAGTTTCTGTTTAATACCCTTTTTTAGACTAATAAGTTTTAGTTTCAAAATGGGATCATCGCTATAAATCTGATAGCTCCATTTTTCATTTGCACTTCTGAAATTAAACTATCACCAAAGATGCATGAAAATTGGAATAATTGTACTGAAAGTATAAAGTAAACTCTCCTATATAAATTCTTTGATTCTTCTAGATATAATATATAGGAACATGACTGCATTTATATGTCTGAGATGTCAGGTTAACTTTTTTAAAAGAACTACTTTGCTACATCGTATTATTTGTACAACTTGATTTTAATGAGCATTTATAGAGATGAAAGCTGTAAATAATGCTCCAGTTTGTACAACAAATAAAAATAATTTTTGAAAATATCCTTGTGTGTCTTCTGCAATCTTAAAATAAGGATCTATGTGCCTAAATAGTTATTTTTTTCATAATGCCAGTGCCAGTTTCTTAGGGACTGTGGTAGCATATCAGTGGAGGAGGAAACCACAGATCTCAGAATGAGGTGGCAAGTGCTTGCTTATGCTATGATGCAAAAACTGAATGGAAAACTTTTAAGTATAAATATACAGTCCAAAATAGAGTATAAAACAGAGGCAGCCCACAGAATGATGCGTTTTCAAATGAATCACTATTATGAACATGTAGTGAATAATCTTCGCTTGTTTTTGACTCCAAATGCTGTACTTGCAGGAAGGATTTGAAAAGGGATAATGGATTCTCACAAACTTCCGTGTCTGTGCAGTTGCAAAATTACACATTACTTCCACACAAACATCCGTGTCAAAAACCTAGGCAAATCCTGAAAGAATTAACTTGCACATTCATTTTAGGCTAGTAAAGAGTTTACAAAACATTACTATATTAGTCCTCTGAATAGTTTTTAACAAGTACTCTACTTTGCCCTTTTCCCCCACATGAGTCTGTGAGACATAACTGGAAAAACTCAGTGATGGGGAAAACAATTTTGTGTCAATATCTTCTACAGTTATTTAAACTCCAGGTTTGCTGGTACTGTTTCATACCCTGATTCTCAATATTTAGCCTCTTGTGCAACTTTAGTCACTTGAACACTTCCACAGAAGTGTCTTATACTGAAATGCTAACTAGTGTTTCAGGAGAGAGTTTTGGAGAAAGAAATTAAGTGGGAGAGAAAAACAAGTGATAAAATTGAGAGAAGATTCTCAGTAGTATAGGGTTAGTATAGTAGCAAGTACACAGAGGAAGGAAAAACATTTGCCAATTGTTTGATGTAATTGCATATGCCAGGTATGAAATATGATAAAAATAGGTATGCAAGGAAGCCTAAATTTGATATCAGTTATAAAGTTAACATAGTAACTATATTCACTTGTAACTTCAGTTATATTTCCTAGTTTTTGCTTTCTGTAGAGGCATCCTGACAGGTATCAAACATGAGAACAGAGGAATGCAGTTTTATATCCAATTCTCAGTTCTATCGTACCTCTTACTGTGGTGTTTGGGCACCATACAGAGGAATCTTTTAGGGAAATAGAGTTATAAATATTTAGGTAGATTCAAATAAGAAACAAAACAGTCTTTTAAAGAGAATTAGGCTGGAGTGTGGCTCTGTTTTTATCATATTTTAAACTTTTTTGGAGACTGCACCTGGCTGCTCGAACTTGAGAGCAATCTAGATCTCTGGTATAGCTTCCGTTTCTTCTCAAGTCCTACTTAGACATAGAAGAACTATACCAGGAATGTGTGTGAATTTTTGAACAGTTGAGGTGTTTGACATGAGTGATTCTGAATATGAATATATGCACATGTGGGGGTACGGAGTGGGTGGAAAGGTTGAGAAATGGGGAGTGGGAGAAGGAGCAAAAGAACCTGAATGAATTGAAAGTTGTCAATTCTAAATAGAAAGATGTCAGGGAACAGTTTCTCTAAAAGCAATGGCAGTATGGGAATGCCGACACTTCCACAAGTGGCCTTTCAAAATGTGTATGTATATATTTTATAGCTTTGCAACTTGAGTTCTGCCCCTCCAAGTTCCTGCTACCTGCAAAGTAAACTTTAGTGTGTTTTCTTTAGCAAGGCAGGCATCCTTCCTTTAGTGCAGAAAAAACTTTACTTTAGCTTGCAGACTTAGTGGCTGCAGGCACATTCTGTAGAAGCTTTCTTTCTGTGTAAGTACGGCACTGACCAACTGTGAGAGGAGGGATAGAGGAACACTAAATGGTGGTCCTAGTAAGAAACTGCAAATGGAAATCAGAGGGGACTCCGTATAGTCTGCCTTTCAGATCCCAACCATTAAAAATGGGGGAAGAACTCATCACTGACAGTCAGAGAGAGGAGTCCAAACAAAAATTGAGCTTTCAAATAAAAAACTAAAGGCTAGAAATGAAAGAGTACCGTGAAATCTCAGTGAGGGGTTGGAATGATTATTTCTGACACAATATGAAACCTGTGTCTTCCTAAAACTTCACAGTTGTTCCTATGCCAGACATGGTGGCCACTTGAAACTACAAAGAAGCCGTGGAATAGAACTCTGATCCGGCTGCTCCCAAAGTTCAGGCTGCTAGCACCTGAGCTACAGGAGAGGCCCCATTAACTGCAATGGAATAGAATTGTTCCTGTGGAGCTTTCCAGACTACACACAGCTATTTAAAAGCACCAACTTCGAATAAAAAAAATTAAACCAGTTAACATAAGACCCTTCTTTAAAATAAATAAATAAATAAATAAAAAATCCTGTGCCAAAACAACTTCATCCCTTTTTTCTCCCCCCTCAACAACGCCACACAGAAGAAGTCTAAGTAAAAACAGATGAGGGTTTGAAGAGGGCCTTGAAGGTCAACAAACCTAGCTTCTGTTTGAAGTAGGAGGGAAAGTGAACTCCAGGGCCAGGACCCCGTCACAGAGAACACCAGCATGTTCCCAGTTAAGCAAGGGTTGGGGAGCTGTTAGCTTGAGTACCTCTATTGAGTGCAGCTGCCATGGTACCATGCTCAGAGGGCCTGATCCAAAGCCCAAGGAAATTCCAAATAACTTCAATGGCTTTTGGATTTGATCTAGAGAGGTAGAGGTGTCCTTCAAGGAGCTAAGAGCCCAGACTATATAGAGCTTTATACGTCAAAGTGAACTGCATCTAGAAATCAACAATCAGCCACTAGGGATCATAAGTGTATCGTGCTGATTGTGTGGAAACACTGCTTAATAAGCATTCTTCCAAATGCCACACTGCCTAGAGTTTCCAGATGGTTTGAAGATGTAGCCACACATAGGTCACAGTGCAGTGGTCTAGCTTTGAAGTGAAGGAGATGCATACAGCTCTAGCAAGCTTTGCTGCAGCAAGAAAAGGATGCAACGCTTTTGCCTAGTGCAAATGAATAAGTACTTTTGGGAATTGCAGCTGCCCTCTTATCCAGAAGGAGCTGGGGGTTGATGACTCTCAGGCTGCAAACCTTGTAATGGGGGTGGAAATGGAATTTCTGCCCCCCCCCCCCTTTTTTTTTTTTGGTTGCTTTCTTTCCTGCTCTGTCCAAGTAAGCAATATCTCCTGCTTTTCTGGGTTGAGTCTTAGCCACCTAGTCTTCATTCCACATCCCAATATCCATGAGAACAGGTTAGGAACAGAATTGGGTGTCATCAGAAGAGTGACATGACTAAAGAAACCATTACATCTTTGGAATGTCATTACCAAAGAAACCATAACCCTATCAAGCCTTCTCTCCCCCTGTACTAGTGAATGGGAGGGAGGCCAAAACAGGCTCCTATCCCATGATCTGTGTGCTGTAAACAGTACAGGGCCTATGACACGCATTTGAACACCTTATTCTGAAAAGCAAAGGGCACTTTGATACCAGATGGTAGGCACCTTAAATTAGATTACATTACAAGTACATGTACACAGCTGTCAATTATAATAATCCTGTTTTCAAACATTATAAAATTGGCTGTTAATTGGCTATGCTCTGTTCTCCTCTAATAGTATTATAAGTGTATCAGTTAAATTTCCATTTAATTGCTTATGCTTAAAACTGTAAATGCACAGTTATGAAATAAGCTACCTTTTTGATACAAAAGTGCCATTCATTCATGAAAGGAGTAATTCAGAACTGTTTGCTATAAGTTTAGTGCAGTTTGCAAGTATTCTGTGCATGAATGAACCCTTCTCTGTTTGTTTTAGTTTAACCTGTTAGTCCCCACTCTACACATGGAAATCTACACAAATGCTGCAGTCTCTTTATTTTCTTGACAGCTGGATAGATAACTGAAGTCAATGTTGAGAACCAGGAAAGCCTGAGTTCCAGCACCAACTTTGTCACTTACTTAGAGTTGTCAGGCAAATCATGTGTCTTTTGAGTATATCTTTATCCGTAAAAGGAGGTCAGTAATGTTCTTATGGAGGTGGGTGTTCTGAAGACTTGCAGTATTTTGAAAAGGTAAAGCACTCAATAAATACCAACTATTTTAAAAACTCAAACCAAAATACCCAGAAGGGCTATGTGTTATTATACATGTAGTTGAGAATGAAGAGGAGAAAATAGGAGAGAGAGCTTAAAGATTCCAGCTATTAACTGTTGAATTCCTCTGTTAATCTGTGTGTATTCACAAAGAACCATTGCTAGATCAGCTATTGTATCATGAATAGAATATGGGAGACATTTTCCTCAGTTTCACTTATCTCAGTGGATCCATACTGTTAGGTTCTATGGACTCATTCATATATATCATCTTGGGTGTTAATACCCATGTTTACAAAAGTCTCCTAATTTTGAATGCCTCAATTTTGGTGCCTAATTTGACACAACCAGGGCCGCCTTTTAATACATATTGAACACTTGCAATCCTATTGAAGTCAGCAGGGCTTTCAGGTGCTGAACAATCTGGAAATCCATCTTGGTTCTCTTAAATTCGGCATTCAAAAACTGAGGCAATCCATACTCACAAACTAGGGCCTGCTAGCGCTTAAGCCCCTCATGCTAAAATACAGCTCAAATGTATGCCTAGATAACGTATATTGCTTCAAGCTGCTTTTCTATTAAGCAGACATTAAATTAGCTTGCTTACGCAATAGTGCACTCTGGTGATTTTTGAGAGAAATGTTTAATTATATTCTTGGTTACAGCCTTTTTCTACTCATTAGGTTACAGTTTTGTGGTTTGAATTTCTAATTTTTCAACTGATGCCATTGTTTCCACATAAGGTATTTTTCCATCCCCTAAACTTATCCTGAAACCAAGTGTGAGAAAGGGGGGTTGGGGAAAATGTTCCTTTCTGTATCCAGTTGCTGCTGCTTTCTGTTTTCTTTTCTGTTCGTCTAGTCTGCACTACACAAGCTGTGTCAATTCCGCTATACTGGTATAGCCTCCTAATATGGATACCATGTATACTGAGTAAGGAGTTTTTCTGCTGGTACAGTAAGTAACACTATCTCCCTGAACAATATTACTGGTGCTAACAGAAGCATTCTTCTGTTAGCAGAGCTGATCTACAGAGGTTTTGCTGGCACAGCTATGTTGACTAGGGCATGTGTTTTTTTCACACCCCTGACAGACATAGCTATGCTGACAAAACTGTGTAATGTAGACCTGGTCCCCCCACTCCCCCAATATATATAGAATACCCCTCTTTTTCAGATACCATGAATATATTTTCACAGTGGCACTTGCAGGTTGTGTGCTCAATTAAACACAGTACAAGGGACAAAGCACAATGGAGACAATAAGTATCATTAAACAGTTCCACTGTCGCCTAGTGGACAAGAATTCATTGTGTGGAGAAGCTAGTCTCGTAATTTCCACTGCTTGCACATATAAAGTTTATTGGGTAAGTGTTGAGCAAGAGGCCAGTTATGGATTTTTTACAACAGTTCTCCTACTTTTGTGTATAAGATAGCTAGGAAATTGGGCTGATGCCCAGAGATTTTTGGTGAAATATGTTCTAAAACAGTTTGCCTAACAAACTACTTGCAGTGTGTAGTCAAACTGTGATAAGTTTCCAATTCCTTTAGACCTACAGTGATTATAGTTAAGAAAGAGAACAAAGAAGCTTTTTTAGAACTGCCTATCTCACAAACTAAGCTAGGTCCATTATGATTTTTGAAGGCTGCCTGTAAAACCCATGTGACTGCTGCTACAAGTAAAAATTAACATGTAAATTATGGGATTTTTCCCTATTCTTCTTGCATTATGCATGTAATAATGTTGGGGTCCTCTCCATGCTTCTGGCACATGGGTTTATGATGAGATCCATCTTCCCCTTTTAGATAATTTTCCACCTATGAGTCAAGAAACATAAGGAAGGCCAGAGTCTTATTCTAACAGAAAAGGATTAACAATATCCAGATGCTGATCGCTGCAGTTTCATCCTTCCATTTTACCTGCAGCAAATGGGTCTCATAGTCTTTATGCATAAAAGAGTATTCCACGGACAAAACTGCATGTGCCAGAGCTTTAAGGATTCCGCTTATGAGCCTGGAACCATTTCCAACATGAGATACAAAGCACAGTGAAGATATCTGCTGGAGTGACACCATCTCTTCTTGGATGGAAAAGGAAAGACCAAATCTAATATTAGAATCCTCTCTTCACAGTCCAGACCCCAAGCTCTTGCCCATGAATGTGGAGATCACTTCATTGAATCATAGAATATTAGGGTTGGAAGGGACCTCAGGAGATCATCTAGTCCAACCCTCTGCTCAGAGCAGGACCAACCCCAACTAAATCATCCCAGCCAGGGCTTTTTTAAGCCAGGCCTTAAAAACCTTCAAGGATGGAGATTCCACCACCTCCCTAGGTAACTCATTCCAGTGCTTCACCACCCTCCTAGTGAAAAAGATTTTCCTAAAATCCAACCTAGACCTCCCCCACTGCAACTTGAGACCATTGCTCCTTGTTCTGTCATCTGCTACCACTGAGAACAGCCTAGTTCCATCCTCTTTGGAACCCTCCTTCAGGTAGTTAAAGGCTGCTATCAAATCCCCCCTCATTCTTCTCTTCTGCAGACTAAACAAGCCCAGTTCCCTCATCCTCTCCTGATAAGTCATGTGTTCCAGCCCCCTACTCATTTTTGTTGCCCTCTGCTGGACTCTCTCCCATTTGTCCACGTCTTTCCTGTAGTGTGGGGCACAAAACTGGACACAATACCCTAAATGTGGCCTCACCACTGCCCTCGATCTGCTGGCAAGGCTCCTAATAATACAGCCTAATATGCCGTTAGCCTTCTTGGCAACAAGCGCACACTGTTGACTCTCATCCAGATTCTTGTCCACTGCAGCCCACAGGTCCTTTTCTGTAGAACAGCTGCCAAGCCAGTTGGTCCCCAGCCAGTAGCAGTGCATGGGATTCTTCTTTTCTAAGTGCAAGACTCGGAACTTGTCCTTGTTGAACCTCATCAGATTTCTTTTGGCCCAGTCCTCCAATTTGTCTAGGTCACTCTGTATCCTATCCCTACCCTCCAGCATATCTACCACTCCTCCCAGCTTAGTGTCATCTGCAAACTTGCTGAGGGTGCAATCCACCCCATCCTCCAGATCATTAATAAAGATGTTGAACAGAACCAGCCGCAGGACCGACCCCTGGGTCACTCTGCTTGTTACTGGCTGCCAACTAGACATCAAGCCATTGATCACTACCTATTGAGCCCAATGATCTAGCCAGCTTTCTATCCACATTATATTCCATTGATCCAACCCATACTTCTTTAACATTCTGTCAAGAATACTGTGGGAGACCATATAAAAAACTTTACTATCATCAAGATATATCATGTCCACTGCTTTCTCCATATCTACAGAGCCAGTCATCTAATCATAGAAGGCAATCAGGTTGGTCAGGCATGACTTGCCCTTGGTAAGGACATGCTAACTGTTCCTGATCACCTTCCTCTCCTCCAAGTGTTTCAAAATGGATTCCTGGAGGACCTGCTTCATGATTTTCCAGGGACTGAGGTGAGGCTGACTGGTCTGTTGCTTCCCAGATCCTCCTTTATTTTTTTAAAGCTGGGCACTATATTTGCCTTTTTCCAATCATCCAGGACCTACCTCCCCATATTTCCATGAGTTTTCAAAGATAATGGCCAGTGGCTTTGCAATCACATCAGCCAACTCCCTCAGCACCCTTAGATGCATTGCATCTGGCCCTATGGATTTGTGCATGTCCAGTCTTTCTAAATAGTCCTGATGCTTTTTCATCACTGAGGGCTGCACAGCTCCTCCCCATACTGTGCTGTCCAATGCAGTCGTCTGGGAGCTGGCCTTGTCTGTGAAGATAGAGGCAAAAAAAGCATTGACTGCTTCAGCTTTTTCCACATCATCTGTCACTAGGTTGCTTCCCCTATTCAGTAAAGGGCCCACACATTCCCTGACTACCTTCTTGTTGCTAACATACCTGTAGAAACCCTTCTTGTTACCCTTCACATCCCTTGCTAGCTGCAACTCCAGTTGTGCTTTGGCCTTCCTGATTTCACTCCTGCGTGCTGAAGCAGTATTTTTATACTCCTCCCTAGTCATCTGTCCAAGCTTCCACTTCTTGTAAGCTTCTTTTTTGTATTTAAGCTCACCGAAGACTTCTTCGTTAAGCCAAGCTGGTCGCCTGCCATATTTGCTATTCTTTCTTCACATTGGGATGGTTTGTTCCTGTGCCCTCAATAAGGTTTCTTTAAAATACAGCAGCTCTCCTGGACTCCTTTCCCCCTCATATTATCCTCCCAGGGGATCCTGCCCATCAGCTCCCTGAGGGAATCAAAGTCTTTCTTTTCAGAAGTCCAGGTTCCATATTCTGCTGCTCTCCTTTCTTCCTTTTGTCAGGATCCTAAACTTGACCATCTCATGGTCACTACTGCCATGAGATGGTCAATATATTGTGATTTGCCACAATGCACAGGAAATGAGGTCAAGGTTAGAGAGGCTTCAGAATATTCGTTTCCTATAGAGAAGATTGGTCATGCTAAGACTTCAGGCTCATGTGTGGAAGAAGCACATCTTGATATAACACAGCTGGTAGGTGGAGAATGCTGGGGAGGCATAGGTGTGGGGAGCACGGCGCTTCTGCCTTGCAACAGGGTGGTGGGGCTAGAGGAATCTGCCCAGCGGGGAGGGGCATCTCAGAGGATCAGCAATTTTGGCCACCCCTGATATAATCAATGGAGTGTGCACATGAGAAATGAGAGAGGAAGTCTGCACTGCAAGCTCTGGTCCTCCCCACCCCCAACCCCCGGTTCTGCTGCCTATAATTTTGGGGTTTTTTAAGTATAAAGATGTGTTCATCTATAGGCAGTTCTCTCTCGCTCTCTTTCCATCTCATTAGTGTTTTCTTCCCGCAATAAATCTGTCATGGTGCAAACCAGAGCTGGATATATACGGTATGCTCAATGAATACAAACTCTTCTGTATGCTAGAATATAGATTACTGTAATTCATGTATCTGAATGCAACAGTGTTTTCTTCGATTAGTGGTGTTTATATTTAATTAAACCGTTTACCCTTTGATCCTTTTCCTATAGTCTCCTTCATAACTAAAGTAATGTTGAATTATAAAAACAAGCTGTTAAGGACTAGATATAAGTAATAATAAAACTAAAGACCTACTTTATGTTTTACACTTACAAACGTAGAGTTAGTATGTCTGGGATGGTTGGAGAAACAGAGTAAGTATTAATGGGCTGACAGAAAAGAGCTGTAGGGAATACCAAGAAACAGTACTGTCTGTGATTGTACAATATACACCTAAACCTAAAATGTACCCGTGGTGAAGCCAGGAGCTGGGATCAAAGGATTACACCTCGCTTGTCCTCCTTACTTGTATCGAGCATGTTTAAAATAAATGCATTTTAAAAATATTTTGAGCGGCCACTTAGTCATTTTGCTCATCTTTAGAACCCTTTTTACCCCTCCACTCCTGGGACTATCTAGGTATTAGTCTGGTCTCTGGTGTAAATTAGAGCAATCATCAGGGTATTGCTGGGCTGCAAGAGGTCCTAACCGCACCCTTTCTCCTGGCCACAGCAGCAGGGGGGCGGCATAGAACCAGAAAGCACTGCACTCCTCCAGTGGACAGCTCCTCCAGTTCTAGGCTCTTAGCAACATGGAAAAGCACCAGAACAGGCAAGGAATTGGATCTGTCTGGTGGGAACTCCTCTCTCCTTGAAGTTCCAGAATACGGTTTTTAGAAAACCATATTTGGTAAACATGTTTGAAAAACTTAAGGACAAATGGAAGCAAGATTAGAGCAGGAAGAGTTAATTCCATTATCGTCCCTGGCTGTGCTGAGGTCTAGCTCACAGACAGAGACTGTGGAAGTAATAGGAGAAAGTCCGTTCCACCACATATGAAATGGATTCTTTCCCTACTGGTTGGTAAAAGGCCATGAGGAGTGCCTGGGACCATTGCCTTTGCAGATCATTGATGCCTTGCTGAGGGAGGACAAGTTTACCATTTGAACAGGCGCGGGCCCAGCCCAGGCTCAAGAAACCATAACTTTATGTCCACAGTTTTGCCTATCCTTAATATAATCTTTGGAAATTTCTTGAGGTGTCATGGCAGGCCAACAACCCCAGTGACACCTATCTTCATCTGTATTCTTTTCTATCTAGCTTCAGATCTGGAATTGGTTGTGCTGAAAGATCATCTCCTCAGGGCTATGGAGAGAGGTCAGATATTCATGCTAATATGATTAGATCTTTGAGCAGCCATCCAGAATGCTGCCTATGGAGTATTTGTAACTCACCTGCAGAAATTGGCAGGGGCTGAACAGTGTCTCTTTGTTCCTTTAGGAGGGATCCCAGAGTGGTGTGATTGGTAGTTGCTAGTCTCCAGAAATCTCCAGCTGGGGAGTCAGAGAGGGTCCAGTTTGGTTGTCTCTTTAGTTCCTCTCATATGTGAGACAATTTGGGCTGCATCACCCTCAACTTGCAGCTCAAATTCAAGGTATTTATAGCCCTAAATGTTCTAGCACTTAGTTACCCCAGAGATCAATTGTCTCTCCACACTCATCAGGACAGCTAAGACACTGGGGACAGTTTGGCTCTTGGTTCACAGGATGGAACCTGTGGGGACCAGGCTAGGGTTTCCGAAGATGGCCTGTGGATGGACGTCACTGCCCCCAGAGACCCAGCTGAGCTCGAGGTCTACCACATTCAGGACACCTTTCATAACTCCTGTTCCCCTAAGGGAGAAGTTGTTGAATCATTTGGGCAATGTAAATCCAGCACATGGATCTATTCCCTCTTTGAGGGGATCATGCCTTTAGACTCATCCCTGGGGTGGTGTGTAACCCTGCTGCCTCAGGAAGAGCACTGGGAAGGTATTGTCTATGAGGTACAGCTCCTCTGGACCAACCTTTTCTGCTGGATGGGGATGGGGGCAGTGTGGAGAGGGGATATGCTGCACCATCCCTTTACCAGATGAAGCATACAATCCCTCTCATATCTGCACAGATATGTAGGACCAGGGTTCCAACTAGTCCTCTGCCACCCCTTGATCTCTTGTTTGTTGTGGAAGATACTGGGCATGCAAACCCTGCTCTCCCCACTCCATACCCAGGTCTAGGATCCTATAGAGCCATGCAGGGCTGTTGAGGTGGGAGCCTTGTACCTTCTTTCTAAATGGCTGTGCCGGTGAATAACTTGCCTTATGAAAGCATCATTCATTCCCTTTACAAGAACTCATTGAATCATTAGCTCATGTATTGCACACCCAGATAATGCAGTGATGGGCAGCTTGTGCAGGTTTCTGCACTAGAAGCAGTTTTGTTTAATGCATGTATTAATCTGTATAAGTGAGTGAGAAGTGAGATGGCCAAGTTTGTGAATGACACAAATTTAGATTATTCAAGACAGGAAAAGCCTGCAAGGACTGTCAGAAGGACCTAACCCCACTAGGGGCTGAAGCAACATGACAGAAGATGAAAATTCCATGTTGACAAATACAGACTTGTTCACATTGGAAAAGGTCTTGCAAATGAAAAATATTACACCTGTAGCAAAATGAAACACTCCCATGGGCATCATATCGATGTCATAGTTCATGTGATGCAGACACAATACTATACTGTAATCACAAATCATGTTATTTGGACTGATACAATACTAATGTGCCCAAACACCAGTGAAAGTAAAAAAGATTATATTTAGTAGCAGGATTAGTTCTATACTCCTGTACTTTTCAGTATGGAATGCTCACTCATAATAAAAAGCCCATACGTATTGCAACTAATCTGAAATGCCTGGTCAGTAGCTATGTATCAGAGTAAAACTATTTCAAAACAACAGGAGTCCTGTGGCACCTTAAAGACTAACAAATTTATTTGGGCATAAGCTTTCATGGGCAGAAACCCACTGCGTCGGATGCATGAAGTGGAAACTTCAGTTTGGTAGGTATATATACACATGCAAGGATGGGTGAGTTACATCAGAGTGAGAAGGGCGAGTGTTAACAAAGTTAATACAGTCAGGGTGGATGATGCCGTTCACAACAGTTGATGAGAAGGTGTGAATGTCAAAAGAGGGAACATTATTTTTTGTAGTGGGCAAGCCACTGCCAATCTCTATTCAGACCTAGTCTGATAGTGTCAAGTTTGCATATGAGTTCCAGCTCTGCAGTTTTGTGCTGGAGTTTGTTTTTGAAGTATTTTTGTTGAAGTATAGCAACTTTCAAGTCTGTTACTGAGTGTCCAGGGAGATTGAAGTGCTCTCCTACTGGTTTTTGAATGTTACCATTCCTGATGTCTGATTTGTGTCCATTTATTCTTTTTCATAGAGACAGTCCGGTTTGGCCAATGTACATGGCAGAGGGGCATTGTTATTTCAAAACAGTTTCATACTCAAAATCACAAAGGTTAAAACCCTGCTTTAAAGGTTTGCCAAATTTCATTTTCCAGAATAAGGCCATTTTTGGTATAGACTTGTACAGAAAAGCACCTGAAACCCAGCAGAATTTTACATTTTATTTTAGGGCTTGTCAGCACTGCAAGATATTGTGCAACAAGCTAGGGTGTGAGTCTACAGTGCACTGGCCTGCTGTGCAGTAACGTCCCATCTGGACTCTGCTACCGAAGAATGAAAGTCCCAGAGTGTGGCTTGGTTCAGTACTACTTGAAACATAGTATATTAAGTATAATTTGCCATGTAGACAAACCCTTAATCTCAGTGAAATATTTAAACACACATTGCAGAGCAAATATACTACTGAGCTACAGGCTTCCATTTCAGCCTGAAAATTGTTTGAAATAGTTGTTGTTAGAAAATGTTTTTAGCAGCACTGTCAACTTACATATAACTTCTCGCTGAAACCTTTTACAAATAACACGCAAGATTAAACTTTGAAGTCATTAGAAGGAAAATATTTTGTCTGTTTTTTTCAGTTTGTGTTTTGACAGCACTTAGTGCATTGGCAGTTTCACTGTTTCCCTGTATAGTTCAGTTAGACCCAAAAACTGAACACTGAGCCATGTGAGTAACTTCCTGCAAAAGAATAACTTCCATAAACTTCCGTAAAGTTAATCATGTGGATAAGTTTTTGCAGGGCCTGGTCTTCACTTGCTGTCTCCGTGGTTTGTACAGGAAGGAATATATGGGAAGGAATGAGGGTATCTTTCACAGCACAATAGAGAAGAAAAAAAAGTGGGTTTTTTTTTTTGTTTTTGGGGGAGGTTTGTTTGTTTGTTTTTGTTTTGTTTTTGATTTAATGAGGACGTGTGATTGTAAAACCACAAGCATTGATGGTGGGAGTGAGATGGAGGTGTAGGACCATACACTACTTCTAACTCATTTTTTTAAAATTAACTACGTTTCAGTGCATTTCTTGCTTTAAAGAGGTATTTATAATGGAAAGACTGACAGATTTTTTAAAAATATAATGGCACTATAGTACTGGCTACAAAGAGAAATGATATAAGGTGCTTATTATATTGCTTGTATAATACAAATAAATAAAAGGGAAAGTTAACATTTAGGACTATGTGAGTGACTGTTCATTTCTTGGCTGTTAATGGTCTCCACATGAAGGAGCTGTAGAGTTAAAAATGATCCTAGGGAAAAAAATTAACCAATTTGAAAGAAACATGGTAACAAAAGTGCAGCCGTTGACTTCCATAATTCTGGTGAGCTGCAACTGAAACCCCCAAAGTATCTCTGTTATAAACTCTAAAAGGGGAGAGTGGTTTAAGTTTTATTAATGGAGCAAAGCAAGTTGCTTTAAAACTAGGAAAACATGAACTGAACAATATTTATTGTAATTTTTCTTTTCTCATTATTTTGACAAATGCTGGAATATCTCAGTATGGCCATTTTTGATAGAAAATGAAAGAATTTTGAGAAAAAAATTCTTATTTCCCTTTCATTTATTCACTGCAGGGTCTTTGAAAAGCCTCATTATCATAATTTAAAATGGTGCAAGCCATTAGCCCACAATGTAGCTGACAAACTTTGATATTTATAATACTTTGCACGTATGGTGCTTTTCAACAGCGCATCCCAAATTATTTTCCAAACATCAGCTTGAGCCTCACAATGCAAAGGTGAAGCAATGTTATCTGTGCTGATTATGGAGGGGAAACTGAGGCACAGAGGGAGTGAGCTGTTTCCAATCCTGCAAAAACACACGTGCTTAACTTTCCACACAGGAGTAGTCCCACTGAAATCAATGTTTAAGTTAAATATTTGCACAAGTGTTTGCATGATCGGGGTCTTAGACAGCAGTAGAGCCTATCGGTTCCCCATCCCTTGCTCTAATTATAAAAAAGCACATAGTTAAAATTAATGTAAGGTCTATGAAGTTGTTACTGCTCTTGGGCTCTGACCCTGAGAGGTACTAGGGATCCACAACTTATTGAAATCAATGAGCCAGATTCTGCTGGGAATAAGGGACCTGTTATGACCTTTAATCCCACATGTGCTGGTTTTGCAACAGTCTAGAAGCCCTAGGATGGTCAAGCTGGCATGAGAGGGGGCGTGGAAGGGTTTCTCAGTGAGAGTTGCTCTGGGTGGTGGGGTGGAATGTTAGAAATGAGCCTCTCAATAACTCTCTTTGCAAGCTGGCCCCCTTTCGTGGCTGCAGCATGTGAGTGAAGTAACTCAAAAGGAACTATTGTGAGGGGGAAAAGGAGGACCAGGGCAAGTGTTTACATTATTTAAAATTAACATTAACAAAAAACTTGTACATTTGTGATCTGGGGGACTTGAACAAGGGTGACTACAGTCAACTGCCTCCTCTCCCAACCTACTTCTTAAGCTTAGCCTTCCCTCAGTAACCCCACCAGAGTCACAGATTTTAGTAAAACTAACAAAAGAATAAAACCTTACTGGGCTGGACAGCAGAGATCTTCTTACATTCACCCTCGTTTGTGAGGTGTTCCTACTGCTGTGATGGACTCTCTGAGAAACTAGCAGACGTATTGAATTGCCCTGGAGAGGGACGTGTGTTTGGCTGTTCAGCCAGACAGCCCATCCTCAGAAGCAAGATAATCAGCCTAACTCTCCATGGAGTTTGATGGAAGAATTTTAACCAGGGCTACTACAAACTTCCTGGAGCCCCCTCTACTGCATCCCTGAGCCAAATGGTTTTTAGTTAATGTCAGTCTAGGTAGTTATTGAGTGTAGAGGCTTGTTTCTCTTAGATTGTAAGCTCTTTGGGGCAGGCCATCTTTTTGTTCTATGTTTGTGCAGCATCTAGCACTATTGGGGCCCTGATCCACGACTAGGGCAACGATACACTACAGTAATATAAATAAAAATTATCTGGATAAACATGTAGAGTGTTCTTGACTTCTGCTCTTTAGATTGAGAGCACACACTTATGAAGGTTTAAGAAATTATTCGGGTGTTTAACCATTTTTTTCCCCCTTCAATCTCAAATAGAATTGCACACAAGGCAGAATTAGGCTCTTGGGTTAACTCACCAATGAGAGGGGTAATGTGTTCATGTGTCAAATTTTGCCTTCTCATACATATGCACAACTGTCTTTACAGTCAATAGTGGTTGCACGTACCAATCTGAGAACAGAATTAATCACTTTGTCTGCCTGCCTGCCTGTTCATTATAGTCCATTTTATAATTCTTTCTTTCAGTACACTTTGTTTGAAATGCAGCCTGTAGTTATACAGACAAGTTATGCTATAAGGCTTTTTTGGTCAGACAGGCTGGCATCCATGTTGCACCAAGCCATAAAAATCTTAATAGACTAAATAATTTAGATAGCAACTAGTCAACAGTTAACCTCCAATGGCTGCCAAAGCAACTCAAGCGAGCCATCACAAATGGTAAACTTATCCTAACAAATCAAGCAGCTGGGTAACTGAAATAAAACCTAGAAGAGATTAAAAAAAGTGTAATTGGAAAATACTTAACCACACATGAAACAAGTAACGTATTACCAGGTCACAATTGCCATCTGAATCAAAATTGGAGATAATATACAAAAATGAGATTTTAAAATTAGAATCAATTACATATGAGAAAATAACAGATCAATGTAAAATTCTATGTAATATCTATCTATTTTATGTAACACTTATATCAGTGTCCTTTCTTCTTAATGATAACATAGTCCTCACTTGCTCAGTGCTGCTAAATTCCTGAGGGGGAAAAGCATATGCACTTTAGGGAATACCATTCTAAACAAACATTGCATGGTTTTGTATTTTGAAAGAACATGCTCTGAACTCTAGGAGCTGCATCCTAGCATAGCATAAATTCAATGATCTTGTGGCATCACCAAATGCAAATAAGGATGGACGAGGCTCTTAGTGTATGCTTACACTGGGGAAATATAAGTATTAGCAGATGTGGTAACTAACATGTTTTTACTAATTTGATGTTAGACATGACTTAGCAGCTAATGTAGACAAGGACAGCCATATTGAAATATATTAGCTGGTTACAGTTAATCCTAGTTAGTTGTGGTTTACTGATAACCCTAATGGCTCTTACCGTTAACCACAACCATTAAATTTTTTTAAAAACATGACTGCCCTTGCATACACTAAGGGCACAATCATGTTAGAAAACATGTTAACTAAGTCTTTGTTTTATTTTCTGCTTTTTATTTCCTCTCCATTTGTCTGACATTCTGCTGGAGAATATTAGATAGTTGGTTAGTTTATGGTCATTCACTGAAGGTATGGACACGACTCAAGAGAAATTAAGAGGGACTGATGGCTCAGGGAATTGACAATGGCATCTGGAGTCTTTTTATGTTACCAATATAAATCCAGTCCCAGGTCAAAAGTGACTGAAAATTATTATCTGAAGGTTTTTCTGTGGTCTCCATGTGAAATGCATCCTTGATCTTAGAGCACTTATTAGTGGACACGTGTCATGTACAAAAGTCATCAGCACAGTTGACGCTAATTAACTCCTTTGTTAGCAGCTTCAGCAGATAAATCAATGGGCATAATCAGCCATGGAGTCTGAATTATCTTGGAGGTAGTCTTTAGTGACAAGGGGAAATAGAGACACTTGTGCTACTGCTGCCTACATCAGTAACAGGGTGGTCTGCCCCTTTAAAGGTCTGGGGCCAATCAACCTCATTCAATTATCAGATGCAGGTGGGAAGCGGTCAAAAGATCCCTATAAAGGGCTGAGAGCTGAAAAAGGGAGACGGGTTCCTACAGTGGGCCCTGAAGCAAGGAGATTGAAGGAAAGGATGTGTCCTTTCAGCACTGGGGAATGCCTCAGGGACCTGTAGCTCCCAGTGGATAGAGGAACTGCTTTATTTGATGTAACTGTGCCCTGAGGGAAGGGTCTGAAAGAGACCTGAGTGGGGGTGGGGGAGGGGAACGCTAGTGGCCTTACTCTGTTCTTTTGAGGGTTTCAGTCTTTAGGGTTGTCAAGCCAGTGTCTGTCACAGTTACTAAATCTTTGAATTAATAAAAAGAAAAAAAGAGTTCTTTGTTTTAAACTCTTGGATTGCTCTTGGATTGAAACATATCAGTGCCATTTGTAAAGTATAAACATCCTTAGCCTTTCGGTAAATGCCTTCAGCAGATAGGTGTGGAGTATTGCACCTTGCTTTACTGAGTAATTACATTCCATTAATTACTAGTACACAAACAGATTAGCCTGTTTTAATTGTGACATTAATAGTGCCTCCACATATTATAGTAGTGCCTATATTCTAAGGACAGTTGTCTGTGAGCCTCAAATATAAATTAGATATATTTACTTTGGAAAAAATCTTGACATTAATATTAGACAGCTGCTTAATGGTTCTAAAAGAAACTGCGGCTTCTCAGCATCATTCCTTCGGGGCAGTTCAACACATTTTAAAGGCACACTAGGATGCATTGTACAGTTCTGAATGTCATTCCTTCGTCTCTCAACAAATTTTAAAGACACACTAGGATTTATTGTATATTTTAAAGTGATGTGTCAGAGATAATTGTATATATGCATTTCCTTTTCCTTTTAACAAGATTTGGATGCATAACTCCTGTGCTTGCTGTGAAATATATCACCCATGTCTTCAAGGAAACCTAATGCAAACTGTTAAACTAAAAGGAAAGCTTTGTGGGAGCGAGACTATTCCTGAAGCTGCCCCTTGGGTCCTGTTAGAGTAAAAGCTTCCTTTTACATCCTCGGAACAGCTACCGTATGTGGTGAGTAACTCTCACACAGACCATATTGTGCCATCCTTAGAGCTGCTTAGTTGCCGCAAAACAGTATTCGTGGACGTTCATTTAAATTCCAAACAGCTGTTCACTTCATTCACATTTGTGTCCCTTTGAATTCGCTACTTGTGAATATTTGCGTGAATGATAGGGAGGGCAGGTTCAACAGAAATTACTGGGGAATAGCTGTTCTTCATATAAATATCAATATTTGCATGTGGTTAAGGGAATTCATGCATTCTCAAACAAAAGCATCAATTATTCACTATTTGCTATTCTCCTGTTCACGTATCCATTTGTGAGCAGGAACAATGCCATGTCATGTAGGTGATACCACAAATAATCAGGAAATAGTCAGTGTATAGTTGCTGACAACTCATAGGCTGTAATTAACAAACTGTTCAAATAATAATGAATACGTTAGTAAAAAAACAAAAATAAGTATAGTTGAGGATAATTTGTGAGCAATGAAAAGGACTAAATTAATCATATAAATTATCACAGTTCATCCAGCTCTATTCATCATAGATCATAAATCCCAAAGAAAAAAATCTTTGCCATGTATTTATTCATAAATAAAAACAAAAAATTACCAACTATACTTAATTATTTCAGTTCTAATGACCAGGGATTCTAGTTTTCCATGATAAAAATTTAAAAAACATAAAAATCCATGTTTTTCCAGAATTAAAATGAAATGCTGAACTTTAGTTTCCCTAGCCACAATATATATGTACGTATCAGTTGCACACAATGTTTTATTGATATACAATAGAACCCCATTTATCCAAACTCTCTGTATTCAATGAATCACCACCTGCCTGGGGCTGAGAATGGCTGGGGTTGACCACCCAAGCCACGCCCCCATCTTTAAATAAGGGATATAAAGCTCTTTGCGAATTCTCCTGTTTATCCCGATTTTTTAATATCCTATCTGGCCCCGGTCTCAATTAGATCAGATAAACAGGGTTCCACTGCACATTTAAAGTGCATTCAAAAATCAACCACAAGAGGGGGAGGTTGTATGCATTGAATAAGTGACACTGGTACTTTTAGTAAAATTTAGTTAATATTGTGGTTAATGTTTTATTTTTTTATAAAACATAAAAACCAAAGATTCTCTGTAAAAATGCAAATTCTGAATTTTTTCCACAGCAAATGGATTTCTAGGCTCCCTGCTAATGACAGCGAAAAATTTCCATTGGATGTCACAAGTTTCAGTGAAAAGGGCAATAGTAAGACTGTTGAGACTATATTATCAAATCAAGATCAGCATGTGGATTTGGCCATGATTTTTTACATTTTTAATGGCTTTTATGGGCTGATTTTTCCAGATCTTTAATTTAAAAAATGAACATGCCTGTGACTGGGAAAGGGAAATATAATAGAAATTCCTAGGGGTTAATGCTGTAAACAAGTTTACACTTACAGTTATGTGCCAGTTAAATTTCCTTACTTAGAAAATGAAAATATTGATCTCAGTATAATCCTGCCACAAGGAAGCTGAAGCAATATAATTGACCCACTGATCAGATGCTCAGGCTAGTCCCAGCAAAAAGAGAGTTGTGGTGCAAAGCATGAACAGGCTCTGTGCTGTAGGATAAACAGAAGGTAAGAGAGAACAGGCTCTAGTCATCATCTTTAAACACAAACAAAATTTGGGCCAAAATATTATGAGGACAGTGAAACCAGAGACCTGAGGGCAATTAAGGCCCACAGCCAGGGACTCGAGCTCAGACCGTTAAAGGTAGTTGGGCACCTAAAAATGCCAACAGGCACCCAGTGGGCTTGTCAAAAGCGCCGAAGTAGGTGAAGCACCTACCTTCCATTGACTTCAAGAAGATCCCTCTAGGCACCTATCTACTGCTCTACCTTTGAAAAACTAGCCCTGACTAACTAACCCAGGTAGTTGGCTGTGGCCTGAGTATCTCAGGTGACGATGCTGAGGCAATGAATCCCTTCATCCCCTAAGGCCTGGTCTTCCCCAGATTTTGTTCAGTATAGCTATTTTGGGTAGGGGTGTGGGAATACAGGAAGGGGAATAAGCTATACCTTCATACTGTGTCCACTCTAGTGAGGCTGGACAGGTATAACTTTACCAGTATAGTTAAAGCAATAGAACTTTGGTAAGTAGACAAATGGTAAAGTCAGAGTGCTCTGCAGAAGCATCTTCAGCCTAATGACAGAAGGAGTCCCTACATGGTTGCATCCTGCCATGGCCACAGCAGGAGGTATTTGAAAAATCCACACAGCAGCAGGTCTTCCGTCACCACTGCCCCCACCCCTCCGCAATGCCCATTGCTCCAGTGAGCAGGGAGCCCACATGCAGATCTGGGCTCCATACCAGGCAGGGATTATGCTGCCCATGTGGTCTTCCCAGCTGGGAGCGCACCAGTGGCTGCACAGGTGGGGTCTGGCATTGCCCCCAGGACAACATATGGTATGTCGGAGAGTGATGACACTGGACAGTGCAGTTTCCTGCTGTAAATGTCACTGCCAGCCAGGCCTTGAGGGTGGGGTGAGCTGGGGAGGGAGAGGAGAGCCAGTGACTTGGGGAGGGGAAGAAAAAGAACAAAGGTAAAAGGAGGGAGCCAGTGATAGGCGGAGAACAAGGACAAAGAGAGGGAGCCAGTAGGGTGATCACCTTTGTTGGATGGAAATACTGGAAAACCACATGAAAAATAAGAGACAAAGTTTTATTTTAAGGTACATTTTAGGGAAGCACCATTTCCCTTAGAATATCATGCATTTTTTTCTCAAGCATACATTCCTGCTGCCCTCTAGTATACACTGCAATTATCATCAGCTTCAATTTAATGTGCACAATGGTACATTTCAATACATCTTAACACAGGGAATCAGTGGTCACCCTAGAAGCCAGTCACTGGTGTAGGCGGGGAACAATGGCAAATGGAGGGCAGCTTGAAACCAGGGTAGGCTGTGAGGGAACTCAAGTGATGAGTGACCTGGCCTTGACTCTTCCCCCAACAACTCATGTTCATTTATATGTCTGAAAATTCTCTTCTTTCCTATAGTTTCAACTAATTTGCCTGGTACTAAAGCAAGGGCATGCACAAAGGGGGCAAGCACGGTAATTGTTGGGGACACAGAACTCCTTCGGGCCTCAGTGGGACGGGGAAGAGTGAGCTCCTGCCAGGGTGGGAGGGGCCAGGAGGGGCCCCCTCCCAAAAGAGGTCAAAGATAAATTTCTGTGCACGTTCCTATACTAAAGTTAGGTTTACTGGCCTGTAATTACCAAGATCACCTCTGCAACCATTTTTTAAAAGTTGGTGTAACATTAGCTGTCCTCTAGCCATCTGGTATAGAAGCTGATTGAAGTGACAGGTTACATACCACAATGAGTAGTTCTGCAATTTCATATCTGAGTTCCTTCAGAACTCTTGGATAAACACCAGCTGGGCCTGGGGGACTTATTAAGGTTTAATTTAGCTATTTGTTCCAAGGCCACTTCTATTGATATCTCAGTCTGGGACACTGCCTCAGATTTGTCACCTAAAAAGAATGGCTCAGGTGGGGGACTCTCCCTCATATTCTCTGCAATGAAGACCAATGCAAAGAATTCATTTAGCTTCTCCTCAATGGCCTTATCTTCCTTGAGTGCTCCTTTAGCACTTGGTTAGCCAGTGGTCCCGCTGATTGGTTGGCAGGCTTCCTACTTCTGATGTACTTAAAAAAACTTTGCTGTTAGTTTTTGAGTCTTTTGCTAATTGCTTTTCAAATTCTTTTTTGGCCTGCCTAATTATACTTTACATTTGCCTTTCCAGAGTTTATACACCTTTCTGTTTTCCTCAGTCGGATTTAACTTCCAATTTTTAAAGAATGCCTTTTTTGTCTCTAACTGTTTCTTACTTTGTTGTTTAGCTGTGGTGGCACTTTTTTCATCCTCTTACTATGTTTTTTAATTGGGGGTATACATTTAATTTGAGCCTCTATTATGGTATTTTTAAAAAGTTTCCGTGCAGCTTATAGGCATTTCACTTCTGTGGCTGTACCTTTTAATTTCTCTTTAACTAGGGTCCTCAATTTTGTGTTGTTCCCCTTTCTGAAGTTAAATGCTACTGTGATGGGCTTCCCCTTTCCCCCCTACGATGTTAAATTTAATTATATTATGGTCACTATTAGCAAATGGATCAGCTATATTCACCTCTTGAACCAGATCCTCTGCTTCCCTTAAGACTAAATCAAGAACTGCCTCTCCTCATGTGCATTCCAGGATTAGCTGCTCCAAGAAGCGGTCATTTACCTGGAGTAGAAGCACCAGCTTAGTAGTCACCAGGTAGAGCCAAGAATTACAAACAAGCAGGAGAACCCACAAATGGTGCAGTGTGTAGCAGGAACAGGGCTTGCCTGAGCATTTCTGAGCGAACCTATGAGATGGTTTTGAATAAATGGACTCCTGCCCACTGTGACCACCCCCTATATATCGGGGCAGACTCAGGATCTCATAGAGGGTTAGTGAGATGATTCTCTAGGGTGCATGTAAGCAATAGTTATGATTGCTACTTATATTACAGTTGTGCCAAGGTGCCTCACTCAGGATGAGAGGGCTGTTGGGGTAGGCTCTGTGCCCACACAGAAGAAGATGTTACAATCTCTGTTTCAAGAAGCTTCTACTTTAATGACTTTCCTGTTGCAGACCAGCTGCTTGTCCTCTGGTCCATGCACAGTGGGCAACATTTGAAATGATTTTGCAAGGGAAAACTGTCAAAATCAGCAGATTTGGGGGCTTTGTGTACAATCTGGTGAATTTTAGCATTTAAATAACTCTCTATAAACACCCACTAATTAATCATCCCAGCAGCTCTGTGAGGTAAGTGTTTGTTATCTTCATTTTATGCATGAAAGAAATATGGCTGAGAGGTTGTTACCTGATGAAGGCCAGAGAGGAAATGAGTGTCTGAACCAGGATTAGAATGCAGCATCCCTTATTCTTAATCCTGTGCTTAGTCCAATAGACTAAACCATGATGACATGTGGATATCACTGAATTAGGTGTAGGTGTTGATGTGGGCAGAGGGGCTGCAGGCCCCAAAGGTCAACTCTGGCAGTGGACTTTGTGTAAGGACTATGGAGAATGACTGATTTTACAAGTGCCAGATCTGCCATGTTTAGTTCCAGTATATAAATTATTTTAGTGAGAACTAGGTCAAGTGAGATCCCCAAACCAAGCCTTTTCCTTGCTTCTAATCTGTCATTTTTAAGGGAATTTAGTCAGCCTGTGCCACTTTCACAATCTCAGCTTGGTTCTGTGCACATTGCACTGCCCGACTTCACCTCATTTCATTAGCTCTTGGTGGGAATTCAACACTAACCACAAATGTTTCTGCTTACTTCATTTTCAGGTAAGTGGTGTGATTAGCTTCCCAATTGCTTCATCAAGCTCCAAGCCTCACTGAAAGCTGAACTGGACCAGAAGGATGTAGCAAAGGTAACTAAACATCAGTGGGTGCAGTGGTGGCAGTTGGAGGCTAACTGCTGGGATGCTGTAACATGTTGAATTAAATGTGTCCCCACCCCCAGTTGCTTTTCAATGTGCTGCAAAAAATTAAGCAAATTGAACTCCCATGTCTCTTCCTTTTCTGTATTTCTGCCTTGGCTTCCTTGTGTTTTCACATTAAGTTAAAAAATCTCCTCATCTTCCAACCACTTCAGACATCTATATCTCTATCTTCATCTCTTCCTATTCTCCCATTCCATTTGTACCTGAAAGTGAGAAGGGAACGCAGAAGATGTGCCTCCTGTCTCTTTCACCAATTCCCAGTTCATCCCTTCACCCATGCCACTTTTTACCTTTGTAAATACCTACCAGTCACTGTATGTCAAATGCCTTTTTTCTGCCTCTTCAGAAAAAGCTTCCATGATGCATTCCAGCTAGCGTGACTGCTATCCACTTTGTCTGTTCTTTATGATACAGTTGATGGAGACCCATTCCTAACTCTGAGTTTATTTGCTCTTGTGGATTTGTCAGATGCTCATAACCTTATTTTCATATTCTTTTGCAGATTAATATAAGTTAGAGATGTGGCCCTTGCTGAAAGCCCATGACCAAATCACCCAAGATTTAGAGGAAAGTTTAGATTTGGACTTTTTGACTCCTTTCTGTCTCACTGATAGGCTGACCCAAATTCCCAGATTCATATACCCTTGAATTTTAGGGCAGCTTGGATATGGTTCTGAACTTCATGGCTTGAGACTATCTCAGATATAAAGGATAATATCTACCCATTACATTAAAACATTTTCTTTTTTAGATGTATATTTTAAAACTTTGGTTGATAGATGATAAAAGCTGCTACACACAGTGTAGCAAGCTGCCCATGATGGTTTGATCCTATAAAGTGCTGAGCACCCAACTCCCATTGAACTCAGTGAGAGTTAATGGTGCTCAACCTCTTGCAAGATCCAGCCCTCGGTGGTTATTTAAAGAATCCATGACTTAACAAAACTCTTATCGTACAAGAAAGGGAAGGACTTGGCTAATGTAACGTCTAATTTACTCAACCACGCCTCTGTCACTCCACTGTAGCTCTTTTTTTTTTTTCTGCTGTAAGCAATCACTGGCATCTTTTCAAGAAGGTGTGTCAGGAGTAAAATGAATAAGACATTGAAGCATTCAATTGTGTTGTAATAACCTGGTGGAGGGATGAAGGTGTGTCACTGGCTTTATAAATAGCACACTGCTTTACATCTAGGCATGACACATTTGAAAGAGCTGATATTCCGTTTGAATTGCAATTCGATAAATCCAAGCTCCGTGCAAGGTATGTGTTCTACTTATCTTACATTTTCAGTATTACATTTGCAGTAGAATGTTAATATCACATAACTTATAGCCAAGGTTTTTGAGTTTTAATCATTTGATTTGCCTGTAAAGAAGTATTAGTACTGTAAATACTGTGCAATGTTTGCTACGGAGATCTAGCTATCATAAATTTTCATCAGTGCCAATCACTGTAGTATCTAGGAATGGGACGAGGAAAACTAGAGATGCACAAAAGTGGTCTCTTCTCTCATATTGTGGGGTCTTCACATTCAGATGAATAAATCTATAGGATTAAATTTAAATATTTACGGATAAGTAAATGCTGAATTACCTTCCTTGATGGAATGCCCTCCCAAGAATACCTTGCTTACTCACATGGAAACTTAGCTATTGGGTGGGGGGTGGGGGTGGGGGGGGGAAAGGGTGTCTGGTGGAAGTATATGAACTGTGCATGTGAAAGTGCACATGTAGGAATTGCATCCCTTGAGGACCAGATTATTAATTACCTATGCATACTGTAAATTCCATCATCTCATTAGGTCCTAACCCTCCAATCTGCTTAATACAACTGCACCTCACTGAAATGAATGAGAATCTGTGCAGATGCAGGGATCCAACTATACAGAGCAGCTTGCAAATTATGGACATTAATTTTAAAATTGTGCTTGGCCCACCTTGACTTTGCTGGACATCTTAAAATGGAAGTTATACATAATAAATTACCTTATTTTCTAGATTTGGGTCGTTTTAAATCGACTCCATATATTGCAAACATCTTCAAAAGTGAGTAAAGAGCCAATGATTCAAGGTACAGTCACTATCTAAAAAAAAAACCAGTAGGAGAGCACTTCAATCTCCCTGGACACTCAGTAACAGACTTGAAAGTTGCTATACTTCAACAAAAATACTTCAAAAACAAACTCCAGCACAAAACTGCAGAGCTGGAACTCATATGCAAACTTAACACTATCAGACTAGGTCTGAATAGAGGCTGGCAGTGGCTTGCCCACTACAAAAAATAATGTTCCCTCTTTTGACATTCACACCTTCTCATCAACTGTTGAAAACAGCCTCATCCACCCTGACTGAATTTACCTCATTAATACTTGCCCTCCTCACTGTGATGTAACTCACCCATCCTTGCATGTGTATATATACCTACCAAACTGAAGTTTTCACTTCATGCATCTGACGAAGTGGGCTTCTGCCCATGAAAGTTTATGCCCAAATAAATGTGTTAGTCTTTAAGGTGCCACAGAACTCTCGCTGTTTTTCTAAATACAGACTAACACGGCTACCCCTCTGGAAGTCACTATCTAGTAGCCCAAACCTGCCACCCTTACTCACATGAGTTGCCCTTATTCTAGTAGTCCCATTGAAGTAAATAGGACTACTCCTTTGAGTAAGAGTTTCAGGATCAGACTCTAATTTCCTGAGAAAGAGTTTAAGGCTTATTATGTGCAGCTCATTAGGAAAAAATGAATTAAATGGTGTGAATGGGTACATCCCATACGTAGCTTAATTTCTCAAATACAATATGAGCTAACTCTCAGATTATTTCCATACAATTTTGTGAATTTTACCAGTAATATGCCATTTTAATGCCACTGTCAATGAGCAATATGCTATCATTCCTAAAATTTTAAGAATGCAGGTGAATGAACTCCAATGTTAAGTATGGATTTTTTTTTAAATAAATTTTTATTTGTAAAACAGGTTACAAGAAAAGCTGAGATCATGAAAATCAGAAGTTTTGCAATTGTGTGTGTGTTGATTCTGGTCTCTCAGACGCTACTAGTTGACTGTGAAGCACAGAAGGAAAGAAAAAAAGAAAGACAAAATGGTGGAAAAGATAATAAAAAACAAACTAAAACTAATCAAGAGAATGAGAAGGGACCGAAATCCAAAGGAGGTAAAGCTTCACTTAAAGGCAAGTTTACATCCAAAGATAATTCTGAGTGCACCTGGGCAGTGACTGAAGTAGACACTGTTACCCTAAAAGTAGAATGCAAGAAAGGCGAAAGCAGCTTCCAATGTCATTTTTCAGGAAATCCTTCCACCTGTCCTCAATTTGCAGCAAACCACAAATCATACTGGAAACAAATCTCCCGATCCCTAAAGAAACAGAAGAATGTCTGTCAAGACCCAAAAGGTATCCTAAAATCTAAAGTATGTAAGAAGGGGCCACAAAGCGCCCATCTCACCTTGACCAGCTCAAGTTTGATAACGCCACAAGACTCCATAAAAGACAAGACTGCTCACCATGGAAAAGAGATCACACAAACTTCAACATCTGCCATTATACCTGAAAATCAATCAGGGAAAAGTTCCAATGACTGCGTCGAAGACATAGATTACGTTGATCAGAAAAAGGTGGCTGAAGAATACTGTTCAGAAACATGGAGATCTTGGTGCAACTTCTTTATCTCAATGATACAGGATAAAAAATGCTGATAAGATAATAGAATTCTAAAGTATTGGTAAAATTCTTAGTTTCTGAAAATTTGGTCCTATCTACTTACTGCATACCATTCTAGTTTTACCTTTGTTGTTATACAGTGTATATAAGAGCAAAAGAGCACAACTGTGCGTTTGAAGATCCTTTGTAGTTCATGCAACGCTCTGTACTGGACATAGCTGAAGATGCTGTAGATCTTATTTGCATATAGATGACTGTGTAAATGTTACCAATGGATGTTAAATACTCTGTAAAGATGTATATAAAGCAAAGTTTTCCCATTGTTTCTCTTTGAGCTGCGTTAGCCAAAGTGATGATTTCAGTGCTATGCACTTTTTCATAGTGTACAGTACTTTTGACTGCAAAATTGCTGAGGATAATAAATTTCAAAATAGACTAACATTTTTTTTGTCTTGTTATTCTGTGTGTGTTAAAACAGATTTCTCTTGTTTAGATATTTGTAGAGGACATATAATTTATATTAGCACGGCACTGGTGCCTAGATAGCAGTTTTAATAATAATAAGCTTTGCAAAATTGTACTTGCGCACTCAGTCAGGATAAGTACTTTTTTAACCATCAAGTAAGTTGTTGTTACTTCATTATCCCCAAAGTAAAGGGCAACAAGAAGATTTTGTGCCTGGGCTGATACATTTTCATAACAATTTTGCAAATCTTTGCATTGTACTTTCATCCAAGGATCACAGAGGTAGAGCATGTATAAGTATTATATTAATTTTTGGTGGGTAAACTGAGGCACAGAGATTAAGTAATTTATCCAAGCTCACATCGTAAATTAGTAATGGGGCAAGGAATAGGCTATAGGAATTGATTCCCAATCTCTAGCCCTAACAACTAAGTGGTTCTCAACTTTTTTGAGTGAAAGCCCCACTAGTTAACACTAGGTAAAACATGCGCCCCATACCCCCTCCTCCGATCCAGCCATAAACACATATAACCCCTATAAACACATATAATGATAATAATACCACCACTAAATTACATAAATAATAATAAATGATTCTTACCTGAGTAAGAAGCTAAGCCTTACCTGGTGCAGATGCCACTGCACGCCGCATGGGGCCTCACCTCTTCCCATCTCTCATGGACTGAGGGTAATGGAGGATGGCAGGCGCTGGAGGGCTGGCCAGGGCCACTCAAGGCTCCCACCGGCGCAGGGCTGCTCTCTTCTGGCCAGGCAGCCAGCTTGGGGCCGCTCTTTCTCTCCGGCCAGCGTGGAGTTCGGGCCTGCTGCTCCTTCAGGGGTGGGGGATGGGGAGGGCTGCTCCTCCATTGTGGCCAGCGCAGGGCTTGAGGCTACTGCCCCGGGCAGCACAGGGCTCAGGAGGCTAAATGACCTCAATATTACTGAAGCCTCATGGACCCCCTGTAATCTCTGCCTTCCCTCCCCTGCGCCGAGGGGGTCCCACACCACAGGTTGGGAACCATTGAACTAGACCACTTGTACTGCACATTGATTGTACGTTCTTTCCAAACTTTAACAAAGATTAAATGCCTTACCTATAACTATTATATTTGACAAAGAAACTAAATAAATTGCATTAAAATTTGCATAACTTACACTTCAGCTGGGTCGTACAGCTTTTATCTGTACTTTTTGACAATGTAATGAAATTGTGAGAGAATAGGACCTTTAAAAATTAATGTTAAATAACAACATGATTACTGTAACCTTTGAAAAACAAATTGGAAGCAATTAAATATATAAATCACACATTTCCTATAGACTTGGGGTAGGAAGAATGACCTGGTATCTGATTTCAGCTCTGCGATATTGGTATACTTGAAGACAGCTGAACATTTTAACAAGCAGAGCATTTTTGGGTGGGTTGCAAACCATTTATTTCTGCCTTTCTCCAAAACATAACCAGTTCCCCTCCATAATAATCACAATGCAGACCTAAAGATTTTTGGGGAAGATCAGTTAGATACTTACTTAACAACCTCCCCGCCCTCCCAAGTCATTTGAGGGAGGAAATCTTAATGTTCCCCCATTCTTTTTCTGCAACAAGAGACCAGTTGCATGTGCCTTTCAATCTCAGCAATCAATTAATATCAGTTTTCATTTTCAAGCCTCTTTACATTGAAAAAGATTAGATATGTACTTTTTTTTTTAGTGAAAACAGATTTTTCTCTTGCCTATGTCCTCAATAAGAAAACATTGGTGCCATAGGTTGAGTTGTTTCTAAGCAGCGTGTTTCCAAACGTTTGCGCTTTAAGGGCAACCACACGGGTTGAGACTTGAATACACTATATCACGCTGAGTTGAGTTGCTTTTGGCGGAGCAGAACAGAAAGTGAATATGCTTCCACACAGCCATCAGTCACAGTTTTTGGTTGGCTTTACTTTGAAAGCTCAAATGTTTACATGGTTTTGCACCTGATTGTATTTTATGCCACTTCTTATATTGCTGCAGGCAAATGATTCTTTCATATAACTGATTGGCAAAGGTGGGCTGCTGCTGATGCGGTGGTGTGCATTTATAACACACTTTATTACTATTATTTTACTTAATGGATGCAACTTTATTTATAAAGTCCATCTGACTAGAGACTGTTTAACCATAGATATAACATTTTTATTAAAGCTAATGTTAAAATTATGTAATACAGAGTTTAAAGAAAGAGTTTCTATACATCTGAGCATAATGCTTAAATTATCCAAAAGTACGAAGTTTGGTTTTAAAAGTCATAAAATACCTGTAGTACATAATCTGCAATATCCCACATTAAGATTAATAAATTGAATGATACAGTTCAAGTATTAGCAACCAAATATTCGGATACGTCACTCATAAAAAAGTTATACTAAGTGTAACTTGTGGAAAGTAAATATAGCAATGAGTGTAGATTGTCCCTAGGTAATTGAGAACTTAGGATAGGTTGTCTCTCAGTAGATGCAATCCATCAGAGAGCCTAATGCCTACCGCAAAGCATCACTGGCATAGCTGCCAATTGCTGAGGAAGCTGGGGAGACAGTACTTCAGGGCAGGTATGTCTACACTACAGGCGCTGTGTCGGGCACCATGGATCGATGCAGCGGGATTGATTGAGCGAGCAGTGGAGACCCACACAATCGATCCCAGAAGTGCTCTCCAGCCGATGCAGTAAATCCTCTCCCCTCCTCGCCCCCCTGGAAAGAGTAATGCTGTGTTGACCAGAGGGCGTTTTCTGTCGACGCAGTGCAGTGAAGATGCCACAGTAAATGCAAGTTAGTAAGTTGACAGGAGATATGCAAGTTTCAGTATGTAGCTTGTGTATTACCCGTCGATGTCACTGGCAATGTAGACCAGGCAGAAAGGTGTGGAAAACTAATAATCAATTATCAATTAGCCCAATCTGATGTATAGGAATTAAAGGTGCATGCCTGGGTTTGAATTCTAGCTGCTGATAACCATCCTGTGTTTTGACAAGAACAAAATCAGAAGCGAAGAAAGCATTAGCAGCAGGATTTGACTGAGGCAATCTTGTATGAGTAACTATATAGCAGAGACGGAGGGTGAGGTAATATCTTTTATTGGACCACCTTCTGCTGGTGGGACAGACGAGCTTACCCAGAGCTTTTCTTCAGGTCTGGGAAATGCTAAACAGATGTAACCATCCATGCACCAGATGCAGCTAGACTCTTATATGATAGTCTCAAGTCATGCCAGCTCATAGCAGGGCTGGCTCTAGGGATTCTGCTGTTCTAAGCATGCTGGCAAACGTCCTTCCTTAACTAACTACAGTTACTCAACCATTCACTGAATATTTTGTTACTTCAGGCCTATTCTGTCTCTGCCTATCTGTGCAGAGTATTGCTCCTTTTATGGCTGCTTGCCAGTGAATAGGACTAAGTCAGAGTGGCATAGCCCAGTGCATGCTCCAGCCTGAGACGTTTTCATGTAGGTAGGCTTGGAAGGATTAGATTTTTATCAGTAAATGTTGGTAAACGTTGATTTCACTGTAAACACACACACACACACACGAAAACACATTCCATCGATACTAATCAAAATTTTCAGATAGACAAAGTACGAAAAATGCTGCTTGAAAACTCATTAGAATTTGAAGTAAGGCCATTTACTTTGTATATTTTGACATGTGATTTTGACAATTTGTATTTTAACAGCCTATAAAGTTTTTTTTTTAATTTCAATGTCTACTGTCACTAAATGATTGTCTAACATCCTCGCCCATAATTTGGGACTCTATCATACGTGAGATGAGGTGTGCCCTAAGAAGTTTACCATCTAAAGGGAAAGATTAATCCCACTGAGTTCAATGGAATTATTTGCAAGAGAGCCTGATCTTGCAGATCATTACTTAGTCCGTATTTATTTTCAGGCAGTAATTAAGGGCCCACCACTGCAGCTCATGCTGAGAAGTATGTATTTACACAACTAAATGCAATGGGTGCACTCACAAACGTATTGGCCTAAGATCTATTGGCCCACCAAGATGCACATGACTACAGTGACTATCTATACAATCCTTTTGAGCCTTCACTCCATTTTTTCCCTGCTGTTGGATAATTTCCCTTGGATGACTTGTTGCATCATCTAATTAGTCAGTATTAATACGGTTCTTATCACCATAATGGAGCACCTCATAAAGCACGTGTGAATTTTGTCCTCACAACACTCCTGTGAGGGAGGGAAGTATTATCCCCATTTATAGATCGGGAAATGAGACACAGGGTAGATTAAATGGCTTGACTAAGGTCATCCAGGAAGTCTGTCACTGAGCTAGGAATTGAAGACAGGTCTCTTGAGTCCCAGATCAGTGCCCCATCCCACTAGACTCTTCTACCAATGCTATCTAGCATTAGATTATAAACTCTTCTGAGCAGGGACTATTGTAAAACAGAATATTTAATGATTAGTAAGTTAACAGTTCTGTTAGTTAGCATAGTTTGCTGATTTTGAATTTTTTTAACTCATTATTTATAACTTGCATCTCTTACTGAGAAAGAGAGTTGTAGCATGGGCAGAGCTGGAAAATTCAGAGAGATTCCCTACATTTAAAATGGGGAATAGTGCCAGAAGTGGTAGCCTGCAAACTATCTAGAACATCAATGAACTTAACTGTGCCCATTGTATATTAGATACAAAAACTAACAAAGAAAACCCACACCCAAGAACCCACAAAGATTTGAAGTGAACTATAAAGTGGAATCAATACGGCATCCTATCCAATAGTGTTACATTGTTTAAAATAATGTCGAGTCATCTTAACACACAAAAAGTTATCCTCCTTTTTAAGGGAAATTTTGGGACTGGTTTTCAAAATCCAATCGTGTGGCAAAACTTTCCACACAATTTTCCACCTGCAATTAATTTTGTGGGCTCAAATGCTAGCTCATGTACAGCTGTCAGTGCACCTGTACACCAGTGGTGTTGTTGGCTCCTGCATTTACTGTGGTGCAGCATTGGAGGCCTGAGCTGAAACTCTTTGAAATGCCAGGCCCTTTTAGCTCTAGTTCTTGTCTAGTTTATTTGTTTCAATGTATTTGTCACTCACTCTCACTGCGGGACACATTTTATTTATGTTTCCATTCCTTTCATGCCCAGCTTTACTCATTCCCCTACTTGGCAGGAGGATCAGTTACACACCTAATCTTACGATATGTTTCGTAACTGCCCTCAAGAGAATAGAACATGAGTGACTCACCCTTCCTGCTTCCAACACAGCCCAACCTTCCCCTTTCCCTGAGGGAGCCAACGAGTTCCTACCACCTGATATCACCTCACCTGCACCCGACCAATCAGCACGGAGGTTTAATCTTCAGTGACTATACATTTTACACCATTGCTCTCAGTTCATGTGAGCGTGATTGAGCTCAGCTAATGAACTCTCCTCCCACTTCCGCCTCTACCTTCTGCTGATGATGCCCTAGGCAAAGCAGCTTCTTACTTGTTAGTGGCTGCTGCACCTCTCATGTTCTTGGAGCACTTTCCAATCCGTTTCCATATACTGTTTTGTTTCTTTGCTCCAGGCTATCTCCAAGGGTGGTATTAATTTTGTTAGCAAATGGGGTTTAGATCAAACCTTACATGAAACAAATCATACTTAAAAAGGAGAGAAAACACCACAAGCTTCAGCCCACAATGTCTCCTTGCAATCATAGCATCAGGGTGGTGCAGTTTTACTCCCCCTGTGCATGGACCTTTGCCCTTCACCTCCATGAATGGGCCAGGAAATCCTGTTGATCTCAAGACCAGGGCAGGGAGCTTGGGGTTCAGTTCAGAGGTCTAGCGTGTCTGCATGGCTCCCCTATGCTATGTCAGCACAGATGCCTTAGAAGCCAGGGGACTCCTCAACCCCATCTGCTACCCAAAAGCTCCCTGAGGGGAAAGCAGAATAAGAGAATTCTGAGAAGAAGGTCAGTGCTATCGTACACTGAAAAATACATACAGGTTTGAATGGGGATGGTGCTGTGGAATGGCCGAGGCCCCCAGCTTGCTCCCTCCGATGCCATGACTCTGCAGACTTGGGTTCTAGAGGCTTCTGTAGAAAGAAGCAAGAGGAGGCCCTATCACAAAGCCCCCTTCCACTAACCCCCATTCCAGCTTTGCCCTGCTTAGAGAGCCACTGCCAGGGAAAAGGGAGGGAGAATTGGGGCTCAATTTATTTAATTAATGAGGCTGTGTTTGTCACTGGTTTCTTTCAGGCTGCTCTTGTCTCATGTGAGAGATTTATTAGGCGTCTTTAGCTGCTGGTATAGTTTTTCTCTGGCTTCCTTCCAAGATTACTTACTCAATACCATTGAGACAACTGGTTCTCAAGATACAGAAATGATAAGGAGGTGAGGAAAAAAATGGGGCAGTTTACGTGTGAAGACAGTCCATAGGGTTGTTGCCACATGGCTGGTTTCTAACTGTCAGCCTTTGATCATGTCTATCACTGTGCAGCCATGATAAATGTAATTAACCTGAAGTTCCCAGTCCACCATAGATATCACAAACTGACTTACAGGTAGTAGATACTTCATATATACTATATACTGAGAGGCTGAAACATGCTCAAAACTGCGTGTTTGTAGCACAGCTCTGTGATGTGTTTGCATGTGTCAGGCTGGAAAAGGGCTGCACCAGTGAGCCAGAATGTTTTAAAAGAGATATTAAGTTAAAACCCAGAAAGTCTGTCAATCAAATATTATCTTTAAAGGTGACATATGCCGTACTTCTATGACGTGCAAGCAGAGTAAGGGCGATAGGATATTTTATATAAAAAGTAAGACCAAGTAATAAAGTATTTGAGGTATGTGAAGGAAGAAGAGAGGCTATAATTCTTTTTGCTGTGTAGTGCACATTTAAATGTGAAGAGGCTTCTTGCCTCTGCTGGGTTAAGTAAAACCATGAAGTGAATCAAGATGAAGGCTTTTATAGAACAAGAGACACGCACTACTTTCTCTTCATGGGGTATTCTGGCTCTTTTGTTTTTTCCCTTGATCTAAAGTAAACCACCCCTTTGGAAATCCACATTTTGGCTGACAAGCTGTGCTGTGCCCCCAGGACGGGCAGCCTGGGGAGAGAAAGGCCATAGGTGACTTTAGGTTGCTTTTGTGCCTGTCCCATACTGGGTTGCTGTGGGGGTGCTGTGCCCCTCTCAAAGCCTAGGACTGCCTTTGGGCTACTCTGCAGCAGCTGAGAATCCCCACAACTGTAGATGCTATGGGAGCTCCCCTCCTGCCCTAAGGTTTGTGAGAGGGCATCCTACAGTTACCCTGTGCAGTACTTGGCAGCAAAAGGATCTGAGTCCTCACTCCCACTCCCTTTATTCAGAGGCCTGCCTGACCTCAAGGGCTCCCCTTCCACTCTCCTGTGTGGCAGAGTCCTTGTAACCCTGACAAGGTTGGGCCCAGGATTCCCATGGCTTGACCCCCAATCTTGTCGTGGTCACTGAGGACAGGGGCTAGGGTGTCCCCACTCCAGGGAGCTTTCTTTGCACTGGACACCTCTCTGACCTGCTGATCATTGCATTTAGTTCAAAGCAAACATAATATATTAAACAGAAATCAATTTTAAAAAATAAGGAAAAAATGGAAAGGTTAAAGGAAAACACCTAACGCCGCTCCATGGACACAGCTCTGCAGCTCTGGGATGCAAGGGAAGCTCGCAATCTACTTCTCAAACTCCCAGGCCTCCTTCCCAGGCCCTGGCAGTGCTGCAGGGATGCAGCGGCTCGGACACTTGCTCTGGCGGTGGCCACACACCCTCAAGTTCTAGTGGCAGGACCCTTCTTCTCAGCGTCGGCCCCCTGTCAGGGTTACGATCCCCCACTCCAAGTCTGGCCTGCAAGACTTGTCTGATGGCGTCTCCCTGCGCTGGGCTCTCTGCCCAGGGTCCCGCTTGCTCTCCCCAGCTGCTCATCACACTCGGCCCCAGAGGGCTCCTGCTCCAATCCCAGCTCCAGCTCCACTCTGCCTCAGCGCTGCTGCTGCTCTGGCTCCAGCTCAGCTCCCTAGGCTGCTTCTCTGGTCCTTCTGGTTCTGGCTGCTGTGGTTCTGCTCCCAGCCCAGGGGATGCTCCCAGGCTGCCATGAGGATGTCGGACTCGGTTTCATATCAGCTGGAACTCTCTTGCCTGAGTTAGTACTGAAACAATTCTCTAGTCCAGTGTCAGGAGGTGCCGCATTGCTATATAAAAGGGAGCCTTTTAGACCAACGGTTCCCAACCTGGGTGCACGACCCCATTGGGGAGTGGGGCATCAAAGATTACAGGGGGTCTGTGAGTCTTCAGTAATACTAAGGCCTTTTAGCGCCTTCCCTCCCCCACCCCCCTAGCCCAGCGCCGGCCAGGCACAGCTGCCTCAAGCTCTGCAGCAGCCGGGTGCCTGGCTAAAGCGAAGGAGCTGCAGCCCAAGCTCCATGCATTGGCTGTCATGGAGGAGCAGCCACAAGCCAACTGGGCGCCCATTCAGAGCGGAGCAACCCTGCATCGGTGGAGGCCTGGAGCAGCGCTGGGCAGCCTGCCAGAGCCTGCCACCTCCATGACCCTCCATCCATGAGAGATGAGACGAGGCGGGGCCTCATGAGGTGTGCGGTGGCTGCTGTGCCAGGGAAGGTTTAGCTAAGAGTAATTTGTTATTTTTATTATTTAGGTAATTTAGTGGTGGTGTTATTATGATCATTATAGGGGTTATATGTGTTTATAGCCATGCGGGGGCGAGGTGGGAAGGCTTGGGGAGGCATGCGTTGTACCTAGTGTTAACTAGCGGGACTTTCACTCAAAAGGTTGGGAATCACTGTTAGATCAAGACACATAAACTGTGGTCATCAGAGGCCTCATGTTGCTAGCTTTGTCAGAGTAAGGAAGTTATCCTGTGATGTCCTAGCCAAAATCCAACTGGGTAATTACATCCTGCTAACTAAATTCCCAGTAGAGGTTTAATAGCATTCCTCACTGCCGGTCCTAAACTAATATGTAATGACAATATGCTCTAACAGCTGCCAGTTTTAAGCCCAGCTGAGGGCAATTTACCATAACCCCCAAAGCTGAGGGAGGAGCCTCTATTTAGAAAGAATGAGAGTTGAAAATAAAAGAAAGAAAAGTGTAAAAAGGAAGAGAAAAAAACAGCGATATGGTTAGAGGGCTTAATATTGTAAGCTAGCATCACAATGCTGTCTTCTTGTGATTTTATCTCAAGTCTTGTGATCTTTGGAGTTTTCTCTAAAAGGCCCAACTCCAGGAGGTGTGGTGATTAGAGGAGAATTTGCAATTTCATTAAAATAAAGTAAGATTCTAGCTTTCACGGTTGCAGAGAAAAGCTGGAAAAGGTGACCAAATGTACTATATATGCTCAAAAACCAGGAGGCACATGAAAAGAAGCCCAAATCTATTCATTTTTTAAAATGTCATGATTTTAAGCCAGTCTTGTGATTTCTGAACTTGCAGAATAAGTCTACAGAGCAATTTAGAGATTTGCTTGCAACACACGTAAGCAACCTGATCTAGCTTACTGAACATTGCAGTGAAGCTGCAACGGCCTGGGCTAGAGGCTTGAATACAAGCCCACAGGACCTTTGCTCCATACTCAGGTTGCTAGCCTATGCTGCCACCACTTTCACTGCTATTTTTAATGAGCTAGCTCACATATGCCTACATGTGCCCCAATCACAACACATGACTGAAGTGTAGACATATCCTTAGTGCTGGCAATGAAGGCTATCTGCATGGGAGCTGGCTGTTCTAAAGTTACAAGGTGTAGGCTACCTTCACCCCAAACAGACAGGGCTTCGTGGCCAAATATGTCCGTGGATCATGCCCCTTCCCAGAGTCCAGGCCCTGAAGGCACTGTCAAGCTGACAACTTGAGTATCCCATCACCCCAGACTTCTCCGTAAGAAGTGATTGGTTTCCAGTATGGGCAGAAGGGACAGATCAAGAAGGATTGTCTGACCATGGAATGCAACTATGCGACTGAACCAACCTCCTGCAGCGCTAACAGGCCATACGTAATGATTGTTATACAAATTAATGGATTGACACAGTGGATTCAGGCTGTGATAAGGGAAGGCCTGTGAAAAAGAGGACAAGATATGCCCAACTGACAAAGTAACTTTAACATGCCTCTATGGTGACGTGAGGGCACCCTGCATACAGCCTTGGAGAGGCACCAGGTATTCCAAACTCATTCTTCTAGAGCAATATTGGTCAACCTGCTGCCATGGGACACCCGTTGGGTGGTACCATCCCCACCCCCAACTGAAAAGTGGCCGAATTCCAGTCACTACCATCCCCTGGAAGCCAGGGCAGAGACATGATGAAACAACTCACTCCATTGCAGTTTTCTGCAGGTTTCATACCACCCCAACCCAATTACACTGGAGTCCTCTCCGACCCTCATCCAGACAATGCTTAGATCTGAGAGAGGAGATGTGGCATTTGTAGAGGCTGTACAGCCAGTTTAGTGCATGTGAATGTAACAACGCTTCTCTACTTTGATGCCCTGAGAACTTCGACCCCATAGCAACAACCACTCCTTTTTTATTAGAAAACTGTTCAAATGGTAAAGTTTAGATTGACTTCTACAGTCTTCTAAAGTTTGGGGACATTTGGATCTGTGGTTTGGCCCCTCATGGCCAATGGAGACAGTCATAATGGGTGGATCTACATTCTTCCAAAGTTTGGGGTAAGTTGGGGTCTAGGGCTTATGTGCAAGATTTATCCAACCACATTATTAGTTTAAAGCTTAAAACATTAGCCAAGATGCATACTTAAGCAATATGTTTTTTAATTAATTAATTAACTTTGTAAAATAAGAAGCAAAAGACACCCAACCCAAAACTCTGGGCAATCAGCCATTACTTAAAACCACCTACAGAGTAGGTAAACAAGAAAGAACCTCCCGATTCCTTTAAAAAAATCCATATATAAAAGTCCTGGTGGGTGCTGGCGGGCGTGGGGAAGGGCTACAAAGGTGGAACAATGGCTTCAATTCCTGGACCGTGGGGGTGGAGTGGTTCTCCTTAAAATGACACTATCCCTTCAGCACTGAGTTCAGGTTGGCAGCCTGCAGTGAAACAACAGCTCTCACCGAGTTGTTGCTGCTAGTATGTCAAAATATCCTTCTTAATTTACACACAGAAGCAAAGTTTACTGTTTGTATCAGTGTTCAAAAAGTTGGTTTCCACTAGACAGGCCTAAACCAGTCTAAATACATCATTTTAATACTGCAAACAACAAGCAATCTTGTCCAGTTGCAAGCTTTCACTGGCTTGTTACAATCACCTCACATTTCATCTACCAATTGCAGAGGCACAGGAGATGACAGTTTAATCTCATGATCATTAGAAACACCTTATGACTACAGCATTTGTTTGATGTATTGTTGCTCATGTGCTTGGGGTGATGTCCAACTGTGTGATTGGAAAAAAGGTGCTTTTATATTTTTTTATAGGGGCTGATTCAAAGCCCACATTGACGTCAATGGGACTTTGGGTCAGACCCATAGTGACTATAGTATTTAATGCACGTCTCCAAACAAATTCAATTCCAGAGGACCTAAACCTGGTCTCGTGGATCTGTGAAGGCTCTATGAAAAATAAAGGGTTTCCTTCTAAAATCTGGGAGACTTTGAGCTTGAGCTCTGTGCTAGTGTGGTGTTGGTGTTTGAGTGCTCTTGTTGTCTCTGAGAATGCCAGTAACTTCTTGGAGCAGAGACCATCTCCTTATATGGTTCTATAGCAGCAAGCACACTGAGAGTGCTCAATAAACAACAAATAATGGGCAGCTTTTGAAAGAGGCATTTTTGCATGCAGAAAGCAGGAGTTTTCCATACTCAAGCTGGCAATGTGTTAAGACCTTTACTTGGAAAATCAGGGTAGGGAACATATCACTACGTCATGCTGAGGTCCCTTCCAACTCTAATATTCTAAGATTCTATGATTCTATGCTGGGAAAATAATAAGTATTAACACATCCTCTCCAACATTACTTAATACAAGCCAGATGCACCCCTGTCTGATAGCAAGCAACACACCCTGAAATAATGCTTTTCTGTATAATGCATTGCTCTTTTCAATAGCAGGCTTACTGTCAATCAGACCTGCCAAGGAAAGACGAACCATGGATTTCCCCACCATGTACAGTGATACCTATCTGATGATGGCTTCATTGCTGGTTAGCTTTTATGTAAGTATGATCACTTAGAAATACCTATTTTCAACCTTCAGGAAATGCTGGTGTAGCCTTTGTGCTCAAACATTTTGAAAACCCTATCGAGCAAATGAAGTGCTCTCCTGAACATTGTAACCCATATTTTAAAAAATGCGCATATATTTACTACAGTTCTGTGTGAAATTATTTGTGCGTACACAGAGTATCGCTGTTACATACTTATGAACATTTGGGCCTGTATGTTGTATTATACTATGCCTTACAGAGTGGCACCATCCAGCGAGGCGTACCAAAACTCACCTTACTTCAGAGAAATTCCCATGTCCATTAGCATACTCTTTCAAGTTGGGCACAGATTGCTGCTGCAGCAGAGAGGACATGGTTTCCCTGGGTTCGGCTTTAAGGTAGTCTGAGTTTCATTCTCATAGCAGTTCATTCTCTACTGAAAATCTAATGATAAGAAATAATGGCGGTAACTGTGTGGTACCTGTTGCCAAGTGTTGAATTTTTAATGGTAACCACTGTCAGTAGAAATTGGTCTGATTAGAATTCGACATCCAAACACCCAGCTCTTTGGAGGAAGTTAAGATTCAAAGCTTAATTTGCAACCCAAGTTCATCTCAAATGACCAGGCAATGGTTTTATTATGATTTTTATTATTTGTATTACTGTACTGCTGAAAAGCCCCAGTCAGGGACCAGAACCCTGTTGTGCTAGGTGCTACACAAACAGAACAAATAGATAAGTGCTGTAGCCTGAATTTCCTTTGGGATATACAAGGATGTACCGCAAATGTTAGAACACAGTGACCCAAATTCTAATCTAATTTGTGCCACTCAGAGTTTGGATTAATACCGTTGCATAGTGTGTTTATCTTGACAGAGTTTGTCTTGGAGTCTGTAGATAACAGACTCCAGTTCCTTCCTAAGACACACCTGTGGAATGAATGTGGAAGAACTAGTCCAAACCATAAAATATTCCTAGGATTTACTGCTAATTTTATAGACAGAAACACCCTAAGAAACATGGATTCCAAGAAGGAACAGTTTGTTTTTTGTCAGTTGCTAGCAGAGGCTGGTATTTCTGTTGCTAAGTGTAATGAGGCACTGCACCTATTATAGGGAAATAAAGTAGCTGTAATAATGTAACAGTTGTAATGCCAAGGAAGTTACAACTAATTCTCATGCTAGTAGACTTCATTAAGGCACTCGATTCAGATTTATGCTGAGTGTGTCACAAATATCTCCAAGAATGTATGAAAAATGCTGAATTGTTACAAAACCACAAATCACCTGACCAGCTGAATTATCCTGTACAGACAAAAAGCCTGCTGACTTCATTGAATGCAGGGTAGTTGGAGCCGTGTCAGTCCCAGGATATGAGAGAGACAAGGTGGGTGAGTTTATTGGATCAACTTCTGTGGGGAAGAGAGAGAAGCTGTGATGCTCGGAATTCCTTTCCCAGGCCTGAAGAAGTGCTCTATGTGGCTTGAAAGCTTCTCTTGCTCACCCCAGAAGATATTTAAAAAGGTCCTATAAAAGATAGTACTTCACCCACCTTCTCTCTCTCTACTGACTCCATTGGCAGTTTTGCCTGACTAAGGCTTGCACGATGAAGATCTGCAAAGGTTGTGCGCTTATAAACACTTTCTAATGCTGTGTGGATGACCTTTTCTACGACCTCTAAGTCCTTATGGATATTGCCATTCTTAGTTTCCGACAATGGTATATAAAAATATATCAAAAGATGGCTGGAAATCCTGGTACAGATTTAATGGGAAAATACAGTACTACTGCTGTACTTTATTCATTCATTTGCTCTCAACATTGCAAACCACAGCAGGGCACTCAGGCTTTTCACTGCTGGGCAATAAAGGGCCAGATCCTCAGCTATGTTGCTGCCCTACAGGAACTCTATGAGGCTCCTGGAGGAGTTCTCCTGCATAGGAGAAGCCAGCGCAGCTCCTATTTTGTCCCTTCTCACCTCCTAGATGCCAACACTGGTGGTGTAACCAGAGAACAGGGGGCATAGCGAAGGCTCTTTTTCACCCAGTGTTCTCAAGCTGCCAGCATTGCTCCTTGGATTTGCAGCCAGCATAAATTAGAACATATCAGGGACTGGACTGGTGCCTGGAGCGTCCCCAGATCAAGGACTCACACCCCTGGCTGGTGCTATGCTATATGCTCTTTGGCCTCAGCTGAAGATTTGGGCTCTAACAGTAATAAAACCAGAGCAGCGCAAAGGGACTGGAGCTGGCCCAATAGCTGTAAGTTGATATACACCAACCAATATATCCAATATCCAAATTCATTTCACTATAGTTTATTTATGGTGTGTACTGATGCAAGGCAAATTTATCAGGGCTTCCCAGCTTGTTCTGTTCCAGGTCCTAGCTGCAGTGCTGCCCAAACAGCACAATATTGTTGGGTGCCCTCCTGGTTTCCTTCCTGGTGGGTTAGCACAGGCAGGTGGAGTCCCTAGAGTGACGACACAGGCACGAGCTCAGTAACTGCAGAATATGCATTTATTTTCTGGAAGAGGAAACAGAGACAGCTGCCCTCCTGCTGCTGGTGACTCCATAAACACTTCTACTTTCCACGGCCAGGAAGCGCCATCTCCCCGGCCTTCCTCTCAGGGTTACTTCTTCTGTCAGGGGGCCTCCCCACTGGGAGGGAGCCACATCCCTTTAAGGACTATCTGTGAAAGTGTCTCACAGGCACATGCACACAGCCAGCAGGGTAACTCAGTAACAGTATCACTCTTGCTCTAGCTCAGCCTCAGGAGTTCTCAGACAGCCAGGACTGGATTTACATGTTACAAGTGTCAGAACATTTACCATCCCCCTCGGGGTCTGGAGACAACAAGAGGGATAGTATGGCTGGCTATCTTAATAGTGATACCCGAAGCCCTAGCAAGAGACAACATATAAATACTGAAGCGTATTGGTGGATGGACTTACCCAATGTCCTATGTGTTGAGAAAGCAAGTCAAGAAAGTAGCTATAGAAATACTTAGGTGATCTTTAACTTGCTTTAGCTAATATTCATAAAGATATTTTTAATCTGCAGCTCGAGAGATACCTTGCTGCATACTCTATTGTGAAACTATTGGGTTCGTTCACCAACAAGGCTGTCTGACGGTTCATGGGACAGCATGAGCATTTTTCAGGTTCATGAAGGGGTCACTCTAGCTACAGGCAAGCAAGGCACCTGCGTAGGGGGCAGATTTCTGGGCAGCTGTCTAGTGTGGCAGACTTGGCCCAGCTGTCTCTCCGTCATGTCAGAGTGGTGGCTGGGCCAAATGTCAGTGGCTTTGTGACCCGGTGCAACAGTTTGCAACATCACTCACTCATGACAGAGGGACAGCCTTCCTAGGGCTCTTAGGCTGGGTTGGGGGGCGAAGGGGCAGCACACTAAAGTTTTGCCTAGGGTGGCATACTGTCTTGAGCAGCCTCCGTCTTTATGCTTCCACCTTCATGAAATTTTGGTGCAAATCATCTACCGGTGAAAATGTTAATGTTATTAGAGAGAATAAATTTGTCCCATTTCTGACTCATGGCATTAAGCATGACGGTGCTAAGACATGTGCAGCATAACTTCACCTAGCTGATTCAACATAACATCAGTAAACATACTGGCAATTTTAGAAATGTAAAATGGTGAATTTCTGCTCTGACTGTACAGTTTGCCTGATGCTGTAATTAGCAATGAAAAAAGCACTTGCCTTGCTGTCCTGGCACATTTTGCAGTGCTGTCCATCAAATTCAAACCAGCAGCATACACATGCAAAAAAAGGTCATTAACTTTAAGGTAAGGGTGTTAGACTTCACATACCGCCAGCCAAAATGGTAAAAAGCATGAGATTAAGCAATGAAATCATTCAATTCCCCATCTACGTCCACTGATCCATTCATCTTCTCAACTGCTTTCCACCATCTATGGCCCACATAACTCCACTCACCACCTGATCTCCCACTGGGCATCCTTGAACTCCATGCTTTGGGTGCGGGGGAATTTGGTGTGAGCAGGCAGAGTAACTGGGGCAAACTCCTTGGGCCAAGTTCTGCCCACTCTCATGTTCTTTGAAGCCCCAGTGAAATCAATAGGGTGGTGTAACTATTGGACCAAAGACCTCCAGAGTTGAAGTATGTTTCTAGATCTTGAGCTGAAGGACTAAGCTTCCCCTGTGAGAGCAGTAGCAGACTCTCATCCTCTGTAAGTCAAGCACAACGAGGGATGCATAATACACACTGAACAGTGGATTACAGTTGCTCTGGTGCACCTGAGAAACAAATCTGGCCCCATTGTCAGAGCTAAACCCTGTGGTTGACGTATGTTACACAGGAGGTGTGAGTTGGCCAGAAAACAGGTGAACGGACCTGATGCTGATCCCACTGAAGACAAATACCCCAAAGGTCAGTGTGAAGCTGTGTCTATATTAACATAGTCTGAAGCCAGTGGGAGAGGGCTGCGTAGGGTTGTAGGCAGAAGTGAATCACCCAAAGGTCAGGGTACTGTTAGGGATAACACTGCTTTCCTTCTTCTCAGAAAGTTCCTGGGTCAGTGTTGGAAGAAAGTGACACTTTCTGTGATTTATTACCAGGGATGCATGATTTTCCGTGGGCACAGGACTGGGCTCAATCCTAAATGCTGTAAGTCATAAGGCAGAGTAACTTGCCCCACTTTATAATATGAGGGGGGTTACAATGGCTGCAAAGTTATACCTGCACTGCTGGAACCTTCTGTTGCTAAATCAGCCAAATTTCTCCTGGAGAACAGCTGTGATTCATTGGGTAGAGCATAGTGTGCAATCAGGAGCCTTGGGTTCTGTTGCCAGCTCTGTCAGTGACTTACAGCAGGGCCTTGGGCAAGGCATTTAATCACCTTGCCGCGGATTTCCTGTCTGTAAAGCAGGATGCTTACCTTAAATGCTTACCTGCCGTTGCAAAGTGATTTGACAGGGGTCTATGAATGCAGAGTGTAATACAAGCATAGCCCACCATCATTCTGAAGGTTTAAGAAGTAGTTCCCACGACAGCCTTGTGTGCTGGGCAGGTGGTGCACAGCTGTGTTGGAGACCAGGACCGAAGGGCATCCAATGCACTGAATCAACAGTTTGTGGAGAGACTTTAGGTAGCAATGCCTCCATGTAGAGACATTAATCTGCTCCAGCTTTGCTGCCTCAGCTCACCAGCACGCAGAGGCAGCAGGCTGATGAACTAAGTAGCTCTTCACAAAGGTGCCAGCACATCAAAGACTTCCTATGTAACTGCTGCATTGGTGCCCTGGGGAGCTAAGACGACAGTGCTGTGGAGCCCTTGCTTCACAAGTTCCCCCCAACCCATGTCGCCCACACAATTCTGTTTTGTCCTCTACAAAAAGGATGATCAGATGTCCTGATTTTATAGGGACAGTCCCGATATTCAGGGCTTTGTCTTATATAGGTGCCTATTACCTCCCACCCCATCCCAACTTTTCACACTTGCTAGCTGGTCACCCTATCTACAAAGCCCCACAATCTACCCATGCCTTTTCTCCCACCAGTCTCCTCCCCATCTTCCCAGAGCTGCTGAACTCTACAACAATCTAGAACAATAGTCAAGCAATGTAGTAAGAAAGGTCACTCTGTCCGTACATATATTCTGTGTCTTAAATCTGTAAAACATATTGTCATTTTTTAAATATATGGCTACAGGGGATGAAATCCTGGCCCCACTGAAGTTAATGAGAGATTTGCCATTGACTTCATTGGGGTCAGGATTTCACCCAAGAAGCCAATGTGTGAGATTGTGTCTGGCCCTGCCTGGGTGTACCAGGGACAAGAGGGTTTAAGCCAACATGAGGGTTAGATACTGTTATTATTGTTTATTAATTGTCTTGCAATAGGACTTAGAGATCCTAGCTCCATTGTGCTAGACACTGTCCTCACACCTGGAATGACAAGTCAGTTTTTGACCCAAAGAGCGTATGGTATCATCAACACCAAGCATTCAAAACTCATGAATCAGGCCCCCAAAATCACAAGATTGGCTTAAAATCATGAGATGTGGTGTTTTTTTAATGCTGGGTTCTTTTTGTTTGCCTTCTGGCATTCAGACCTTTAGGGTTCATGTTTTCAAGCTTTTATCTACAATCATGAGGGCTGAAGACTTACTTCTTTTATTAAATAAAAACTAAGTCTCTCACATAATCACAGGACTCCAGGAGCTGGGGCTTTAAGACAAACACTAATTTCATAAGACTTATGATAAAATCATGAGCCTTGGCCATACTGAGAGTCATTCTAAATACAAGATGAGACAGTAGGTGTCTAGAATAAATCTCTCTGTGTTTCAGTCCCTAGCCGCAAAATGGGGATAATAGCACTTCTGAATATCTCAGGGCTCTTATGAAGATAAATGCATTAATGGTAGGGAGATGCATAACTACTATGGTAGTGGGGGGCCATTTAAGTAGCCTTGATAGATGTATATACTCCTGGGAGCTCAGGGTGATTAAACCTCCCTACTGCATGAACTCCCTAAGGTATTTGAGCAATGTACCTCTGTACAACTCCCCATGTGGGGTTGAGACTTTGTGCCACAATCTAGCCTTGTTATCTTTAACATAATCTGTACAAATTACAAGAATGGTTAGTTTCATTGTATTCAATGCGTATTTAAAATACTGAATATACTTTCTATGTATTTTGAACAATATTAATAGTTCTTTATATGTATCTTTAAGGGTTGTGGGTGGGGTTTTTTCGGTCTTTTTAAAAATTTCAAAAGTGCAGTGGAATTTATGAATTATGTTAAGAGACCAAGCAGATAAATCAAATGTTCAATACTTCTATAATTTTAATTTTGTTTTTCCGCCAAGTCTAGCTATCAGTGATCCCTCTTGAAGAAATAGCACTTCTGGCATAATGTTATGCCAGACACCTTTGCTCAAAAGCTGTCATTTGTTAAAGCACAGTTGTCAGAGTTAATTGTTCACTGTTGCCTTGGAATGTGTATTTCCTGATGAGAATAAAAGCACAAGTTTACTTTTGACAGCTTTTATTGTACAATCAGTGATAGCCATCATAAATCCTCCTCAGCTATCATGAATAAGAACTAATTATATAATGAGATTGCCCATGTGCCATCAAGGCAGTGTCACTGCAATGCACTTCATTCTGAGTGACCCAAACAGCTGATTCACTGTCTGCAACATGCTCATGTGGGTAGAAATATAGTTTAATATTTTGGAAGTTTTGAGTTTTTTCCCAGTGCGTTTAGCACCAGGATAAGATGCCAGTCAGCCAGCCCTGCAGAATGGAAGCCTCTGTCTATCTACAGAACAGGTACATATAAGCAAGCTTCCCCACACCCTTCCACCATATGCCTCAAGCCTGTTCTAGAAGGACCATCTGTAGGGGTGAGAGAGTAATTCACTTTTCATGGCCCAAGCAGCCCCTGGTGTCGTCATTAAGACACTCAGCGAGGGTGCCATATGTTGAAACTACTTCTAAGTGTTAAAAATGTATTGGGTGAAAACTCAACAGTGAAATAATGATCTGAAAAAGCTTTAACAATCTATTACTGCCACTTTCTTGGAAGTTCCCCCCAGTGGAATAGTGTATCTTACCTACACAAAGTTTCATATACCAGGAATGTGTTGCTATATCTAATGTAAATGTTACAGTAGAATAGTACAGTGAAGGTGTAATTCTGAGGGCCAAATTGCTCTTAAAGGGGCAGCCATTGGGAAGGGTGGCATGGTGAGAAATGCACCAGCCCCAGAGGAATTCTTGGACAGAATACGCCCTTAGACTTTTAACATATAGCAGTGTGCAGGCAAAATTAATATGGAGAGAAAACAATAACAATCATTTGTTGAAAAAGAAATGCAAATCTTGGCTCTGCTGATTTTCTTCCTCTTCCTTATTCTCACGTTGCAAGTACATTTTCATAGAGAAACACCTCCAAAATTATTCCACTTTTCTGAGTATTCTAATCCACATGAAAATCTCTTAATAGATGACTCATTTTAAGTATTCAGTCCATGATTAACCAATGAGTGTAATATAATTAGGAACATTCGCCATCAGGGATTTTATGGTTCATCACGATTTTACATTCAACATTTTGTATTATGACAAAATATGTACAAAAGCCAATATTAAACTCTCATCTCTCTTGTCAATAATAACTGAATTAAAGTTACCAATACAAGTCTGAGTTAATGGCAGTAGCTACATATCAGAGTGCAATTAGAAAACTAAAATTCTACTTCATGTAAACATTCCCAGCCAGCTCTGAGAATCACTAGAGTGCACTAGGAACACACCTGTGCCTAAATGAGTGGCAAACTCCTGACTATATATACTGGCATTATATCACCTGGGGATTTCCATGTTTCAGGAAAACTCCAGCTCTCTTCCTGTGTCATCAAAGTAGTGCAAAGGGACCAGAGCCAGCACCACAGTCTGGTCCCAAGTCTTCAGTTTCATATAGTTACTCCTGAATCTGAATATCATGACTGCAAAACGAAAGCAAAAAAGAAGTATAAGACAGCTCTAATGTTTTACAGTACCACAATACATGTGCTTGGAAATGGTATGCTACAGGAAGTCACTTTCATCTTCAGAAACTACCGTCAGCAGATTCTACTTATTTTGAGATCTTTCTGTCTGGCTCTATCTCAGTGTCCAGGATCTGGCCTGGGGGCCACTTGTAGACTTTGAGGGTGACTTGTGCAAAGAAGAAAATTTGTATTTGATTCTGAACTGAAATGTGTTCCTGGAGCTGTGCCCGGTGATTTTTAAATGGAAGAGTTGAAATCGGCTCTGTTGCTGCCTCTTCCCCAGCTGCCTACTACCACTTCTCCTGAAGCCTCAGGAGTAGCTCTGGTGTGAGCTGGAAGTGCTCTGAGCAGCTGCTATCCCTTGCCTGTTGCAGCTGCTCAGCAACATCCCTACTGGCTACCTACTGCAACACTGTAGTTCTGGCTCTTCCATTGCCTGCTTCCCTGCCAGTCTCTGGGAGCTCCAGAGAGAACAGGAGAGAAGCTCAACTGGCTGTGAGGCTAACGGGGTGTCTAGCAATGGAATGCTGCCCTCCCTCACGTAACCAGACAGGCAGCCTGAGAGAGAGGGAAAAGGGGAGATGCTGACAACTGTAACTGATTAGGTCTCCCTAATTGATTATCCCTGCCCTGGGAGAGTTCAGAGCACCCTATGGGCTACTGTAACGTGTGCCATTTTGCAACAGCCTTCTAAGGGCCTCATTCCTGCTGGGGATAGCCAGAGTACAGCTGTTTCAGCCACTTCCCCTTCCTCCCCCCACACTCCCCCTTGTGTGCCAGGAAGGAAGTGAAGAATGGGCTACAGCTCTTCCCTTTGTATTCTCTACACTGGGGGATCCCCAGCAGGAGACCACCTCTGCTGTGCAAAGGAGTGGAGCAGGGCTGAGAATCTGATCCAAAATATTGATTGTGGCCCCCTTGACCTTTCTGAAACAATATGTTTGGCCCTCAGGCTGAAGAAGTTGGAAACCAGTGGGGGCACTGTGTTTGTGTGTGAGTACAGTTGCTGCACCTAAAAATATCATCATCTCCTTTCATTTATCTATTAGTGCCACAGCAAGGGTTTGTGGTAACATACATAGTGTTGGTATACACATTTATTCTATATAGTACCATAGGTGCTGGAACAATTTTTATAGTGGAGGTGCTGAAAGCCATTGAACAAAACTGTAAGCCATGTATATGAGGAAACCACTTCAAACCAGAAGGTGCTGCTGCTAGCCAAGCACCCCTAGTTCCAGCACCTATTGATAGTACTCTTTCCAGTATATTCACATACTCTTTTTCAGTATCATACACAGTTAAAGAATGATTTAAGCAAATATCGTATGTTTCACTCTACATTACTGGTGCAAAGTCTGCAGTCTGCATGGTCAGGATCACTTGCACACTGAAGGAGCTGAACTGGCCTGTGATAAGACAAAAAATAAACCCAAACATTAGCAGCTGTTCTGGATGTATGGTGTCATAACTCTGTTGATCAATAAAAACAGTTATCAAGTGCCACATGGAAGTCAAAGTACACATTGCATAGTTCTGAATCCATTGGATCTCCTTTCTTAAGATGATATAAATTACTACAGAGACACAACTGGGACGTTTTCTCCTTACTGCAGTCTTAAACCCTTGCTATTTTTTCAGTAACACAGCTAAATAAATTTCAAACATACTTAGACTTGTAGGTCTGAAATTTCTTCACTGAACCAGTTTTTTGAGTTATTACCAGAACATCAGCATTGCTCCACTGAAGCCAATGTAAATGGAGCTATGCTGATTTACATCAGCTGTACATCTGGCTATAGCAATAGCACTAGTGCTATACTTGCTATAGCCAGATGTACAGCTGATGTAAATCAGCATAGCTTCATTTACAAATTGCTATAGCCAGATGTACAGCTGATGTAAATCAGCATAGCTCCATTTACATTGGCTTCAGTGGGGCAATGCTGATTGCCAGCAGCTGAAGATCTGGCCTGAAGAGTTTTACTATACATAGAAAATACTACTTCTTGCCCCCATTTAATCTAAAATGATCTAGTTAACTCTCAATGTTGCTTTGGGCAGTTGATTATTATTTGTTGTATTATTGATTGAACTCTGACAGAAACCCTAAATCATTATTGTCGTCCATGTTGGAGTGCCATTTATGTAACCCCATGTAGTGAGCATGTTACAGGTCGTCCTATCGGCAAAGGCTCTGAGTTGTTACAGCCCCCAACTACAGATCTTTAGCTCCAGACGTTCCAGATTCAATCCCCAGTGTTGGCCAGGTTATATTTACATGAGAACAAAGTGGATGCAAAATACTAAGACTCTGGTTTGGCAGCATTTTCTGTCACATTAGTATAAATGACTCCACAACGTGCAGGTGGCTCATGAATCAGGCTCAGTAATGCGTATTACAAAGAAGAAGAAATGGCTTTGTCTTCTAGGAGGTTAAAATCTTAGTGCCAGATGGTGCATTTGTCCAGTCATTCTCGTTTGCAGGCCAACTTTTCACGCAGTTAAAGGTGACTAAAAATGAAATTATAAAACTCCAAATAGTTTATTAAAATGTTTGTTTACTCAGGAAATATTCTTATCAACATACGAGTTCCTCTCTAAGAAAAGCTGTTCTCCATAAATATGATTATTATTGTTGCTAGTTAACAACTTCACTGCCAGGACAGCAGTGTCACTATTGAAACTTATTTCCTTCGTTTGGATGACTCTGGATCAATATTAGAGAGTCTCAGCCGCTCCTTTTTCCCCCACCATCACCATGAGCCCCTGAAAATGGGCACTAGATTATTTCAATATTCTTCATCCTGGCACCTGGAAGCGATGCCCTATAATGCCATTCCTTGCCAGAAGCCAGTTTGATGCATGTTGGACTCTTGAAAGAACTGCCTATAATTCTTTCTCAAGCTCATGATGGCCATAAGTCTGAGGGGAGGATCAGTACAGGAAGAGAAACCTTAGGACCCCTGATCCATTCCCACCCTCATATGCACACACTGCAAACAGGCGGTTGTGTCTGCAAGAGACGTGACAGGTGGCTCCCAGAAAATCTCCCACCTTCCCTGCCTAATTCCATTGTGGCCCTTAATGTAGCTGGTTGAAAGCAGATGCAATATTCAGGCAGCAGCCTGCTGGTCCAGCCTTGTCTCCTCTGGTCACATTGTTCTCAACTCAGCCTTGGGGGTGCCCATGGATTCCTGCCCCCAGCATGCAGCCTTCTGCTGAGTGAGGGAATGGGGATGGCAATCATAATAATGAATAATATTGGCATTTCCCACCATTATCTCTCAGGCAAACCCTCACCAAATAGATGGGCTATACTGCAAGTCCAGAAGGTCAAGCAGCAACGAAAGAAGCAAATTCCAGAGTCAGACCCTAGCCACTGAAAATGCAGATGAAATCTAGGCATTATGACAAGTGGGAGAACATCTCTTTTTCTCAACTGCCATTGCAGAGCGTTAGGAGAGGGATTGACTTTAGTAGCTAGGACTGAACCACAGAGGATTTGAAAGATAAACACCAGCAGCTTGAACTTGCCTAGAAGTGGATAGGAAAGTAGGGCAGTCTCTGGAGCAGTGGTGTAACATTCTGAGTACTATTATGACATCAAACTTATGCCACTGATGTCATTTTCGCAACACCCACTGACACATTAGCATGATAAAACATGATCTATTTTCTTTAAAAAATATTTTGATTTGGAGGGAAACAGCCTCATTTCATACAAGTAGACTCCAACTCAAACCCAAAACAAATAATTACCTATAATTGTCCTCACAGGAGACACTCAAGGCTCGTTCTTCTAAGATGCTTTTTAACCTTGTTATGGAGGGACCCATGCAGGACTCGCTGAAAACAAAAACCTCAGGCTGTTACTTGTGTCCTGCATGTGGGTGAAGCTCATAGTTAGCAGACACAGGTGGATTCCACACTCTGCTGCCTCATGCTGTCTGACCGCACATACTGGTAAATGTATCTACAGGGCAAAGACATAATTTTAGATCTCACTCCTGCCAGTTAATCTGTGCAGAGGAACCCCAGTGCCCCTGTGAAGTCCAGTGGTTTTGATAGAGCTCTGTGTGGTGTTGGGGGCTTCCCACATGGATCAAGGCCTTACTGAGTAGAATCCTAGGGTGACCATCACCCTATCATGCAAAAAGTCTTTAGATGGGGAGCTAACTGAGTTGTGAGAAATAATTCAATCCCCTACACACAGGCAGGGCATGGGGCTGCAGAACTTCCCCATCCACAGCTGCTATTCCAGACCCTGTGCCCTACAGCCTGTATGGGCTGACCTAAGGCTCATTGAAGTCAATGGAAAGCAATGTGATCAGGTCCTATGTGGGTACAAGGGGGAAGGGAGACTGGCCACATAGTCCTGGATGTAGGTCCTTATTCCAGACCCAGACCCCTTTCCCACATTCCACCTGCAGCTCTCTCTGTGTATCCCTTCCAAAGAGTTTAAGTTGTGTGGAGGGCCTTGTGCTGCTCCTCTCCCCCTGTATAAATAAATTCCATTGCTAGTTGTTAAATGCTATCTAACACCAGATCTGGTGCTAATTTCCAGTGTGATATATTCAGAGCACCCTGGTGCATACAACACAAGGCAAAACTGTAACAAAAACAAAATAGATGTCTGAGTTGGTCCACAAAATACACAAGTGCAGCTACAAGTGAACATTTTTTCCCCTCACAAACCATGTAATCAGACATCCAAGTGCTTATCTGCACACTTGTCAATATATGTTTGGCAGGCAGTTACCGATTTGTACATGCGTCTGTATATTTTGCAGGCATAACTTAGAGGTCTGTTTTATCAAATTTGGTACATAAGGAATTCAGAATTCATAGATTTTAAGGCCAGTTTGGCCTGTTATGATCATTTAGCCTGGCCTCTTGCATAGCACAGGCCATAGAATATCATTCAGCAGTCCCTGCACCAAGTCCATGACCTCAGGGTGATTTTTCCATTTGTTAAAACTGGAAAAAATAGAGAAACCTGGTTTTCTTATGTGAGTCCTATGAATCATTTGGGAGCTAACTAGACCAAAATATTTGCAACTAACACAGCTATTATTGCAGCAAAGCACAGAGAATGCAGGGACTAGAGCAGCCAGGAAGGAAAAGGGGAGAAGCAAAAGCAAGTGTTGGTGCTGGTGCCTCACACATTCCCTGTCTGTAGCAGCATGGTCAGCCCTCCTGCTCCTTTAAGGCTCCAGTGATGTGGGAAGGAAGATAGTGGTAGGTGAGAGAGAGAAACAGGTGAGACAGTGCCGCCTAGTGGGAGGAGATTCAAACTACTGTATAACCAAAAAACATCAATTCCCGTGGTCCAGCATGTGCGACTGATCAGTGAGGTAGCAGGTCATTGGGGCAATGCAGGACAGCAGGATAAAACAGGATAAAATCCTCCTCCTTCACCAGACTTTTCTGAAGTTGTGGGCTGACACAACATGTGATGTGAATCAAATCAACATTCAGAGCTGACATGCCAGAGATGTTAACTGGAGAGCAAAGCATAAACTGCTGTGAGGCTGCTAGAGCAGGACCTGGCAAGTGGAGCTCCAGAGAGAGAGAGCAGGCTGTCAGAGCACAAGGTAAGAGCGGCTCTGTCTCCGCTGTGAAGGGAAATGAGGGTCATTCTGCTGCTGGGGATGTCTCAGGGAAAAGGGAGCAAGAGCCATGCTGTCCTCAAGTGAGTGTGGACCGTGACCAGTACAAGAGGTGGGGCCATTCTGGGAGGCTGTGTCGCTCTCAGTGGTCATCAAGCAGTTAACTGGGTGACTGAAAGTATTACGGGATGGAGCCATGCTCCACTCCCTCCTTCACTTCCTGTTTGGTCAGTAGGTGGGAGAGTCCCCTGCCTCCTCCCCTTGTTGTGAGTGACGCTGCTGAGTAAAAGCAGCAAGTTTCCAGCCTGCAGTCCTGTGAGTAGACTTGTTTTTGTTGCACTGAGTGGTACCTTTACAAAGCGGGAGGTGGGGGGAACAGACAGCAGCAGCAGCAGTCCTGGGAGGGGTGAAGGGTGTGTGTAAGGAGGGGTCAGGGCAGGTGTAGAGATATGCTGTTGTGGTTTATGCAGTGCTTAATTTGTAAGGAAAGAGGTGCTGGGACTCAAGCAATTAGGTGCCAGGGCTCAAGCCTTTTTTTACATTCATAACTAATGCAGGAAGCCCAGAGGTGCTGGGGCAATGAACTGCCAAGCCAGAGATGCTGGGGCTCAGCCCTGGCACAGATTAAGCACTGGGTTTAGGGGGTCACAAGAGCCTCTACAGAATTTGTTGTCTGTTGTGTGTGTCACTTGTCCCTTCAGGTGTCTGGTTTTTGACCTGAAAAGTCCAGCTGAAAAGGGAGCCTGGCAGTGTCTAGTCAGCAGTCCAGTTGCCATGGGCAGGGGATGGCACCAGGTCATCAACCCGCAACAGCCATGGGCATAATTGGGGGGGGGGGCATTGCCCCCCCAGTTTCCCACCACCCCTGATTTCTGTGAGTGCTGAGAAGGGCTTGCTCTGTGCAGCTGGTGGGGGTGGTGGCTCTGTCCTTCCCACACTGCGCTGGCCCGCTCAGCCCCTCTCCATGGCTGAGGCTGGCAGCTCTGGGACACTGCCTCCTGGGTGCCCATTGTCATCCTCTTCTATGTGTGCTGGGTCCTGTGTCTGTACAATGGTGAGTGCCTGTGGAGGGGCAGGGCAAGGGGGTGGAGGAAGAGGCAGTGGGGAAGGAAGGGGGATAGGATAGGGCAGGGGGAAGAGGCGGGACAGGAACAGGCCTTGGGAGGAAGAGGCAGGGTGGGGCCTTGGGGATCCAGTTATCAGCATTTAGAAAGGTGGCAACCCCACTTCTCATGCTTTGATTGTAGAAATCTGGATGTTTTGGGCTCTCTTAAAATAATGTTTATCTTGCTTTGGGTCTCAGCCTTTTGTGACGAGATGAATTGTCAGAACACTTTCTGCTTATTCCCTTATCAAGGGAGAATTCCCATTCACATCTGCCACTTGATGGCCAGACACTCTAGAGGACTTAAGTAATAAACAGAGGTCCTCAACTGGTGGAAGGGCTTCCAGGGCTAAATTCTAATCTCAGTACTACTGGTGCAAACCAGGAGTAATTAAGTGAAGTAAATGGAATTACCCTGTATTTACACTAGTGCAATTGAGATCAGGGGGTCAGACCTAGCCACATTGCAGGCATGTGTTGTGCCAGTGCATCCGTGCAAGGTTGCTCTAAGTGCAAGGTGCATTTCTTTGACTGCCTTCTCTAACATAAACATACAAGAATATGTGTGTGTGTGTGGGTGTAATATAAAATTAAAATTCCAAAACAAAGCACTCTGTTGTACATACTTTTCCCCCTGATGTCGAGAGATGAGATGTGTGACAGATATTAGTCATGTTACTTAATGCCCTATTGAAAGGCACTTAGATACTATGGTGATGAGCACTTTATAAAACCTATATAGAATAGAAATTCTCTGGTGGCTTATGGTCACTGTCTGGTATGAATAGTTAAAAATAAACATTTAAATTGTGGTTCTATTATTAAAAATTACTTCGCAAAACCTGGCTTCATGGTTGCTCTGCATTGATCTCCTCTCACAGAGTTTCCATGTAAAAAGATGTTTTCCAACTGCACTGCTTTGCAAACTCTGCCAAGCTGTGTTCTTTGTCTGAGCACTACACAGATCTATAGCGCCTCAGCATGATTGCACAGATATAAAGGACTACAGAATTTGAAGGCAATGGGATTGCAGAGATCCCTGCAATTGGTTTATAGTTAACGGAAAGGAAACAATTTAGCTCTTCCTGAGTTGTACTGATTGGCTCAGCAGAGCTGGCAGTAATAATAATAATAATTAATTAAAAAGTGGTAAAAATCCATTAAAGTAAACAGTTAATTGCATGCAAGGAGCAGATTTGATGCATAAGACAGTGTTATTTTTAGTCATATGTCAGAATTGAACTGCACTTTAAGTTATATAAACAAAGCATCACACATTATTTTGTGCTAGCAGACTTTACCTTTGAGGTCCACCGATGTTATGCATGAGCCAAATCTGCACTGTCGAAACTTTGTCTGGGTCTAAGTTAAAGATCTCAATACTTCCAAAAATGCTGTAAGAATGGGAGCACAAAAAAGCAACACACATCTTAGCATTTGAACAAGATGAACAAAGTATGTTTTCCAGTCACAACTACATACCCATATGAGTTATCATCATATGCATGGCAACAACATGTAATTTTCTCATGGGACTTTCATGGAATATTTAATTTGTGGTAAAGGAATTTCCCCCCATTTGCATTCAGCTCTATTGAGAAATTTTGGAGATGTTTGCAGAAAGAAAAATTTTGAGGTTCTTTCATTCCTAATGATTTGTCTCTTCTTTTGATTACATCAGTGCCTGCTGCTGCTAAAGGCAAAAAAAATCTTTCTACTTGTGCTGACCACCGATTTCTTCATCCCTCAGAGTTAGCCAGAGGCAGCACCTCCTGCCAGTCACTGAAAGTATGAACTATCTCTGTGGGGACATAACCTAAGTCCACTCAGAGAGTAGCTATATGTGTTGGTTATTTGAGTATAACATAGTGAAGGAGTCCACTCTGGGCTTACTGCACAAAGTCCTTTGGATTGTGGCCATTTTCAGAAAAAATCCAAATCAAATGCATCAGAAGCTGCTTTCAGCACATATTGTTATATAATATAATGAGCCAGATCCTCTGCAGGTGTACATTGACATAGCTCCATAGATGTCAACAGAGCAACACTGATTTAGCAAAGCTGAAGAAGATCTGGAGGGAGGGAGAGAGAGAGAGGGTTTTTTTTTTTTTAACAAATAAGGCCCCAGTCTTGCACTGGGGTTTACTATTGCAGACACCTGCACCAGTACACAGTCGCTAAGTGAATAGTAAACAGATCTACAGGCAGTGACAGATTGGGTAGATACCTGCTATTTATGAATGCTCCAGCATCTATCGATCCATTGAGCATCACTTGAACCACACCACATGCTCTTTCTGCAAACTAAACAAAGCAAAGGTACATTGTACTTTAGCATTACATGAACCAGAGGGCCAGATTCTTAGCTAGTGTAATACATGCACAGTTTAAAAAATACCCATGATTTACTTAAAACACCCACTTTTTGTTGTTGTTGTTGCTTTTTGCTGTTACCCTACAAAAATGATTGCAGTGGCACTGCTCAGCATGGGGAAGGGTGGTGGAATCTCACCCTGACACCTTGTCTGTTTAGGCAATTAATCCAACTAGAAACATCAGCTACAAATGTCAGAGAGACAAGGTGGGTGAGGTAATATCTTTTATTGAACCAACTTCTGTTGGTGAGAGAGGCAAGCTTACACAGAGCTCTTCTTCAGGTACAAATGGTTTTTTCCTTGAAACTAAAGGGAATCCCTCCTTTAATTTTTGCTTCCTAAACAAGTACATGGACTCTGCATCTTCTTGGAGCAGTTTGCTTAATTCTAAAGAAGAAGCTGATCTTTATGTTACTTTCAAGGTCTAAGTGTATGTAGCTGAATTTTACCAGGCCTACCTTCCTGTTTTACCTACTCCCGTCCTGCCAAAGACTGAAGAGGATACTTCAAGGGAAGCTGCTTCTTAACATCAGTTGTGTCTAGTTGTGCTGGCCAACCCAAGGGACAATAGTTAAAGCTACTAGAACTGCACCGAGAGAGCTTCAGAAGGTGGAAGAAGATGTCTAACTTCATAGAAAGCCTTTAGTAAAGATTGTTCCAAGAAGGGTCCTCTCCTGGATCCATCAGTGGGAGTTCTGCTGTGAACAGGAGTGTTCTTGGTGTGAACTCAGTTAATGGGAGTATTAGTGAAAGGAGGGTTGTCATTAGCAGAAAGGTGATGACAAAGTGGCTTTATATTACCTTTGATTTAGTCAGATGAACCCTAACAGAACAGAGTTAAATAAGCATTCTGTAAAGTCTTGATTCAACAAGGTACGGAAGCACATGCATAACTTTCAAGCATGTGATGTCCCCCTTAAATCAGTGGGACTACTCAAATTAGGCACCTACCTAAGCACCTTGCCGAAATCAGGGCTTCAAAGAGGAGCTCTTCTCATTGTATTTAAAAGGTACAAGGAGGCTCTCATTCTCTCAGCTGCGTTCCACAGAGGTTTCCAGCATGCTTTTAGCATTCACAGGTTAAAAAGCCATTGGTTTTAGCAATTGTGATCTTGTGCATTGAATGAGGGAATGATTCTTCTGATTATATTATGGTTAGTGAATGTTTGTTAAGCACTAACTGTGTGCGTGGTGCCGTTTGACAGGAATATCAAGATGATCGCCGATGGAGGGACCCATTCAAGTAAGAATAAGAATGCCCAAATTATTGTGACATTAAATGTGGCATGAAACACGAGACTTTAGTGAAAGTCTTGGGAAACCTGTATTTCCAAAAACACATGGCACAACTTTCAATTCTTAATAGTCTAAAAGGTGTTTGAATCTGACCCATTCAATGTCTTTGGTTAAACCTGAGAGGAAAATGGCATTTCAGGTAATTTGTGGCATAACTCCTAATAATTTGGGAGGAATTCACATCAGGCCACTGAGACATTCAAACTGTGTTCCAAGGTTTGACACTTTTTCCTTTCCTATATTTCTTTCATTGTTATAAACATGAATATTTTGATTAAAATTATTGTTCCAGGATGTAATTGGACATGATAAAAATATAGGGGGGAAAAAAGGGTACTGGCCATTAAAGTAGGGAGTCATGGTTAAAAGTAAGTCCTCAATCCTCAAATTTGATCTGTTTCGGCAGACTTCTATGTCTGCACAGTGTCCCTTTGAAGTCAATACAGCTTGCAGAGACTCAGGGATTCACATGCATGGATTTGGTTGTGGCATTGAAGCCTTTGTTTTCTAGCCAATGGAACAGACATCCCAGACAAATTTGGATGCTCAATGTTTTACTCCCAGATTTCCACGTTCTGGGGGAAACCCTGGCCCCACAAGTCTATGGGAGTTTTGCCATTGACTTCCCTGGGGCCAAGATTTTACCATCTTTCAACATCTCCCAACCCCCAAAGGCTGAATTAATTCTAACTGTAATCATGGACAGTTGCTATATAAGCCTTACCATCTTGGATGCCATTTTCCAGTACACAGAGCTAGGGTTGCTCTCACATTCACTCCATTTTGGACAAGATTTATAGTTAATTCCTAAAATAAATGCAAAAATAAATATCCAAGATTAAAGAAGAAATTGTCAGACACGTTAATGCTGCCTCCAGTGCTGAATAAGAAGGGCAAAAAGAAACATTGCATCCCATCCCAGCAACAGGCTGAGGTGAAAAGTGTTACAGCTGATGCAGTAGTCATGATGCAGTAAGGGGGAGATTAATTTGAAGGTGTTTGGAAGACCGTGTTTCACGGAGGCATTTACAGTCCCCTTATGCAAATGATTGCAGCAATGTTGATCCTGGTCAGGCGGAGCAGGGAGAACGTGCACTTATTGATGTGACAAACAGGGTGGGTCTTAGCGGATGCTCACTGAGCATGCTCAGAAATGACTTTTCCCACATAACTTTTAAAATTTTATTTTGTTTTCTATAATTTTCCCTCAAATTTGGGGATAAATTGTGACATTTCTACTCATTATTAGGCCTTATATTTACAGGGGATTCCAGTGATGTCAGGAGGACTCTGTGCAAGTGCGGGAGTCTGCCTGAATGGAGCTTATTGCAGGATTGGAGCTTTATTCTGCAAATAGCCCCACTGGAATTGCAATACGTTGCTGATTAATGTAAATAAGGGTGGCAGTACCTGGTGCTTAGCTAGATGTGAGTGCCAGTCACATGCCAAGTTTGATGTCCCTGGACTGAGCTGTTTTTGTGCTGCTGAGAACTAAAAAGTCTTGACAAAGTTATACTGAAAATGGGTGTGTTTTTTCACTTTTCCATAATTCAGGCAGGGCAGAAAGGATCAACAGTTGGTTTGGGCTGACACCAAGAATGGAAAGTATTTCCAAAAGAGATTTTATTTATTTTTAGAAATTTGTTAGTGAAAGAAAACCTGGAGTTACAATGTTCATATTTTTATTGGTTTTTTTTAAAAAAGGAATCCTTACCTGGACTAGAAGGGTTTCCACACCATGAGACTCCGTCAGTCATATAACCCAGCAAAGTGTCCTCCAAAGTGAGGAAACTGTGATTGGTTTTTGTGTAACGATGAACAAGATCATTTGTCTTGCTCCAAAATAGTGACTGTGAGGGAAAGAACAGTGTGTGAGAAATGGCATTGAAATGAGAGCTGGTCAGGAAATGATTTTTTTCTGAAAAAAAGTTTTGATAATGAAAATGGTTTAGTTTTCATTCATATTTCTCAGGTGTTTGTCGAAAGACCAAAACTGAAATATATGGTTCAGTGTGTGTGTGCGTGTGTTTTTAATGAAAACAGAAATTTTCAGCCAAAAAAAAAAATCATTTAATTGAAAAAAATCAATTCTCCATTGAAAAAACATTTTGAAGGAAAAATGTTAATCAGTTCTACTTACTGTAACTCCTCTATTTCTCTGCATGCATTTCAACCACACATGGGATAATGGCTTTTTAACACTGTGTGCCTCTAACTGCATGGCTGCTCTTAGAGAGAGAGTCTCTTCTAAATAGCAATGAAGGTCTCAATGATTTCCCCATCATGGCCCAAAATATTGCCCCTCGAAGCAATACTTTGCAATGATCTTCATCACTGGCTTGTAATGAACAGAATGCCCAGGATTCTCTTGTTCTAATAGAAGCATTTCTGAGAGTAATGTCATCACAAGCCTGAAGTATTTGGGGGTCACTCATGATTTCCATCATTATTATTATTTGTGTTATCACAGTGCCTAGCAGCCCTACTTTTGAACCAGGACCCTGTTGCGCTAGGTGCTTTCCAAACAGAACAAAAACAAAGAGGCTCCTTTGTACTAGGCATGTACAGACAAGCAGTCCCTACCCAAACAGCTCATCACACACAAACATTGTTACCTTGTTACAGGGGATAGGATGACTGGCCAAATCCATTAACGGCTGATAATCTTCTATTGTAATATTACATGGGTTCTTGTAAATAAATGCATTTTTCATTGTTTCCCATATTTTTTGGCAATCCTTGTCTCTGTCGAAAGATTAAAATTTAGTTAATGGGAGATCAACCAAGTGGTCATCCAAAATCATAGTTCTATTTCTATTAGTTGCTGCTGTGTTATTACAAGGAGAGAAAATAAATAGTGGGGGAGAAACGTGCAAAAGGATCACCTCCCACCCACTGCATTTAGGCACTGTGGGCCAGACTGTCCAATGTGCTTAGCTCTCATTTAGGCCCCAAAATAAGTAGCTAGATTTTTTTTTTAACAACAATAAAAACCCTCCGCATATTCGGTATATGTTGGATGCTGAGTAATTTTGCAAATCTGATCACCTCCCCCCCACGTTAGGATTTTTTGCTGCAGCCCATCCCCATAGTCACTGAGAACCTTCCATGTTTCAGCGCCTAAAAGGGAGCTAAGCTCTTTTGAAAATCTGGCCCCAGTTGTAGGTGCTGAGCACTTGAACATCTGGTCCTGAGTTCTTTTGAATATCTGACTCCACACAAAGAGAGGGCCTGATTCTACCATCCTCATTCATGCTGAGTAGTGCTGCGAGTTGTCCCACTGCAGTCAATCGGACTGGACACAAAGTCAGTCACTACTCATCGTGAGCAGCAAGGATGGCGGAATCTAGCCCAGACATTTAACACTTTGTGGTAGAAGGGAATTTGAATGATACTGCCTGTTCAAATATGTAGATCTGCTGATAATCTGAGAATCTGCCTGTAAACTTTCCCAAGAGGAGCCATATGTAGATAATATCTGTAATTTTATCCAACACAACAGGAAGAAACTTTATAAGTATTTTAGGTCCTGATTCTGATCTGACTTACACAAATTTTACACTGATTTTTATATCCATTGACTTCAATGGAGTTACATGAGTTCCTTGATCTCCAACTTTTCAGCATCCTCCCATTGGCAATACTGATTCTGGACTTCTTGTTTGTACTGAAGTCAGGAGTAACTCCACTGAAGTGAATGGAGTTACACTGGTGTAAAACTGATACATTTGGGAGGGAGCACACCAAGTCATCCGTGTCTAACTTTGTTGCTTAAGACATTGGCCCATCAGCTAAGTTATCAGTATGGGAAAGACAAGAAGTGAGTGCTGACAGGTGCTGAGAGTTACTCCTGTATTGCTCAATAGTAATTCATTGCACTCTGCCAGGCTGAGGTCATTTTTCAACATGTAGCCTTGGAGTGAAACTTCTGAGACTTTTGCCAAGCTCTGGTGATATGGTACTTTGTCCCCTTTCTAAATCTTTACCATGTGAGTCTTGATGATACTCTTGAGACTAATCAGCACCATCTGTTCTATTGTGTTTGAGGTAATGAATTAAGCTAATACTTGTGTACAAACATCAACTCACAATTGTTGTCCATCTAGTATATTTTTTCCATGTTGTTCCCTGTAGGTGGAATGCCCTCCTTTCTTTGCTCTGCCAAGCCACTAGCCCCTTCTCATTTAAATTCCTTCTTGAAAACTCACCTCTTCCATGTTGGTCATAATAAGTTAGTCAGTAATAGTCACAATACTATCGCTTTATGTTCTTTTTTTTTATGCAAACACCTGAATTGAATCACCCTGAGGTATGCATGTCTAAACTGAGCAACTGCATAATTGTAATGCTGTGACCTTTATCCTTTCTTGACTCATCACTTCCCCCATTATTTCTCACCATCACTCAGTATGTCCCAGGCAAAAGTTTTTTGAAGAAGGGACTGGTTGTTTTTTTCTCTCACTTCTGTGAAGTGCCTAATACTACTCTGAACAGTATGAAATAATACTGGCTGGTTAACTTGGAAAGGTAACGTTTATTTTAAGGAACTTGCACCAAAGTGAGACTCGCAGTGATTTCCTCAGGAACACACAGAGCCTCATTTCTGTGCTCTCTACTCTAGACAGCACTGCCTCCATACCATTGGAAAAATCTGTATAGTCAGTGCACAGTAAATCGCACAATCTGAGAAAAAACATGGCCAGCAAGGATAGGGGAAGAATCCAAAGAAGAGAGGTATTAGGTCCATGATTCTGTCCTAAGTCAATGATTATTTGGAGAAATGCACTAAATTCTGGGCTAAGCAGCAATAACTTACAATTGGCAGTCCCCATTATACTGTACACTTTGCAGCAGCCTTTGGAGAATACAATGCCATCAAGCAAGCCACTTATCTTCAGTTTCCCCATCTGTAGAATGGGGATAATAGCACTGCACTATGTCCCAGGATAAATACATCAAAGATTACTACGGAAATGCGGGTCATATAAGTACCTTAACTATCTAGAAGATAGATGATGCGCTACAGCTTGCAGATATGATGCTACCTGACTTACATGCAATAGTTCAGGAGGAGGGGGTGAGCCTTGGAGCGGAAGAGTGGACCAGTGCTTTGGAACTAGGCTGCAGAAGAAGGAACAGAGCTTTGAAGTTGAGCAAGAAGAAAAGAACCTAAAATTCACTGGGATGTGTGCACACCCTGCTAAAATTTCCAAGTGTTGCTATTTATGTCCCGGCTTTTCACATTTAGGGGCCTGAAGTTTCAAAAGAAAGTGATTTCATGCTTCTTTGTCTATACCACAAAATCACTACTGTGGTCAACAAGATTGTCAGCCTGACACACAAGCCAGGTTGGAGGCGTTCTGTCAGTGTGGCTCAGTTTGGTAGCTTTGGCTTAATGGTGAATTTTATTCAATACTATGCCTGTCTGTGGTAGATAGCTCAAGTCAATTAGAATTGTTTCTTTTTGTTTGTAAGCACTAAACTTACTTCTAAAATATAAATAAGTAATAATGATTTTTTACTTGAATAGTGCTTTTTATCCAAAGATCTCAAAGTGCTTCCAGTTACAATCCATGGTTATGGGACTGTAAAACTGGGGACACTTTAGAACTTGGAGTCAAAAGAGTGCTTTGGAAGCAATGTATTGATTTGATATTGCATTGTCACATCATGACATAATGTTACAACATGATCACGTTGAATCAGCCCATACTGTTTAAAGGGTAACATTACATAATGGGCATTTGGACTCTTTTTACTGCAGTTGTCAGCTGTTTCATGGAAGAGACTTGTGGGGATAGGATTAAAATATTCTTACATGGAAAAGAACATTTGGATGCCTTGCTATTTCTAACTTGGCGATTCTTTGCCCTTCTATGTGGTCCCTATCTTTTAAAGCTACATCTGAAATCCCTTGTATATCATACAGCGAAGTAAACAGCCATAACGTTCATCAGATTTCAGGGATGGCAGAGTTCAAAAGCAAATGTTTACGATTGCTAAATGAAAATAAAAATGATCAGAAGACCAAAGTTTTGGAGATTCCCACTCTGATTGAGATGAAAACCTGATTTTTATTTCCAAAACAAAGGATTAATAATAGATATAGTACAGAGCATTCCTCTTACCAGACTGTGTCTGTGATCACAATTATTAGAAATGAAACAAAAGCCATCAGGATGATTTGGCATTCTGCCAAAACTTCTTGTTGAGTCATGCATTCAGAGCTTTGATGTGTTCTAATATTTTAAAAGACTAAAGCCAAGTTCTGCTTTCACCTGTGTGTGCAAATCCCACTAATATCAGGCAGAACTGTGATTACCTGGGATCATGTGAGAAGGAGGAGAACTTAGACTGTATTGTAAGTTCTTTGGGGGCAAGGACTGTCTTTTTGTTCTGTGTTCTATGGTACCTAGCATAATAAAGTCCTGGTCCATGAGTGGGACCTTACGGCAATACAAATAATAAGTAATATTGATAATTATAATAACTGAGCCTTAAACATTTAAAATCACTGAAGAGGCAGGATTGAGATTTCCACATTTCTGAAACTTTCCTGCTTTTTTTTCACTGTAAAGCAATCACTACATTGGATGGCAAATAAAAATGAGACACCAGGATGGGTATTTTAGAAACAAGGTCATGTCAATGTTTGTTTAAAAAAAACCTAAACCTTCAATATGCAAATAGAACCATCCAGCTATTAAATGTGTTTCATTTCCACTTCCCCATATACGTAGATCATTTATGTTACAGGATAAGCGAAACTATAAAGCTGAGCAAAAAAAATTTTCATTGGTTTGCTTTGAGAAAGGCTATCTTACTTTGAATCAACTCTCTTATGGAACAGATTCTATGTCAAATCCCAAAAAACTCTGTGTATTACATAGGATCATATTTATAGTTGACACACACAAATCATGTAGCTAAAAATCAAAATTTTTGAAGATCATCTAGATAAATCTCAACTCCTAGAATATCTAGAATTCCTAGTAGTCCTGCTGTTGACATAGACGTTCTGAACTACCCAGGAGTTCTGCAGCCTTCTTTTGTACCACACAGTAGGTAACTGCTGTCTAGTCTGAAAGTCCTCACTGACTAAGATGTGAGAAGATAGAACTAGACACTTGGGACAGGACATAGTTGAAATGGTGAAGAACGGGCACACCAAGAACATTGTAAAATCTACTAAAGATTTAAAACGTGGGCCCTGATTTTGCAGGCCTCTCTCTCTATTAAAACTTGTATAAATGGGCACTTTGACTTACTGTAGGGAGAGAGTCTTTAGATTTTACTGCATAACTTTGTGACTTTGGAGTGGTCTCCTCCATGCCCAGCAGTGACTTCCAGCGATGTGAACAGCTTCTCTTTCCTTTGGCATACTCACTGCTAGCCAAAGGCCAAATTTTATTTTTAATTGTGGTCCCTGGGAGAGGGCTACAAAGTAGCAGCCATAAACAATCCCCACTGTCAGTGGGTGGTTTACTGAAATGTCCAGGGTAGAATATGGGCCTATTGTAGATACGTAACTTTCAGGGCCAGAGCTTCATCTGGTGTAAGTTGATGGAGTGTCTCTGTAGAGGATCTTGCTCTCAGTAAAGTTGTTGTTGTATTTGGTATCACTTGTGGAGGGGGTGGGAGTGATTAATGCTTTATGCTTTGTTTCTTTGGTCCTTTGTGCATGCAGATATCCAACTTGCATTCTCAACCACTGCCATTGGTCACAAAAATTAGAAATGCAGTTGAGCATCTCAGTTATTTGGAAATCTGGCCCTTACAGAGCCATTACTAGGCTTCAGAGTTAATCATGACTTAGATTAATGGGAGTAGTTCATACCTCTCCTAGAACTTTGGTTCACTGTCAGAGATAATTGCACAGCCAGAAGAGCTAGAACCATAATTTTTAAATGAAAGATTGTATCCTAAAAGGTCTTAATCCACCATGGATTTCTAGATCAAATGGACCCCATATGGTCCATGGCCTCTGTTTGTCAACTTTTTATTAATGATTATTATTCATGTTTATTATAGTAATGCCTAAGGGCTACCAAAATGGGCCGTATTGTGCTAGGCACTGTACAAACAGAGTAGTAGACTGTGTCTGCCATGAAAGGCTTACAATCTAAATAGACAGGACAGGCACAGTCTAGGAGAAAGGAGGTAAGACACAAGCACAGTGAACAATATGTCAGCAGACATCACCTTAATACCACAATATTTTTTTGTAAGGAAGGGTATTTAGGAGAGGATCAGCTAAAGGGAAGGGAGACTGGGGAACAGGGCGGGGAAGAAGAGGTTAAGGGGGCAGGTGTGGAGTGAAGCTGAGCTGAGGTGAGGTGAAGGGACGGTGAGAAAGGGAGGGCAGGATCAGACCAAACAGCCAATCAGCACAAGGCAGAGAAAGTCCAGGCAAAACTGTAGAAAATTCTCTGAATGCCCAGAGATCCTGCTTTTTGCTTCTACCAGCTGGAGTTTCTGGCTGGCTACTCTCTGCAGCTTTCCCCGAAGGCCACAAGTTAGGGGGAGGGGAGGCACCACCTGGATCCCAGCGCCCCCAGAGTGTGTGAGGGATTCTGCTGCACAGTTCTGGGTCCAGCAGATGCTAGGGCGAGGGGTGGCCACAGCTGGGGCCAATTTACTCCACCCCCCCAGTGCAGCAATCCTAGCTTTGGCTACTTCTAGTTGTACTGGCTGGAGTCTCACCTTGCTTTTAGGTGCTTGTACTGCTGTGATTGTGGGTTAATAGCAGTCTGTGTTTTATACCAGGTCTGTGTTTATTTTTAAGATTTGGCCTGATGAGTTGGTGTGTCTGGGTGTGAGATGCTGAAAACAATAAAATGCATTTTTAAGTATCACTAGTCCTACATCTTACATCAGAGCACTCCCTAGTCTGCACAGTTGCTGCTGCTTTTTTTCATATGCATTTTTAAACTTTGAATTTGCTTTCACCATTCCTTTCCCCTTTCTGGACCTGCTCTGTCTTGTTATTACTCTGGAGCAGTCTCAAAACCCAACCACCCTATGTATATTTTAGTTTTTTCTATTCTCTATTTCAAAAATTTATCAACGTTAGAGCTGAATTTAAGGTGAACACTGTCACCTTGTGGGAGAAGTGAGGGATCAGCAGGAGATCAAGTACAGAAGGTACAACTAAGCTCTATACTGTATGGAATGTCATATGGAAGTCAAAAAAAACACATTAGAGAACTTTTGCTACATTTTATCTGCAGTGACAATGTATCAGAAAATGGGTAAGTGCACACAACTGTTTATTTATTATTATCAATTTATTATTCATTCTATATGTGTATGATGGTAGCACTTAGAAGCCTCAGTCAGGAGTGGGATGTCATTGTGCTAGGCACTGTACAAATGCACATGAAGAGTGGCAAGCTAGTACATTTTATCATTGAAGATACAAGGAGGCTTATATTGCTTAAGGCTGGTCTACACTGCAGGGTTTTGTCGACAAAAGTCTGCTTTTGTCAACAAAACAGTGGAGGAGTACACATTGAAATGCTCCTCCCACCGATGTAACTCCCCTGCTATGCTGACATCATAAAACCACCTCAACAAGAGGTGTAGGCTTATGTTGGTGTAGACAGGGAGACACAGTGTCAGTGTAGATACTGCTTTCCTTACATCGGCTGTTGGTTATCATTCTTGTCAATTTCATGGCTCCAGCAGAAAACCTGGAGAGCTGAGTGGCTGTATCCCACCCCCAGCCCACAGCGGGGCCAAAAGCCCCAGACAGCTGGACCCTGGCTCCCACTGGGAGTGGAGCAAGAAGCGGGGAGGGGAGACTTTCTGGGCGGCTGGACCCCTGGTCCCAGCAGGGAACTGGGAGGGGAGAAGCCCTGGGTGGCTTCCCCCTGCTCCCAGCGGGTAATGAGGGGTGAGGGGGCAGCCCACCAGGAGCCCAGGAACCTGTGGGGCAGCCGAGCTCCTGGCAGGGAGTTGCCAATGGAGCTGAGAGACCGGACTCCCCACACTGCCCCTCTTAGGTCGGTGGAAATGCTCCTAGTGAGAATGCACACCACCGACCCAAGGAGGGCAGTGTGGACATCAGCCATTGCAGTAATTAATGCAGTGGCTGTAAGTCAACCTAACATAAGTCGGTTTGAAGCCGTTTCCATCATATACAGGGTTTACAGTTTGGTTCAGCGGCTCTCAGCACCCCCACTATACAAATTGTTCCAGCACCTCTGCAGAGAAGTATGAATTCTGGAAATGTTTTTTGGGTGCTGAAAGCTGACTTCTCTTCTTTAGAGAGCTCGGTGTCGTGTGTGTGTGTGTGTGTGTGTAGGATTTGAGCAGATTACAGGCTGTTCTAGTTTGACATTGGTTTATGGTCCCTTAGGCATCACATGGCAATTAAGGATTGGTGTAGCAGAATGGCATTCCACCATGTTACCTTTGCTGGGAGTGTTGACACAGGAGCCGACTCCTCTAGCTTTACTCCAGTGGAAAATTCCCCTCCACCAGGGGAATTCTCTGCTGGCCAGTCTGAATGAGGCAAAATGGCTGGATCATAGATGAGAATCTGGTCATAGGACTTTTCACTGCAAGACCCCAACCACACTGCATCTACAGCAGTGTCATTAGGCCCGTTACAAAACCATTGTCCCCCTAGCTCAGTTACACTGCTGTTTCAACTGGGAGTGCAGATGGGCCTTTAACCATTTCAAAGGCTTTATCATGGTTTTAGAACATGATTACATTCTATCTGAACTGAAACTGGAAGAGTATTTTGCTGTTGTGTAGTTAAGAGGCCCCAAGTGACTGGTGTATCACTGAAGGAGATGGAGGAAGCACATTTAAGTTGGTGTCTCACACCAACAATTATAGTTCAGTTTTAGGAGCATTTAATTTAAAATTAAAAATATAAATATTGGAAAACACTTTCAGTCACTTAGCAAGAACAAACTAGATAGAACTAAATGGTAACTGGAAAGTATTGCAAAATCCAATGCTGATGTGGTGTTGTTGACTTCCCCGTAATGAGTAGGGTTTACAATACACTGATTTTTATATGACTGAAACTCTGCCAGAACTTGGACACATTAGAAATTTGTGTAATAAAAGGAGCGAGTTCTTTGTCACCTGACAGAGTATGTGAACAGGCTAAGAATCAAGAGAACAGACTGTAGGTTTACTACAATTATGAACTAACTGCTTGGTTTTACTTTGCAACACCACAATAAAAATCGGAGACTGCCAGTGTGAAAATAATAGATTGTGTATGTGGTATCTGGCTGTTAATCCCCTTGGAGACTTGAGGGAGCAATGGACTAATAATGGTCTCTACTTAATCAGTATAGAAAAAGGGCACAGGATAAACAAACTGATGTTCTCTCAACTGCTCTTAGTGAAAGGGAACTGATCAAAGGTTTTAACAGAATTCTTGGATTTTTTTCCCATCCATCAGCAATGAGAGTTGAACAGTAACTACACCTAGCCACTTCATAGCCTGTCAGCTTTCACTGAGATGCTTGCATATAATCTGACGCATTGTGACACCACTTATTCCTCAGTGACACTGAACTCTTGCTAATATTTAGTCATTAGTTAGTCTATAGTCATGATTCTCCTTAGACAAAAACCAGACAAACTAAAACTAGTAAGGGAGGGAAGGAAAAAACAAAACAAAAAAAACCCCACTGCCACCACCATGACATATAGCAGAATGATTGGGAGAGGAATAACAGTGGTAAACAAAACCTCTGTGTAATGCTGCAGTGGAAAGTTATGTTGGGCAGCATTTGTTCAAACAAATGGCAGTTGAGATGTCCAATGCATTCATAGCAGATTCCCACACATTGAGTGATCATCTGTCTGGTACCTGGGTTGATTTTGGGCTCGAAGACTGAAGGGAATTTTAAATGATTATACAAAGAGATTAATATGTGAAGATGGGTTAATCCTTGAGCTGTGCAATATATGTAGCACAGCTGAAGCACTGTGGCAGGGTGGACCAGGCCCTGATGCCCCCTGCTGGAGGCCTTGCAGCCCTGCCACACCCCACCCCAGAAAAGGGCAGTGGAGAGGCTCCTCCATACTGCTTAGAGTGGCTATGTGGGACACAGCCAATCAAAAAGGGGCTCCAAAGAGCTGCCAATCAGGGCCCAGAAGGCTAGTATAAGAAAAGCTGCAGGGTCAGCGTGAGATGAGTGCTTTGCTGGAGCTAAAGGAGTGTGAATGATGTGCTTGGCAGCGGAGGGAGCTACAGGACCTTGGACAGAGCAGTGCTGGCAGAGACTGATAGGAACGAGAAGGGGCTCTGGGCTGGTGGCTGTGACTCAACCAAGACAAGGTAACAGAAGACCCTGAAGTAAGGGTGAAGAATGTGCTGGGGCTGTGTGGAAGTGGCCCAGGGAATCATAGCAGCAATGCAGCTTAGTTAAAGAGACATGGTAGACAGCTGCTATCTTTAGGACCTGGAGCAGAGGGTGGGCCTGGGTCCCTTCCCCCAAGCCACTTGGAAAGTGACCTGGACTTTAATGTACCCCAGAAGGGGAACTGAACTCTTTTAGTGGCCCAGCAGGAGAGCTGAGGACTGAGAGGGTGGGACGTTGCCTCCAGGGAGGGAGCTCTAGAGTATGGCTTGATACCAGGGCCAAAGCCATTTTAAAAACTGTGGCACTAATTAAGGCCCTCAGCCCGTGGAGGGCTATAGGGAAAGAAAGGCCAACCAAGGGGTATTGGGATAGCCCCTCTCCCCCGCCCCCCATCAGATTGTTTCCCAGGAAGGGGTTTTTATTTCATATATAGACTGAAGACCCACCACAGACAGAGAGAGTGCAGGCATGTGCACTCGGACAGGGGGTGCTCTCAAGAGGTGAGTGCAACCCCATTACAAGCACTAAAAAAATAATACTTTGAATTTCTATAACGTGTCCTCAGAGGATCTCAAGGCACTTTACCAATTATTAATTAACCTTCACCATTCCACCTTGTGGTGAGTAGATATTATTATACCCATTAGACAGCTGAGGAATCACATGGGAGCCAAAAGGTAATGGCTAGATTCAGGTCTCAATTACACTGCTGTAAATCCATAGTGATTCTGTTTAAGCCAATGGATTTACACCAGTGTAACCAAGCAGAAACTTGCCTGGAAAACTTAGTCATAACTGGACATTTGAGCAAGTATGGCTTATAATTTATTGTATTAATACTCTTTTGTGTAAAATAACTATAGATTAGAATTAATTTGCACCTGTGAGTAAAAGTATGCATTCTTTAGTTACCTGGCCCAGGGTAAAATGCTTTCTGCAACACTCAAACCCCACTCAAGTCCAGGGACCAATAATGTAATGGTTTTGTGAGGTAAATCTGCTGCAAACTGCATAGAAATGGATGAAATTTTCAGTAATGCCTGGACCTGCTCAGAAGTTTGTACTGTGGAAGTGGGGGAAGGAGATGGGTTAGTGGTCAATTGCCTAAAGATCATGTTTAGGTTAATTACTGACTGCCACATAAATTTGTCCATGCTAAAAGGGGAGAAGGTATTTGTATAAAAAGTGTTCACCATTCTCCAGCAGGAGAGGGCAATATGGCAAATAAGAATGACCAGAAGCGTGAGAGACGCATGGATTCTCTTGGTCCCTCTCACATTGGGTGCATAAGCATGTGGGCTCCAGAGACACAAGTCAGGACATAAATACTATGGAAGTGTGCTAGAAAGTTATATCTCTATCATGGCACTGAAATACCTGGAGAGAAGTATTTGATAGTAAGTGTGGATAATGGAGGAAGGGGAAAGGCCAATTACTTACTAAAACACTTAAGAAATGCCCGTGAAAGGACCACTTAGTAAAAAATATATAACAATACTTATCAAGAGCATTCCATCCATAAAGCAAAGGTGAGCCAGTATTACCCCAGTTTACAGATGTGGAAACTAAGCACAGAGCAGTTAAAAGACCTGTCCAAGGTCATACAGTGAGTCAGTGGAACAGCCAAGTAGAGAACCCAAGAGTACTGGGTCCCATCCCGTGCCCTACCTGCTAGTCCATTGTGCCTGGTACAAGATTGAGAAAAACATCACTGAATTTTCATGGAGATTATGTTTCAACAGCAACGTGTCTGAGAGAGAATCAAATGATTGTATCTCCTGGTAAACAAATTTGAATGTTAACAAGAACCAGGATAAAAAATAATACACATACAAGTCAGAACAGATCAGAAAGAAAAAACAGCAAGGGAGACAAATAGATTCACTGTAAAAACCAGTGAAGGGAAAGTATAAGCAATTATGTAGGTAGAAAGATAAGGCAGAGCTATGATGTTTCATATAACGAAGGCCACCTTAGAAACAAAAGTAGGATTTGGCTATCTGAAATGGAGAAATAGTAAAGAACATAAATTACAAACATACCGTAAATCTTCTGTGGAGTTGGATATTTTAACAAACTGTTTAACATTAGGTTAAAAAACACCAGTGACTCCAATAAAGCACACTTGTGAAATTTCATTATACTGAAAGACAAACCAAAAGCAGCCTTTTGACAGATGAGGAAGTTGAGGTGATTGTCAAAGCAGGCAAACCAAAAAATTATTAGTACAGAACCTGAAAGTGTTGTAGACACACCACAGTGCACTTGGACCCTCCCACAAAGAGCTTACAAACTAATTAATACAGTTCCGTATGACTAACTGTAACTGTTGTCTCTGGCATCAGTGACATCTGTCATGTGACAGGAGTAATAACCTTTTGTAACTCTGACCCATGTCAGGTGACGAAGACCAGGAAATCAAGCTTCCATCTCTTAGCAGCATTCCACCATATCACACCTTTATTGAATGGTGTCATATGGAAGTTAAGTCTTTGCAATGATGGAGCAAATGAAGCCACCTAAACACTTCAGTTAGGAAGGGAACAATAATGGAGAACTGCAAGAGGTAGTTGCAGATCTTCCAGATTTTCAGAAAGCAAGTGTCATTGCAGGGAAACCAGAGTGAAATCCTCCAAACTGCTACAGATGGTAAGCCAAGAGGGTTTAGAGATCTACAATACATTCCAGTGGCAGCATGAAGGGGACTATAAACTACTAGACAAAGTTAGTCAATAATTTACAGACTAGTGTGATCTGGGTATGAATGTCACTGGCAAAAGGCATATTTTCTTGATGATGAGAAAAGGGTTACCGGCTTTCTAATTGCTGAAAACCAGACATGCCCTGCCCCACTTCTTTCCCCTAAAGCCCTTTTCCCCATCACTCATTGCTCTCCGCCATCCCCCTTCCCTATCGCTCAGTCCCCTCCACCTCTCTCCCCACCCCCAGCTGGACTGTCTCTGCTCAGGATCTGGGATGGGAGCTGCGGCCTGATGTGGAGCCTGCTGCCTGCCTGCCCATGAGATGCAGGTAAGAGGGAGCCCTGGCTGAGTTGGGGCTAGTGCAGGTTTGACCCAGCGCCTCCCCACCCCAGCCCATGGTAACTGGATTCTTGGTGTCCAGTCAGTACATCTGACTGAACATTGCCAGGCCCCCTTTTCAACTGGACTTTCCGATTAAAAAACCAGACACCTGGCAACCCTACGTGCCGGATGAGATTGATTGTGATGTTGTAGACCTGTGTAATACAGCTAAGTTGAGTTAATATGAACAGTATATAGATGGACATATTGGAGACCAAATTATCTTTGGTATACTTGATAACCAAGTCAAAACATATTTAACATGAGAAGTAGACTTGACACAGCAAAAAGCTTTGGCTATTTGCAGGGCCAATGAAAATCGCATTTCCCAAATAAAAGTGTTAATAAACAATGAAAGAATGTAAGTGAATCTAGCTGAAAGTGTCACATAATTCACACAAAATGTAAAGAAAAACAGAAGCAAAATGAATTAACGAACATACAGTTAGATAACAAAGCTTGGCTAATGCAGAAATAGAGATTTTGTGCTGGGTATTTTAATACATTTACAAAGCAAAGTTCTGCAACAGATTGTGCCACTAGGTATGATGGGAGTTTTGACACTGACTTTTATATGATCAGGATTTGGACCTAAAGGTTTTCTATTTAAAAGGCCAGTGATCTAATGTAATATAAAAAGCCCATTTTTGGAACTTCATTACAATGGTGTGCTTTTATATAGATAATATTGCATGCACCACTGCTAATCAGACTTGAATTACAATGGTTTGCATCTTCAAAGTGCTTCTGACATGTTTAATCAGGTGCAACATGTTTGCAGTGCTAGACATATCTAGTGTGATTTTGCTCTGAAAAGTGGCAATCTTTGTGTCTCAGCAATGTCCTATTAAATCTGACTACTATACAAGTAAGGTTCCTCCCTGCCCGCACTATTTGCTCTGCAAACGCATACTGGGACCTGACAGTCAAGTTGGGTTCTTTCCATCTCACACATCTACATCTGCAATAAAGATTCTGCAGACCAAATTATGCCCTGTGTTACACCTGTGCAACTCCATTGCCTTCCGTGGAGTTGCACAAGTGTAACAGATAGGGATTTACTAAACAATTCTGTTGATATGTAAGAAGGAATAGAAGCCAGTTCACTCTATTGGTTCTGCAGGGATAACAGGTGTAAAATGCTGTACAGACTTAATTTTGTGATTTGTCACTACTGTTGGGGAAATATAACTCAATACACAGAGGGAACAAATCTGAATAAGATATTAGTTTTACATAATCATTTTTCAGAATAGAACTGTCGTCAAATAATGGGACTTTAGCTATCCTGATCAGGTATGGTGAAAACATATATGGATTCCCTCCTCCACCCTGTTACCCCCTTCTAAAACACAGTTCCAACAGGATTTGAACTCAGTGCTCTAAATTTAAAAAATGCACATTCAGGTACACTAGGGATTAATCTGATTCAGTGCAAGTTTTGAGCTGCACACACTACTTTTAAGTAAGCAGTTATGGGAACAGGCAAGTGATCAGTCAGCCACAAGAGGGAGTCCATATTCTGAGAATGCACTAAGAAAATCTTAGCAGGCCAAATCTTAGGGCTTATCCAGGCAAAACTCTTGTCACTGTTAATAGGATGTTTGATGGAAGTTCTTCAGGAGGAAGGAAAGCAGAACTTGGCTGCTTTGTGGATGTTCATGAATATAAGATTGCTGACCTGTATCAGAAACCTCTACTATAAGTCTGACCTTCTGCTTCTGGCAAGGGCAGATACCTTTAGAGGATGCCAACAAAAAAAAGTCTGTAACACAGCTAGCCAATTGTGCAACACTGTACATAGGGAAGAAGAATCCCTTCTTGAACCTGCTGCCATACACACAGAAAAGAAATTATTTAAAAAATAATAAGAGGTTAAAACTGCAAATCAAGTATTTGTGGAGATTTGTCACTTGTAACACTAATTTGCTTCGATATTTGCAGCTCTTGTTTCCCTCCGTATGGAGAAAATTCTACTCAGAAAGACAAAATGTTGTGAATACTAATGTGTCAGATATTCATGGAAAAAGTGTTTGCACAGTCAACCTGAAAGCTCTTTATGAGTCATCCAAAGAGATAGCAGAAACAATACCATGGGCTAGATTTACAAAGAAACTTAAGTGTGGGGACTCTAAGTGAAACCATGCCTAACTTTTAGGCACCTAGAAAATCAGACTCTCAAAGTCTGTACAGTGTGAGAGAGGCTCCTTAGCCCTTGTCTACACTACAGAATGTCTCCAGTATAACTACATTGTTCAGGGGTGTGAATAATCCACACCCACTAAGCGATGTAATTATACCGACCTAAGCGCTGGTGTAGACAGTGCTATGTTGGCAGGAGAGCTTCTCCCACTGACATAACTACTGCTTCTTGTGGAGGTGGAGTTACTAAACCGACAGGAGAAAGCTTGGAGCGTCTTCACCAGAAGGAGTGCAGCTGCGCTACAGTAAACTTGTAGTGTAGACCTGCCCTTAGAATGGGATTCACAAAAGCCAGCACACTAGGGGCCCCTCACCCAAGCGAGCTAATGGGAGGTGCCAAGCCAGGGGTTTGTGCTAAGCCCTGCTGCTGTAAGCTCGCTTGCTCGCTCTCTCTCTCTGGCTCCATGATCCTTTATCCACAGTGGAAGAACTTCATCATTCAGGGTGTGAACAAGCCTGAGACTGACTGTGTAGCCTGGTGATTTGAGCACTCACCTGGGAGATGGGAGACACATTAGGATGCAGACCTCCTGTGCCAATGTTTTTTTTTTTTTAATTCTGTATCCATGGCGGAACAGCATTAACAGGTGAGACAGATGGATCTTCCCATCAAATATCCCATAGCCCAGTGGCTAGGGCACTCTCCCATACCACCCAACACTCCCGGTGGCTAAAGCAGGACAGGTAAAGACAGGGCGGGGGTGGGGGTTGTTGCTCCTGAGGGGTGGGAAGTCTGGAGGGGTGGAATAGCAGAACACACCCACCCTACATTCACCCCACAGCAGCACTCCTGGCTGTGCTCAGCTCCAAAGTTCTGCACGCACATTGGGCTCGGGGAGGGATGGGAAGGGCTGGCGCAAGACGTGAATGGGAGAGGGACAGGGCTGAGAGATGGGTGAGCTGAGAGTGAGGAGAAAATTGGAGAGGAGGGAGGGGGCTGTGAGGGAGGAGGGTGAGGAGAAGGTCACAATGCCTGGAGCAGGGAGCCAAGCCCAGCTAGCCTGCAGAAAAGGAGCTACTTCAACCTGGACAAGGTGTTTTGTAGGTCAAAAAGGAGACTCCAGTGAAACCTGGCACTGTTTTTTGAGGGGCTGCTTACCTGAAAGGCGGCAGATGCCAGTTCAAATCCCTTCTCCTCAGCTGGAGGGGGGACTTGAGCCAGGAGGGTCTCCCGCATCTCAGGCGAGTATTCTAAGCACTGAGCTAAATGTTACAAGGGAGGGAGCGCCTTCTCCTCTCCCCACACTCTGCCTTTTTGTGTGAGTTTTCTGTAAGAGTCCGAGCTGGTAGGTGAGCTCTGAGCATGCCTACCAGTTCAAGCTCCACAGACTAGGTAGGTGGAGGAGCGTCTATCTCTCCCTGGCTTGTGCATTACTCTGGGGCTAGGTGTCCAGATGCATGGAGTGGGGCTGCAGTGCACATGCTCACACGCAGAAGCAAAGACATTTAGGGAACTTTTACTGCCCAGGGAGCTTAGGCCCCTCAAGGTTTGGGGACAGCTGAGCAGGGGCTTTGTGAATTCCAGTGGGGGCGGATTCTGGGATTAAGGCACCTGAAGCCGTGGTTAGACACCTAAATCCTTTTGTAAGACCACCCCCTTGTTAGGGAGACAAGGTGGGTAAGATAATCTCTCACTGGATCAGCTTCTGTTGGTAAGACACCAGCTTCTTCAGGAAGAGGAGCTCTGTGTGGCTGAGAAGCTTGTCTCTCTCACCAACAGAAGCTGGTCCAATAGAAGATAATACCTCACCCATCTTGTCTCTCCAATATCAACACAGTAGGGATTCCTTGAGAGAAGCAGGTTCAAGGCCATAGGGCATCAGCACCCTCAAATAAGGTCATTAGAGTCTCAGTACTTAATTAATTAAGTAATTAAAGAGCTGACTCCTTTGCTTGTGTAAACCAGAGTTGCTCTGTTGGCCTGTAATTTCAATGTGCAACTTTTTTCTTTTTTCTTCACAGACTTATTTCCTGCTACAAATGTTGCAGTGGTTGCCCATAGTAACTGTTCTAGTTAAAAGGTTGCCAAGTGCTGTGGGTTATAACCTCTGCTTTTCAATTGTTCATTGTTCAGCACTTTCTTGAAATGTTCTTCTTTAGGACTGAAGTTTTCTAGGCTTGTTGTTATAAACTCAAAGGTAATTGTTGTTGGGAGGGGAGAATTAAAAAAGGGCAACATTAGGTGGCATAGATGAAGTCAAGAAAAAGTCATTTAGTACAGAAATTAAGGTTGTAACAGCAACGGTAACTCGCACATGTGTTGTTTGCTAATTTCATTTTTCACATTTAGCTTACTATGTTATTGCATGTCTGATCAATCCTGCTTCTTTTGTATTCTCTTACTGCTACTGAAAATTCCCTCTGATCTGAGTAGGGTAGCCAGTCTTAGTAAGGGAGTCAGTGTTGCCTAGTCTAGTGGATAAGGGACTAGTGGATAAGGGACTAGATTGGGTCTTAGAAAACCTGGATTTAATTCCTCACTCTGACACTGCTTTGTTGGATGTCTGGGCAAGTCACGTCCCTCCTTGTGCCTCAGTTTCTCCATCTATAAAACAGGGATAATGATACTGACCTCCTTTTGTAAAGCATCGTGAAATCTATGGATGAAAAGAACTAGATAAAAGCTGTGCTGTTGTTGTTAAAGTGGAAGGAGATTGTACCCTGAATTGAAGGTACACAATAAATTAAATAGGACAGGCAATGAGGCCAAGTTAATATTAATAGATATATAACATTATATATTAATGTGTGTATTTTGGATTTATTTCAGGAGTGAGTGATGATGGTATTGTAGCACTTTTGGAATTTTGCTTTGCTGAAGGACATTAGAGGGATATGCAATATTCAAGGAAATGACTGACGAGATGACTAAGCATAGAAGGTCGGCATAAAATCTGGCAATACTCCAGATCTGGTGAATGTCAAACAGACAAAGCAGATGTAGGAGGACAAAGCGATGTCGGTCAAGAAGTTTTGTCTCCAAAATTGCTGACCTTTGTAGCAAATTTAGAGACTGAGAACAAGTCTTTTCATACTGTGTGAGGACTTCAATCTTGGAAGCATTCAGGAGTAGGAAATTGTGGTTTAGCCAAAAGATGAAAGAGAAGGATAAGCAGAACGATGTATATGAGGGAGCAAATATGTAGAGCTGGGTGTTATTTGCAGAGAAGTTATGTCATGATTGAAAGTGTTAATGAGATACCTGGAGAAGCTCTTCAAGATCATTGGGGTGCTCCATAATAGAGAGAGAGATGTAAAGCCTGCATTATACATGAAAGAACAATTTGTTGTGGTATGATTCTACAGTGTGTCCGTGAGGCACTGGCTTTGTGATCAGGGCGCTCAAAAAGAATAGTGATCACATGTATGCTTGTATCACAAACTACTCTAATGTCAGGTAGGACCAGGAGAGAGGAATTCAAGATCAGAGCTAAGAACAAATACTCTTAGCCTTCCTCTGCATGAACATTACAGATGTAGGCAAGTTAATATGTTTCTGCCTCCACCCCCCAATAATGTCACTATTTCAAATGGAAATTTTCAATTCACATTGTGTTAAAATGTTAACTGTTTAAGTTTTTTTCTTGTTTAGTTGAAAATGCACTCACTTTTCTTTGTTAAGAATAAATACGTTTGTCCTCCTTAAAGAGGCGCTGTCAGGTCCAAAGTCAGACAATGAATGATTTTGTTTAATTAAAGAAAAAAAAAAAAAAAAAGCTTTTTGAAAACCTAAACCCACGTCTGCATTACTTTAAATAAAAATGCCGGTGAAAGCATGTTACTAAAACAAACAATTCCTGGCCAAGGATTGCAGCATTGGTCCAGTGCAGTGGTGCCCACACTCTTCCTGTTGTGCCCCCCTTTATCAGTAATGGAATCTGTCTGCGCCCCTCCCCCTCATTACTGCATAGTTGGCTCAGCAGAGGTGCTTGAGCTGAAGGTGGAGCTGGAAGCAGAACTAGGGATGGGCAAGGAGCTAGAGCTAGAGGCAGAGCTGGCCTGAGGCCTGAGACGTGGCTGAGGACAGGTACAGAGCAGAGCTGCGGGCAGAGTGGGGCTGGGTGGTGCTCCCTCCCGTTCCCCATAGAGGCTGGCCTGGGCCCTGCTGTTCCTGTCCCCCCCCGCCCCGAACGTTTGTCCGCACCCCACAGTTTGGGGACCACTAGTCTAGTGCCCTGAGAACCTGTAAGTGAATTTGACTAGAAATTTACTATAAACAAAAGTGAAACTAACTGTACATTTTCAGTGCCCTTTAAAAAGTAAGTAAATAACATCCATATTGAAAAGGATGTTAGGTTTTAAAAGTTAGTTCAGTTTAATAATTGAATGTATTCTTAATAATATTTTCAAGGAATTTTTTTTTCTTTTTTACTAATGTGTCCTGATCCTGCAAGCACTTATGCAGTGTCTTAATTTTACACACGTGAATAGCCCCATTGACTTCAATGATACTATTCACATGCTGAAAGCTAAGCTTATGCTTATCAAATACTGCAGAGTTAAACTGTTTATACAGTATCTCTGCACTGAACAGCAGAAGACAAGATTTGCTGATTGTTGGAATTTAGCAGGAAACCAGATGTTTGTTTTTTGCTGTGTTAACCATATGTCAGTGCCATTATGGAGTGGGGGCAGGCAAGTAAGTTAAACAAGACAGCACTTTAGCAGGAAAATGTTAACTCTGGGTGTAGGGGTGAAATTGTACTGTGGCGAGTAGCTGTCCTGCCTCAGCCCTGCTGAGCCTGCTCCCTTCCACAACACAGTGCCCAATCCATGTTAAATTCCATTTTGCAGGGCCTGGGAAAAGAGAGAATGATGCTTCCTTTGCCAGGTTCCCTCCCCAACAAGGAATCTCTGGGTTTTCCCAGGGAAACATGAGGAAGAGAAGGTGAGTCCTCCCCTTCAAGACTCTGCACAACTCTGTCCTGGCCCACAGTCTCTGCTTTCATTTCCTCCTGTTCCCCCTTCTTGCTGCAAGAGCTCTTCCCAGCTGCTTCTCTAAATGTCCCTTCTATATCTTCTCCCACTTTTGTCTGTGCCCCTTCAATTCAGGCCCTTTACACTTGAAATGCTTCTGTCTCCATCAAACCTTAAATAACTTTTCCCTTCATTCAAATCCTTAGCTCCTTAGTGTAGGAATTATTTCCTCCTCTGTTGTACAGCACCAAGCACACTGATGGAGTTCAATAAATACACCTGTATGGAAGATTTTGCAGAGCATTCCCCCCACTGATAGTATGACCAACTGCAATCAATCTTTTTACATTAGCCTGAAAGCCCCATGTGCTTACAGTGAACCTAGGCAAGTCTTACCACAACATCTTTTTGCATATTTCAAAGGAATTGCTCAAAATTCTTCTTTCTCAGGAAAAAAACAACTGAATAATAGAAATATCTGTCTTAAAAATCACTTCCCCCAAACTCCTCCTGTCTTTCACATACACTCACATACTTGGTTATGTGGGTTAAATGTTATGTGCTACATAGTTCTTCACAGATTGCAGTTAAAATTTACTACTGTCACATCCACATATTAAAATTTACTAGACTCTGACCCAGAATTTAGATGTTTGGTTCTATGAGATTTCTGCAGGAGTTGCACATTTATATCTGTGAGCAGAATTTGACCCAAAATTACTGTTTCACACACTCATTTGCTATGCTGTTTTGCCCAGACCAGTCCCTCCAAAAATGTTCAACAGGATGTGACTAATTTTAAATTTGACTTTCTATGTTTTGCTCCAAAATACTTGTAATAAATTCTAATTCCTTTGTTTCCCTTGTTCAGCTGATAACATAGTATATTGTTGCAGTGAAGTTAGTACCAGGCTCTTTGCCTGCCTTTGCCATTACACCATATGAGTAATTATTACTCACCTCAGCGCAGGGTTCACTGTTGTGACATAGTTGTAACACCTCCCAAGGATGATTTGTTCCAGATTTTCAGTGGTCCCTTTGCCTTTCCAGTGCAGCAGCTTCTTGCTAGACTCTTTCCTTCCTTGTGCCAGCACGGCAGCCAGCACAGCAGCAAGTGTCACTAACAGGACCATGATGCCCACTAAAAGGAGTGCACGATGCCGATGCCGTGTCCTGGAGGACCTGTTTTGGAAGGGCATCGTAAGTGAAGTTTGTGAACAGCAGCAACTGCTCTCCGGGTCCCAACAGAAAAGTAGCTTTCTAATGTGTCAAACTGCACTTCCCCCTTCCTCCCTCACACACTGACACGTGGAAGCTAACAGTAGCTGCTTACTGGGCTGAAATACCAAATAGAACAAGGAACTGCCTCTTGATTCAGACTGGAGCACAATATTTACACAAATCAGTGGGAAGGCTTATGCACATTTCTAACCTTATTAGCAGCATCTGTGAAATTAAAGGGTGTTGCAGTGATAGCATAGCGTCACTGGAATTTCCTCGCCTAAATAGATTAATGGTCCATTTAGTGTGAAAGACAGACAGCCTCTGATAGTAACCTAGACCTGATGCTTCAGAAGAAGGCCATCTCCCATCCCCTCTCTACAACCTCCCTGCTCCCCCACCATACATGCAATACAGCCAGCAGTTTGGGCAAAAAAGAAGTGGGAATTATTTCGTGCCTTGAAACAGGAGGATTTGCCAGTGCTGTAACTTTTATCCTAGCTACCACAAGGTAATTGCAGATACTTTTATCGCTCTTCTGTGTCTAATCCTTTCTGAATCTTGTTAAGCTATTTTACCTCATTAACATCCTGTGACAGTGAATTCTACAAGTTAATCATAGAGTGCCAAACCATGAAGTCCATACTTGGGTAAAGCTCCCATTATGGGGAATAGCAAGTTTGACTAGATAGAGAGCAAGTAAAGATTGTGTAAAATTGGTCCACACTATTTGAATTTAATTTTGGAAAATAATTTCCTCAGTTTTAATTTCATTGAGTTCCCTTACTCTCGTTAATGTAAGCAGAGCACTTGATTCACCTTTACTTTGCCATTGATTATTTTATATTCATTAATATCTTTGCAGTCAGCGGACAAAGGAGGGGGGTTAGTGAATGAACTCTCACAGGAAAATAAGACACAAACACCCTATCATCTGTGGGTGAACACTTTTCACAAAACCATCATTTTCTTTGACCTTTCAGCCTTCATCCTCAAAGGAAACCTGCACACACTTTCAAAAGACAAGCCTGGGAGACAGCCTTTACTCTGCAAAACACCAAAAATCATGTACTGAACAGAGACACTGGATTTATGGCTTATTACAACAATCTCTTAACCCACTAGCCCCCCTCCTTTTGTCCTCTGACTGCAGATGTGTTAATGAGCCACTGTACCTTGAATGGCCCCTTATAATATGTGCTAACTATGTATGCTAAACAATCTGTTCCACCTGGCATTTTGCTGTGACTCTGGGAATTCCTTTCCCAGAGGTGAAGAAGAGCTCCGGGTAGCTCAAAAGCTTGTCTCCAACAAAACATTATCTCACTCACCTTGTCTCTCTAATAACTACTTATTCAAATAAAGAAATGGGCTTTGACTGGCTTTACATGACAAATGCTACCTCAGCCATCCCAAGTGACACAAGTTTTGACCTTTGAATATGGAACAAGGAACAGTAAATAAGGAACCATCTTCAGCCTCATCTCTTTTCTCAGTTATGTCAGACTTCTTACTTCAGGTGTTTTGATCAATTACTTTGATGGAGTCTATGGGGAGGGTGGGGAGCATTACTTATGGTCTTATCTTCAAAGGAGCTGAGCACCCATAGCTACCCTTGAAGTCTGCAGGAGATGCACTGTGCTCAGAAAATCCGACCCTTAGCTCCAGGTTTGGAGGCAGATTGATTTATGTACACACTGCTGCTGAAAGGCAGGGTAATCCTGCCTTTTAGCAACCTGCTTTATAGTCTTGTAACTTACAACTAGAAAATGGAACAAGGTTCTCTGTATAATTATAGGAATGCAGGAATTGCCATCATAGGTAAGGCTGATCATAGAATTGTAGGACTGGAAGGGACCTTGAGAGGTCATCTAGTTCAGTTGCCTGCACTCACAGCAGGACTAAGTATTATTTAGACCATCCCTGACAGGTGTTTGTCTAACCTGCTCTTAAAAATCTTCAATGATGGAGATTCCACAACCTCCCTAGGCAATTTATTCCAGTGATTAACCACCCTGACAGTTAGGAAGTTTTTCCTAATGTCCAGCTTGATAGCCCATTTTATCTTGTATCTTGTCTCCCAACAGTGGCCAGTATCTGATGCTTCAGAGGAAGTTGCAAGAAACCCCATGCTGGATAATTAAGTGATAACTTGCTCATAAGGAAAGTTTTGCCTACCCCCTCTGTTAGCAATTGGCTTACGTCCTAAAGAATGAGGATAAATGTTCCTTATTTTTATTTTATCTAGTCTAATAAATGCTCCCATTTATCCACATTCATGTCTAATCCCGTTACATTTTTTACTAAATTCATGGCCATAAAGATATCTTGTGAGTGAACTTTACTGGTTCCTGATAACTTGTGTGGGTTTTTTGTTTTTGTTTTTTAAAGTGTTTTCCTTTTTATCAGCTTTAAACTTGTTACCTTTCAGTTTCAGTAAGTAAAAGACCAAGACAAGTAAATAACCACACTAACGTCATTTCCAGTGTCTTTGATGGTTTGCAAATTGTAACCCACTGCCTGTCATGTGATCAGCAAAATGGCAAACGTTGCTTTTTCTGGATGTTGAAAACATCTGTCACCAGTATATGTACATTGCCCTAGCTCTTAGAAGAGAGAAAATCTCGAAAGAGATCAAGACTGAAAAAGAATTCAGATATTCTTAAAGACACAGAGCTTGATGCTGAAAAGAGTTTCAGTTCTGCACAGGATACTACCACTACTCCATTTAAAATAAACACCAGTATAGAATCAATTTGCACTGGAATGAACATAGAACATACGACTGGCAAGACTGGCCAGACCAGTGATCCATCTAGCCCAGTATCCTGTCTTTTGATAGTGGTCAGTGCCAGATGCTTCACAGGGAAAGAACAGACCAGGACAATTTTTTTTTTGAGTGATCCATCCCCTGTTGTCCAATCCAGCTTCTGGCAGTTGGAGGTTTAGGGACATCCAGAGCATGGGGTTTAGTCCCTGACCAATAGCCATTGATGGACCTATCCTCCATGACCTTATCTAATTCTTTTTTGAACTCAGTTATACTTTGGGCCTTCACAATATCCCATCAACAAGTTTCACAGGTTGACTGTGCACTGTGTGGAAAAAGTACTTCCTTTTGTTTGTCTTAAACCTGTTGTCTATTTATTTCATTGCATGATCCCTGATTCTTGTGTTATGTGAAAGGGTAAATAGCACCTCTCTTCAATTTCTCCATACCATTCATGGTTTTATTCACCTCTATCATATCCTCCCCTAAATCATCTCTTTTCTAAAATGAACAGTCCTTTTAAACTCTCCTTTTTAATCTCTTTAAGATGTTCCACATCCCCAATCACTTTTGTTGCCCTTTTTCTTCATTTTTTCAAATTCTAAAATACCTTTTTTGAAATGGGGCAACCAGAATGGCACATAATATTCAAGGTGTGGGTGTGTTATGGATTTATATAGTGGAATCATGCTAGTTTCTATTTTAATATCTATCCTTTTCCTAATGGTTCCAACATTTTTTAGCTTTTTTTACTGCCTCTGCACATTGAGCGGATGTTTTCTGAGAACAATCCATGTTGACGCCAAGATCTTTTTCTGGAGTGTTAACCGCTAATTTTCATTCCATCATTTTATATGTATGTATCGGATTATTTGTTTTCAATGTCCATTACTTTGCTCATATCAACATTGAATTTCATCTGCCATTTTGCTTTCTGAAAGTCCAAGTACATTACATTGACTGGATCATCCTTGTACATATGCTTGTTGACCCCCTCCAAGAATTCTAATAGATTAGTGAGACATGATTTCCCTTTACAAAAATCTTCTCCAACATATCATTTTTATCTGTGTCTGATTCTGTTCTTCACTATAGTTTTGACCAATTTGCCTGGTACGAAGTTAAACTTAGCAGCCTGTAATTGTCAGGATCGCCTTTGGAGTCTTTTTTTTAAAAAATCAGTGTTACGTTAGCTACCCTCCAATCATTTGGTACAGAAGCTGATTTAAGCAATAGGTTCCATACCACACTTAGATTTCTGCAATTTCATGTATGAGTTCCTTCAAAACTCTTGGGTGTATACCATCTGGCCCTGATGATTTATTGCTGTTTAATTTATCAATTTATTCCAAAACCACCTCTATTGACACCTTGATCTGGGACACTTCTTCATATTTGTCATCTAAAAAGAATGGCGCAGGTGTATGAATCTCCTTCACATCCTCTGCAGTGAAGACTGATGCAAAGAATTCATTTAGCTTCTTTGCAATGGCCTTGTCTTCACTGAGTGTTCTTTTAGCATCCCAATTGTCCAGTGGCCCCACTGTTTGTTAACAAGCTTCTTGCTTCTGATGTACTTTTAAAAAAATTCTGCTGTTTAGTTTTTGTCTTTTGCTAATTGCACTTCAAATTCTTTCTTGACCTGCCCAATTATATTTTTATACTTGACTTGTCAGTTTGTGCTCCTTTCTATTTTCCTCACTAGGATTTGACTTCCAGATTTTAAAGGATGCCTTTTTGCCTCTAACTTGCCTCTCTTACTTCCCTATTTAGCCATGGTGGCATTTTTCGGTCGTCTGATTGTTTTTTTTTTTGTTTTTTTTTTAATTTCGAGTATGTGACACTGGCAAACCAGGGGCCGGCTTATGCCAAGCTCCCTGTGCCTCTCTTAAATATATATAAACACAGAGCTAGAATCAGTCTGGCTCACCTGTGTGTTAGTATTAAAATAGATATTAGAATTATAAAAATGGGCTTAGTGTTTAGACTTTAATGTATGTAGCAATTTACAAGCATTTAATAATCTCACCTATAACATCTGTATCCCATATCGTAAGGCAATAGTTCCCTAACTTTATTCATTTGTGGACCCCTAAAAATTTCGAATGGAGATGTGGACCCCTATGGAAAACTGGGTGTGTGGTTGAATTCTGTTCAGTCAGTTTTCAGTCTTTTGCAGACCTCTTAGGCATAGTCCACGGACCCCCAGGGGTCTGTGGACCACAGGTTGAGAACCACTGTTGTAAGGTAATGTTTAAGAGTTTTTTATTATAAGGCTATGGCTATACTGGAGAGTTTATAGCCCCGCAGCTGCAATCTGTGTAGCTACTCTAGTCCAACATGAGAGAGCTCTCCCATTGGCTTTAATTACTCCAGCCCCCGCAAGTGGTGGTAGCTATGTCAGCAAAAGAAGCTCTCCCGCTATCATAGCGCTGTCCATACTGGGCTTAAGTCATAGAAACTTATCATAGACGCTTCTGTTACTTCTTGAAAGTTAAGATTAGAACTCATTTGTGTGTACATATGTCCACCTGTTTTAACCTTGTCAATAACGCTTGTGTTTCATTTTCCTATATAATAAATCTTCAGATAGGTTATTATAGGATTGGCTAAACAGGTTATCCTTGGTGTGTGAGATAAAGTGCAACTGATCTGGGGTAAGTAACTGGTTCTTTGGGAGGAGTAACCTGAATATTGCTGTGATCTTTGGTGGAAGGGACCATCTATCACGAAGGTAAGTTTACCTGGGTGGCAAGACGGACCAGAGTACCCAAGGGGACTGTCTGTGACTCCATGTTAAAGATGTTATAGTGCCTGAGGAGTTTACATTTAATAATTGGCTATTGAAAGAATCTAATTACAGGACTCGCAGCCAATTTGGATTTTGTGCCCTATTTCCTAACAGTCTGCCCTGAGATTGGTACTCTCACTCTTGAGCCACTGGAGGACAGCTTGGCAGGGTACACATTTAGTTTGGGCCTCCATTATGGTGTTTTAAAAATAGTCTCCATGCAGCTTGCCATGTACCTCTGACTCCCTTAGCTCCTCCAGTTCAGCCACTTTGGCCTCAAGAGCTGTATTGTGTCTGAGAGCCATGAGCTGCTTGCACCATATGCACACATACTCCATCTGTCCACAAATCAGGTAATCGTATGTGCTGCATTCAGTGCAATAAACTGGATAGCCCCACTCGCTGCTGGACTCCTGCCTGCAGTATTTTTACTCTTGCAGGGTTTTTTGTTGTTTTGGGATATTTTTGTGAGGGCGGGAGGTTAGGGTTTTTTCCCCCCTCTCTCTGTCTCTCTCACTCCTTTGTTTCTTTTAAAGGGACTTTTCTGGTACCCTTCCAGTAGTTAGGTTCGAGTCCCGCAGTCGCCTCGGCACCTCCTCCCCCTGCCACTGAACTCTCAGTGTAGCCAAGCTGTACTTACCTTATAGCTCACTCAGTTTGTGCTCTCTCACTGTGTCATGGAGCTTCCTGTGCTCAGGACTGGACCTGGAAGGAATGCCTCTCACACTTCCTCACTAAACTCTCCTGTTTGTTGCTGGTCAATCACATAGAAGCTGGATTTTTAAACCCCCGTTCTCCTGGAGTTAGCCCAGCCCCCTTCTCAAAGGGACCCTAAAGGGGTTATGGATCAAGGGATAGTGGAAAGCCCTGCCTGAGACCTTTTTTTAATCCCACTCCCACCCACACCTGCTATTATGTGGGACCCAGGGGATCCCAGTCCCGCTGGAGAGCTCTACACAAGTCTCTCACAGTGCTAGCCTGGCTGGCTAGTAAAACTCTCAGCCAGCAGCCTTGCAGGTCACTTGGCTCAGCACACAGCCCCCCAAAACAGACAACACTATAACCTTCAAACAAGCAGGCACACGGCAAGCAAGCCAGCACATGACAAACAAAGTAACAAACGCAGTAGGGAAACAAGGTGAGTGAGATAAAACCCTACACAATACGATACTGTTTAGCTCGAAAGCGTCTCTTTCACCAGCAGAAGTTGGTCCAATAAAAGATATTAACTCACCCACCTCGTCTCTCTAGTATCCTGAGACCCACATGGCTACACCAACAGTGGAAACAGAGCCTCACCCCAAGGATCATGTAGTCTCTCCTCCTTCAAGAAAGAATCATGTAATCTCTCCACCTTCAAGATTGAAGTCCCTCACACAAAACTCCCCTGTTTATTGCTCCTGTTCACAAATGACTATTGGTTACTTTTATAGTGCCTAGCGTTGTGCTAGGTGCTTTTCAAAACAATTGATAAGACTCCTGCCCCCAAGAATTTACAGTCTAATCTTAGATCTGACACAATGAGTAGGGGTAACAAAAGGGTGGGGTATTCTCTGTCTAAGAATGTGATGATTCTGCTTTGATTTAATTCACACAGTCACCACTTCTTGTAAGTGCTCTGACAGAAGGGAACTGAATAAGGAGATGATAGTGATTTGGCAAGCAGGGAGAAGGGGAAGGGAAAGCATGGGAGTGGAAGGAAAAAAATGAAAAGGGGTTAATTGCGGTTTTTCTTATAAGGCTCGCAGATACTAGAATAATGTTGTGGATACAGAGGTAATTCAGAAGTGCCCTGTCCCTTTTTTTAAACAAAAAAAGGTTAATTATTGGGCAAGGTCAAACAACTCAAACACCAGAGTAGAGTGATGCATTGTCAGATTAACTATTTCCTGATAACAAAATTGCTGGGAGGGACCATCCAGAAAATCTGCTGGTAAGAACAGAAACAAGCCTGTAGCAGCTACCGTCATGGGGAAGCAGGGAGCAGAGACCCAGCCAGCTCACCTCCAGCATCCCAAACCCAGAACTGTGCAGGGGAGAGTGAGCCCCAGTTTGGGGACCCTAAGGCCATGGGGTAGCTGCCCCCCACAATGTGAGCTCAAGGAAAAGAAACTGCTGGGAAGCCTCTCCCAGAAACTCAGCCAGCAGGAGCAGAGAGGAGCAGCTGCTACAGCAGGGACTGGGTGTGTCACATCAGTGCCCAACTGCTTTCTTTCCCCTGTTCCCTTCAAGTGCTCCTGCCCCTTCCTTCACCTGTCTTCCATGCACCATTTCTTCCCTCCTCTTTTCCTTCCCCTTGTCTCCACTTTCTCTCTGTTTAGCTAATCCCCTCCCAATAAAACCCCACCCCAAACTGGAAAAGCAAAATACATTTTTATTGGTTTCTTTTTATGGCACTAAAATTGTTTGCCAGTCACTACATAGTTCACTCACTTGGTTGCTATATACCTTCCCCCATCCCCTTGTTTCTCTTGTCTACTTAAGTTTGTAGAGTAAACATGGCCTATGTTGACACAAATTACATTAGCATACAGCCTGGGCAGTTAATACATTGCTTGTGCACATGTATACTTGGATCCTTGGCAGTGCATGTTCTTGTAGCAATTCAGAGTGCAGGCACCATGGTCAGGTATCCCACTGTGCAATTCGCCACTGCCCAGTGTACATCCAGGGCCAAAATGAGTTGTGTGGGGTGACTGGGAGCACAGGGTCAACTTCCAGTTTGCAACTGTCTTGTCCCATAATGTAATCTCTATCAAATAATTTTCGCACCTTTTGTCAAAATCCCACAAACCCGTGCAGCCCTCTTTGCTGTTCACCATCTCTGACAGAAGCATGGAGCCTGCAGATCTCTGCACTATTGTCAGGAGAATCGCAAGCACGGTTCACACAATCCTGGAGTATTTGCAGAGCCACAAGAAAAACTGAATGAGTGGGGAACATGACAATTCCTTGGAGGAGAGATTGCTGTGGGACATAGAGAGAACCAAATGAAGGTTGGTGGTGGTGTTCAGGGAGCTGCTGCAGATAGGAGCACCGCTTCTGCACCCAAGCAACAAGCACTGACTGGTGGGATCACATTGTAATGCAGGTTTGGGATGATGAGCAGTAGCTGCAGAATTTTTGGATGAGCAAGGCCACATTCCTGGATCTGTGTGCTAAGCTTGCCCCAGCGCCCCAGTGCAGGGACATCAAAATGAGAGCTGCACTGATGGTAGAGAGGTGAGTGGATATCACACTGTGGAAACTTGCAACACTAGATTTGATTCCCAACTGACTGGTAGCAATTCCAAGTCAGGAAATCCACTCTGGGGGCCATTGTGATGCACACATGCAGGGCCATGAACTGCCTCCTGCTATGCAGGATTGTGACTCTCGGTCACTGTGACTATGTGACTCTTGCCACTGACTACATCAACTGAAAGAGCTACTTTTCTGTGGTTATGCAAGCATTGGTGAATCACCAGGGACGCTTCACTGACACCAGTATGGGCTGGTCAGGGAAGGGGCATGATGCTTGCATCTTTAAGAACACAGGCCTGTTCAGAAAGCTACAAGCAGAGACTTTATTTTGTGACTGGGAGATAACATTGGGAATGTTGAAATGCCAGTTGTGATCTGGGGGGACCCAGCCTATCCCTTGCTCCCCTGGCTCATGAAGCCATACACCAGCCACCTCAACAGCCCCAAGTAATGAGTCAACTGCTTGTGTGGCAGGTGCAGAAAGACAGTTGAATGTACTTTTGATCATGTGGAGGGTCATTGGCATTGTTTAATTACCAGATTGGACCTCAGTGAGAAAAATATCCCAGTGGTTTATAGCTTTTTGCTGGGTCCTGCATAATATATGTGAAGCAAAGGGGTGGAGGGGGGAGTTTCTGCGGAGTGGAGCTGCTGCCTGCTGAGTTTGAATAGCCAGACACAAGGGCTATCAGCAGAGTGCTCATCACGTAGCTATATAGCACAGGGAAGCTTTGAAAAAACACTTTAACAGTGAGCCATAGTAATGTGTTGTGGTGTACTGTGCTCTATCTGGCCATGCAATTTGAGGGCCTATTAGGAATTGCGTAGTGCTTGTTGTACATCTAGGAATATAACACTGACAATGTACCTGTTCATTTTGTAGTGCTTGCTGTGATTGTTGTTGATGTCCCCCAGAGTGGACAGTGGGGCAGCAAAGTGGGGCAGCAGAGTGGGGCAGCAAAGCCTGATGCCACGTGGAATGTTAGGTGGGGATATAAGGAGATCCCGATATTGAATTCTCAATGAGCTATAGCAGGAGGTGAGCCTGGGATTGTTGAACCTGCAAGTCCACCAGAGTCTGCAGCATCTGTGTTTGCTGCCTGAGAAGCCCCATTATGTCCTGGTGCATCTCCTGCCCCTTTTCCTTTTGGAACTCCTGGGCTTTTCTCCTCTCTACTTTTTCCTTTTCCAGGTTGTCCACAATGCCCTATGCTCAGTGTTTGATGCAGCATTGGCTTGCAGGATCTCCTTGGACATGTCAGCCCAAGTCCTCCTCTTTCTTTCTCCTCCTTATCTGGCTCAGGCACTTTGTGCCTGAAGGATGCAATGGCAGCAGATGAAGATAAAACACACAGAGGAACCACTGTCAGTGTATTCACTATGGAAAGTGAAACTTAAGATGCTGAATTCACTCCCCTTGTTTCCCAAAAGTTTTAAGCACTACATTCTTACTTCTGCTTGAGATTGCTTGTGCATGGTGTACGACCCAGCACCATGTCCCACTGGGTGAGCATGTCCCACTGGGAGTTGAGGAGGGAATTGCTCGGTTGCATGAGGATAGGGCAATAGCATTGAATACTGGCACCATTTTCCATATGTGGTGGTGGTTTTAGCTGAAATCTCACTCCTGAGAGTCAAAAAGGCAGGGAGAGCACAGCTGCTGCTGCTGGCATCCAGAAGTTACTGGGCCCATATGCTGCTGGTCTGTGTACTTCAAAGGTGCCTGCTGAAGTTATTGCTGACTGGCATGGGATATTATCTTACTGAAATAAGGCAGCCTTCTCTAGAAACCTTCGGCAGAGGATTGCAAAGTGCCCCCATGAAAGTTTCATCAAGATCTCTTGAGGATTCAAAGGACATGCCTGTGTACATAAACCGCTCTGCATTCCCCCCACTCCACCTACCTCTAGAAGGGAATGAAAAGCAGATAGCAACTCCCCCTCTCTTGGTTGTGCCACTGCCACTTCTAGCATGAGTAAATCAGTGAAAAGTCGAAAGACGTGTTCTGTTACTTATGGGTTGCCGTCCTTGTCACTGAAAATTTATTTACACATTTACCCGAGGTCCCTGCCTCTGCAGCAGGACAGCCCAAGCTCAACAGGATGGACTGCGGTGGAGTCAAAAACAGATCCTGGCTTGCTGCACAGATGAATCCTTTGGTCTCCTCTCCCCCATTCTCCTCTTCCTCATCATCATCCACCACCTCCTCCACATTGTTCATGGCAGGGGCTTGTAACTCAGGCTCCAGAGAGGTATTCATAGTGCTGTGGGTCTCCGCCAAATATAGCATGCAGCTCTTTGTAAAAGCGGCAGGTCTATGTCTTGGCCAAGGATCGATTGTTGGCCTCCCTGCTTGCTGCAGCTCCTTGGCTTTCATGCGGTGGTGCTGCTGGTCCCTGTCATATCCCTTCTTCTGCATCTCCTGAGCAATCTGCTCATAGATGTTGATGTTTCTACGGCTGGTTCGGAGCTGTGCCTGCACAGCCTCTTCTCCCCACAGGCCCAGAAGATCCAATTTCTCCTGTCTACTCCAGACAGGAGCTAGGGTCCTCCAAGGTCGTCCTAGAGTCTCCAGGAATTAAAGATTTTGTCATGTGATGAAACCTCCAGGACTATATCCACCCAAAACTGGCAACCCAGGAAGTGCATCTGGAATGTGTAGCCAGCCAGTTGCACTCAATAGCAGAGGACTGCTAGGTGTGCTTGCCAAGCCGGGCAATCAGGTATAGTCCCTGGACCACCATGGGATGCAGGGGCCTTGAGACCTTTTACTCGACACCCGTCTCTCTGCTTCAGGAGCCAGTCTCCCACCTACAACTTCCCTTCAACTGAGCTCTGTTAACCCTTTATAGTCATCACCTGACCCCTTCTTCGCAGGGTCTTATAATGGAACAGGGCTGGCTGGCCCAGGCTTTGTCCCTTAAAGGGGCATACCACTCTGTAGAGGGCCCTACAACTTCTATTCTTCCAAATATATTTATCTGTCCATTGGAGACACAGGCTAAGTTTCAAGACAGGACTGCTTTAAAATGAGGGGTCCTTTGCTATTGGAACTCGCCAAGTCTAAGGGAGCAAGCACAGATTCTTTCAGGCTGCCTGGAAACACCATGAAATTTGACCTGCTACTGACACAGTCCAGAGAGACAGGACGTCAGCAGCTGTTTTGATGTCAAGGCAACTCCACTACGTGAGCCTGTGTTTGCGATGAAACAAAACCCACTTGGGAACACAGTTAAAGTGGGGAACCAGACGGCTATGGGGAGTGCACACTTTAGCATGGCAGAGGGTGGTTATTTTCAAAATGGCCAACAAGATCCTAATGCCAGTCGCACTGGTGTCTTTTTTCTGGGGGTCCTTTTAGTGAGGCAGAGTGGTCTCCTATCAGACACCAGCGGGAGGAACCATTACACTCCTTCCCCTTCCCCTCCCCCCCCGGTGGGTGCAGCTAACCCCGCGTCCATTGCAGGAAGTGCAGGGCAGGGCAGGAAGTATAAGAGTAGGGCCCTGCAGATTAGTAGTAGGCAGACCAGGGAAGGGTGAAGAGCCAAGCCCTCTGTGAGGTCCATGACTGGCCGTGGAGCAGACAGACACCCTACTGGTCAAGGCAACAGAAGGTTCCCAGGAGATACCGGAGGAAGAAGTGCCCAACTGCAAACCATAGCCCAGCAGTGATGGAGTGACACAAGCAGAGTTAGATAGGAAGTAGCCTGGGGAAACCAGACGTTGATCCGATTGTGCTGCCACGACACAAGTCAGCGATCTTGCATTTCCCTGCTGACCCCATGACAGGACTGCCTGTCATTGCTAGGGTCCTGGGCTGGGACCCAGTGGAGTAGGGTCAGCCTAGGTCCTCTACCTCCTGCTGCTGCCCCACACCTGGGGCAGGCTGCTTACTCACCCTAGGCCAGAAGGCCTGCACCAGAACTTTGTTGCTTGCCCCAGCCAGGAGGCTGTGGTTCAAAGACTGTGCAATTACTCCACAGATTGGCAGTGTGAAATGAGCAGTTCCACAACAGCAAGTCAGGCTGCCCCAGCAACATCCGGCCAGCAACATCTGGACCTGCGGGGAAGGAACCGTTAGAACATGGTGGAGAATGTGAGCAGTGTTTCAGCTCTGAGTCAAGGGCTAAACAGAGACCACCCCACTGAAGAGGACAGATGGGAGTGTACCCGGCCGTAAAATGATGGATATGGAGAAGCTGATCAAGTGGCTCATGGAAAGCCAGCAGCAGCAGCTCATGATGCAGCTCCAGCAGCAGTAACTCGACAGCTGAGCACTCAGCATCAGAAATCAATTTCAAAAGCTAGGGACCCAGCACCAGGAGCAGCAACGGCAATGCCTGCAGCAGCTTGCTGCCCTGCTACCAACACGCATGGCTCCAAACACTGGTGGAGAAGTGACTCAAACTGGCCCTTCGGTGCCCATGCATCTAACCAACATGAGACCCAACTATGATCCAGAGGCCTTTCTCAGTGGGCCCACCCAGCAGTGGGCCACCCTTTTGGCCCCATACCTAATGGGCCCAGCCCAAGCCACATACTGTGGGCTCCCAGCAGAAAACGCCCAAGACTATGGGCATCTGAAAACTGCAATCCTCTATGCCCACGACCTCACGCCTGAGACATTCTGGCAACAACTGTGGAGAAAGACGTACTTGCCAGGGGCTAGGCTGAGGCTGGTGACACAGCAGCTAAAGGATGCATGGTGGCTGTGACTACAGCCCAAGTAGCATACCGAGGCTATAGTCCCCAAGCAGGTGGTGCTGGAACAATTCATACATATCCTTCCGCCACAAGGAAGAGCATGGGTCCTTCGCCACCAGCCAGGGACCCTGAGCGATTCAGTTTCCCACTGATGTATTCTGAAGCTAGCAATTTTATGACAGGCAAACAAAGGGAAGGAGATGAAAAGGGAAGTGCATTATTCTAACAAGCAGCTATTAAAGGCCTTTAAAACTGTAATTTTTCAAACCCGATGTAATGCTTTGCAATGATACAAAGAGGTTATGTTATCGTTTATATAACAATATATATATTTTATATATTTGCATAGTGTCCAGAGTGTGCTTTTCACTCACTACCCATTTGCAGTATTTTTTGAAAATTTGTAACTTCTTTAATGAGAATTCCTTGCCTCAGAAACAAACATAAAAGTCAGACATCAAGAGTTTGTTTAAAATGCAGCTTTTAGTAAACAATGCATTCCTTCAAAACTATTAAGTTGTGTAGATTCTTGATGCTTAAAGGACAGAGAATTTCATGGGATTGTTGTCTTGTTCTGCTTAACCAATTAGTGTTAAGTGAGTTGAATATAGTATAACACTTTTTTGATTTACAGAAACAACCATCCATTCCTTTTACAAGTAATTTTTTTTTAAATCCCAACCATCCTTTGCCTTATGCAATAGGTAGGTACATAGGTACTGCCTAGCAGATAAAAAACCTGCAGACGTATCTCCACTGCTATGATGATCAATACCCTGCACAACACACCTTTCAAAATCCATGGGTGCTTATCACAACATGTGGTGTACCTCATTGCAATGCTCCCATGCTTTTTATTGTGTATATTCAGGTATTGCTATGGCAAATATAAAAATGCACTTGCTGATAATTTTCCTGACTTCTTATTTGTGGCTGTAGCAAAAGCTGGGGGCATACGGCTAACCAACCCTGATTTATAGAGGTACTCATGGGTTGGATCAGATGCTTCCTGGTAAAGGGCAAAAGGAAGCTGCAGAGAGTGAGAAGGCCTTTGGTAGGGAAGACTTTAATACTTGGAGTGCTTAGGAGCCGGAGCCAGAAAGGTGAGCTCCAGCCAAGTAAAACCCAAATGGTTGTTGAAACAAAGGAGGGATGACAGGTAGGAAAGAAGGGCGAGGCCTGGCTGGACCCAATTTAAAAATAAAGTAAAGACTTTGTGTTTGTTTTGGGCTACCAGGGAGAGACGCCACTGAGTTTTGTACATGACAGACTTTTGTGACCAGCCTGAGTGGAAGTGGTGAAGGGTGAATCAAAGGGACCATGGAGGAGAACAGCCGAAGCCTCAGAAGGAGGGCAGTGGGGTTCCCTTAGTCAAGACTAAATAAACTAGACCCCAAACAGAAGGGGTAATTTTGTTTGAAATACTGTGGATTGTACAGTTCTTCAGGGGCCCTGAATAGAGGGGACCAGAGGCAAGGTGCTGCAGAGTGACCTCTGCCCATGAAGGGGTGCTTAGGACGTGGATGTCCCTGTTTATAGGGCTTTAGATATTTCTGTGTTTACATATCCATTAATCTTTGAAAACCCAGGCCAGAATCCTCCGTTCCAGTCAGAGAGAAGTGCCACCATAGGGGCTGATTGAGGTTACAGTGGAACTGTATCATTTTGGTTTCAATTATTGGATTTGTCTTTGATAATTCTCATCTTTTTGGTCTCATTGTTATAACCTGCTTAAAATGGGCACTGTCACCTGGGTCTGAATGGCTTTCTGTATCTAACCTCAGCTGAAAGCTCCTTGGGACAGGGCCCATGACTTTGGTTGTCAGCAGAGTTTGTATCTAGGACCTTCAGTGCTAAGGGTGTGAGCTGCTTGAGCCAAAAGAGTATAGTAACTCCATTAGCTGACAGCTATAATAAGTTTTTATCCCTATATGTGAATTAGCCACTAGAAGTGGACAAAGACACACTGTGTTCTGCTTGGGTTACACAAGCACAATGCTGGACTGGCTGAACAAATAATAAACCCACTACTCTTCACCCACTGTTATTTTGATAGTCCTATATATTAACCTCTTCATGGTTTTTTTCCTTTAAAATCCTCATTTAAATAAAAAATCAAAATTAAATCCTAAAGGAGGAATTTTCTACTTCCCACCAACAGGGTGCCAAGCATTGCAACGCTGAGGCAAAATGCTATGCTGTGTTAATAAAAGCACATACATTAAGGTTATGCCATTATCTCTCTTTACTTGAAACAAAAGTCTCCTTGTGAAGTACAACATGTAAATACATGTAGATTAACAAGACAATTGGGTTTGAGGGCCTTGTCCACTAATCTGGCATTGCAATGTTTCATCATTTTATGCCTTTGTCATGTCATTTGTTTTGTTTTTAATTCTTGGGAAACATCTGTAAGCATTTTACCTATTCACTTGATTGTACATGGAAGCAGGCTGGGTAATTGTAAATCTGGTCTAGTTTTTCTAGCATGATTTGCATACTAAGTAAGTGACACTGTTAATGGCAACAAACAAGACAAAAATACTATTTGTTAAATTGCATGCCAGGAATAGAAATCAAGTAACTTTGCTTCATTTCCAGCTGATGTTCTTGAAACTGTGCCTTTATCTGAGAACCTTGATTTCAGCTTTTACTGTGTTCTTTGGAGAATAACTTGTTTTGTATCTGATTTTATATCTAGTTTAATTATTTATAAAACAACAGTGGCTGCTATAGTAGTTAAGGTTTTGTGAGTGTTTCCATTATAACTTTCTATTTTGAGTCACTCTCAGCTTTCCATAATTGTCACATTTCAGGTTTGGCCTATGCTTTAAGGTGACTTATTCTGGAAAGTTTGTGCAAAATTTGTGCAAAATCAGTTGAGCAGCAGTTTTGGAGTAGAAGGATGGCAGGGGAAGGGGGGAAGAAATAGTTATCCATTCAAAAAACCCTCCCAAACTCAGACACCATTAAAGCTGAAAGAGTGAGGAGTATTAAGCCATAACTTCATATAGAAATACTACCCACTGAAGAGATGCCTTGGAATGTTGTAAAAATGGTATGTCTTTGATTTGATAGAGTTATGAACCTATTAAAATAACTATGGTGCAAACACTTGTGATTTTGTCATGAGTTCGACAATATTTGGTGTTTTTTCTTATATCTCCAGCTCCTGGAATCATATTACACACAAATCTTCGCTTTCTTTGAAAAGAAAATAGTATGTTTCTAGCCATTATGGTTGCAGCGAATATCTTGAAAATGTGAAACCTAAAGGTTCAAAAACCAGAAGGCAAATAAAAAGAACCCAAAATTATTTTTTAAAAATTCTCATAATTTTTAAGACCACCTCATGATTTTTAAGCAGGTCTGATCCCTGATTTTTGAACAATGAAATAGGCAATGTGGTAATCCCATGCTAGCATATGCAGTACATTTGTCAGACTTTTCTCTCTAAATTTATGGAATTCACAGCTACTGAAGATCATATTCCAGATCTCTTGACTCCCAGTCCGGTATGCAATCCCCTACACCATGCTTCCTTTTTTGTATGTAGCTAAATTATCTGTACAAAAAAGCCCAGTATGGTGTAGTCGATAGAGTACTGGCCTTGGTGTCAGGAGACCTAGGATCTGATCTTAGCTCCTCCAGTGACTTACTATGTGATATTGGACAAGTTGTTCTTCTGTTAGCCTTCCCACCCTTTGTTTTTTCTTGCCTAATTAGAGAGCAAACTCTTTTCAGGGCAGAAAAGCCCTGATCCATAAAGAGACTTAGGCATTGCAGTGCTTTTAGGCACTTAGAAAATCACTGGAACAGCAATGGGATCCACAAGACCTAGGTTAGGAGTCTAGGCTCCCTATACAGTGAAAGAGGAGAGATAGGTACTTAAGAATTGGATCCACAAAAGCCAGCACATGAGTCAGGGAGTTGCCTAATATAGTCAAAGGAGAATGCCAATGCAAGGGGTGTATCCGAAGCTCTGTACCTCACATAGAGTAAGGTTCCTAAAACCAAACTGCTGGGAGGCATCTATCTCTTCTTGCAAGCCACAGTCAGGAACCCTCTCTTGGGGCAAGTCGACACAGCAAAGAAACACCCACGGCTGGCCCATGCCCGCTGACTCAGGGTGCGGGGCTGTTTCACTGAGGTATAGACTTCTGGGCTTGTGCTGGAGCCTGGGCTTTAGGAGCTTCCTACCTTGCAGGGTCCTAGAACCCAGTCTCGGAAGTCTACACAGCAATGAAACAGCCCCTTCACTCAAGCCCAAGTCAGTTGGCATGGAACAGCCATGGGTTTTTCTTTGCTGTGTAGACATACCTTTGGAGTTAGACACTCAAGCTATTTCTTGGTAAACTGAGTTAGCTGCCTGCGTGGAGGAGTGGGGACGACTAACACTTCCTTTATAACCTTTAGCCAGCCTACAAGCATAAAGGTCTCACCCTGGCTACCACCAGCCTAGTTACTCCTTGGAGGATGACTTCCACAACCCTTCTGGTCCTGAGCCTCCCCCATTCTACCCCACCTTCTTAACTACCAGACACTTGGACTTTTTTTCCTCTGGTTCATCACCTCTGAAGGAGTGAAACCTGCTCCCCAGTTACCAGTTCACTTTGGGACAAATACTCCACACAGTTTGCATAACAGGGACCTGCTTGGGGTAGAAATAAACAAAAGCTTTGTTTAATAGACAAGTCATAGATTCAAAGATGAAATAGTGAGGAAAGCAAACATATACAAGTACATAGAAAATAAACATAAAGGCTCAGCTTCCAGTTTTACTCTTATACATTAGATCAAAATCCCTTTTCTAATACAAGTTGCCTATTGCATTTGCTCAGTTTCCCAGCGTACCCCTAGCCCTAAGAGGGGATCCAGTGGTCACTGACAGCCCCCTGCCTTTAAGACTCATAGACACTAAGGTCAGAAGGGACCAATATGATCATGTAGTCTGACCTCCTGCACAATGCAGAACCTCACTCATCCACTCCTGTAATAGACCCCTATGATTGAGTTATTAAAGTCCTCAAATCATGGTTTAAAGACTTTAAGGTATAGAGAATCCACCAGCAAGTGAGCCATGCCCCATGCTACAGAGACATGTCCCTCAGTTCTGGATAGCCTTCACTTCAAACCCCTTTCCTTTTAGCAGGATTTTCTCGCTTTCTCTGTCTCAGGGCTTGTCTACACTGGGCAGTTCTGTGGGAGCCACAGCCATGCAGCAGCATCGATTGAGTGGGTCTGGTGAAAAGGTTTCTCCCATAGACTCCGGTACTCCACTGAAACGAGAAGTGTAAACTATGTCAACGGGAGAGCCTCCCATCGATATAATGTACTGAAGACCGCGTGGCTACTCAGTGCAAGGTACCGTTGGTCAATTATGTTACTTAAGTAACTTGTGTACCTGCATTGATAGACCAGCCCTTAGACTATGCTGCTTCATGGTATGGGAAATTCCCTCCTTTCTTAGTTTTCCATGACTTGGGTTTTCTTTTTGGTTTCAAGTTGTTTGTGTTTTCACATTAACTTTAATGACCCATCACTTGTCTTTTCATGGATTGTACAATGCTAGGTGTTTACAGCTAATCTCTTCTGGTAGGGGAGGCAGCTCCTCCCTGCCCATCTGACCACCTCCCTGTTGTGTGACGGAGCTGAATGTTGCAGCACAAATGATGAGCACGGTTTTATATCTACACAAATACATAAATGTATAACCACGGTCTGTATACTTGTCTCTTAATGACCATCAGGTTCAGAACATTACCAGCTTCCATAAAAGACCTTACTTGACATATCTTTAAATACAATAACATTGTATACCACTAGTTGATTCAGTTGCTTGCTTTGTGGGGTGCAGACCCCTGTTTTCCCCCTGGGGTGTCTGATTGTCAAAGCCATTGTCCTTTTATTGAGTTATATTGGGGTGAATTTGGCCTGTAGCAGGGTTTCCCAAACTTTCAGAGTTAGTGACCCTCTTATAGACTAAGAAATGTTTTGTTGGCTCCTCTCCATGAACTCTGTCCCTAATCATGAGCAGATGGAATCTTGTAGCTATAAACACACCAGATATTACCAGTTATGAATTTGTGAAAAGTGAACTTTAATAAGAAAGGAAATGTAAAATTTTAAAATACACCCAATTGAATGTGATAGATGAACCTGTCTTGCTGATGAACGATGTGCTACATAAGGCTGCCATGGGGAAACAGAATCCTCAGTTATTTTCAATCAACAATTTATTGCCACCTGTAACAAGGTGCTGTGGGCCCAAGGAAGGGTCGTGATGCCCCTGCTGGGCAGAATGAGGCCCTGCAGGCCAAATACCCCGGGAGCAGAGGGGCGGAGCCAGGACAGGAAGGGGAAGTTTAAAAGGCCGGCCTAGCAGCTCAGTCAAGGGGAAGCTGCTGTTGGAGAAGGACATGCCTTCCCCAAGGCTGCAGGCTGGGCTTGACCCAGGCCCCACAGCTGTGTGGAACAAACACCCCACTGACCGGAGCCTCCAAGGCCTGCCAGGCCCTAGTGACTGGATAGGGTCACCAGGTCCTACTAACTGGGAAGGGCTGCCAAGCCCTAGTAACTGGGAGAGGATACCCGAGACCACTGACTGGGAGAAACCCCCCGAGGCTGGCCCTGATCTAGAAGAGCTGCCCGATGCCAGGGACCCATTGGAGCTGCCTGAGCCCAGGGTACCAGAGGACCCACTGGGATCTGGAGGAACTGCCATCCCCTGATGGCCCCGAGGAGTTTGCAGACCTGCCACCGATGAGGGACTTGTGGGACCCCTGCTCGCTGTCTACCCCAGCGCCTTGGAGGAAGACCCCTGGCTGCAGGTACCTGGGTGCATGGTGGGAGGAAGTAGCCCAGGGACAGCTGACTATAGAGTGGCTGAGTCTGTGGTCATGTCAGTCAGTGTGTTGTGGCTGGGTCTCTGCTGACTCAGTGGCAAACCACTTTGCCACTGATAGGGCCCTGGGCTGGGACGCAGTGGAGTTGGGTGGGCCTGCGTCCCCCTCCCCTCTTCCCTAGCCACTCTGGGAGTGCTTGGCTCCTCTGAACCTATCTGCCAGAGGATACTGAGCTTACCAGCCCCGCTTGCCTGAAGGCCAGAGGCACCAGACTGCTTACCAGTCCCGCCCTGCTTAAGGGCTGGGGGCTATAGACAACTTTGTCATGCCTGCCCCGCTTGAGTGCCAGGGGCTACAGATTGTGTGGCTAGCCCGCCCTGTCTGGGGGCCAGGGCTAAAGACTCATAACCCGCTAGCTTTTTCCCTGTGTAGCAAGGTGCTGTGGCCTTCCTCGGAGCCTGAGCCCAAGGAAGGGTTGTGACACTCTGGCTGGGCCGTGTTGCCAACCTACGCCACCATATGAAGAGAAAACTGACTCATAGAAATACAAGGATGAAAAAGAGATGAAAAGTTACAGGACTTTCCTAACTAAGGGTTGAGTATTCCTTCTTCAGAGATAGCCACACTGCTGAGTTCCTACCCAAAAAAAGTCTGTTATAGGATTCTGTCACTGGAGGGGTCTTTTGCTTTATCTCGAAATGGCTCAGTCAGTGTTGTTGAAACAACACATCCTGAATGAAGGAGTTGGTCATCCTCCTCTTCCACACAGCGGGTCATCAGGACTCCTGCCCCTGGATCCAGAGTTCTCTCGGATGTTGACCACTGAATTTCAGTAGGTTGCTGACAAATACATCATTTCTTTCCATGAAGTCTGAAGCAAGAGAAAATTACTCCAAGTTTCCTCCTTGGGATTGGGAAGACCAATTTCCAAATTTGTTAATGACTCTAACTACCCTGACATGGAAGTTCATATTCAGTCTCTGGAAATGAAGAGCTGAACCTCTGTAGGTGTCCAAAGATGTCAGCAAGGTAAGCTAAACTTGGGGAGCAGAAGAAGGACCAGAATCTCATCATTATCCCTTAAAGGCAATGGGCCAAACCAGTCCTACTGTACATAAGCACATCTCCAGGGAGCCTGGGGTTGACCATGACCAGCCAACATGTTGGAGAATACAATTTGCCTTGTCTACGCTAGGGCTTTAAAACATCTGAGTTAAAATGTGTTAGCTAACATGTTAAAATATACATACCCAATATTAATGTTTGCTAGCACACCTTGTGCTGCTAGATATAGATATCTAGTAGTGTGTATATAATAAAAATCCTGAAGAACGAAGATATTTTGCCATTTCTTCCATAGTAAGCATTTCACCTATGAAACCAAAAAGTGTATTCTGGCATATATGACACTTGCTTACCAACCTCTTGCATGGAGGCAACAGCATGCAGTATTTCCATTCTTTTGGATCTTTGAAGCATAATGACCTCTCTAGTTTGATTGACTGCTCCACAGCAAAGCCATGAGAGTCTTTGAATAAACCAGAGTTTTGGGGGAGATATGTCACTATTGCACGAAAAGGCCTGTCTCAGAGGATCATGTAGAATGCTCTGGTGTGGCTTTTATATCAGGGTTTCTGAAGCTCTCCCACCAGCCATCTCCAAAAAAATTAAAAAATGACTCAAGCTTCTGCTGACATAAATATTTCTGAAGAAAGTAGGAGAATTTTCTCCTAAGGAGAAGAATAATATAATGCAGTACAGCATGCTTTCTACACAAGGGGAAGTTCCTGGTCACTGATCAGATTGCTTTGTGTCTCTACCTGTGCAAAGCAGCCTTAAAGCTGGCAGAACTGGCTACCTGGCAGTTCTCCTGGCATAGGGGTTGTGGTCCAAGACGAGGGGAGTAGTGTGTGCTGATGCAGTGATATACGCTGGCAATCTTTGGCTGAGCAATGGCCCCTTGGCGGAAGGCCACTGCAGTCGGGTGTAGTTTGGAATAGGTCTCACACTGCTCTAAATCCTGCTGGGAACAGCACTGGCTTTCTCCAGCCCTAAGGCTCAAGAAAGTGCAAATGTGGCTTAGAACCACCTTCCCTGCCATCTTAGCTGTGCCGAACATAATTATGACATACTTGGAAATCTGCTGCGAGCACTGGGCAGCCTGTTAACTTGTCTGTCATGTTAGGCCTTTTCCATTTAGGACTCAGCAGAAGCAGAATAATCTGGAATATTCAGTGCCCTTTGAGTCCTAAATGAACAGGACTGAATTCTTTTCCCCTCACCCCACTATGTCTTTGCTTCAACCTGAAATGGGAGATCAGAAGAAGAAAAACTAAAGTTAGATGAAAAGTGTCTTTCCTTCTCATCAAGCTTTGCGCTTGACTCCCGGGAACACAATTTTATCGTCAGTTGCTGAACTTTCCTGATTGATCTTCCTATTCCTTATATTCTGGTAAGTTGTTCAGAGTTGGTTTTTTTAAATTGAAGAATATTGTTGTCCACATACTTTGCTGTGCAGTGCTATCCTGGTTCTTAAAGTAATGTCTGCAGTGATATTTTGAAATACTTCTCCTTGGTAGTATTTATCATTTTTTCTCTGCTTGATCAGGGAAATCTTATCAAATCCTGTGCACAATACTACTGGGCGTCCTTTACATTTCTTTGTTCCACAATGGTTTACAGATGGTATGATGGGGTTGATAACCCAGCACTTTTAAAAATCAATGCACTCACTTTATAGGCTTAAATGAATGGCCTGTCTTTTTCTCTTTCTTGCGCTGTGCTTCCTGAAATGGCATTGGGATAGCTTTAGATCTTAAATTATACATTATGGGGAAATGATTTCATAAACTGGTCGGGTTAACTTGACACTAATAAGTATCAGATGAGATTTGTTAACTAGATACATGCCAAATACTCCAATTTCTGTCAGAAGTAGTGACCTATTCTGCAACTCAGATGTCCCAACCACCCACAAGCATCCTTTTTTGCTAGTTTCTGCCCACCTCTCTACTTATATAGGGCCCGATTCTGCCACCCCTGCTGACAGTAATAGCACCTTACTGAAAGAGCAGTCCCATTTTAAGTAAATGGCACTACTGGCAACATAATGTACTGCTGTGCCCCAGAATCCTTTGTGCTGCTTACTGAATTGACTGCTGTCACTGCCAGCCCTCTGTACCTTTCAGCTGTTCCTTCCTGTCCGGTGTAAGGGACAAGTGCTGTCTCTTCTCCTGCACAAGATACAGGCTGCAGCACAACTGGTACGTGTGTGTGTGAAAAATGAGTCCTGGCAGGGGTCTGCACACTTTGTATACTACTGAGCACGGCTTGGGGCGAGGAGGGAGGATGAGCCATCCCTGCATACAAACATGAGGGAGGCTTGGGGGTTGGAGCTAGTCAAGACATAGAGGCTGTAGAGACTGAGCAGGAGCTTTGGAACAGGTGGGGGGAGGATTCCATTTCTACCTGTCATCATTCCATCCCCTGGTACCTCCCTGTGTCAAGAGCATTTTCTCAGGTTCAGTGCAGGGTGGAAGATTTAATCCCAGAAGCAGATGGAATAGTCATGAATGATGAGTGTAAAACTAGACAACAGCCCTTGCAAAGTGTTTTTCAGATCAGTCCCATCCCTGAACTCCTATTTTAAAGACTAGATTAGGCAAAGAACTGAAGAGTGTAAGCTCTTCAGTGCAGGGCCTGTGTCTACCTTTAAATCTGCACAGTGCCTACCACTGTAGTGTTTCTGGGTACTGCTGAAACAGAATACATGAACTATAGGGAACAATCCTGCACTAGAAAAAGAATAGACTAGAAGACCTAACAGATCTTTTCCCAGCTCTAATTTTTATCATAAATTCTACATAGATTGTAAACTTGATTTATTCTTGAAAATATAAGACATATGTTATGGGCCTTGACGTCAGTGGAGCTATGCCAATTTATGGAAGCTGAGAACTTGGTCCATATAGTGACAGAGGCAATACAGAAAAGGTTTTCTTCAGTCATTGATTTTGCTGTGTTTTGAAGGATCCAAGTTTTGGACTTCAGACGGCTGGCCACTTAAGAGTTACAGATCACATGAGTAATTGTTCTCATGACAGTAGCCCATTGAGATGTAAAACGGTTTGCTATTTGTATGAAAAAAGCTTCCTTCTCAAACCCAGGCACAGGGACGGGGTTAGGGCCTGGGGCATCTGTGCATGTGATAGGATTTTTAAGTAGACTCATGGAGAAGCTTCAGCAGGTATAACTTGAAGCGCACAACTTGAAGATCACTTGGGAAGCTGATTTCTCTGCCCTGAGGCATTTGGTGGCATCATGGCTATAAAGTTAAAGCTTGTTGTCTTGCTGCAAAACACTGTCTTGTGTTTGGCAGAACTGTCTTGGTGATGGAGGAAACAGACAGAGTAAGAGATTTTTTTTTAAGGTAAATTCTTCAGAATAACTTCATCCCCCAACAGTTGTGGAAACATTGTTTACAAAAACCTGGTGTAAAGAACATGGGAGAGCTGTATTTTTTAAATGAATACTATGGATACCTCTCTTTTTTTGACTCTGATCACGTTGTCTGCCAGATTGTGCAAAGAATTGACTCAGTCTTGGATGTGTTTTACAGGAAGCAAAGTTAGTAGTTGTAGATAGCCCAATTACTGGTGCTTAACTGACAATACAGGTGTCAGTTCCTGTGAATGCCTCCCCACCAAGCTCTGATCAGCAGGCTGACTGATGACCTGGGAAAGAGAAAAGGGGGGAAATCCAAACAGGGAAAAAAATAAAATGAAGGACTTGGAAGGGGTTAAAATCCTCATCTGTAAAAGCTAAGAGAGAAACAGAAGAGGATAGTGACATCTGTGGAGACAATGATTCTCCATTCCCAAATGTCCGAGACCTGCGAAACAGTGCCACATCCAAGGGTTTGTATTTTATGAGATTGGAATCCCCCAAAATAGTGATTCTCTGCACGTTTTCTAGCCAGTCTTCAGTTGACATGTTGGAAGTAAGGCAGCCAGCCCCAGTTCATGTCCCTGTCTCTCTTACAGCATGTAGCACTCCGTTGGTTATTAACATTATTAACTACTGCTACTGGTTTGTTGTACCTCAGCAAAACACACAGTCCCATAGAATTGGTGGCAGGGACCATGTTGGTCTGTATGTTCTGTGAGATGCCGAGACACTCTTGGGCATAGTAATTTCAGTCTCCAGAGATCAAAATTAATTACTATACTTCAAAGGAGGGGCAGTCAATTATTTTTTTGTCAAGATTGAAGGTATAGTCAAGATCCAGACTCCAGAAAAAAAAATTAAAAATGAAAAGCGCCTGGCAGTCTAGCTTTGGCCTGCGCTCTGCCTATTGACTACCCCTGCTTCAAAGTCTGTTATTTAAATGCAGTGTATATAAAATATACCCTCCTGTATGTTTTCCCTTCTGTAAAATTCCAATTTTCACGTTTGCTGGTGTAAATACTGAGGAACTAGATTGAAGTGAATGTGTAGAATCAGAGTAGAACTGATGTGAGAAGAGAAGCTTAGTAAAGGAAAAGCCGTATAGACTTTCCTTTACAACTGATTTCAGTGGGGATTGTATGAGTGTAATTGAGGGCAGAATTTGACAGATCAAATTAGTCCTGCTCTTAGAAGAAAGGCCAGGTTTAGGAATAGGAGTTTCTCTCTTAAAATGGGGCTGCACAAAAGCTGGAATTAGGAAACGCCTGTAAACCAGAAAAACTTGTAAATTGCTTGTAAATTCTACCTTGGAATTTGCCTAAACTAAGATGCAGCACCCTTATCTCATCTTACACCATCTATGACTAAAGCAGAACAAATTTGACTTAATTTTGGCAAGCCACTCAACAAAAAAAGCCTTTTATTCTAACTGTGCCTCTCCTATCCCTTCTTGCTCAGTTCAGCTGCAAGTTTCAGTGCATTGGAGGTTGAGGCACCCCCATATGTCACTTCACTGACTGTACATCACTCCAAAAGCCAGCGAGATGAAAATAAACTTTAGCTGAGTATAAAGTGCAGGGAGGTTGACAAACTATCCTTGCTTTTTGGCCTCCTTCTTATATGGTTTCCTTATCCTACTGGTTACACTTAAACTGGAAACAGAAATGTGTGGTGGAAGAATCAGTTATGATGAAACAGTTCCTTTGTTGTTAAATATGAAGGTAGTAATTTAGTAACTTACATGGTCATCCATCTGGAATGCTCTGACTTCTTGGTTACCAGACTTATTGTGGCTTAAAAAATTGTTTGTAACTATAATAGTGTTTATGATAATATTAATGTTAATGTTTTGTTGTAAGCAGTGTTGTTCATTTTTCCAGCAAAAAAGGTTTAAGCCCCCTAAGAAACAGATGGTGCAAAGGTCAATGCGGTATTGGTAGATTGGCAAGGAAAATGAATGAATATATCATGATTGTGATTCTAGTAGTAGATCTATTAGAATCAAAGGAGGGAACTGTGAAGGGAAAACAAGATGGGGTCTCTGTTTTTGCTGAGAACTGATTTTAGAATTCACTGTAAAAAGTCTGAGATAGAAAATGTTTTGTTAGCAGTTATTTAATCTTAGAATGTTTTGTAGTAATGAAATAGTTAAGAGGTCTAGACACTAGTAGAGATGGAATGCAGAGAAAGACCTTGTAACTTAGATAAGGAAAGTTGCAAGTATTCAGTTAGAAAATTCCTAGATAATACTTTTTAGTATGTATGACCATGGAAACTGTGACATGTAAAAACTTGTTTATACCATTCTATAAATACGGTCTGTTTTTTGGAAGCAGGTGTCATTCCTTATGTTTGAAGGAATCACCTTCTTTACATAAAGAATATACATTGACTTTGCTAAATCTGTTTGGCTGTTTCAGGACATTCCGCTGAGCAAGAGAACTTGTTATAATAAGGACCCCTGAGTTTGGGTTCTTCCACACTGGGAATTCCTGGAGTGGACCACAGAGGAGAGAATACAAGTGCAGTTACCTGAAACTGTGACAGTATTTGTATAGCAGTCTAGACACTTAAATCACAGTATAGACATTAACTAATGGGAGACCGGTATATAAGCATTATTATCCTCACTTTGTAGACAGGGCAACTTGAGGCAGAGAGAGATGGCTTGCACAAGGCCATATAGCAACACCTCACTGGACAAGTCAGGATTAGAACGCAGGTCTGCCTTACTCCAGCCCACTTCTTATTTCTTCCACACAACCTGGCTGCTCTAAGACAGCTGCTTTTACACTAGACCTTGCTGCTTGGTGCAACTTAAAATTCTCATTTTTCTCAGACGTGTCTTTATTGTACAACTGAATACATGGTCTTTTTCTAGTAGGGTAGCAGACCCTGGGTCATTGTGTTGCCTATATATAAATGTGGACCTGGTAAAGAGTTTCTTATGAAGCTTGAGTACCATAATTGCTGGTGACTGGAGTGATGGTTAAATTTCTAATTGCAGAGAACACTAATCAGTGATTTCCTGGAGAAACTGCTGTAGCCAAATGTCTTTTACTTGGTGTTGCTGCTCTACTGGCATTGTCGACCTCTTGATTTTGGGTTTCCACTGTTTGTTAATTTGGTATATGGGTGGTGACTTTGGTGATTTATGTTACTGGATTCTAATCCTAAAAAATGCTGTATCCACACCACTCCCAGAGATTTTGGTATTGGGGCAGTGGTACTCCGCATCTATCAGAATCAGACTTTTGGGGAACTTTTTTCAACACATTTATCAGATGCTTTACCCTTGTTCAAAAAGTCTTGTAATAAATCATATCTCTACTACTTATTTGAGGAAAAGTGGGGAACTTGTTGGAAATAGTAACCTGATGCAACATGATTCTGAGTATACTGGACTCTTTTAGGTGCTATGCAGTAAGTTTTAAATATTAACATTTCCTTAGATTAATTGCACTAAATCTATATTTTTACATGCGAACACACATTATTCAATATAGAACTTCTCAGCACTTCCTACAATGCATCTGGTGTCATGTGGGACTGGCAGTAATGGGTGCACTTCCAGGTTAAAATGTACAACTGTATTCACAAGACCCATATTGGATCAGATTAATTGTCCATCTAGACAAGGATCCTGTTTTCTAACAGTAGCCAGGGCTTCGGATGGAATGAACAGAACAGGCACCCATTGAATGAACCATCATCCACTTTCAGCTTCTGGCAATCAGAGACTAAGGCCACCCAGATCATGGGGTTGCTTCTCTGACCATCTTGGCTAATAGCCATTGATGGACCTATACTCCAAGAACTTATCTAATTCTTTTTTGGAGCCTTTTATAGTTTTGGCCTTCATAACATTTCCTGGCAATGAGTTCCACAGATTGACTGTGTGTTGTCTGAAGAAATGCTTCCTGCTGCCTATTCAGAACCTTAAAGCCAAAATCTGGCTAGTTAGAATCTTTGGCTTAGGTAGCGTAAGTTGCCTAACAGTCCTGGGCCTGATACTAGTGGTGCTTAGCTATTATCTGGATCAGTTCCGTGGTAGAACACAGAAAACAGTGAAGCATGACAATTTCTGACTAAAGGATAGTTGGGATACGTGATTGTTATTAGAGGAGGAAGAGATGATAATGTCTGTTCCTCACAGCTCCCAGTGTAATGTGGTGCAACATGCAAGTGTGCTAGTAAGAGACTGATTTTCATGTTCTTGCTCTGGTCACCTGAGATGTGTCAAGTTAACAAAAGGTTAATACCCCTGTGACTCTAGTAGCTATTGTTAGGGAGAGAGTTTAGAGAAAAGCAACAAAAATGAGCAGGGGGATGAAGGAACATTTCAAAGGGCTACCTAAGGTGCAGGTGACAGCTCAAATTTTCAAACATGTACATGCCTTTTGCTGTGAATGCTTTTGCAAGTGCCTGAGTTATGTGCACAAAACCTTAATGCATGAGCCCAAGCAGGGTATTTGAAAAATGTAGGCTGGTAAGTCTATAAATATTTGAAGTGTGTAAATACCAAGGCCTCTGAGATGGAAGTGACTTGATTACTACAAGAATCAAGACCAGAGAAATAAATTACAAGGTAACTTTGCTTGCCGTTCCACATTTCATGCACACCATATGACAGAGTAGGAGAGTTAAATAATATAGTAGACCCTCGGTATAACGCCCTTCACAACAGCAAACCTTGGGCTATAGCAAACATTGTCCCTGGATCCCACCTCCAGCTCCACGTGCTGGAATGGGGGGCTGAGAGCTCCTCCGACCCCAGGACTGTAAGGATGGCTGACATGTCTTCTGGGGCAGAGTGCTCCTCTGGCTGTGGGGCTGGGGCTGGAGTGCTGTCAGCTGCTGCTGTGGCCTGGGGGCTGAAGGAGCTCTCTGCCCCCAGCCACAGCCCCGGGGCCGGAGGAGTGCTGTCAGCTCCTGCTGGGGCACTGGGATTGGATGAGCTCTCTGTCCCTGCCGGGGCCTTGAGGTTGGATGAGCTCTGTCACTGCCTGGGGCCCGGGGTCAGAGGAGCCCCCACCCTACCCTGCTTTGCTATAACAAACTCCTGGTGATACTGAACAGATGGCGTGGATTCCCAGGGGTTCATTACAGAGAGGGTTTACAGAGTGGAAGGAAGAAAACTTCTGGATAAGCTAAATGAGAACATGAACATTCCAATAGCTCACAATCAACCTCATAGCTAACAAATACATAGAAATTAGTAGTGAATTTGCAAGAAATCATAAATGTGTAAAATTCTCTTAGGGAAATGTAAGTATTATAATTTTCTTCAATATATCCCACATTGTACAGCCTCATTGTGGCAGTTTCAATGGTGGGGAATGGACAGATACCCAGGATCTTCAGATAGTAGATGGATATGGCTCAGCAGACAGTCAAGACCCTGCATGGTGTCTTCTCACTGCAATTAGATTGGAAACAGTTTTCCTGTCCTGCAAAATATTCTGAGATTTCAAAAAAATTTCCCACCTCGAATTGGGACAAAAATTCAAAATCTTGAAAATGTTAATGAACAGAAAATTAAAAAAAAAAAAAAAAAATTGGGGCAATCGAAACATTGCATTTCATTTTTACCATTTTAAATTTACATTTTTTGCCTTATAAACTTGCATTTCAAAACAAAGTTGCTTTGAGCTGGAAAAATGGAATTTTTAATTTAAAAAATGTCAAAACAAAACATTTCAACAACTTCAGATTTTTCCAAAATGTTTTCATGTACAGAAATTTGTCAAAACTGACCCTTTCCCTCAAAAAGTTTTGGTTTTGATGAGTCAATATTTTCTGATGAAAAAATGTTTTCTCAAGAAATTCCCAAAGAGTTCTACTCCTGACGCTGAACAGATTTCAAAGGATCCTGAGTGAATTTCCCTGATCATAGATACCTGATGCCTGCCTCCATGGGGGTTCAAGATAAGCTCTGCTGATATGACAGGCATTGAGGAAGTCAGCTGGTTGTTGGTATTCCAAACAGGAAGCAGCCAGCTGAGGAACTCTTGTGGAGTTGACTAGCAAGCCACTATTACCTGAAAAACGTTGTTATCCAAAACAGGTCTTGTCCTACGAAGTTTCAGACAAGTTATGCTCAGATAGTGACGGATATACTGCATGTAAAAACAATGGGCTGAATTCTCCATTGCCTTACAACTTATGTGAGTTACACCTGTACAAAGAGTGTGAGATGCTACCAAATACACCCACTCATACAAGGGATAGAATTTTACATCCAGTTTGCACTCTGCGGAGGTGCAGATGAGGACACAAGGTCCACAGCAGGGGAAAATTAGGCCCAAGTTCACAAGGCAGAAGAAAGCCTTTTCAAAACAAGAAAGCAATTTTTAAATGGATCCAAAATGGGTGGGGAGACAATTAAACTATTTGTGAATAGGGGTGGGGTGGCCCTACTTCCTGAGATGTGAATAAAGGGGCAGTACCATTCTGGGATTGTGGAGAAATGGAAAAGGGTGAGGCCACAGACAAGGGTGTAACCTTAGTTAAGATAAGGAGAGTAGAAGGCATGGATGAGGCTCCCAGGCAGAGGAGTCAAAGGCAATGTTACATAGGTTATAACAGGCAGACTTGCAATTACAGGAATTAAGGGAGGAATTGCATTCAGAGACGGATGATGCCAAATTTATGGACAATGAAAGCAAAAAGGATTGAATTATGTAGATTAATTTAATTGGTTAAAGCAGAGCTCAAAAACAAATACTACCGATACAGTGTAAATAAGCCTGTTCCAGCTGCTGCCTCTGTTTGGAGTTACAAGTCCTCTTTGTGTTGAAGGTGCAGACCTAAAGAAAAGAAAAGAAACAAAACAGGATGTTCACAGCACAGGAATGAAGTCTGAAGTCCAAAAGTTAAGCTGAAAATTCAGTTCCAGAAATCTCTTTTCATGGATTTTATGGCTCTTGAAATGACTCCCAGCTCTGCTCAGCTGTCATGATTTTATAAACAGGAAATCTGTGCAAAGAATCCTGTGTTAACTCCATGTCCTTAGTATCAGACTGCCTTTGTCATGTTTGTACGCCACCTAGTTGGTATTCTCTTTATCTTCATGGTCAATTTAAATGCCAACGTGACACAGATAATGATTACAGGCCAGAGTCCATGCTTATGCCTCACAGGAGGCACAGCCAAAGTGTGGAGAGAGCTGAAAGGGCATTTATCCACCTTTGGACTTCTATGATTCTGAGATTGAGCGTGACCCCCAGCGTAAATTAGGGCAGTGCCACACAGCAGTCTCTGGTCATTGTCATGCCTCTCCTGACATGACTACTTCCCTCAGAATGCCTATGTGACGGGGGGTTGTAAGTGCAGAATAAAGTCTCCTAAATCACTGTACCTGACCCATGTGCTGAGGTTGTTGTCTAGGCACCACTTAAGCCAGCTGTTCAGCTGCTTTATGGCACTGAGCCACTGTAAAAGAGGCTGCAGCAGAGCCTGTAATAAGGACCTGAATATCTAGTTTCAATATTTATTCTTTATGTGTAAAAACATTAGTTGTGCTCTCGACTGGAATGTGTCTTTAGTAGTGAAACCACAATGTCTGTAAAAGCTGATTGTCAATAAATTAAATTATTAGCATATTTAATCATTGGGATCCATTCATGGAGTAAACAAAATCTGCAAAGGTACTCATTGAAAAAATTCAAATAGCTTAGGCATCTGAACAAATCACAATCTGCTTGGTGAATTTTCTGCAGGGGAGAGAAAAAGCTAAGATCACTGACGGCATTATCTGTTGCAGATTTTTAAGTTACCACTACATGGGAATGTCTTTTTGCTTTGATTTCTCATTTTAGCCTACTCAGATCTCAGGTGGAGCAGTGACTGGGGCAGCATGTGATATCGGATACTCTTGTTCCTAGTGTGAATTCCTAGTTGTTAACGCCTGTGGTGAGAGCTGCGGGGGCTATGCAATGATGAGTAGGAAGGCCATTGAGGTTGGCCTTGAAGCCTAGGGTGCAGGCCATGGTGGAGCTGCCTCAGGTAGTAGCAAATATTCAAACGAGAACTTTGAAGGCCAAAGTGAGAAGGGTTCCATGTGAACAGCAGTTGAACATGGGTCAGGATTTCAGGAAGATCACACAAAGCTGAATATGAAGGAAGGTGTGGAAAGCTTAGGAGGAGTGAACCAAGGAGGGGAAGTAAGGCCCATTCTTGCAGGGCAGGTTAGTGCGAGTTGAGGCATGCAGAATCAGAGCCAGTGCAATGAAGGGTCTCTCTTATTACAGATATGCTCAGATACTATGGTGAGACAGATAGAAGAGAACAGGTGGCTGGTCCCATGCTTGCAGTGAATGGCTTAGGTGAAGCTGTTCTCTTCTATCTGTCTCAGTACTTATGACTACAATCACCATAGTATCTGAGCATATCTGTAATAACAGAGCACCTTCATTGTGCTGGCTCTGATTCTGCATGCCTCATCTTGCACTAACCTGCCTTGAAGACATGGTATGCTCAGCCCTTAGGTGAAAAGAACAAGACACTGTTCCCAAAAAGCTTCCTATCCAGATTTCCTCAGCCAAGGAATGTGCCCACAACACTAGACTTTGAGGAATATGATCTAAACTCTGGGAGAAGAGAGAAATAATCCATTAAGAGCTCACAGCATCCAAAAGAAAAGCCCTGTTAAGCTCAGATTTCTCCAACTAGCTACTACTGTCAGTTTGTTCACAAAACTACTGGTCTTTTGGGGCTGTGGGTTTCACAAGCTGGGTAGAGACTGGCAATTTCTAAGAATTGACTGAGAATTTCCTTTCACACTTAGGAGCAAAAACCTTGGCAATCACTCAGAGAATAAGGAATCCCTTTTTTTTAAACCACATCAGCTAATATAATATTACAGCCTGTACATGGTATACAGCAATAAATAAATGTCTCAGTAAGCTTAGAACAGGTTGGTTTCACGATCTGCTACCTCAACACAATCTGCTCATATTGATGTGAGCATTTGCTGTCTCTCAAATGCTGTTTTCGCATGTTCGGTAGTTGGCGCCAGGGTATAAATTTTGGATGATGGAACAAAAGGAACACTCTTGCGACTGTCACATATGCCAAGAGAGGGAAAAGCTATCCAACAGAGAAAGCTACTGAGGCACAATACTATTACCAGTTTCTCTGAGATACAGGAGCCTTAAAGGTTAATCTTATATCAAAGGCCTGTGGAAGGATGTGAAAACACTATCCCTGCAATCTCATGCGTATCTTTCTCTTCCCCCTGCTGAGTGAAGTGCTCTGTGAAGACGTACCCAGTGCAGGAGGGGGTAGAGTGGGCCCAACCCAGCAGCAACAGCATTTCTCTGCTGCCTGAAGGTGGTGAGTCATTTAATGTTGAACACTAGACAGTCCTATGTACTCTGTGCTTGATGCACAAACCCAATTTCTGTATTTTTATATACTTGTCCTAAACCAATGGATTGTTCTTTAGATTTTTGGTCTTATATTTGATTTATGATATCAATATTTATTGGAGAATGTTCATGGAAAGCAAATTTTGCATTTGTAATTGTGAACAGTTGCAAGAGATTCTTGATTCTAAGAGCTATGCTCATGCAATCAATGGACAATAATATATCATGTGGTCTGTGTGTTCAATCAAAACTAATCAACACTTCTTTAATTATGAACATCAGATACCTGCAACTAACTGCTTGTGCATAATTTATAGAGCAGCAATTGTTTCCTGAATAATTTTATAATAATAATAGATTTCAAGAGAGCTGTCACAGACAATTTGCAATCAATAGAACCAGTGAAATCTGTTGAATAAATTACTAGCTGTGAATTATTCGTTTGGCTCTAATGGTATAGAAATTGGATTGATTTTATGTACCATGTTTACTTACGAGACAATAGAACAATCAGAGTGATTAGGATAATCCAGGCAGTTTAACAGCAGGACAGATCTGTAATGAGATTATTTTATTTAGCATCATCACTCAGTAAGAAAATTAAGCAAAACAAAAGAGGAACTGAAGCAAACTGAATGTTATAAAATGAAGAGATGCACTATTTGGATGTTTAAACCTTCCCTTCTTAATGGTATTTAATGTAGAATGAAGCTCTGGGTATTTAGAATGAATTTAGAATGAAGCTGTGGGTACAGCTGCCACAGGTAATTCTGCAGAAATGAGAAGGGAATATTAATGTATAACTGTTGTTTGGATTTTAGTTTCCTATTTGAATTTATAGTGTGAGTGGAAGGGACCAAGTCATCTTTTGTGTTTGATACCGAGTGAGGACACTGTTGTATTTAATAATAAAATTACAAACTGTGTGATAGCCATTTGAATACACCTCCATGGATATGGCAGAGGAAGGTGACATTATCTTTTTCCAGAAGTCAATTTCTTACTAAAGTTACAGCATAGTAGATCAGTGAGTCCCCTGGTATGGGTACTCACGGGTAGAAGTAGGTTAAAATTCCTGAAAAACCCTAGCAAATTCCCCATATTTATTAAAGAAATTCCATTTACTTGTAATTGTCAATGCAGATGACATCATAACCCATGGTCTTTAGTCTCTTTTCTAATATCTGTACACTGCCTTTCCCACAGGAATCCCTGTAAAAAGAGATTTGTGTTAACAAAGCCTTTTATTAGTCAGCTGTTTATTTTGCTAATTTCTATAGTGTCAACTGCTATGGCAGCTAGGGCTTTAATTGCAGAGCCTTAATGTTCCATAATTGGAGCAGGTTTTTGCATAGAATTTAATAGCAGGTTATAGGAAAGTTTCAGCAAGCTGGCCAGACTGTGATATCTTGCAACTAAACTGCAGTTCCCTAGAACAAGAAGTCTACCACCAGAGGGCAACTGCCTATTGAACTAATACAAATTTAAGAGATCTGATTCTCCACTATTTTGTACCATGTACACTCATTTACAGCTGTTCAAAGTTGATGTAAAATGCCAACAAATCAGAATTCCCCATACACATGCCCCATCAGTGGTAGTGTTTTATATTCACTTTGCAACAACTGGAACCTTGGCCTCAGCCCCTTTGACCTCCACAGACTGTGCTTGAGTCCTTCCTCAATCCCTTAGAACCCTTGCTGTTGGACATGAGCATTCAGACGTAACCTCAAGTAATGGAGTGCTTCCCAGCCCATCTTAACTTCTGTGGCTGGGTAAAAATTTACTTTCAATTAACTGAATAAAATAGTAATGGGTGATCAAGAATTTTGGTCCAAATTAGCACCTTAAAAGTGCTGATGAATATTTAAATCTCCCAGGATTGCAGCAATCGGGCTGGAAAACTACTACTAGTTCTTGTTGTTGGATGGGATTGATCACAACCACAACCTCTCACACCATGAGAAAAGACCTTATTATGGTATTTCACCACTTCTAATAATTTCCAAAACTATGAACTGCAGAGAATTGTAAACCTGAAAAATAATACACTGGGGACAGTGAAAAGACATTTTTCAAACCTCAGAGTTTGATTTGGGGTTTAGATGGTTCTTATTTAGTCTAGCCTATACTTGCCTTGCCCTCAGTTAGAGCCTGCTTCCAGAACTGCTTTATAAACAGATCTATTGACTCAGCAGATTCAGAGCCTTATATTATTTTTTTTATTGTGCCTAATTCTGGTCACACCAACTTTATATTTTAAAAAGACTACACCTTCCAAGGAAGGCACTGTGGTTTCTTTTGTGTTTTAGAACGCATCAAACACATTTTCAGTGTTATTGCAATCTAACAATAATAATAGAGAAAAAGTCAAAACCGTAAAGACAGATTGAAAAGAGGAAAAACAAGCCTTCTTCTTTTTTTTTTTTTTTTAAAGACATATAACTTACAAGTCAGGTCCCCCAATGTCATCCATGACCCAGATTTCAATTCGTGAAATTCTGTCTTTTTGGAAGTTTGGTACTTCATAGACTGCAAAAAAACTGGTTAAAGAAAACAAATCGTTAAAACTACAGAGAATAGAAAAGATCTTTTTCCTCAGTAACCAGGGCTCTGATTCTGTTTCCATTGATTTCAATGAGATATCAGGACCCAGGTCCTTTGCACCTATGGTTGCTTTTGGGCTCATTATCAGAGAAAGGACCAAGATGCAAAACTCTGGTTCAGATTTTGATATTCCCAAAGTTTATGGGTGTTTGGATCATAAGTTTGTTGTTTTATTGGTTGTTGGTCTTAGCAGGAAAGAGCAGGAATAAGACTCTGTTAAGGGTTTAAAATGCAGCACTTATGACAAACCACTAGGTATTTAGTCAAAAAAAGAAAACAAAACTATAAGATCATCTTTCAGGCACAGTATGGGTTTTGGTTTTTTAAAACAGAAGCATGATTAACAACCCCAAGTCAAACATATTTGTAGATACGAAATCAAATCAGTAAGTCAAAAGAGTATAAAATACCTAGGATGGGAACAAGACCATTAGAGCGTTTTTTAAATCTGTCCATTCTGATCTGGGAAGAATCCCCCATAGGAAGATTTGCTGTTTGTTAAATAATATTCCAGAATCCAGGTATAGGAGGGCCAAATTCTCTGCTGAATAATTCCACTGAAGTCAATGGAGTTACACCAGCTGATCTTTCATCTGACCAGGAGTATGTAAATAGTAAAATATTAAACCAGATTTTCCTTTTACATATAATCAGCCTTACTGCTGCAAAGTTAAGACCTATTGTCTTAGGGAGTGATTTATCAGAGCAGATTGAGTCATTAGATGGGATCATTTTTACTGGCAAAGAGTACTGGATGTTATCTGTATTTATGTTGTATGACTTTCCCGTCATAAGTTCTGAACTTTTGTATCAGAGAAAAGGTCTTCTATTTTCCAGTGTCTAAGTCTCTGTGATTGCTAGTTGTATTATACAAGGCATATCCAAAAATAATTTCAATTAAGCTGATGATGGCCTAATGGAAATGTCTTTAAAAAGGATAATAAAATTTTTTTTTAAACAGGATAGAAAAAACACAAAGTGTGGGGTTAGAGTTCTCTAAATCAAATGGAACAGTTTAACATATTGCATTAAAATGTGTTCTAAGGCATCTGACTTAAAAAACAAAAATAAAACAAAACAAAAACTAATACATTCAGGATTCTGGGGCCTGATTTCGAATGAGGTCTCAACCCAGCTTTCTTGTTCATGCGTGTAATTATCCTAGGGCAAATAATGATGGGTGCAGTTATATGCAGGGGAACTTGATGTAACTAAGATATATAATTGCTTGATATAAAGGCAGCTGAATGATAGCAGTTGTGCCCGTGTAACTCTGCAAAAAAAAAAAAAAAGATCTGTGATCATTTGCATCTACAATCGGTTTTTTGAAAATATGGCCCGCTATCTTTTGAAATATAGCCTGGCTTGACAGACAAAATCAAGGATTCCACAGGAATTATCTGAAGTATTTTGATTTCTATACTGTACCAGCTATGGCCTATAACAGAGGAATTTTAGGCCAGAATGGACCACTATGATTATCTCATCTGAAGTCCTGCATAACACAGATCATAGAGTTTCACACAGTAATTCCTGCACAGAGAATAATCCTGGAGAGAATTATTTTTACAGACTACATCAGTGAACACTATCACTTGCAATAACCTGTTGTTGAACTCATGCATATCTTCTAGAAAGACATTCAATCTTGATTAAAGACTCCAAGTGATGATGAATTTGCTACTTTCCTTGGTAATCTGTTCCAAAGGTTAAACTGAGAGTGTTATGCTGGACAAGTATGGCTGGTTTAACCACTATTAAATTAACCATAACCTATTGTTTAAAAAAAGAAATAGTTTTACTTTGTGCCAACATGGGAAGTCACTTGCTTTTATCATCAGTCAAATGAGAGCTGTATTCCCTGTGCCCTGACTTACATAATCAGAATGTCACTTGAACCTTAGAATTTGTTAAAACATCTCTCTATTCTTCATCAAAAGTCTCTATTCCTTTTCCTTGTGATTTGTGAATTGCCTAATATTGGAAAGCAAATAAATCAGGCCTTGTGTAAGCAACACAAGCAACCATTTGGGACCTATTGTTTTTTGAGTCTTCCTGTGTTTTTAATTCTCACTTAGGCCTTAATTAAGCAAAGAACTTAAGCTTTGTCAAGTCCCACTTCGGTGAAAAATAAACATGTGCTTAAAGTTAAGCACGTGCTTTGCTGAACGGACATCTTGAGAAGTGTGGTATTCTGTCTCCATGGAATAAATGGGCCCAGAGAGTCAAAGCTGTTAACGTGACTCTGTCACTGTACAACATCAAAAGTTCTAAACAGGATTTGGGGTTCCAAGTACAGAGATCTCAGCCTGCTTAGTCTTATGGCAGCGATCAACATGAAAAATCTTTTAACACAAAAGGGGAGAAAAAAGAATAGTAAAAATAGAAAATGCAACTCCTGTCTTTGGTGTTGACTCTTACTACTCATCTCACTGCTGGAGAAACACAAACATAGTATACAGTCTCATCAGCCACTTGGAGACCTGACAACCTTGTATCCGAGTGGGGGCTGTTCAAGACATTGCTTTCAGCTGCCTTGCTGGTCACTGTTGCAAAAGATGCAGTTGTCTTGGCCTGCTAAGCCAGACACTTTTTAAACAGAAGGCAAAAAGAGAGAAATAGGAAAGAGAGGATGAGGGATTGATGCGAGCAGGAAAACAAGTTTCACATTCTATATGGTGTTCAGGATTTCACTGAGGTTGACTTTAGCAAAGCTTTTAACACGATCTCCCACAGTATTATTGCCAGCAAGTTAAAGAAGTAAGAGTTGGATGAATGGACTATAAAGTGGATAGAAAGCTGGCTAGATCATCGGGCTCAATGGGTAGTGATCAATGGCTAGATGTCTAATTGGCAGCTGGTAACAAGCAGAGTGCCCCAGAGGTCGGTCCTGGGGCATGTTTTGTTCAACATCTTCATTAATAATCTGGAGGATGGGGTGGATTGCACCCTCAGCAAGTTTGCAGAAGACACTAAGCAGGGAGGAGTGGTAGATATGCTGGAGGGTAGGGACAGGATACAGAGCAACCGAGACAAACTAGAGGATTGGGCCAAAAGAAATCTGATGAAGTTCGATAAGTACAAGTGCAGAGTCCTGCACTTGGGATGGAAGAATCTCATGCACTGCTACAGACTGGGGACTGACGAGCTAGGCAGCAGTTCTGCAGAAAAGGACATGGGGGTGACAGTGGACAAGAAGCTGGATATGAGTCAACAGTGTGCCCTTATCGCCAAGAAGGCTAATGGCATATTAGGCTTCATTAGTGGGAGCATTGCCAGCAGATCGAGGGAAGTGATTATTCCCCTCTATTCAGCACTGGTGAGGCCACATTCGGAGTATTGTGTCCAGTTTTGGGCCCCCCCACTACAGGAACCATGTGGAGAAATTGGAGAGAGTCCAGCGGAGGGAAACAAAAATGATTAGGGGGCTGGAGCACAAGACTTATGAAGAGAGGCTGACAGAACTGGGCTTGTTTAGTCTGCAGAAGGGAAGAGTGAGGAGGGATTTGATAACAGCCTTGAACTATCTGAAAGGGGATTCTAGGGAGGATGGAGCTAGGCTGATCTCAAGGGTGGCAGATGACAAAACAAGAAGCAATGGTCTCAAGTTGCAGTGGGGAGGTCTAGGGTTGTATATTAGGAAAAATGTTTTCATTAGGAGGGTGGTGAAGTACTGGAATGGGTTACTTAGGGGGAATATCCATCCTTAGAAGATTTTAAGGCCCCGTCTTGACAAAGCCCTGGCTGGGATGATTTAGTTGGCGTCGGTCCTGCTTTGAGCAGGGGGTTGGACTAGATGACCTCCTGAGTTCCCTTCCAATCCCAATCTTCTATGATTCTATGAAGTTGCTGAAGTATGTAATCTGGGTCCTTCTCTGGCCTAGTTGGGTCAGGACATCTCTCTGCATCAGGATGACGAAGGCCCAATGGTGAAATAGTGGATTCCTGGGGTCTTGTGAGACAGTGTGGGTGGCAGCCATGGTTGAACTATCTCTTTTCAGTCCACCTGTCCTCCTTCATTTTGATCTCTCTCAAAGTCTCTTTTAAGGAACCCTTTTAAAAGAGGGTGATGGGTAGAAAAGCCCTTCACCTTAATTATTTTGTCCTCCAACTAGGCCTAAATTCTGACACCTCAATTTTGATCCATTAATTCATTAATTCCATTCTTCTCTTGTTTACTAATCTCAACATAGTCCTTGGGTGATATCAATAGATCTTTTTGTCTGGACAAATTCACTGTTTTTGTCTTTCATAAACAATGTTATGTAGCAGGCTGAGTTTTACTTCTGTTGCCTTTGACAAATTAGAATACAGGATTCTGCACAACAGGCATGCAAGTGCTTTTTAAAATTTTACTCTAGGTCTAATTAAAAAAAATATAAGATTGGCTTTGATGCCACAGACTTCTGCAAATTATTCACTTCCACAGCTTTGTGTGGTACAATAGTTTGATTTTTCTCAATCTAACTCTAAAATATTAACACAATATTATTTTATTTCTCCGACCTTTTGACTGGATAGGCGCCCCCTATTGCAGAACCATTCAGCATAATGTATATTACTCCAGAGCTCTGCTTTGCATACTGCAATAGATAACAGAAGATTATTCTTCATAACATCTCCTATAGATTTTATATACAGTTTGGTGCTTTAACTAAGTAGTCCATGGCCATGGGAGGGAGCCATTAGTGAAAATGCTCAAGTTGCAAAATGCCCATCAAAACTGTTTCCCTAGGTCAGGGGTGTCAAACTCGCTGATGGTGATGGGCCAGATTCTCATAAACTGCACTTCACAGGGGCCATGCAATACCCTCCGCTGAAAAATTTGGGCCATCTTCCCCTTTTCGGCGGCGGAGCATCAGCCCTTTTCGGCGGCGAGATTTTGCGGGGGACCATGTTGCCAGACTGAGTGCATTGTCGCTTTAAGGGATTTCTCTGCGTCCAGCATCGACGCTTTAAGACATTTCACGGACTCTTAAACTAGCAATGCCGTATGCAGAGAAATCTCTTTAAGTGCCAATGCCCTCACTTTGGGTGGCAGTACGTCTCAAAAAAACTGGCCGGACGCAGGCTGGATCAAAAAGGTTCACGGGCCGTATGTTTGACACCCCTGCCCTAGCTGGCAGTTGCAGTAGAGAGGACAAGAACTTTATAGCTATAAAAGGTGATCTGTCTTCTCAACCCTAGAAGTGGTCCCTCCAGGGCAGGGTTGAGGCACTTTGACAGATCAGTATGAGAAGCTTTGCACTGCAACTCAGATTTGTACTTGCTCTCTGAATAGAAGAGTTTCATTGCCAGGATTATCAATCTTGCACCTTTCATGAGCATACAGATCTCTTAGGCCTTGTTTTCTCTAGAAAAAAGGTCTATTTTAACACGTTCACTAACATATTAAAATCCTAGGCAACCTGTAGTTGAGCCGGATACAGTGGTGAAATGAAGACATGGATGAATTTTAAGCTAGAGGCCACAACTTGTGGTAACTTAAACATATGGAAGGGGTGCTACCCGCATCACCCATACTCCCATAAACCAGGCATTTAAGTGTTTCCAGTGCAGCGGTTACAGGGCTCCTACCATGTAACCCATAACTTGGGATGGGCTCTCCTCAGCCTTCCTCCATGAGTCCTACCCACTCCCATAACCCCATGAGGAGAACAGAGAGTGCAGAAGGGCGGGAACCCCAGCCTACGAGGACCACCAGGTCTGACCCTATCCCACAAGCCCAACGTCCATCATCAAAATCCCAGGTCTTTTACCTCCAGGAACTGTTCATTTTATCCTTTTAATTGCACTGAAAACTGTCTGCAAATTGTGACGAGTTAACTCAAGCAAATACCTCAATTAGGTACTAAGTACATTCCTAATTAATCTCCTGTGGACTGAAGGTGCTGCGAAGGAGAAAAAACTCCTTGGGGCTCACCCAGAACACAAGTGCAAGAGACTCCATATGGTCTGTGCACCAAGTTACATCCTGGGGCTGGGGGATGCAGTCCAATCAGCACCCCTCCCTCCAGCTGCCCAGTGTGTGCCAGAGACTGGGGGCGGGTGGGGAGGAGGAGCAACCTAGTGTCCTTTATAAAGTGTGTCTCTCTCTTACTGCTGGGACTATCCTCTTTTGCTGACTGCCAAATCACCTTCCTTCAGCCATTGAGGTGGGTGGGTAGCATTTTTAACGTTAGCTAGTCAAAGTGAAAACCTGTGCTTTTTCTGCTTACATCATACCTTTAATTTCTAGTCTATACAAGGCCTAAGGGTATGACTAAACTAGAAGTGAGAACTCCAGAAAAAATTATTTTGACCCTACTAAAGCTTTCTGAACTCTCCATGGACATGCTTAATGAATGTGAATTGTATGATTTACAGTGATTGATGCAATCCTCCAGAAAGATTCTACTGCATTATTTTCACACTCTTCTGTGGTAGGGCAGGAGTCATAATTAAATCCTGTGGGAAGAAACACAGTGCTCATTATTAAAGATATGATGACAGGTAGGAAAAGAAAATCCAAAGTGACTTTAAAATATATATTGTATGTGTGGTTTTTTTGTTCTAGTTTCTGTTTTAATAACTTAACTTACAGTAAGTTCCACATGGTTGGAGATCTGATAGGATATACATCCATGACAGTACTGCACCATTTATCTCCTTTTCACCAGCCTTTACATTTTGTACAAAGAGTCTTCTATGATTCTATGCTATGGTCTCAACGCACAGACCTCTGTGTCTGTCAAAACTACTCTAAACCTATGTCATGAAATTGGTCTAGAGCACAGAGAGCCCCAGGATCTGGTAAATGAAAAGGTGACTTGCAACACCTCCCTCCAAATTTCACAGTGTGTACTTCAGCTGCAGCTGAAGTGTAGATTTCTATACAAGGCAGTGGAGAATCAGGACATTTACTTCAGGGGAGTTACTCCTAGCTTATGTGGGAATGAGAGCAGAATCAGACCCGTATCTCCAATACAAAGCAATCAGTCTATCTTTTTAGCCCCTGCCATGAATTTATAACCAACTTTTTATTATATTATTTCTTGTCTTACCAGTATCGTTTGCTTGTCCACACCAGTTCAGGAAATCTCCACATGAACCAATTAGAGTATCACACAGAGACATGTAGCGACGAGTTCTGTCAGAATAGCTACTGGCAAGCAGATGGTTATTTTCCCAGAATAGAGACTAAGGAAAGAAAATAAAAGGAAGTAACAAAAAACAAGCCATAATTTGCATGTGTGTGCATGAAGCCCTCATTGCTATGTGGCTGGGAAAATATTTAAAATCATATTTTGAAATTATTTCTAAAGGCTTCAGAATCTCACGGATGGCTTGTTCTAATCATACTAATATCAATTAAATACTTTAAAAACAATTAAATATTTCTTCAGCTAATAAAGTTACAGGGACAAAGTTTGCCCTCACAATGGTTAAATCTGGCATAACTTGACAGTGGAGTTTTTGTGGGATTTACACCACTGTGAGAACAGAGTTTGAGCCATAGAAAGGCTCAAGGCCTCTAGAATTTGTCTGTCTTCAACTGACAGGTTTAGGAAAATCTAGGCATATAGACACTGAGAACTTGTTTATATGGAGATTAAGTGTTCAGCAAGCCAGGATGTGAATCTAAAGCACACTAAGTGACCATGTGGATCCTGCTGTCATGCACTGAAAGTAGCACTACGAAACTTTAGTGTGTGGCAGCAGGGTCCATATGACCTCTTTGTGTGTGGCAGGCTTACATGCTGTAGATTTACACCTCCTGGCTTGCTGTGCACAAGTTGCCATGTAGACAAATCCTAAGCACAAAACAAAATTGAAGTAAGGTCTACACTGCAAAGTTAGGTTGACTTAACTACATCACACGGGGCAGCGAAAAATGTCATGCCTTGTGCAATGTAATTGTCAATCTAAGTCCTGGTATGGACACCGCTAGGTGATGGAAAAAATTCTTCTGTTGACCTAGTTACTGCCACTCAGCGAGGTGGATTTACTATAATGATGGAAGAACTTCTCCCATCACTACAGTGTCTACACCACAGTGGCGCAGCTGTGCCACCATATCTATGTTAGAGTAAACATGTCTTTTGGAATGGTGACGTTGAAGTTACAGAGCTCACTTGACAGAGTTGAATGAAGATATTTACTCGTAATCATGCATAGGATGGGTTTTGAGGTTGTTTTAATTTAAAATGCTTTGGGTGCTCTTATACACTTTCAGCTGCTAAACTGTGCAAATACTTATCTATAATAGCGCTGACTGGCTAACAACTGTGAATATTATTATTTGAAAGATCATAATTATTTGGCTTCAAATTCTGCATCGCAGCAACTAATTCTAAACCCCCTTACATTTTTTTCATAATTCATTACTTTGGGGTAGGGATTAGAACACTGGTTCTCAACTTTTTGGTCTGCAACCCACAAAGTGGGCAAAAAATCATCCCAGGACCCACATATCAAATCTGGTCAATTTTGGACTGCTGAGTCACGGGAGAGATGCTAGATGATCATTAACATACCATTATTAATTAGTACCTTGTTAGGCGGAATTGTGTGCAGTGACAGATTAATAAACAACTCATAGTCCAATGGTAAAATGTTGCAAGGATCCTTATTAATAAAAGCCTTTTTGAAAGCTTCCCATATCTCTGTACAGTTCTTCTCACTGTAATAATTAAAACAAATAGTAATATTATTTTCCCATAGTAGACCAGCAATATGTGCTTTGTTCACAACCTCCCACAATCCCCGAAAGGAAATAAAATTAGGATTCTTAAGGGGGGAAAAGTTTGTGATAAATAAATGAAGTCATTAGCCCATCAAGTAGTATTTAAGACATGAGGATTTGCAGTAGGGTTATTCAGCTAGACTTTACAGTGGTTCAGCAAAAACCATGGAAGGCAAAGTATTCATAATGAGACTTGCTATGCAGTACTGCAGAACTAGTGAAAATGGAATTTATTTCTTGCGATATTCTAACCCCAAAAGAACCAACCACAGTGCTCAAAGCCACTAGCTGATACTAGATTAAAACTGAAACATAAGATTCAGGAGCTGCAAAAGAAGTATTTGTATGGCTCAAGTGTACAATAAACAAAAGCCAGTCCTAGAACAAGCAAAAAACAAGATGCCACTTCCTCCTCCTCCTCCTCCTCCTCTCTCTCGCTCTCTGTCCTTTCAGTTTGGTGTCTCATTTAAATGTATGCTTCTTATCTAGCTATCCTTTTTTTAATGTTCTGGCAACATTAGAAGGGCAAGCCTGTGTGTGATGATTCTGCAAGCTGCTGAGCACAATATGAGGTGCTGAGTGCTCTCAATTCTTAGATTCATTGATTTTAAGGCCAGAGGAAACCATTATGATCATGTAGTTGAACCTCCGGCATAACACAGGCCATAGAATCTCCCTCCGTAATTTCTGCATCAATCCCATAACTTCTGTTTGAGCTAGAGCACATTTTTTGAAAGACATCCAGTCTTGATTTAAAGACATTAAGTGATACAGAATCCACGTAGGTATGTTGTTCCAATGGTTAATTACCCTGTTAAAAATTGTGCCTTATTTCTACTCTGAATTTGTCTAGCTTTAGCTTTCAACCGTGGGCTCTCATTATTCCTTTTTCTGCTAGATTAAAGACTTGTCTACTATAAGAAATCTCTCTATGTAGGTACTTGTAGACTGTGATCAAGTCATCACTTACTATCGTCACTGACTTCAATGGGAATTTAAGTTTAGAAGTAAGTGTCTGAACAATTTATTTACTGCATTTTTTCCTTTCATCATTCTCCATCTCACGATTGAACAGCATGTATTACAAAATCAAAAGGATTATTTTACTTCATTACTGAAGATATCTTTATTAGCAAACACTTATCGAATGTATGGGGTGGGAAGACATATAGATAAGGGTAACTCCTGGCCATCTTAATACAGACCACACAAATTACACAGGATTTATTTTGCAGTAGTCAACTAAAGAACAAGCAGTAATAGAATTTTAGCACACTTAAATTTTTTTTAATGCCAGCCAATGGAATTTATAGAACCATGTGGATATGTATTCTAGAAATGCATATATGTGTGAATATAGTATTTGCTTGTTAAAGACCTCCATTATAGTGAAAGTGAGACTTTCATTATACTCCTTTATTTTCATGTGTTTATAACATTCTTAAAAATTCTCCTTTTTGGCTAAAATTTTTCAAGTTTGGTCTTAATCTGATGATAATTTGTGTAAGAGTTTGAGCAAAATCTGTTCATCCATTTATGAATTATGTGAGACTGGGGAAAAAAGGCTTTATCCATTTAAATTTTTTGTTAGGAGTTTTTGCATATGCACAGGACTTACAAGCAGAAAGTATCCAGAGGACTACTCCTCAGTAAAAACTAGCTTTGGGCCAATTTGCAAATAAACAACAAAAAAATTAACAGTTATAAAAATAAATATCTGTTTTGCACATGCAGTATGACATTTGCATTTTGTTTAGATTTACAGTATTTGCATATAGGACTATGGGAAAACACAAAAATAAATAATATTGACATTAATGCTGTAGCTGTGCTTTTTATAATGCTAGTTTAGGATCCAGTTCAGGAAAGATTTTGAGCATGTGTTAATGTCTATCCTTAGTTCAATCATTCCTCCAATGGGACTCAAATTAGGCAGTCTGCCCACATGGTCACAATGAAAGATGAGAGCCTTAGATATATATGTGGGCAACATAAAGGTATTATGGTACCCTTAGTTTTTACATTTATTGACTTGTTTAAAATGGTGACCTTTGTGTTACATTAACTTAAGTTTCTGCTGTTTATATTATAGGTGGTGCTGGTAGCACCATCTAAAGTTAAGGTTGCCTGACACTTCCCATTATAAGACCCTGTTTTTAGTTGCTTATGAATTTGCCAAACTTTAACCATTCAGGCTGAAATTTTCCATGGCAGGTGTCAGCCTTGGACTGAATATTTTTGGGAAGCTTCAGCCAAAATGCTTCACTCATTTCTGAGAACGTGAGTAAGGGGGGAAAACGTTTTGCCTACGTTAAAATAAAAATGTACACCAGTTTCGTTGGAAAGCTCTAGTCTTCATGTTTTGGAGCAGGAACTAGAAATTCGGCAGGGGGTAGTCTTTTTATCATGAATTTGCCTTTTGCTGTACCTGAAAAAGTCCATCCATATTTGTCTAAGTTTTCAGCCTTTGAGAAAAGTCAGTTCACACATGCTCAGTAGAGACTTATTAGAGCAGAGGTTCTCAAACTTTTTTTTCCAGGACTGCTTTTGAAAATATTTCAGGCTGTGATGACCGCCCCCCTCCCCTCCTCCCCCCCCCAAAAAAGTGAAGACCCGCCCCCCATGCTATGCCACCCTTACTTCTGCGCTGCTGCTGAGGGTGACGCTGCCTTCAGAGCACCCGGCCAGCAACCGCTGCTCTCTGGCCATCCAGTTTTGAAGGGCTCTTGCTGTCAGTAATGCAAAGGGCAGACAGTCGCAGCCATGGCATGTGCAAGAGCTGACAACTCGCAAGCCCCCCCCCCCCCAAATAACCTTGTGATCCCTTGAGGGGTCCCAACCCCCAGTTTGAGAACCCCTATGTTAGAGTTTAGCAGCTCAATTCTCCAAAGATTCTGTCTGTGCTGAACAAGCTCCGTCTCCTCACAGCTCCTGTGTGCCAGCTGGACTGCACATGCATCACCATCCCACAAAGCAACTGAGCATGCTCCAGCCCAGGGATGCAGGGGCTAAGCTTGACTCCCTTGGAATTGCTACAGGCACACTCAGGCACTGGAAATCAGAGCAGGGAGATTAAGAACATAGATGAGACAATGTCGCACTGCTGATGCCCAGAAACCGAGGAGCAAGCATCTACATGGGAATGCGGAAGGGAGAAAAGAGGGTTTCAGGAACCAGAGGGGGAGGGTGGACAAGAGCCAGCGAATGGGGGAAAGCAGAGAGGGAGGGGGACAAACACTGATTGTGGAGGTGGATAGGAGCTGAGTAGACTGGAGGGCAAAAGCAAGGGGTAGAGGTAAGAGGATAGGAGTAAAAGAGGGGGGCAGGAGCTTGGGGGTGAGGCAGGATGGATATGAAGAGAGGGGGAAGAGCAGGATAGATAGGACCAGAAGGGGAAAGGGGGCAGGGGCCTGGGGTGTGTGTGCATATTCGGGTGGACAGGAGCACAGGGTGCCAGAGGCAAGGATAGGGCCTGAAGTAGAACCCTTTATAGATTATATTATAGGTTATAATAATCACTAGAGCATGGTCCACTACAGAACCTGGGACTGAATCATAAATCCTCAATCTGTACATTCCTTGCACGTCAGATAGCTGTGAAACCCACTAATAAACTGTGCCTCATCTCTCTCTACTGGTTGGTCCACAGTTACAATGGCAACCTATTACTGCTACTATTTACTCCCTTAGCTCAAGTGTTAGAGGTCTGCACTGTGTATCTAAAGGTCCAGACCTTGCTGATAATTTAAATTGGAGGTCAGTATGGCTCCACAGGATGAAATATCTGATTTTTCAAATTTTTTTTTAAATGTAGGGAATTATATTTGTAGACTGTCAGGGAGGAAATGCCATTCAACTCCTGGGGGCGGAGCTCGGGAGGCCATGCCCACCATGCCAGAAGCAGAGGGGCGGAGCCAAAACAGTTGGTAGAAGGACGTCTCTCCCCCAGTGCTGGGACTTGAGCCCAACCTCAGCCCCGCTGAAGGAACACCAGAGCTGCCTACTGCCTGGAGTTTAGAGGGCCTTCAGAGCCGCCTGCCGCCTGCAACATGCCGGAGCTACCTGTCGCCAACGACCTGGAGGAGCTGCCTTGATGCTGGCGATGTTGAGGGCCTGCTGGGGCTGCCCCTCGCTATTGACCCCAAGGAGGTGGACGACGGGATATAGGTACGTGGGCACAGGGGTGGAGGAAGTAGCCCAGGGGTAGCCGACCTCAGTCTGGCTGTATTTGAACCTAAGAACTTCTCAGCAAGTTTCGGCTGGAGCCCTGTTGATCCAGTGGCAGGATGCTCCACCACTATTAGGGCCCTGGGATGCAGTGAAGTTGGGAGGGCCCGTGTCCCCCTCCCGCTGTGCCATGCTAACCCTGGGGTGACTGCTCCCTTGGCCTATGAAGCCTCATGGGCTAGAGACGCCTCATTTGCCCCACCCAGCTAGAGATGCCTTGTTTGTCTGCCCCACCCTGCCCAAGGACCAGGGCTAGAGATGCCCTATTTGCCTGCCCTACCTTGCCTGAGGGCCCGGGCAAAAGAATATTGAGAGCTAATCCCCCAGGTGTGGTTGAGAGAGGGTATAGCCTACCTCCGAGACTGACAGGGAGGGACAGCCCACCCTTCTACAATATTAAAAAATCCTCTACTTTAAAAGAACGTTAAGGTTACAAAGTCAAGCACTCAAAAGTTAGGAAATGTCAGAAGAAAGGTTGTCTGGAGAATTGACTATGCCACAGAGTTACTCTGTGATGCTGGGAAGCCTTAATTCTGGCATTTCCTAATTTTTGAGTGCTTGACTTTGCAACCTAAATATTCTTTTAATGTCATTTTGGGATACATATATTATATGTTTGGGGTAGAAGACACTAAGCTGGCAATACAATAGCATTATACTATCTAAAGCTGTAACTCCTAAAATGTACCGTTTCAATGTGCAGTTTCATAAAATATTTTTCAAAAATGTTTACCCAACTAGTTTTAATCATTACGGATAAAATTTTCAATCATGCCTAAGTCGCACTGCAAATCACTCACTTACTCTAAATTTTGGAATATAATTTGGTGAATATGAAAAGGAAGAAGAGGAGAGAAGATTAAAGATTCAATAGGGGCAGTTAGTCATTTGAAAATCAAATTAAACAAAGGCTTAAACTTCTAAAAAGTTTTATCAGAAGGCTGACTATTGATACAGAAAAAAGTTCAAATGTATTAGCATGCAGTATAGCCCAAGACAGAGGATGGAGGACTCCACCCCGGTAGTAAACTAAACTCTACTTTTATTAATAACTATTCAAAGCAAGAAATCAAAAGGTCATATCACAACACCATGTAGTTCTATAGTTGATACACTGCACTACAAAGCCAACCAAAATTCAGATTATGGAGCATTTCTCATTGTATTCAGTTAAAAGCATTCATTATCAATTAAAGAAATAATAAAATCAACCTAGGCAAAAGTTTCTTATTGCATTACTCAAGTGAGAGTTATTCTGTCTTTTCCCCTGCATGTTGCAGCGGCTTTCAAATTACAACCTTGGAATTTGCGTATCTTAAAGAATTCTCATATGGATATTAAGGTGGAAATTCTTAGATGTTACTCCAGCCAGACATTTGATACCAAGAGTAGAAGATGAGGTAGCTGGCTGAAGATACAAGATTATTGGGTCCTCCACTTCTTAAATCTAGCTTGACTTGTTTCTTCTCCCAAGACTGGTCTTGGTGAATAAGTGCATGGGTTTCTTCCTCTGGATTCAGTTTTGGATTCTAGAACTGATGGGCACCATCTACTGTCCTAAATAATTCTCTTAAGGCACAAAGAATTTTCTCTGACCCAGGGATAATGTTACTTCTTGCTAAACTGCATTGTCCCTTCTCAGTTTCTGCTGATTAAGGTCTGAGAAGAATATTTAACTTCCAGCCTAGGTTTTCACCTGGAATACTATCATCCTGATACTTTTGGTCACATTCTGTTTCTCTTTGTTTCTTTCTTCTCAAAATCTTTCTTAGTCTCATTCCAGAAGTCTTCATAAACCTTGTTTTAAACCATGAACATTCCAGTCAATACCCTACTTTTTTGCAGGATGAGCTCAAAATCTAAGTCTTTCTTAAAATGTGTTCTAATGAAACCCAGGGCCACACCAATTTCAGCTAAAATCCTATTTAATACTCATCTCACCAGTTTCAACATGTTATTAATATGGGCCCAGAAGTTTATTGTATCATTTACTGGAACCAGAATTCAGGGATAACGTAATACACTTAAAGTTACTATAAGAAACGTCAATACAGCCAGTTTTAAGTCAATACAGCCAGAAATTTACATATATTACAACATAAAGCACAAGAGGGTTTATTTAGCTATCCTAGTCCCCTCTGCTTTTTTCATAAAGGTCCCTTAAGTATAAAAGAAAAGATAAACTAAAACCTGAAGAACTCCTGACAATATTACTTTTTATCCCAGATCACTTTAATACATTTATTTTTACTAGATTTATTAAAGATGAATTTTGGATTTCTCAACAGCTACAAATATGTTGGTTGTAACAGGACTACTCCCATGATTAAGCCTGCAGCATCAGACTCATGATTTGGAAAACCACTATAGTGTGGAGACTGATTCAGAAAGAGAAAAATACTTACCCAACACTAGGATTCACAATTCTAATATATTCATAACACCTTCCAATTACAATGTTCTCCAGGTTAGGTGTGGTACCTTCACCTTTCCATTTCTTCCTTCCACCTGCTTCTGTGGGTTTAACATAATCTTTACTGAAAAGAAGACCTATTAACAGAGACCAGAAGAAACTGTTCATCATGAATTTGTTAGAACCAAAGTCATTAAAAAAAATCAAAATAAAATATTATAGTCCAAATGGGAAAGAGAAGATGCATCTAGTAAGTTTTATGTTTTTGTATCACTATAGGCTATGGTCGTGTACTTAAGCGATTCTAGGCACAGAGTCAGATAGAAAATGAACTTTATTATGAAATGCAACAACTTCCTGGAACAACTTCAGAGGTAAAAGTCCTTTAAAAAATCCATTTTATAAAACTATTTGTACTATTGCCACCTTGTGACTATTAGCTAATATTACACCCGCTCTAAAGAAAACATATCACCAATGTACTATTAACAAAACTTCAGGCTTGCAGAATACTCACTGCAATATTACAATATACTAAACATGGAAATTGCTCTAATGAATATATTTTAATACCATTTGATTTAAAACAGTATTACACTTCTTACATACATTTTTCTACTTACTGCAAAATTTGCTGAAATAACAATATCAAGAATAAACAAGATCGATGAGGTAATACCTTTTATTAGACCAACTTCTGTTGGTAAAAGAGACAAGCTTTGGAGCTACAAAGATATTTTCTTCAGGTCATCTTCTGATTCTGACTTGAAGAAATGCTCTTCGATGCTTGGAAGCTTGTCTTTCACTAAGACATGGTCTACACTAGAGATTTTTGCAGACAAGTCAACTTTTGCTCCAAAACAGGGGTGGTGTACACACTGCAACCCCCTCCTCTACCCCCTGACCCAACTCCCCTGGTTTTGTGACAAAATAAAACCACCTTGACAAGAGGGGTAGAGCTTTTTGCAAATAAACTTCTAGCGATAAAATGTCAGTGCAAACATCACACTTGGTTACGTCACGGTAAATGGCCTACAGGAAGTGTCCCACAATGCCCATCCTGACCGTTCTGGCCATCAGTTTGAACTCCACTATCCTGCAGCTATCAGCCCCTCCTGCTTTAAAGTCCAGGGAATTTTTGAAATTCTACTTTCTGCTTGGTCGGTGTGGAGAGCTCACATCTCATCTTTCCAGCTGACCGTGGCGGCTCCATGCACCAAACGCTCTCCCACTTGGAGAACACCGGAGCTTCTAGATCTTATTGGCATTTGGGGAGAGGAGGCTGTGCAGTCTCAGCTTTGCTCCAGCTGAAGGAACTTTGATATGTACGGTCAAATTTCTCATTTAATGGCAGGGAACGGCTATGAACAGGACATGCTGCAGTGCCGTACAAAAATCAAGGAGCTTCGGCAGGAGTATCAAAAGGCTAGGGAATCAAACTGTCACTCTGGTGCACAGCCAAAGACCTGTCACTTCTATAAGGAACTGGAAGCCATCCTTGGTAGTGACCCCACCTCCACCACCAGGAGACCTGTGGATATCTCCACAGGCCTGAGGGCAGTGGACACTGGACTCAGCCCCGACGAAGAAGTCGTAGACGGGGAGGTTGAGATGGAGGACGATACAGAGCAGGGGACTGGGTCATTTGCTGACATAGGAAGCCAGGACCTCTTCTTGACCCCAGATGGTTCAAGCCAGTCCCAGCCCTACAGCTCTGGCGTGTAGGATGCAGGAGAGGGGAGCTCAGGCAAGTGATTTTTTTGAGCTGATGCTGCTCGGTTACATGAAAACAGCTGTCCTTTGCTTTGTTGCATTATACAGCTGGGTGAAGGGATAGAAATGCACAAGAGTAGCTGTGTCTGCATGTGTTTCCCACTCCCCTGTTCAGCTAGGCAGTGCAGCGGAAAAGTGTGTTAATGCACACTGAGATTTCACAGGAATCCTGCAAGAAACTTTCCTGGAGGTACTTGCCAATCCTCTGCTGGAGATTCCTTGGTAGAGCTGCTTTGTTTCTTCCCTCATTGTAGGAAATTGGTGGTAGAAAGTGGCACACAGGCAAGCAGCATAGGGACTTGGTTTGAAGCTGCTTGCATGGAGGAGATGCACCCCAGCATCCCTGCTTACTCTCAGGAGTGAGATATTGGCATCTATGCCCCCACCTGTGGAAAATAGTGGCACAGTTTGAAATTTTGTTCCCATCTACCTGCATCAATACCCCAAACAACCACCAGAACCTTTTCCCCCAGCTTGAGTGCCCAAACTCCCAGCCCATCTCGGTATCCCGTTCAAATCACCCTTTCAGACAGCCTCCAGAACAATAACTTGATATTCACCCAGCTGCCATAGCTCACACTGCTATGACACACCTCACTGCTTTCTCCCTTCCAGTCCAGCTTTTTGTGTGTGTTGTGAATAACTGTTATTTAATAACGACATCCTCTGTGAAGAATAAACAATCTTTATTTGTCTCTTGCATACAGTGGTTGTACCTCATATTGATACACAGTGCAAGCTGATAGCAGTTATAGCATGGTACTGTGTTGTTTACAAAGACCCCTTATTGGCGCTCATTTCCAAAATAGTTCCTCATGGCCTCCCTGATTTGAATGGCCCCTTGTTGTTCCCCTCTAATAGCCCTGACACCTGGTTGTTCATATTCAGCCGCAAGGTGATCTGCCTCTGCATTTCACCCGGGGAAACTTTTCACCCTTAGTTTCACAAATTTTATGGAGCACACAGCAGGCGACTATAACCATGGGAATATTTTCCTTATTTAGGTCTAACCTGCCATAATAGCATCGCCAGTGAGCTTTTAATCTGCCAAATGCACATTCAACCGTCATTTGGCATCTGCTCAACCTGTTATTGAAGCACTCCTTGCTGCTATCCAGGTTATTCGTATAGGGCTTCATGAGCTATGGCAGCAAGGGGTAGGCTGGGTCTCCCAGGATCACTATGGGCATTTCAACATCCCTCATTGGAATGTTTTGGTCTGGAAAGAAAGGCCCTGCTTTCAGCTTTCTGTACAGGCCAGTGTTCCTGAAGATGTGTGCGTCATACACCTTCCCTGACCAACCCACATTGATGTCAGTGAAATGTCCACGGTGATCCACAAGTACCTCCAGTACCATGGAGAAGTATCCCTTTCTATTGATGTACTCTGTTGCATGACGGTCCGTGGCCAAAATTAGGATATACGTGATATCTATCGCCTTGCCACAGTTAGGGAATCCCATTGCTGCAAAGCCATCCACTATTTCATGCACATTTCCAAGACTCAGCCTTTCATAGCAGAATGCGATTAATGGATCTGCACATGTGCGATCACAGCTGGAACGGTGGACTTCCTGATTCCAAATTGATTAGCGACTGACTGGTAGCAGTCTGGACTTGCCAGCTTCCACTCAGTGATTGCATATGCTTTCCACCAAGAGGGCAGCTCCCATTCTGGTGTTCTTGCACCGCAGGGCAAGGGTCAGCTCTGCACCATGAAGGTGGCTTTGTGCATTCTAAAGTTCTGCAGCCACTGCTTGTCAACCCAGACCTGCCTAACAATGCAATCCCATCACTCGGTGCTTCTTTCACGTGTCCAAAAGCAGCAGTGCACCATGTGCAGATGCTTCATGAATGCAAAGAGTAATCCGGCATTGTTTGTTTGCATGGCACACAGCAGGTCAGGCACTTCATATTCAAGTGCTAATTGGGAGCTGATAATATACTGCATGACCAACTGTGATGTGTTCAGAACACTGACAACAACAGTGGAAAACAATGTAGGATCCATCCTTATAGAGAGAGACAGTGGGTGCTCAGGAAACTGGGACCTGCCATGAAACGCAGTCAGTAATCCATGAAATGATGGGACGGAAATCACTGCATCATAGGATGTTGAGCCCGCACCAATGATGCACTGTGATCGTCTCCGTCTTCCCACAATCCCTTGTGGCACAAAATGGCAACTTGCACAGTGAGATAGCTGCCCACAGTGAACTGCTCTCACTGTCGATGCTAGTGCACCAACTGTGGATGCGCTTCAGTGACACAATGAGTGTTATGTGGACAGGCACAAGCATTGTAATTAGAGTGCTTTTTGATCACCGCTGTAACTTGCATCGACAAAACTTTCTATGTAGACAAGGCCTAACAGAAATTGTCCAATAAAAGATATTACTTCATTTACCTTGTCTCACAAATATCCTGGGACCTACATGGCTACAACATCATTGCAAAGAATAAACTGCAAAGGAATACACAACAATTAAAGCACTAACTTCATAACAAGAATTCTCACATTCTAACTCTCAGATGGTCTTACAACATAATCAGTATGGGTGACATAAGTGTTGTCCATGTCTTTTCATTTCTCCATGGATTCTGGCAAGAAGATTTTGTTATGATAAAATAGATTATAAAGTCTTCCTGGTGAAGAAAACTGCCTTGTGGTCTGTAATCAATTGTAATCAGAACCAAATGGATTAAACCTTGTAAATTTTCTGCCCTCCATATTGATGGAAATGCTCACAACCAAACATCTATATAACATTTTTTTTGTAGAAATCCCTTTGTCATCCTGTGTAGAGCTTGTCTGTGGATGTGAGCACCTGGGATATATACCTCTGTTTTCCTCTCTTGTAGTACATCCCCAAGTCTTCATTGAACGCATGAAGTATTACCTCTTTAGTTATATCACAGTATGCCAAACTGCTTGCACTAGTTGGTAATTGATTCATTTTGATGAAGATAGAATCTGTTAATCATCTGTCTTTAGGAGAACTCTTGATGCTGTGGTGGAAACTTGGCAGAGTGACTTGCTGTCCTCAATATATTTCCCAGGTAAGCATGATTCTCAGGTAGCTTCACTTCAGAAAATGATACCACTTTTTTGCAGTTTTGGTCCTGATAAACTCATGAGACAAAGTAATCTATACACTTCAGCTGGTTTTATGATACGTTTGTCCAGATTTCACTTAATTCCTTATCCCTAGGTCGCTGGAGCATGGCATGTAGATTGACTTCAAACCTTAACATATCCAGAATGGATGCAGGTGTACCAAGCCTACCTTAGACTCATAGGGTGAAATTCTGGCTCCAATGAAGTCAGTGGGAGTTTTGCTATTTACTTCAGTGGAACCAAGATTTCACCCACAGATTTTAAGGCCAGAACGAACCATTGTGATCATCTGGTGTGACCTCCTGTATAACACAGAGCACAAAACTTCACTAAATGATTCCTGTACCATACTCATAACCTAAATAAATGCAAAATAGAGCATATTTTTTGGACAGACACTCATCTTGATTTACTTTCAGTGATGGTGATTCCACCAAATCCCTGCATGTTGTTTTAATGGTAAATTACCCTCACTCCTAAAGAAATTGTGCCCTATTTCTAGTCTGTCTAGCTTCAGCCCTCCAGTCACTGGATCTTGTTATGCCTTTTTCTGCTAGATTAAAGAGCCATCTACTATCAGAAATCTTCTCTTTGTAGATATTTATGGACTCTTATCAAGTTACCTCTTAATCCTTTCTTTAATAAACAATAGATTGAGCTTCTTTAGATTCTCACTTTTAGGTGTTTGCTCTTGGTTATCCACCATGACTTCTAAACCCCTTTGTAAAATACAGGCTGCACCCTGTAAGGGTGATATACATTCTTTGTTTTTGGTAGTATGACCTTGCATTTGACTGTATGAAAAAATACAGTGTTTAAGACAATTTACCAAGTTATCTAGATCATTCACTAGAACTGATCTGTCCTTATTAATCTCCATGAATTTTTGCGTTATCTGTTCTGTGGGACCCCAGTAAAAGCACCCCTGTTGGATGATGATTAAGGTTAAGATTCTGTCAGGGTATTTTTAGTAAAAGTCAAGGACAGGTCGTGGGCAATATACAAAAATTCATGGAAGCCACGACCTGTCCCTGACTTTTACTAAAAATACCCTGGAGGAGGGAGGAAAACAGAGCTGCCGCGGCTTGCAGCTGCTCCAGTGAGCTAGCCACCAATCAGTTGTTTGGCGGCCCCAGGGCTGGCTGGCTGATCAGCTGTTTGGCGGCGGTGGCCACAGGGCTGGCCAGCCGGTCTACTCAGTGGGAGCAGTTGCGGGGCTGGCCAGCCACTTGGTCTGTTCAGTGGCAGTGGTTCTGGGACTGGACCCTGGGCCGATCAGCTGTTGGGTGGCAGCTCCGGGGCTGAGAGCTGCTTCAGCCCTGCCCCAGAAGTCATGGAGATCTTGGAAAATCATGGAATCTGTGACTTCCGTGACCAAATCTCATCCTTAATGATGACTCCCCATTTACGGTTACTTTTTGAAATTCATAGAATCATAGAAGATTAGGGTTGGAAGGGACCTCAGGAGGTCATCTAGTCCAACCCCCTGCTCAGAGCAGGACTAACCCCCAACTAAATCATCTCAGCCAAGGCTTTGTCAAGCGGGGCCTTAAAAACCTCTAAGGATGGAGATTCCACCACCTCCCAAGGTAACCCATTCCAGGGTTTCACCACCCTCCTAAGGAAAAAGCTTTTTCTTAATATTCAACTAGACCTCCCCCCCACTGCAACTTGAGACCATTGCTTCTTGTTTTGTCATCTGCCACCCTTGAGATCAGCTTTGCTCCATCCTCCCTGGAATCCCCTTTCAGATAGTTCAAGGCTGTTATCAAATCCCCCCTCATTCTTCTCTTCTGCAGGCTAAACAAGCATAGGTCCCTCAGCCTCTCTTCATAAGTCTTGTGCTCCAGCCCCCTAATAATTTTTGTTGCCCTCTGCTGGACTTTCCCAATTTGTCCACATCCTTTCTGTAGTGCGGGGCATAAAACTGGACACAATACCCTAGATGTGGCCTCACCAGTGCCAAATAGAGGGGAATAATCACTTCCCTCCATCTGCTGGCAATGCTCCTACTGATGCAGCCCAATATGCCATTAGCCTTCTTATTAATTGTTAATACATTTAATGTATTATTAAATTGTTTAATTTAAATCTATTAAATTGTAGATTAATACATTTAATGTATACTACATTGATTTTGTGTAGTACTAAATTTTTTAGTCAGAGTGTTGCAGAATGCTAAGTCAAATGTCTTTGCAGAAGTCTATTATGTCAACACAGTTCCCAAAGAGTAAGCTAAGGCATCTGTACTTCCTCTCTTGGGTATTAAATGTGATTAATATTCACCTTGCTTTGTCCAGTCTTATGTGGCATAGAAACACTGAAAAGCTGTGGGACCGGAGTCTGCATTGGACCCCTCACTCCAGCTTGGGAAAAAGGATTGTCCAATCGCCCCCACCTCTCCTCTACATAAATGTCTCTCTTGTATTCCTTAGGTATTGGTAACCAGGGTACCTACTTAGGATTTATGCAGGTAGAGTAAATTTCTAAGTATTCCACCCAATTTAATAATGAAACCTCTAAGCTTTCATCCAGTTGAATGAGACTTTGCAAACTAATAGCTTGTCCAGCTGAAGAGAGAAAACATTGTAAAAAAATAAAAGGGACAGGCTCAGGTACTAAGACATGAAGGGCTGGACTCTGTGATGGGTGCCTTCAACTTCTATTATCTCCCAAAACCTCACAGAAACATGCAATTGATCCTGCATAACTTCAGGGTGGCCTGCCCTCCCTGCTCTCTGCAGGGATGTGCGGAGAGGTCTGTCTGCACTTTGTCGATGGCAGCAGGGGGCTGCTGTTCCCAACCCAAGGTCAGCAGAACTTCCTAGCTCAGACACTCAACTGAGGGCTGGAGTTTGGCCTTCTGATGCGTGTCGGTGTCCATGAGTGTGAGTGAGGCTCTGCTGCACTGGTCCCGGGCAGGATACCGTGCAGGAGGTGCCAGGTCACCCAGGGGACCCCTCGGGTGGGACCAGGTGCGAACCTCCCCGTCCACTGCTCTCTCTGCGGCAGCAGCCCGTGGACGGGGCACAGACTGGAAGGAACTGGAAGGAAGAAGGGGGGCAACAACAGCCCCGCGAGGGGGCGCCCTAGCTCGCAGTCCGCGGGTGGGGGGCAGGGGCGGGCAGCCCTGCGGCCCCGCCCACACAAAGTGGGTTATTTTCCCCCCAGGGCGATACCTCTCTGCGCAGCAGAGGGCCCCTGTTGGCCTCAGGGCTTAGGCCGCGCCCCGTCTCCTTCTCCTCCCTCAAGCAGGCCGGGCCGCTAGCGGTAGCGGCAGCCCGCCAGCAGGGGGCAAACATCCTGCGCACCGCGCCCTGAAGTGCTACCAGGGGCCAAGGCTTCTGCGCAGCGCAGCGCGGCGCTGCGGCCAGCCTCATTTCGGGCGGCCCCTGTCACGTGACCGGGGGAGGGGGCACGGGGCCGCTCCCGGAGCGGCTCGGCGGCGCCGGCGTGGCGCATGCGCAGAGCGTTCCTCTGCGTTGCGAGGGCTCCTGCCTGGCGCTGCCGTTCGCGCTGCCGGGCACGGCGTGTCTCTATGGGGAGAACATGGCTCCTTTCCCCGAGGAGGTGGATGTCTTCACGGCTCCGCACTGGCGGATGAAGCAGCTAGTCGGGCTCTACTGCGACAAGGTGCCGGGCGGGGAGGAGCGGGGAGCCCGCGGCCGGAGCGGGAGCGGAGTGGGACGGGACCTGCCCGCCCCCCGGCCAGGGGAGAGGGAGGCAGGATTTACTGAGTGCGCAGCTGTCACTGCCCCTCCCCCGGGCCGGGGCATGCGGCCCCCGCGGGCTGCCGAGCGCCTCACCCCGGCCCGATCCGTACGCGACAGCCGCTGCTCCTCCTCCCAGCCCCGCGAGCGCGGCAACTTCTGCCTGCCCCAGCAGAAGTCACTGCGTCTGCGGCCCACCCCACCCCCGCCTGCGTTTTCCGCCCCGCCACGCCCCCAGCCAGGCGCTGCCGATTCTTCTCACCCGGAAGAACAGAACTTTTTCGGGGGCTCCCTCCCCCCATTTCACAAGGGGAAGCGACGTATACAGACTATGGAGTTGGGCGCTACGAGGGCCTTGGGCTGGGCAGGTATTAATGCCCCGTGCAAGGACCCACTGCGGGAGTAGGGCCTGTGTGTGACATGTCTTGAAGTAAATTCCTCAGACGTAGCAAGCTCGTTGTTTACATTGAAAAGCTTGTGCTTTTGTAAATGCCAGATTCCCAAACTGGGGTCTGCCAACCTGCGGAGCCGCTCCTGGCACTGCACTGCTCGCCGACATTGTTGACTCTTCTCATTTGAAGCTGCGCTGATGGTCATTTTAAGAATACATTAAATACTTTCTTAATGTTACTTCCTCATGTAAGTCATCTCTAGTTTCCACAACCTGATCACGAATGAGCTGCCTGTTGTGAGAGGCCAGGCTTGTGGTCTGTACAATTGCAGGTACAGGCACTGTGAAGGGATCTGTGAGATAATATCTACAGTGTTCTCCACACTGTGAAGAAGTTTGAGAACCCCTACTGTAAAACACAGCCTTTGAGTCCCAAGGGTACTGCTAGCTTAGGCCTTAACACTCTTTTGCATTGGTCTTTGAATGCTCACACATTTACTTTTTAAACATTTCTACAAAATTTTGACCAAATCAATCACAATGTCCTAAAAGCACAGGGTAGCGATGCTGAACTGGTTGTACAGGACTGTAGGTTGTCTTAAATATTGACACAATCTTGAATTCAATGGTCCTGTTTCTTTTGAACTTACTTTCTAATTTTCCAACATTTTCATGCAATAAACTGTGGGCCAACTTTCACAAAATAGATATGGGGGGGTGGTCAAATCTGGATTTACCATTTTCAGTGTTAAAAGAGAAGGAAGATAGCCATATTTCAGCTTCTTCATCTGGACTCAACTTCTGACCTTTGTATTTGAGATCAGTCATGTTGGCTAGATAGTGGAAAAGTTCCTAGCTGCTCTGAATTGGTTTTTGACTTCTGCTCTTATGAGGTTACAGTTCTTTGTTAATCAGATCAAGTCAGGTTTTACTGTATGAATTATTTATAATTATTCTGAGGTTGCCTTTCATGTCTACCAATCATGTCAGTGTTGATTTTTTTTTTTTTTAAGTTCTTTCGCTAATTCTTGTTCTTTAGTCACATTATATGTTAGTGAACCTGTACATTTTAAATCTGTCTGGAGGAACATAAAGGATAGGTGCTTCGATATTTATTTACATTGAAAGCAATTTTTCAAGTTAGTGTCTCTATTTTTGGTTCTTTCAGCATAATCACAGATTAAACTTTTCAAATTTTCTGGTGAAAAATGCCCTGGCTGAAGCTGAAATTGAAATGCTGCTGGATGGTTTGGATCAGGGATTTTCATGATTAAATTGTGGCTTCATTTTTGTGGCAACACAGGCATTGTAAATATTTCACTATTAAGATTATTAAAATAATCCTCATTCAAAAGACAAAATTTTGTTCAGTGACACACTTGATTGTGAAGAAACTGATTTTTCTGCTCTTTTTAAGATGTCTAAATCGTTTCTATTTTGCTGCGTAACATCTCTTAACAATATTTTCATTTCACTTTAGAAAAATTATTTCCATTATTTCAGTGCTCACTCATTTCCTTTCTTTCATTCAGTTGTAAGCATGTTGAGTCAGAAACTCATGTACTGATGTTTGGTAATAATTAAACTCTAAGCAACAGACTACAGTGTTGATCAGCAGCTTTCACACTTAACTAGTTTTAAAAGGAGAAACAACCACCAAGCAAATTCAACACTACTAAGACAGAAAAATAAGATAAGCTAACTTTATATAGAATGATGTTTATATAGAACCACATTATTGGGTGTCCTACAGTCCTTACACAAGTTTCTAGATTTAAGTAATTCAGGCCAGCTTACAATTCACAGCTTCATTTGCTATGTCATTTTCAACATCCCAAGACAGTTGAATCCACTTACAAGCCATGCCCCTAGCCATTCTCAGTGACTCCATCCATTCCTTTTTCCATCTTGGCTTGACAGTTCTGTAACTTCTCATTATGTCTGTTAGAAAATAACGTAGATTTCATCATTTCTCTTTGATCTCTTTAGAATATTTTCATTCACACATGAAAATAGTACCTAGTTTCTAATATAAAACCTTTCAACTGTGTTTGTGTTCATGTAAATCAGAGATCTAAAATATGGGGGAAATCTACCTCAGCTCTCTTCTCACCCTCCTTCCAACGCTGTCCAGCAGCAAATTTTCCCCCCACCTCTTTAGATCCCTTTTTCCTCCCTGTTCTGTCATTCTCTATCCTTTCAGCCCAATTGCAGCTCCAGATTTTCCTCATCTCAGCCACAGCAACCTCTTTTCTCCTGTAATCACCCAGCGGCAGTTCATCTCCTTCATTTTGCCTTCTCTGGCTCCAGCCTCAGAATCTTCTCCTTTGCCTCGTCCCACTCCCCGCAGTTATAGCCTTAGCAAGGCTCCCTTCTTGCTTGCCCACCTCACTTCTAGTAGTAATGGCCTCATCGCCATCTCTGCTTCTTCCCCTGTCTCCAGGAGTGGCAGGAGGAGGGAAGAGAAGCTGCAGCCCTCTAAAAATCAGAGGCTATAATTAGTATTGTGCAGTGTTTACACAGGTATTGTGCAATTATCCCATAACATGGTGCATAATCTCTGAAATAACCCATTAAAGTCGGGGTTTACTTTGCAATTTATTAGAGTATCTTTGTTTTCAGTATGTTTTTGTAATTATCTCCCAAAATGGGGGATTAAGCAAAAGTGGGGTATTTTCTCAATGTCCCATTTCAACATGAGTATCTTGGAGACCCCATGTTAGGGAATTGTCTGACTGGCAAAGGGAGACAGAAGCATTCTTGCAGTTTCTGTAATGGTGAGTCACCATAGCAGTGGAAACATGCCCTAGTACTACTTTCTTTTCGCCCCTCATCCTTCATACACATTTGATATAGAGACTAAAAGCTTTATTTATAAATTATTAGATTTGTTATTTCCTAGTGCAGTTCCCCTAGTGAAAATTATAGTGTAGACAAAGCTCAGGCATCACAGTGGTAAAAATGGCTGAGCCGTATGTTCACTACAGTGTCCACTGGTAGAGCTGCACCTATTGAGAAATACACCTTTTGAAAAATCCTAATGCAGACACATCTTAATAGTCTGTCATGCTACTGAGAGAGGTACAAAAGTGAAACCAGAATGAGCTGCTGTGTTGGATTTTTACTGCAAGAGTGCACCCAGTTGATAGTTACTTTGTTCAGGTTGTTCTGCACAACGGCTGCATTGGCAAATGATGCAAAATATCCTCCTCGAAAATCAGCCAAATTACTGAAATGTTTGTTTCCATCTCCGCTATACTCTCTCCAACTTTTGCAATTATCTGCATGACCACCAGCCCTTCTAAAACAAAATTTTGTCTGCCTTAGTCTTTATTTGTTCAATGTAGTTGCTTTTTATTAAACTTTAGTAAAGCTTTTTAATGGAATCTCAGAACAATTGATAATTTTATGTGTAAGGGAGGATAGCCTTGTAGTTGAGTTACAGGCTGGAGGATTGTGAGTTCGGTTTAGAGTTCTGCCATGGACAAGTCCTGTCCTGCATATCACAGTGGACATACTCTAAGATTAGCTGCTTTGACTTATGGTGGCTCTATGCATTTGAATAGTTGAGTGTAAGGTGCATTTTGCCAGCTCTTTTACCATTCATCTGGCACACCCCTATGCTGAGGGAATAGAGAGGTCTCTGTGCTACAGTGATTTCTGTGGTCTGGTTTAAAGTGGCTTTGCAGCCCTTAGAAGCTGAGGTACTGTAAAGTTACCACCACAGAGTCCAGAATCAGGCTTTTGATGTGTGACCTAGGGCCTTGTCCTTATTCTGTGCCTCAGTTTCTTCATCTGTAAAATAGAAATGATAGTATTTAGCCATTGTACAATGGAGTTGTGAGGATAAATTCACTAATTCCTGTAAAGCGCTTTGAGTTCCTTGGGTAGAAGGTATTACACAAGCATTAACTAGTATTACATAAAAATATACCATTGAAAGTTATTGAATATGTTAAAGGTCATAGGCTAGTTGATGGTCTCATGACTTCTTCAAAGGCACTGTTCTATCCTGATAAGTGGTATGTTAAAATTAGGCTTGGCAGAATTTGATTTTAATGTTTACCAACAGCTATACATCAGTTTCAGCTGACACACTGAAATTGACCACAAAAAAAAAATCAGTTGGTAACAGCATTTATACTGGCAGGGATTGGGTGACACTGGCCATGGAAGGAACCCTCTGCAGACTTGCTGTCATTGGACGGAACTGGGCCACAACAGTGGAGTAGCAGAGGGCTCCCTGCATGGCTGTGGGGCCGGTGAACCCGGATCCCTGCAGGCACAAGGTGCTGCAGTTCTCCTGGCCCAGCAGAACAGAGACCTCTTTTAGTCCTGGCCAGGAAGAGTCCTTGTGGTCCCTGGCCACAGAAGAGATCATTCTGCTGCTGAAATGGCTCTGTTCCCCTGTAGGAGTCATTTTGCAGCTGGGTGGCCTCTCTGCAGTTGGGGACTCATCCTCCTTTTCTCGGCCCTGGGGGGGGGGGGGGGGGAAGGTGTCTCCGCTGTGCCCTGCCAAGACCCCAGCCTTCCTCACACCTTGTGCCTGGAGGGAACCAGTATCACCAGCTCTGTGGCCTTGCAGGGAGCCCTCTAGAGCTCTGCTGTCAGGGTCCCGCTCACTCATTCACCAGTCATAAATGTGGGAGCTGTCCCTGGGCAGAAACGGTTTAGCAGCGGTATGGCCTCCCCAATGTACAGGACTCCTCGTTATCCTTACAATACTAGCTGGAGGTTTCTGCTCAAGGCCAAAACAACTGGTGCCTTTCCTGCACCTGGTGTCTTGGGCCCCTCCTCTGCACAGGGAGCCCCCTGCTGCCCCACTGTCAGCACTGCCTTAATCCCAACAACAGTGAAAATAAAATATAGTAAGAAACAGAAAAAAAAAAACTTAAATAAAAATGGAAAAAACATTACAAATAAAAATTGATAAAAATAATCAAAATTAGAAAAAAATAAAAATCAACGTCTGCCAAGACAAGTTAAAATATTAGCTTATTCGGATCTGCTTCCTGGGTATATTGAAGCTGTATCTGTCTACAGTGACTACAATAAGCTTTTACTGGTTTTTTTTTTGTTTTTTTTTTTTAAATTCATGTTAAGCCTTCTGAGCTAACAAGTGTAGCTGGAATCCATTTTTTTCCAAACATTGACAATATAGTTATTTACTAAATTTCACTTACAGGGCCAATCAGTTATATCTGTACAAATCTACTGAATGCAATTGTATTGAGCTCCATGGATGTCAATGGGGGCATAATTTGGTCTACTGAAAACTTTATTTGTGGTGATAATGTGAGAAGGAAAGAACCCAGCCTTGAGTTTCAGATTCCAGGCTGAGTTTGCATGGCTACTGGTTAGTTCAGAAGTAACGTTTTTTTCCCTCCCTCAAGACTGCTTCATTTGAAAATTCAGACAAGAAAACTGTTTCTGGATGCAGTCTTTAGTCACTTTTCACTTTCCAAACTTCACCTGCACTTCACATAATTCTATTCTTGAGTATAACAAAATGTATAGGAGAAAAAAGTAAACCTCCCGCTCTTTTTTCCTTTTGGTATTTTTACTATTTTATTTAAACTGATCAACCACCAATTAAAAGAAGATCTTTTCCTTTTAAGATCAGAGTAGCATGTCTGCGTATAGCTAATATGGCCTACGCAATGTAGACTTTGGGACTGTTGTAGTAAGTTGCATGACAATATAATTTGGTGGCAGAAAAGCAAGCTTTTTCTTCCTCTCCTCCCCTTTCTGCTGTTGTGCTTGGAAAGAATCGTTCTAAGGGTATGTCTACATTATGGAGACTGTATGGCAAAGCAATGCTGGCATAGCCCTGTAGCGTAGATGCAGCCTACACCAGCAGAAGGGGTTTTTCTGTTAGTGTGGGAACATCAACTCCCCAAAAGTTATCTATGTTGACAGAAGCATCCATCGACATAGCTGTCTCTAAACTTGGGAGTATATCGGCATAACTGTCGGTTAAAGGTGTGGTTTTTTTCAAACCCCTGAACGATGTAGATGTAATTTTCAAGGGTACAGTAAGGCTTTGTTTATGCTTAAAATTTAGATTGACTTAGCCACATTGCTTAGATGTATTAAAAATTCACACCCTTGAGTGCCATGGTTAAGCCGATGTAACTTCCAATGTAGACATGGTTAGGTTGATGGAAGGGCTGGTCTACACTGAAGATTTACATCAGCATAACTACATCTCTCAGGGGCATGAAAAATCCACGTCCCTGAGAGATGTAGCTATGCTGGTCTAACCACTGGTGTAGACAATGCTAAATCAATGGAATAATTTTTCAGTTGACCTAGTTACCACCATTTGGGGAAGTGGATTAACTACAGCAATGGGAGAAGCTCTCCTGTTGCTCTAGTTAGTGTCTAAACTGAGGTGTTACAGTGGCACAACTGCAGCGCTGTGGGTATGCTGCTGTTGTGGTTTAATTGTGGTCATGCCCCTGGTTACCGCTGCCCAGGGAGGGAGATTACATACATCGATGGAAAAAAACCTTTCTGTCAGTGCAGGAACCATCTATACTATGGGCACTACAGTGACATAGCTGCAGCTATGCTGCTATAGCACCCATAACGTAGACATACTAAACATACTAGTGGCATGGGTATTATGAAATGACCTCCACTTTACCCTGGCAGTTCACACTTTTAAATGACTCCAAGGACTGCAAGCCATTGTTTCCTATGTAAAGGTGAAATAAGTATTTCTGTTGGAAACACTGAGTTAAGGTGAAAAAATAATGTGGTATCTGACAGTAGGTGCATGTTTTTTGTGAATAATCAATATGTTAAATCTGAAAGAGTAAAAAGAAGAAGTAAGAAGATTGCTTATGTTCTCTGATTTGAGCTCTACCAGTTCATGTGAAGAAACAGGAATTATATGTAGTTAAACTCTTTTAAAAAAATGGATGCAATATAAAGCCTAACCTACTTTACAGTGTTACTAAATTAAATTTTAAATGACTACAGATAATTTTAAGTATCAGCTAACTTGTGTATTGTTAATTGAGACTATCTTAAAAGCAATATATTGTCAGTTGGAAGACAGTTTAGATTAATAGAGCACATAGACTTCCAACTGTCAGATCAGTTTATTTTTTCTTGCATTAGACTGCATGTTTTAAAACATAGACTTGAAATTGACTACTGGTATGTATTGCAATGCACTATTTAAGATTATAGGTGTTATATTTTTATTTAGCTTTAACTTGTCTGGCATGCTTAAAGAGACATTGTCAGTTAGTTTACATTACATTTAATTTGTTTTAAAAATGTGTAAAAATCAATATAAAGAAAAATGTTTTTTGTAAAATTTAAAAAGAAATAGTGAAAACTTTGGAATGCATTGAATTTAATACTCTTACAGTATCTAGGTACTTATCTGGTCTCCATTACTATATCTGAATGTCTCTCAAATCTTAGATATTACATAGTTCCCATTATTGTAGTATCTGAATGCTTCACAAGCTTTAATGTATTTATCCTTTCAACATCCCTGTAAGGTAGGGAAGTGCTATTATTCCTATTTTATAGATGGGGGAACTAAGGCACAGAGAGACTAAGTGACTTGCCTACAGGAAGTGGCAGAGTCAGAAACTGAACCTAGATTTCCTCAGCCACCCCCCTAGTCCAGTGTCTCAACCACAAGACCATCCTTTGCCTCTGGTGAGGGTATGCTATCACTACCACCTTTTACTACCACACCAGAACCAGAGTGTGAAATTGACCAGTCTGTTTTCATTGTTCAAGATGAATGAAATGTTGAAAGCATAAGGAAAATCATTATTTAAAAATCAAATTAAAATACATTAAGATGGTATTAGAGGAATAAATAAGGGGAAAATTTAAAATGAGTTCTGTGCTCTTTCAACTTGAAGTGCTGTACTCCTTTATCTAGGAGAAGTGATGTTATTAGAAAGAGCTCAAGAAGTGGAGGTAGGAACTGCTGAATTCTAATTCTGGCTCTGCCACTGACTTGCTGTGTATGTAGCTTTGTGCAAATCACTTATCTACTTTATCTCACCTCTCCCCCTCTGTACAACAGGGATAATGAGATTGTTGACTTTGATATCTAAACCGAGTAGATCTCTTTCTGATGACTGGTTTGGAGAAATCCAAAGATTTCTTAGGGGTTTTGGTCTGCTGTCTGGTCTACTGTTAGTTTTTGACCTGAACAACTTGGGGTATGTCTGTAGCGCAGCTTGGAGTGATTGTTCCAGCTCAGGTAGATGGACTCACATTAGTGGGTGGGGAGAGCACTAAAAATAGCAGTGCGGGGATTGCGGCTGCAGCCCAAAGACTCTGAAGCGTAGGGGCTCTCATGCCTTTGCAAAAGGTGGTATTGTGGGTCTACCCCATGGCCAGAGAAAAGTCCTGAGAGTACTCTGGGCTGAAAAAAATACTGCAGTAGAAGGGGAGAAAGATCCCTCCATCCCCTAATCTCAGAACTGTTCTGAAGAGAAGGATTTCTATGGGCCAAGATCTCATTTTTATTTGTATTTGGGCAGCCACCATGTAATAATGTAGAATGAAATTTATATTTTTCTGTGGTGTACATATGTCCTTTATCTGTTCAGCTAAAATATATTAAAAGGAGAAGTTTAATGTTATCCTGTTTACTATTTCTACTGAGGTTAGGTAAACGTCTAATAAGTGACAGAATCATTGCGCTCATGCACAGTACAGCTTGTAATATACTATAGGCTATGCTGACCTGGAGTTGCATAATTACTTGGCAGCCATTCAAAATGTTTCACTTGCATCACTATGGGTTGCCAAGAAAGTGACAATACGGCATTGGAAACTAGAATTACATTCTACTTTTACAGTATTTGAGTTGCCTTGTAAAATTATGGGAAGGATTGCATACATACTATTAGTTTAGGTGTGGAAGTATTATCACTATTGTTATACATATAGAGGCTCCTCTGTTCCCATATCTCATGATTAAGTAAATTAAAATATTTCTGTTGTTACTCATTTCCCCTGAGAAGTCTTGATCTTTTTGTTATCCGTGTCGTGCAGGGACGTGCTCAATTCACAAGCTGGATAATGCATTATTAAATCTAAATAAAACTTAGTTCAGCATTATGATTGCATTTCCTTTTATTAATGTAAAATCTTCAGTGTTATGGCTCCCATAGCAATTATAACAAAGCATATATGCATATTTTTCATGTGTTGTACTGCTATGTTATGCAGAGCTCCAGACTAACTTTTTTTTGTTTGGTTGGTAGCCATCAACTGACCAGAAATCTTAACTGTGATCTCCGAATATTTGGTGTTACATGTTTCAAGTCCTTCCAAATGATCACCCACTGTCTATTCAGAGGAATAAAAGTTCTTTCTGAAATAAAGTCAAAAGATGAGGATGATGAAGCCGCCTCAGTGAGATCTGGGGCAAATATTAGATCAGTTTCTTGGCTGCTTGGCAAGGAAAAAAGTGTAAGGATTTCTTCCAGGAATGCTGGCTTGAAGCCCTGGCTGAAGGCTCATGTCAATCTCTGACTAATAGATGTCTGTGTTAGTTGATTGGAAGGAGAAGAAACTTTGCCCTCTTTCTCGTTGTTCCAAGGTGGAGACTGGCTCAGATACTCTTCCTTTTCCTTTATGTTCTTCTGGTTGCTAGGCAGATCTACCCGTCTCCCAGCTTTTTTTCATGAAAAGTAGCTTCCATGAATAACTCCATTGCCTGTGTCTGCAACTACTCATAGCTTTCGTAGGGAATAGCAGATAGTTGTTTTGTTTGTTTGTTTTTGTTTTAAATTGATTTATAAGTCTTATTGCTTCCGATAGATTTTGAGTAGGAGCAGTGGTACTGGTCAGTCGATTAATTTCACTGTGCAGTTTGGCAAAACTAAGATAAATTTTGTCTATTTTTTACGTAAACCGTCTTTTAAAAACTAGAACATGTACTTTTATTAAATGAAAAGTTAAACTGAATAAATAAAAACATCAATTTATTAACATGGTTACTAGGGAAAGCTTTCAACTTGCTACTTACAAGTTAATTCCTCCTCCGCTACTGTCCTTTTGTTTATTTAGGATTACAGTTGTCTAAAAGAAATCAGTGTATTTCTTGCATCCACTGTATGATAACATAAGATATTACAATAAAAATGCAAATGTCTTAAATTCTTAATATCTCCTTTTATTAAAAGTTCTCTATCAAAATGTTATCGTTGTTTGGATGACCATTGCTGTTAATTTTCAAACTTCACAGGATTTGTATTCTTTTTTTATTTTCTTCCCTATTTAAATATAATTTTGAATGTGCTGGCTTTCTGGCTCACTTTGCTAAAACTGAAAATCGTTATTTCAAGGGATTTTTCCAGTATATACATTTTACATAAACATTTTAAGAGGGTGAAGTGGAAACCATTGCTTAAATATTGCATAGTAAATATATACACTTTTTGCAAAGACACTTCTACTCAGGATAAGTACTGCTTCATGTTCTTTCTGCAGCATTAGCAATTCAGTTCAGTTTGTTACCAGTAGCTTGTAACATTTCTAAAACATGGGTTTAGATTTTCAAAGCCTAGTAAGGGATTCAGGCATGCAGCTACCATTGAAATTGAAGGTAATTGTGTGATTAAATTCTTACTTGATTTTGAAAATCTCAACCATAATAAATAAGGATTTTAACAATAGTTACTTGATATGTAAATATAATTTTTCATGGTTAGTAGTGTTCAGTATGGATGCTTTAGTTTTATGCTGTCAGATGTCCAGATGTATTAAATAGCACGAAGCAGAACCATGCTTCAGGTATTTACAAAAATCTTTCTAGTTTGGAGATTGTGTAGCTTTTTTTAGTTGTCATTGTCATTGTATTCCTGCTGACAAGTAATACTAAAATGGCAAAAACAATCACTTATGAAGATACTAAAACAATGACGGGTTCTGCTGAAGTTTTCAAAAGTGAGTTTAATATGGATATTCTTACAATAAATACTAACTTAGTTACAGTAGGTAAGGTGGTACAAGTGTTAGAAATAATGGTAACTGATTTCCTGGAAATCTGCTGGGTCGTCTTAAATTGTAGGCTAATTTAGCATTTAGCTAAACTGTAAAATAAATCTAAAATAGGGTACCAGATCATGAATTCTGTATAATTGTTCTATAACCATTTACCTTGAATTTGTGACTTATATACTGAGCCCGAAGAATGGAATTTTCAGAAATGCTCAGCTTTGGCCTAACTTTGCTCTCATTGAAGTCAATGGTTGATTTCAATGAAAGCAGAGTTAATCAGCATTGGCCTGTTTTTGAAAACTGTCCCAAACTTTTCTGTAGAAAATGGAATATGGTTCAACTGATTTAGTTTAGGTGTGTCAGTATCCTATTATGGAATGGGTTATTTACCTACTGAATTTAAAACTGGGATTAGGGACAAACAGTGCATATGAAAAATAGGAGTTGTATGTACTTTAGAAGCTAGATTGACTTGCTGGGATAAAAATATTCCAGAGGGAAAATTAGCCTTTCTTTCTTCTAGTTTTCCAAAACCAACTTCTCCAACAACAATGATTTTCGGGCTCTTCTGCAATCACTGTATGCCACATTCAAGGAATTTAAAATGCATGAGCAGATTGAAAATGAATACATCATTGGCTTACTTCAACAGCGCAGTCGGACTGTGTATAACGTGCACTCGGACAACAAACTCTCAGAGATGCTTAGTCTCTTTGAGAAAGGGTTGAAGAATGTGAAGGTAAGATGCCAAAAATAGGCTAAAAGAAGTATTTGTGTAGCCTTTAGTTGTATCATAAGGGAAACTTGCTAATATTACTCATTAGGCTGCTTTTGCTTGTTTTATTTAATGAGAAACTTTAGAAGACAACTGAATTGTACTCAGGCTTTCTTAGCAAGTTACTACAACTTTATGGTTTCAGTAAGCAGAAACTTAAGTACAAGTTTCGTCATTTAGCATAGCTGTTAAATGAATCTTTCTCTGTCTTTGATTATATATTAGATCTATAACTTGAATATAAATAAATAACAGAGATTGTTAGACTTATATATAAAGAAATACATATATTAGACAGATAAGAGATTAAAATGCTACAGAGCAAAACAATGCTGCTGACACAGTATTTTTGTTTGTAAAGAGAATAGTTGTGAACAGGGAGGAATACCTAAAAGATTACTAGTAAGTAATCAGGGAGATTTTGGAGACTTTTTTAAATCACAAAATTTAAAACTAAAAATTTAAAATACGATTAATTTAACTGTTGATTGATGAAATATGCACTTCAGTTTCTGCTTACTGAGACCATAACTTTTTTAGTAATATGCCCCAAAAGCCTGAGTAATATAATTCTTTGTTTTCTAAAGATATACGCATTTCTTATATGGAGATAATTACATTTATTGTGCTCTTTTACATCTCCTACACTTGGCCCACTAATCCATTTTGCCCAGGACTGCTACTAACATTCCAAGCTGAGTTGCTGTAAAGATTGCCAACTTTTTGGTTTGTTTTCAAATCATCCTTTGGCAAATATTTTTTTTCTCACTGCCAAATGTGGAATTTCCTCTCCTGCGCCCTTCCCATTCTTCTTTTTTCTCTGACTCTATCTACTTCACTTTTTGGAATGAAAACTTGGATCTCCATTGATCGTTTGACATCCTATATTCAACTTGCCAGAGCAGATGCTTGGTAGTTACGTTAAAAATGTTAACTTACCACATTTGATCATAGTCACTAAATGTCGTTCTGGATGCTAGTTCTCAGTAAATGGAGACAAATAGACTGTATTCCTCTCCTTTCTGTTTTTGTTGCTACCAAGTGTCAAAAAGGTCAGACTTTTTGAACTCTAAACAATATTTCTATGGTTGTCACTTAGGGAACTCCTTGTCCAATTCACCTCACATTTTGTAGAAATAGTTTACCTTAGCCCCTGGTGTAAATTGCCAGTTTGGAGGCCAGTATGACACACACACACAAGCAGAGATGGGGGAGGGTAGAATTGGGTTTGTAGTGGAAATTCAGTTGCAGCCTTTCCTAAGAAGTGACTCTGGTTGCTTGATGATGCTGTTGAAACCTGTTTATTCTGAGCTTGATTCATCACTTACTTGAGTTTTGCCCAAATAGGAAGTTGTAGCCAGACATGTATAACCTACATGTTTTGTACTAATCATTATAGCTGGCAAATATATATATTTTATCACTGGCAGTTCTGAAGAATTGAAGGAAAGAAATTGTTTCAGGTGAACCCAAAACTGATTTTTTTTTTTGAGTTTTTCAATTAACCAAAAAGTTGGAAAACTTCATTTCATGTAAAAACAAAACAAAATAAAACAACTTTGATCACAAATTAAACATTTTGTCTAAATTTTGGGCACTTTTAACCATTTTTCAATAAAAACAAATTAAATGAATGGCTAGAGTCACAAAACAGAAAGATGGATGCTCCCATTATACCCAATAGCCTGGTGGTTAGGGCATTCTCACAGGATGTGGGAGACCTACATTTGAAACCCTACTCTGAAACAAGGACTTAAACCTAGTTCTCTCACATCCCAGGGGAGTTCTCTAATCACCAGACTATTAACTATTCTGGTGTCAGTCTCTTGTGAAAGCAGTTCCAATTCATATTAATAATTAAGCATGAATTGGTCCAGAGAGAGAGCGTGAAAATGGCTGTGTAACCTGGTGGTTAGGGCACTCGTTGGGGAGGAGGGATACCCAAGTTCAGTCACTGCTCCAGTGAATGTTTGTTTGTACAGAGGGGAATAGCTTCAACAGGAGAGATTGAGAAACCTCTGCAGAATAACAATAGTCTGGTGGCTAGGGAACTCACCTGAGAAGTTGGAAACTTGGCTTCAAATCCCTGCACCAGGATGGGGATTCAGACCTTGTTTTCCCACATCCCAGGTGAGTGCCTGAACCACTTGGAGGGAGGGTACCACCACAGTTTTGTGAATCTAGCCTGACTTTTCCAAAGCAATTGGCTGAAATTGACATGACAAAGTTGTATCTGAGCCCATGACCAAGTTACTGATATTGGCTATAATACACAGTCCTGAAAATTTCTCTGGTAGAGTCCTTTTAAGTCTACCTATTGGGTATTGTAGCTCAACAGAACAAGGATATTAGCCTTGCATTATTTATTTTTCATTTTCAACAGAGAAAAAAAAACCTGGCCAAAATAACCCAGAAAAAATTCTTGATGATGCAAGGTTGGGTTCTCCCCCTGCAATACAATTGCAAAATTCACTGTAAAGAACTTCCTTCTGTCACAATCCAGACAGACTACAGGGCCAGATTCTTATTACTGGAATTTAGAAAAGGAAACATTCATAGATGAGAAAAGGGTAGCAAATAAGCCACAACATTTAAAGAAATGTATTTATTTAAAAAACTGACTGTTTGAAAGTAAGTTTCTCTACAGCACATTTAGTTGTAAAACTACGGGTTGTGATTTAACTGGGATGTTAGGTTAATTCATGTAGAGTTTTTATAATGAAAATACAGAGCTACGCTAGATAACTAGTTGCAGAATTCCATGTAGAACACATGGAAATTATTTAGATTACATTTATCTTTGATTATTTTGAACTTTTTTGGTGTGGTGGCTGTAGATTAAAGCCTACCAATCAAAATAGTCTTAATACTCTAAGCAATTGCAAAATTTAATTATCATTATTTAATTATTATTTAAATATAATTAGAAGTCAGATAATTCAAAAGTAGACTAGAATTACAGTAATATAGTATTTGTTAATTTGATTAGTGATGGAGAGACCTGTTTTGGATTATTAATTGTTGTGAAATAGCAAAGAAGTGAACAAACAAGATTAAAAAAATCAAGGATGCTGCATCACAGTGTACTTACGTTGATTAATGTAATTAGCTGTGTTTGTGGTACTTCAAGTATAATATACTATAATATATATTTAAAATAATGAAGTTGTTAATATGAACATATGACATCTCTGAAAAAATGTTATGTCATCCATTCTTCAGGATTTGTAGACTTGGAGTTAGTTATCAAGATCTGCTGTTTCTGATAAATGACATAATGCATTTTAGATTGTGACAGAAGAAATAAATTACAACTTTTTCTAATGCAAAAGACATCTGCTAGAGTAAGAAATATCTGAATGATCTCTATACCAAAAGTTTAACCATTTTTTGTATGTTCTAAAAATTAACTCAGCCTTTCCAGAAGTGGCTGTATCTTGGGAGGTAGGGTATACATTTCAGTTCTTAAACAGTATGAGGAGCTTTTTCGGTTAACTTATACTTTTTCTTTTCAGAATGAATACGAACAGCTAAACTATGCTAAACAGCTAAAAGAGAGGTTGGAAGCCTTCACCAGGGATTTCCTTCCTCACATGAAAGAGGAGGAGGAGGTGCGTAGAACTCATCTCTTAAAGACTATACCAGTTTTCTTATCTGAGTGTTTGGAGCTGCTGCTCTTCAGGTCTTGACACATGAAGAGCTCTGTGTAAGCTTGAAAGCTTGTCTCTTTCACCAATAGAAGTTGGTCCAATAAAAGATCCTACTTTACCCACTTTGTCTCTCTCATATTTATTAAATAATTTAAAATGTCAGGTATAGCCACAGTCAGCTGGTTTTGACATGACTAGCCTTTTTGATAAGTATTTACATCCAGTGAATTGTATAGGATTTCACTGTACAATTAGATTATGAAATGAAGAATACATGACATTACTATAGAAGCTCAAGGCACACTTACTTTTTATTTTATGGCTGATTTGATATACAGGTTGCCTCTTAGCCCCACTAGGAAATGGAACATGGAATTTTGAAGATGTTTGAACAGTTTGTTTCTGTAATTTAAACTTTCTGTGTAAAATTATGGGACTAGTGAGTAATGTATATGGACCATTTTAATTTGACAGTTTCGCTAGTTATTCATACTGTGACTGTAGTATCTGAGGAATGTTCTTTCTCTTTTAAAAAATATAACTTTTTTCTTAAGGAATACCTTAACTGTAGAGAGAATATTATTTCATACAGTGTTGTTTTTCTTAAATTTAAAATGTGACATCCAATTTTTAAAAAATAGCTTCTCTAAAAGAAGATCCAGTAAAACTGGCCAAAGATCTACAAACGTTTAAAAGCAAAACCAAAAAATGTTTGATGCTAGAAACCAGTGCCCCATGAATTAAACAGCTTCTCTCAAGATGCTGCTTGCGTATATTTGACATATACAGACTGGTATTACCAGTCTGATTCGGTTTTGTTTATCCAAACATTGAGAAACATCCTCTGGAGAGAGTGAAGCCTCCCAAGTCTGCTCAAGGGAGAAGATTCTCATGTATTATTAATAATAATACTTTAGTGTCTTCTATGTGAGGATCTTAATAACATCTTCTGAGTTAAACACATATTCTTAGCTCTGTTTAATGTATGAGGAAACTGAGGTAACCGGGCTGGTTTACATTAGACATTTAGGCCAACCCAGCTACGTTACTCAGGAGTGTGAAAAATTCACACCTTTTGAGCAGCGTAGTTAAGATGGCCTAAATCCCCATGTAGACAGCACAAGGTCCATGGAAGAATTCTTCCATCGACCTAGCTACCATCTATTGGGAAGGTGGATTACCTGCACCGATGGGTGACCCACTCCTGGGGAAGTAGGTGGTGTCTAAACTGAAGCACTACAGCGGCACCACTGTAGTGTTTTAAGTGTAGACAAGCCCACAGTAATTTTGCTTGCCCAAGTCCATGCAAACATCTGTTGGCAGATTTGGGATTAGAATTTGGGAATTTTTGATTCCTCACCTGGTAATTCATTCCTATGCATCATATTGCTTCTTTTTAACGCCTGTTGTAAACATTAAGTTAGAAAAATTATACATATAATTTTAAATACATTGTGGCAGCACTGTATTGGTTGTGGATAACTGGCATTTATTGGTTTAGGTTTTTCAGCCGATGTTGATGGAATATTTTACTTATGAAGAACTGAAGGATATTAAAAAGAAAGTTATTGATCAACACTGCTCACAGAAGGAAACTGCCGAACTTGTTAGAGGTCTTAGCTTTTGGAATCAGCTGAAGAGCTCTGTGGATGAGAAAACAGATCAAGGTGAACCATTTTTAATTAAACTGAAAGCAATTTAAAATTTGCAAGTATAATCCACTAAAATCAGTCTAGTGAAGAGTTGTCACTATACATTTGTTGAATGTTTAGGCATGGTTTTTATTTGTAAGAAAATGGTGTCTGTCTTCAAAATTGCAATGATATGTTGGGAAGAATATTGCTATTGTAGATTTTTTTAGAAGTTTCAATGTTAGTGTGTACTCGAGCGTATCTTATTCTTCTCCCTGCAATACTTTCCTTCTCTGTAATGTCCAAATTATAGCAAACATGCACAGTCTGATATTTAACTTTTAATTTCATGCTTCAATTTCAGATTGTATTTTCTGTTTCCAGACCCTGCCTTCACTGCCTGGTTGAAGGTAGGGTCTGGAGGTTTCTCAGTTGATAGCCTCAACAGAGAGCAGAACAAGAGTCAGTTAGCTGACAGTATCCCAGGTAACACAATTCCCCCTTGGCCTGTCTCGTCCAAGGAACCAGCAGGGAAGGATAAGTAGAGAAGGAGAGGGTCAGAAAAATGCATCTGTAAGATGAATGTGAATAAAGTGAAACTTCATCTTGACTTTTAGAATGAAATTTGGACAATTCTTGAACACTACCTTGCTTTTCTTTATGAATCTTAGTATAGGATGGGTCGCTTGATAAGGGCCTGTTGCTGATTTAATCTGAATGTTGGAGCAGCAATAAAATCTTCCATGTAAAAAATAGTCATTCAGAAGTACCTCATAGCTGAGAAGGTGGGCTAGTCAGCCTGGGAGGAGGCTCGTGTGTTGTTCCACGACACCAGGAATATTGTAATGAGATAGTAAATATAGCACATCTTCATGAAACTGACTACAAAAGGTAAGGAAGTTCCACCTTCAAGTTTTAGATTTTCATGAACAGATTGAAGAATTGAAGACTCTAATCCAAACAGTGACAAGATTTGAGACTTCCTTTGAACCGCTAAACTGATCAATTTCTGCTTTACAGGCCAACCTGACAGAGACTAAGACATGGGTCAGGATACAAAATATATCTTGTTCTCTTACCAATCTGATATGGCAGACGTATAGCATGATGGAATTAGCTCTTGCTATCTCTAACAGGAGTGGGAATTTGGGGATAGTAAGACTTCTGCAACTTTTCTGTCCTGAGTTTAGTCAGCTTTGGTTCCAAAATGGATTTGTGGGGGGAAGTATATGTAAAGATATGTGATGTTTTTGGAGGAAGCATATAACTTCCATTTAAAAACACCCATTTAAAAAAAAAAGGGAGGAAGTATCCATCACAGATACCTCAGTTTCTTGTGCACTGCTACTTTCTTTTGAGATAGAAAATATATATTATATATATTTTCTATATTGCTTTATCAGAGGAAGATTTGCCGAATAATAAGACACCTTAAATTAAGCAATCAGGTGAACCTATGCATGATTGCCATTTCCTTTCCTGCCAGAGAAATGGCAAGCAGGACATTTTGTCAGACACGTTCCCCGTCCTGTCCTGCACGCACTTCAGAGGTTTCCTGATGCAGGAGAAGAGACTTTGCCCCTCTGTGAACATTTATGTAAAACACCATGGCTTGATTGTCATTTTTAACAGTTTTCTGGGATATCATGTGTCTGAAGTCCTGTATGCAAGTCAGGCTTGAAGCTCAGCTCCAGACGTATGAATACATTTGTATTTCCAAAGGGACCAAGACACTAAATGTGGAACCCTGCAGGGTGATCTCCTTATTGTGCAGTCATTATGGGAGGCTCTGATCTTAGCCACATCTAGTATATCTTCTAGATACACAAATGGTTTTATGGGAACAAGTTGGAAATTTGGGTAGTTTGCAGAATATGGATAGCAAGTTAGTAAAGCCAGCCTCAGTGACACCAGCAACTCCTGTGGTGAATCAATAAGTTCCTTGGATCATTTCCGTAGTAATGTCTTTGGTTGACCCTGTTGTCCAGATAAGAAAACACATGCCTTCCTATTCAGTATTAAATGAAATATATTCATACAATTGCTAAATGTCTGCAAGCCAACATCATGAATTGAGGGTACTATTTCTTTGCTTACATAATTAGAAATCTGGGATACAACCTGAGGCTGGGCTTGATTCTGATGTGTAAGACTCCATAAGGTTCAGAAGTTGTAACAAGCTTCCTATCTCTGGAAGAAAGTCACCAACTACTGTAAAAATCACTTTGACTTTCTCTTTTGTAATAAACTAGTTGGTATCTCTGATACCCAGAATGGTAAGGTAGTTGAACTGTTTTTGAAATCTGATCTATGAGAATTCACTCTTCTCAGATTCTGTAAGCACACATGCAAAAAATAGGAATCCATTATAACACAGGAAATAATAGCTTTGTGTCTCTCTGCTCTGGTGTCTGAAAGACCTATTTAAAGTGAGTATCACCTTCCCTTCCTGGATAGAGTTAATGAACTTAGGCTTGAGTAGAAGAAAAAAAGACTATAATATTTAGCCTTCAAATCATTTGTACCACTTCTCATGGTCTTTCTTTGTTAAGAATGTTCATTTTTAAAAATCTGATTCCTTATTGATGGAATTTTTCACATCACTACTTACAGAAATTCCATACACCTTACCCAGGCAGTAGAATCCGTTTCTCTACATATTTATTTTATAGCAGCTAAGTGATTATGTACAAATGATTTTAAAAACAATACATAAATTCACCTATAATGGGGCATATTAAAGCTACTGCTTGTTTGTAGGAATAATGAACAGAAACTAAAAATGAAACATCATACCTAAGCTTCAGAGCACTTTGTAAGACACTTGGTTTAATTTGTTAGCCTGGGCCTGTGACAGACTGTCAAGGGAAGTCTGTTGGAGTTGGGAAAGCCCTAATGTTGGCTGCTATTCACTGACACTCTGGGGTTTCAAGCTGCCTCATATAACTAGGTCATAACCCTTCAGAAGTTTAAAAAGGTATTACCTACACTAGTAAATTGCATCCAGTAGAGAATGGGGATCAAGTGCAAAGACTTGAGGTTTGAAGCATAGATGATGTGCTCATGTTGGCTTTCCCCATTCAAAAAGGCTGAGTGTTTGGAGGTAATAAAAACATGATCCTCATTAGATAGGACTGGTTGCAGCTTCCGTGCTAGCTGCAGATGAGAAAAGGCCCTGTGTCTTAGTACTGCACCCTGAGAAACCAGGAGCAGCCATGGTTTGTGTTTTGGCAAAAGGCAGGCAGCATATGTGCTGGCAAAAGGTACAAATGCTGCTTCTGCCCATTTCTATAAATTTTCACTACCACAAAGTATTGCTTCCATCTCACCTAGGTTGAGTAGCATCCAGATCCCTTGGCCACGCTTTAGAAAAGAAATTAGGCTGTATAATCTGTAAAGGAAATGGCAGGTGTAGAACTGAGTTATTTGATCTTTGGTGGCATTTATAACATAGAAATTTTACAAAACAAAACACCCATAGTCCCTTCTGAATGTGAAATGTTCTTTTAGCTCTTATTACCAAACAAATTGAATGTTTTCTTATATTCGCTTTAATGCATTTTATCATTGCATCTCCTTGGGGAAAATGAGTCCAGCCATTATTACTTAACTGCAGAAGGATATACAGTCATACCCCTTTATAACACACGTTTTATATTTTCAGAAACTGAAGTGACTGGGCATACCACAAATATTACCCATCTTCCTCCTGAAGTAATGCTGACCATTTTCAGTTACCTTAATCCTCAGGAGTTGTGTCGATGTAGTCAAGTAAGCACTAAGTGGTCTCAACTGGTTAAAACTGGATCTCTTTGGAAACATCTTTACCCTGTTCACTGGGCCAGAGGTAGGTGATTGAATCTTTTATCTGATTTACAAACATTTCAAAGATCTGATTTTGAAGACTGCAAAATATAATAAATTAGTATTTTGTGTAGTTAATCTAAATTAACTGAGTGTAGGTGCTCCATTTGGTCATGGTGGCATTTCACAGCTTAATTTGTTATGACAGAAGCTGATTTTGATAGAGGGAACAATTACAAGCTTAGTTTAATGTTTTATTTTTTGGTAGCTATGAGAAGTTAGTATATATAAATATGGACCCAACTTTAGTGACAGTAATATGCTACTGTATACAAGTTAACGAGAATGTTAATTGGTAATACTTCTTTGTAATCACAAGTAAGGTTAGTACATGGTGTTCTCTGTTCTTGTGCTCTAAATGATGATATTGCAGCTGGTTTAGTAGTCTTATTGCAGGAGATTCAGAGACATTATAAATGTTCTAGTAAAAGTGAAATATTTCATCTGTTCTCTGACTTGAATCGAACTGCAAAGTTGGGCACATATGATTAGCTATGAACTTTAAAAGGACAGATTTTTAAAAAGTGATTTTTTTTTAGCCTGCTTTTAATGGTTTTGCCCAAACTTTGAGTCTAAAGTCATTGTATGAGACTGCAGGTCACATAAGAGCACCAGATAAGAACTTTAAAAGTTTGCTCTCATGCCGCTGTAGTGAAGACTAAGATGTGGTTTCTATTGTACCTTTTGCTGTACAAATTCCTATCCCTTTAAGGAGAAGCATAATTATTTCAGTCCTACTTTGCATCTTCATACTGGATGGACCCTAATGGGGAAATATGAAAAAATAGAGCGTCCTCTCTGAGAAGTATAACAGTAGTTAACTTAATGGAGACACTGAAATTGTTTCAGGGAATTCTAAAAGCTTTTGAACGTTCTCTTTAATATATTATGAACATCAGGAAATGTAATGATCCAATCCAACTTCAGTTGCAGGATATATCAAATCTTTCACTTATATCATTGTATTGGACCCCAGTGTCTACCAAGTAATCAGTGGAGTTTTCAGTTATGAAGATCAAATATTTTCTATAGTATTTTTCGTTTATTTCCCTTTTTTGGCTGAGTAGGAGACTGGTACAGTGGTCCTGCAGCTGACCTTGACACTGAACCCGATGAGGAGTGGGTGAAAAATAGAAAAGATGAAAGTCGTGCTTTTCAGGAATGGGATGAAGATGCTGACATAGATGAATCTGGTAGGCAAAATATAATATAAAATAAATTGCTGTGCAAAATTTCTTTTCAGCTTTTCATGATGAAGATGCAAAAACCCCTAGTAGATGTAATTATATAGCTATAACTTTATACAGAGGCAAATGTAGATACCTTCTTTTTAAAAACAGCTTTATCGTAATTGATTTTAGTACATGCATTACAGTTATGAGTAAATGAAGAAACATTTAATCTAGAATGTGTACTTTTACCTGGGCTAACAGACCTCTACAGAAAATATTTTGAATGTGGACAGTTTCAACTAGCAACTGTAGAATTAAGATTAAACTAATATACTTATAACTAAAAGAACACTGGTTCTTGGGCTGTTAGTTGATATCATCTACATATTACATAGATATAAAATGTTTCCAAATATGATTTTTTTTCTTTGTTGAGCACCCACACTCTTCCTTTTACTAAAGCAAAACGGTGGCAAACAGTCACCCTAACCAATGTTTCATAACGTTCAATTTCTGTAAAGTATACACAACACAGCATACACAAATTTACTTTGTCCACAATTCAATAATAGTTGCAACACCTTACTTAATTTGTGTAACTAAAGCCTGGATGAATTATGCTCCTATCTTTGTTTTGGTTATTGTCTTTCCAGCTCTGTACTCTGTTCAGCATGAGCTGAACATTGGGGAAGGGCAAGACCATGTTTTATTTTTAATCTGGTCTGTTTGTCAGAAGTTTCCCGTCTCAAAAGTGTATTCAGTGGAGTTTATCCAATTGGTATGTGAGTTCCAAGATAAAACTTACTTTAAAAATATGTTGCTATTTTCAGGTTTTTAGTCTCAGAATCCTGTCAGATATAAAGGTGCTCTTAGGTGCCCAGTTGACTTCAGTGAGACGCATTAGTTTTCTTTTCTCTACTATTAGCCCAGAGGCTGCAAACTTGTCTTTGTAAAATACATCCGTGATTCTCGCCTTTGTAACTTGTAGCTGATTAATGCAACATCTTCTACACAGAGTTACCAATGGAAAAAAGTATTGGCAGCTTCAACTAGTACAGAAGGCTGTATTATTCTTTGGAATGAGGTGACCAGTTATGACCACATAATGCTCTGTATTCTGCATTTCACCAGTTTGCTTCTGTGTACATTTTGAAGTTTTGGTAGCATCCTGTAAAACCCTAAATGGTGTAGGATCTGAAAGAAATATTCCTCTTCCTGAGCAATACTGTGGTAGTTTTCTTGTGGGTTGATTGCTCTTGTTTGTTCCTGGAATTGATTTCTGTAGGACATCTAGCAAGATAGACAGATAGAAAACCACCACGCCTCAGGAACTTACTTCCTTGAACCAGAGTTGAGCAAATTTTAAAGTGCGTCATTAAATGTGTTTTGTTAAGCTTTTTATTTACGCCCTTATCCTTTTAGGCACAAGATATGTAGATGTTTTAAACCTTTGTTTTGTAAATCTTGTATTTAATATGGTCTGGGGAGATGTATTTTGAGAGATTTATAGAATACATTATAAATGTTCATGTTTCTCTTTGGTTTATTTTACAGAAGAGGCTGCAGAAGAATCACTTGCCATTAACATAGCTCAGATGGAAAAGCATTTACTCCATGGCTTAATTCATAATGTTCTCCCACATGTAGGCACTTCTGTGAAAACTCTAGTACTGGCCTACAGTTCTGCAGTTTCTAACAAAATGGTATGTATTGTCAGCACTAGTACATTTAATAAGTATGGGTGTGCATGCTATAATTAGTAATAATATATAATTGGTGTGCTTGAGTTTAAAGCATTCCGTATTGTCAGTGAAGTTGAATTGCAACTCAAATGAGCATTCATTTGCGTCTTGGCTGTGAGACTCTTTAATTGTGTTAAGTTTTTTGCATTTTCTTTATTTTCACATTTTCTTTCCTAGGTTAGACAGATCTTGGAACTTTGTCCTAACTTGGAACATCTGGATCTCACTCAAACTGATATTTCAGACTCTGCATTTGAAAGGTTAGTTATTTGCTAATAAAAGCTTTGCCATCTATAGCTTTTCCAGTAAAAAACAAAACCCACATCAATACAGTGACTAGTACAGTAATTATACTTAGAACTTACATTTAACCATAATCAACAATCAAACCAAAGCAACATTAATATTATACATAATATGGCAGGCAAAGCTTATAACTGTGGAATGGAACACTTTGAAAAGGCTTCAGATGTTTCAGTATTGCATATTACCTCAGTGAGTGGTAACTCTTGCATAATACTACTTCTGGGGGAATACTGCATATGTGCAGAAATCATGTCCCTTGCAGATTTCTTTGATTCCCTGCAGAAAAATGACTTCTGACAGGGAAGCAAAGGGAACTGCAAGAGCGGTCACGTACTCCTCTCCAGCAGCACAGGAACATTGTTTTGTGCATCTGGAGCAGCCGGCAGAGAGGTAAATCGCTGTGGTGGGGGTGTTGTGTGGCAGGGGAAGGGCTGGGCACAGTCATACCCTTTGATGATCTCAGTTGATAGTCCTGGCTGGGCTGTGGGCGGAGGAGGACAGGAATTCCTCTTCCATTCAAGGAGTGGCTGGGGCCAGGTCAGACCAACCTCCAGAAACCTCCCATGGCTGCAGTAAGCTCTGCATCCTTCCCCCTGTTTCCTGCCCCCATTGCTCCTAGGAGGGGTCACTCCTACAAGGAGGTGCTCCTACGTGCATCTGGACCCCCCCCAAGAACCCCCACTCTGCCGAGCCTCACCCCGTGCACCTGGAGTCCCCTGTCCCGAGACCTCCCCCACGAAGCTGAGCATCACCCCCTGCATCCGGAGTACCCCCACACCTAGACCTCCCCTTGCCCAGCTGAGCCTGCCCCCAGCCTTCCACTACTGCCAAGCCCTACAACCCCCTGGCATCTGAACCCCCACCTCTGCACCCAGATCACCCCCTGCTCAGCCCCCCACACGTGATTCTTCACCCCAACGAGTCCCAGCCAGCTACACTCAGACCCACCCTACCAAGCCTCACTCCCCCTGCACCCAGACAGCCCCCACCCTCTAAGTCCCAACCACCTTCATCTGGACACCCCTCTGCTTGCCCCCCCACAGAGTCCCATTCCCCCTGCATCTGGAAACCTCCTGTGAGCCCATGTGCATCCAGATCCCCCTGCACCCAGACCCCCCCCCCACACTAAGCTGCCTGCACCCAGATTGCCCCATACAGAGCCCTCTCATTCCACACCTGGATGCACTCCCATACTAAGCCCCTTCACACATGAATTCTGCCGGGCTGAGCCTGCTTGCTTCACACCTGGATCAGGGGCTAGGGCTGGGCATGAGTGTGAGACTCTGTCCCTCTTGCTTGCTATCTTGGTGCACCTGGTGTGAAGGGGCAGGTCCCCAGGGTGTTTCTGGAGCAGGCCCAGCCCTTGTGCTGTCAGGTGTAATCTCACCACCATGTCCTGGATCCTGCCACAGAATTAGGGCTAAAATTGAATGTTCTAATAGCATGTATGTCATCAGTGTGGGGCTAATGAAGTTTACAAGCTCAGAGCTATGCTGGTGGAGCATTTGACCTCTGAGTGAAAGATTCCTTAGCACAACATTGAAAGTCTCTTTCAAATGTTGAACTAATGGCAATATTCTATCAGTCATGCTAAAAGATGTCATTGCTTCTTCAAGGCCAAAAATATAGAGCTTCCATGTGGGATGCTAGCTCTCTGGAAGTTATTCACTGGCAGAGCTTATAATTCCTATGAAATTTTGTCAAGCATTTGGTGAAGGTTACAGTCCCTGCCAAGGTACTTGGAAGGTTTAACCACCAAATGTATACCTTTTCCTAATTTTAATTAAGAAAAGTAAAAAATGTTTGTTGAAACCTTCCAAGTACCTTGGCAGGGACTGTAACTTTCATCAGATGCCTAATTTTTAATTAGGAAATTATATTTGGACTAGTTCTAAATGTGGCTTTCATCAATGGCTAGTACATCTCAGTCCATTTGAGCTTTCATGGCAATTTATTTTTAGTTATGGGTGGGCAAAAAGGACTTCTAAAAATGTGTTTATTTTTTCATTTTTGGAATAAAAGAAGTCCATAATTCAAAAATGAATTATTCCACTAATGTAAAATATTTTGCTTAAAACTAAAGATGAAAAATTTCAGGCTAAAAGGTGTGGGATTTTTTGTTTTTGTCAAAAGACCCATGTTTCCAATGCAAGCTATAATCTTTCAACCTCACTTACAGAGTAATTATTGAGACTCTAATGCTCCCAGAGCTTCAGGAATCCAAATATCCTCTGTTTTAAATACTTGAATAAAGTGAAACGAGAGGGAATCGAGAGGAGGATATACATTAAATACACTAATACAAACAACAGCTAAGCTTGAAAAATTGTAAATGGTAGGAATTATAAGATATAAAGAACTATTAGTCTTAAAGATTTAAAAAAATAAGGACCAAATCTCACATTTTTCAGTATCCGAGTATATTATTTTTTCCAATTTTGCCCATTTGCCATTGTATGATCTTGCAGTGTTCAAGTTGCTTGCTTATTTCCAGTAAATTAGGATAGCTCTTTTGTCAACTGTATATACATACAGACAACAAGAATTGCTTTTGAGAATTGTCCAATCACAGTGACTGCTAGTAGCTTCACAAAGTCTTACAAATCATTTTGGAAATTATTAAACAGTAGTTGTGGGTTTCTGGTGGCTAAAATGTTATAATTTCACCGCTCATACTTAGTATTTTAAATAATATTACTGAGTGTGTTTCATTCCATGTTTCTTTAAGTACACTTAGTGTCTTATAGGCATTTATGCAGTAGTTCTCATTGTAGTGTCTGAATGTCAAATTGTATTTTTAATATCAGTTAACTTTTTTCTTCTGTCCCTTCAGAACTGAGGCACATGCAATATAAACACTTAATGAATTAATATTAATATTTAACTTCTTTGCAAAGACCAGGAAACTACTTACCTACCTATATTAGTTCATTAAGAGCCTTTACAAATGTACATAAAACTGTATATTCAGTTTATCCTTTTCTGATTTCAGTTGGTCGTGGGTTGGTTGTTGTCCGAGTCTTCGTCACCTTGATCTGTCTGGTTGTGAAAAAATCACAGATGTGGCTATGGAGAAGATTTCCAGAGCTTTGGGAATCCTATCAGCTCACAACAGTAAAGGAGTTCTGAAAGGTTGCAGAAACAAAAGTACAAAGACTGTGTGGAGAAACAAAGACATTACCATGCAGTCCAACAGGAAATACAGTTTGCATGATATAACTAATGAAACTCTTATCAAGGATGAAGGTAATGAGCACTATTGGACTAAACCTGTCAGCTCAGAAAGTTTCAACTCTGCCTATGTCTGGATGCTAGATGCAGCTGATCTGGCTGATATTGAAGATGCTGCAGAATGGCGACGCAGAAATATTGAGGGACTTTGTGTGGTGGAACCAGCATCCAGTCTTAGTTGTTCAGCATCTTGTTACAATAAAGACATTGTTGGACTAAGGACTAGTGTCTGTTGGCAGCCGCATTGTGCTTCTACTGCCTTTACTTACTGCAGTCACTCATTTTGTTGTGCTGGGACAGCACTAAGAACTATACAAGCACTTCCAGAGTCCTCTGCACTGTGTAAAAAAGCAACAAGGACTAGACAGTCAGAGGGAAAAGACTTTGCATACTCTGGGAATGAAAAATCAGACCAAGAGACTGCACGAGTTCTTCAGTTCCTCAGCCTGTCTGGATGTTATCAGATCACAGACCATGGTCTCAGGTAAGTAGCCATTTTTGAGCTACTGCAGTCATCAGAGAGAACTTCCTAGCTTTTCCTTACTTGAAAGCTATCAAATGTGATTGAAGAAGGCACCAGAGGCCAGCTACACAATGGGCTCAAATTAGGCTTGCAAGATGAGATCTTAAGTCATTCTTATAAAAATATGAAACATGAAATGTGTTAATGCGCAAGTGTTCCCTGTTCAGAGATCTATAAGGATAGCTAGATGACTGAATTTTAATAGCCTGATCTACATAATTTTTCCTGGTGGTAATTGTGGGAGCAGTTTAAAGCTTAGCTTTTAGGTAGTTACTTTTCAGGTCTTTATGATTTACTATAATTTTGGCTTTGTGGCATTTGATCTAAGAATTTGCAGTAGTTTTTCCTTGGAAGAAGAGAGAATTTTTGAATCCCCAGAAGTTATGTAGTTTTATCTGTCTTAAGTTGCATCAACATTTTACAGGCAGCAGTCTTAGGTGGCTTTTGGAATCAATCATTAGAAGTATACATATCTTCAGAAAGAAATTCATGTCTGGTTCATTTGCTTACTGTGTGAGTCATGTCTTCTTTAAAAATGTCCAGGTACAGTATTGAACATAATGATGTATGCACACAAGAACAGGTTGTATGTGAGATTTATATAGTGCATAGCAAACAAAGCTTGGCATGGACATTGAGGACTTAGTACCCATTGGTTTAGGGAAGACTGAAAAATCAGTTCTGAACATGCAGCATAGCAGTCTCCTAAGACTTTCAGTCAAACAAGGCTTGCCCTCTGTGGCATCACAGTTTGTATTTCCAGATGCATTAGTTACTCCTTTCCCTAACTCATCTTCAGCTCAGAGAAAGCAACTGCTTCTCTGTTTTCATGAGGGATATCAAAACACACAATAAAATTATTTCAACAACACAAACACTTCTTGCTTTGGAGAAGACAGAAGACCATTGATGTAGTAGAAAATGTAGATCAGTCACTTTTTTTTATAAGGTGTTTGCAGTTTTTTTGCTCTGTCTACAACATACTATAAATATAAAGATTTTTATAAAGTTGTGCAAAAACAGGTGCCATGATGTAAACTGTTACCCGAGTTTGAAAATTTTCCCATTGGCCTGATTTTCAGAGGTGTGAGCAACACATTGCTCTCATTGGTTTCAGTTAGTATGTAAGTTCTTAAATACAAATTTAGGCATCCAGGTTTAAAAACTGAGTGTATAAAGGCTCACATTAAGCAGATAAGTTAAACACTGCAACCTGAATGAATGTAGCATTAAGATAGCACTTTTAAAAATCATTAAAAGTTGGGGTTGTAATGGCCATTTTAATTTAGTCTCATTTTGTGTGTAATATTTTCTATTCTTGTTTAACAATATACATGTAAAATTTCACTTTTTACAGAATTAAATTAAAAGGAGCACCTATCATTTTCTCTAGCCATTTTTGACCATATCACCATAAATGTGTGTATATTGAATTAAACATTTATACACCGTACCTACAGGTGATGCTGAATCAAAACTTGATTTTATTGTACCTGGATTTAGGAGAAGTTCAAATCTGGCTTTGAACTTTGCAGTGTGGTACTATTTCTGTACCAAACAAATGCCAAGGGCACTTTAATACACAACAGCTAGTTTTGTGGTCCTTATTCTGGCAAAACATCTATTGAGCTCACTTCTTAAATGCCTGTCATCCAATAACAAAGTATAAAATAGCATAAAGATCAACTTTGTTATAAAATGTGAAATCACCTGTTTCTAAAATCAAAAGGAAGGTGTGTTTATCAGGGAGTAAAGCCACATTGTATTACTAAAAACAGGACTGCAGTGTTAAGCTCAGACTTGCAGCTTTGAAGTTGTGCTCCTCTGTGAAAATGAGAGACTACACCAATTTTGAATGAAGGTTCTGTGTGCAGATGAATGGATTATGTTGAAGAACTGCACCTTTCTCTTGTGTAGCTAGAGGACATGGTCACAATCCAAGTTAAACTTGTAGAATTTACTGTCTGAAAATGTGGAACTGTTCCAATTCTTTAAGTTAGGGAATTAAGCTAAAATAATGTGTTTGGGGGTTTGTTTGGCTCTGGCTTTTCCGAAAAAGTAAAGCTGACTTCTAGCCCACTTACCTTCTGGGTTGAGCTCAGATGTTAGTACAAAATTGAGTGAGCAATCTAATCTTATAACAGGCAGAACTCCAACTCACTCTGCTTCATTGCTTGAGCAATCTGGAGCTTCCCTTTCCAAGGAAGAGAGTGGCCCAGTTCCTTGCTTTTCTAATTGCCTTAAATAATAACTTTACTTTAGTATATGCAATAGGCACTCCTTGTAATAAGCCTGGGGAAGCTCAGTATTAATGTAAATACTGAAGTAATCTCATCTAATTATCGAATACAAAATTGGCATGTTCAAGGCTGACCGCTGCATTAGCGTCTCCTTTTTATTTTGTAAAAAGAATACTTGAGCATTGACCCATGGATGTTGACATAGGGCATCACCTTCCCTTGTGGTCAGTGCTAACATTGCTTGATGTCAGAAAATCCATGAATTTGGCAACTCAGTGAAGCATCTGCATTGACTGCAATCCAGTTCTTTGTTCTGTTTTAACATGTTTTGACTTTCTCTTTGATCATAGGGCATTGACTCTGGGAGGAGGACTGCCACATTTGGAACACCTTAATCTCTCGGGTTGTCTTACTATAACTGGTGTGGGCCTGCAGGATTTGGTTGCTGCATGCCCTTCTTTAAACGATGAACACTTTTACTACTGTGACAACATTAACGGTAATGTCTTTTTGTAAAGTACATGATAACCTCCTGGGGCTCAAGGTTGTTTGGTTTGGGAAATTTTTTAACTTTTTTGTAGTATAGCAATGAGTTCCATGGTTTATCAGGTTAGCCTTCATCTCAGTTTCTTCTGTTTGTTACACTGGATCTTTTAAAATTTCAAATAGTTTGTGAGCATATATACGTTCTTGTATAGGTGAGTATTACTTAAGAAAACATATTTGTGATTCTTTGTATTTTGCATCTAAATTTAATATCACTGACATAGGTTAGAAAGATCTCAGGTTTATTAGTTATCCTCCTCCCCCCCCAACCCCGCTCCCTCAACAAACAACCCCAAATAAATCCCAAACTCTTAGTGTTATTGCTTTCTTATGGTAGTGACTAGTCATGTGGGCCCATGGGACTAGAGCTAAGTGCTAATACCAGTGAGGACAGAGATCACGTTGCTCAATGTGCAGAACAACCAATTATATTTGAGCATTGACATATGAGTGTTGACATAGGACATTGCCTTCTCTTGTCATCAACGTTAACTTTGCTGAGATGCTTTGTACATCCCACTTCCACCTTTGTGGAAGATGTGGTGATAGCTTTGTGCTGTTCTTTCCCCTTACTAGCTTACAGTGGTACCAAGATGGTGAATTAGGCTTTGTACAGAGAATTAAGTACCAGTCTCACTTCAGAGAAACTGGGTGGTTGGTTTGTTACTGTTTGAGTGTAGTTGAAGGGTTTGTGTTTCTCTGAAAGGAATGTTTGGCTTTCCCATCTTTGCTTAATTGCCTGTTCCAACACACTTCTTTGCATTTACTTCTGTCCTCTTTATGGTCAAGAGGAGGCAGAAGGCACAGTGAATAGATGTAGGCTACCTTCGGTGAACTTATTTGCCTGCTTTGATAGCCTCAAGAGGTGCAGAGCCTAAGAGAACAGTTGCAGCTATTTTTAGGCATTTGAGTGTAATGAAATAAGTGTCTTATGACCGAGGCGATGTGTGAGTCTTTTGTTTGGGGAGGGTTACATGAGAGCTGGAAGCTCCCTAGAAGTGTGGGGAGGGGGGAGGGCGACTGGCACCTGGACTGTGGCCCCGCCCCCTCTGCCTCTTCCCACCCCGAGTCCCTGATTGCTCGCTCCTCTCCGCCCCTTTTCCCTCGAGGCCGTCCTGCCCGCCGCTCAGAGGAGTGAGCTGTGGGTGGGTGGTCCTTGGGGGAAGAAGCTGGGTGTGGCCACAGTCTGGGTGCCGGTGGGGAGCCCCCCCACTCCTAGGGAGCTTCAATTCCAGCGCTCCAAAGGCGGTGGGCCAGCGTGCTTCCAGAAGGAGGTGACCTGTGCCTCATCCACAGCATTTGCCCTTCTGCATGGCCAGTCTTTTTTGGGGAGACTTAGCTTCCCCAAGCCTCTTATGTGTGCCTCCTATGATTATGACCATTTTTTTAAAAAAAGCTTTTTTTCCATCTTCCCTGAACTGTTTGCAAAGGTACATTGTAAAGATTTCTTCACCATTGTCTTTGTTAAATGTGGATCTTGAGGACTTGCTATAAAGGGCAGGTTCTTAGATAATATATAGAGAAGTATTTCACTTCTCTGAAATATGAGCAGTTACGTTCTCAGAATGGTAGATATACACTTGTCCAATCTTCTCATCCTCCTCTTGGGAGGGGCGGGAGAAATCTTGAGGGCTAGGTGAGTGAGTATACTATATTATTTATATTGTGGTAGCACCCAAAAACTATAGTGGGAATTTAGTCCTACTGTTCCCAACAAATTCATAGGCAGTCATGGTTCCTGCCCCTAACAATTTGTAATCTGATTGTAGTCAAGTTGCAACAAGTAAGTGTAACAAAAGAGAGAAGGGCAGGCGAGGAGGATGAGAGTAATAGTAATGAAATCACACAGTTGTATAAGCTAAATGGGCATAATTTGATAGTTCTACATTATTTAAATACAGGCCCGCTATGTCTCTTGTCTGTATAACTTCATCTGTGTAGTGTTTTTCATCCTGAAGGCATGTTATTTTGCCTCTGAGATGAAACCTAGCAGAGCTTTAACAGTAGAAGCAAAGCTAAACTGACAAGTGAGGGTCTAATCCAACTTCCAGTGAAGTTGATGGAAAGACTCACATTGACCTTAGCTGCAGTTCGATGGGGCCCCAGTACTTGAGGTGAAGGTAAATATTTTAACAAAACCCACCCTTGCTCGGTATCCCAGTATTTAACTTTTTTTATGCTTATGCCCTGCATCTCAGCTACTGTACCCTCTCTCCTCACAGGCTTCCTCAGTGCACTCACTGCTTCTCTCCATTCGATCCAGGTTGCAGCTGCTAAAATGATCTTCCTTGTCAGTTAATTTGATCATGTCAGCCTCCCCCTTTTAAATTCCTAAGTGATTTCCTATTCGGCACAATATCTTCTTTCAAAGACCTGTGCAAACCTACCTCTCCTGCATCACTGAGCTAGTTGCTGAAGTCATTGCTCTCACTTCCTCCATTCTGCCAATGATGCCAGCCTTGATGACCTGTTCATGTGCTTTACCTGCAGTTGTTTCCATGTCTTCTTCCACATCCACACCCTAATGCACCTTCCCGAATCTAGTCTGCCAAGCAACAACAGTCTCTTCATCTCCTCTCAGCCCGTTAAGACTTGTTTCTTTCATGATGCCCACAAGAAATGAGTCGTCTTATTTAAAAAAGAAACAAAAAAACAAAAAGCACTTCTAATTGTGCCACAGAGATGTACATGCCCACTCATGAGTAACTTTGTAATCCTACTGCTCAAAAGCTGGTCCTTACCTGCCACTTATTACATCATGTCTAAAATTAGATTATGAAATCTTGGGGGCAGGGACTATGTCCTCCTGTTTGTTCTGCAAAGCATCCAGCATGGTTTTGGATGCTCTATAAACCATTGGGTTTACCATGTCGGGTAATTTAGGGAGACAAAATGCTGTTACTGTTAGGAGAGATGTCAGGATCTTTAATGATCTTCCTAAACCGAGAATAATCAAGACTAAAACCTTTTTATCCGCTGCAAGGGCTTAAAGAGGTAGCCATGGTGTCCCAGCAGTATTCTTATTTCGATAATAACATTCTCCTTCTCTGCAGTTTTAGTTTTAGTTGGATATTGTATTCTTCCTTGCTTATTCAAAACTGGTTAGTGGTGTTGCTGTGTGCTAAATTCCACTACAGAGGCAGCTGCATTCTGTGATGACCAAAGTTATTCTTTACCCCACTTTGATGTTTCTCAAAGTAATTGCAGGAAAATTAATAATTGGCAATAAACTAAACTGTTCCTTTAAAATAACTTCTCATCTGCATCATCTTAAATTTCTGTTGCTTTAATTTAGTAATACTTTGCACATATTTAGCATTGTATATTTCTAAACACTGTACAAAGATTAAATACCTATTCTTTACATATTTATAGATTGTTTAAACTATTTTATACTTTCTCTGCTCATCACTTTATCAGGGATGGTTTTGGGGGAAGATGTGTTCTGGAATCAGACTGAGAATGAGGATTTTACCAATGTATTTCAGCACAAAAGGTGGACCCTGAAGTATGTTGTTTAGCAAATCATTCAAAGAACTTTACTTTCAACCACAACATTTTTTCAGATCTTTTTTGTAAATGACGCTGCCTGCCCAGTGCATAGACTTCCACTGACTTCATTGGGGCTCTTTGTAGAGGGCTCAGAGGATCAGTTCTGAAGACATGTTTGCAGTTTTCAGGATCTCACTTTAAGGCCTGGTCCACATGCGGGTTTTGTATCTGGTGTAATTGCATCCAGGCTAGCACTAGGGGTTTATACCACTTCAGTTATATCAGGAAAAAATTGTATGATTAAATGGCAAGAATCAAGAGGCTATTTGAGCCAAACAGAAATCCTTCAGAAACTGGAAAACCAGCCTAAATGAAGCAAATAGAAAGGAACATATAAACTATGACCCATAAAATGTAAGATTGAAATTAGGAAGGTAAAGAGGGGATTTGAAAAGCAAATAGCCCCCACACAAATGGTACTTAGATACAGTGAATCTAGTTAAAGAAAGAAATAAGACATTCTTTAAGTATATCAGAACCAGGAAGAATGGGAGAGAATCAAGGGACAAAAGAAATTAAAAAGGTTTAAGGTAACTGCACAGAAGCTAAATGACTTGTTTGCATAAACTTTCACCACAAAGGGCATTGGGGAGATGCATGTTCTTTTTGAGTAATAAAGATTGAGGTGTTAAACTTAAGAATTACTTACAAAAATAGGCTTTTATTAAAACCAGCTGTTGGGTACAACCGCTTACTACTTTCTGACCTATCTTTAAAAAAACAAACAGCTACTTGGCAATAACAGAGCAGCGTAACTAATGCAGTATTGAATTGTAAAACCTCTTTTCATTTTACTGGAATTGAGCATGTCAACAAAGAGTCAGTACAGGAGTACTGATTAAATATAAGTTAATTGATATTTCAGCTGTTTCACTTTGACAAAGTCCTTCAGTAGGCTATGGAGTAGTTATAGTGTGAGAGGGAAAATACTATCATCGATTAGGAAATGGTTAAGAAACAGTGTGTGGGGCGGAAAGTTTAATTTTTAGCATGGGTGCTTCAAGGTTACTGGGACTAGTGGTGTTTTTAATATAGTTGCTAATGATTTGGCAAATAATGAGGTGGCAGAATTTTCAGATGACGCTATTTAAGTTAGTCAAGAATAAAGAAGATTGAGGAACTTCAGAGGGATCTAACGAAGCTAGGAGAGGGGGGAGCGCAATGCCAGATGAAATTGTATTGACAAGTGAAAAGTAATGTATTTTAGAAGCAACACTTGGAACTAACTACTCATATATTTGCTGGGTTTTAAATTAACTGTAACCACTTAGGGACAAAAACAAGCAATGTTAACGTGCATGAAGAATGGTCTGGAAAACAACATTGAAAGTATACTAATGTCATTTTATAAACTAATAGCGTGGCCTCACTTGGAATCCTGTGGTTCTGGTCACATTATCTCAGACAAGATCTAGCAGTAGTAGAAGGGGTTCAGAGATCATCTCAAATGATGTGTGGCTTTGGGGTGGCCATGGACTTACCCCCGGGGGCAGTAGCAGGAAAGCAGTGGCTACAAATTTGGAAGTGCTGCCCAGAACATGCTCTTTTCCTCCCCTAACTAGCTATCCAGAAGGCACTGTATTTCCCTCCTCCACTGTTAGTAAGCTAGAGGGTCCCTCACAATCAGTGCATAAGACTCAAAGGTCAAAATTTGGCACAGTGTTTAGAAAGTTGATTAGAAACATCACTGCACCTTTTCAGGTCATTATCTTCCAGTGGTACCTATTGTTTGTTGATGAACGCAAGTTTTTGTTTTCAGCACCGTGGATCCAGTATCCTGCAGACAAGCCAGGTGTAGTTTATTCTGCCTCATGCATGAATAAAATTGTTAGCTAAACACTTTACTCCAGAATATTGCTTGTAGGTGTATAGTGTGAAGCAGAAAACAGATTTCCAGACACCAGCTTTTGCTTTCAGTGCTGGAAGCTAGAGAAATAATTTTACTTGGAAACCAATCACTTCTGACTTAAATTACTGCTTGAGAATAAACGGTGCCAGAGACACTCAAATGCTGTTGTCAGTGCATTACTTTTCTGGCTGTAATCACGTTCTAAAATGTATTAAAAATACATTGTCTCATGTTTTTGTTTGTATTTTCAGTGTATTGAGGGGAAGAGGTGGGTGGTTCTGGAGAGCTTTTCACAATCTCACACTATTTAAACTGAATGTGTGTGGTTGAATTATATCGGAAGCCAGACTTAAATGACTCTGATGGGGAAAAAAATTGTATAAGTCTCTGAAAGGGTTAAAAATATTACAGCCATATCAGATGAAATCCTATAGTGTGAAAGTTAATGCAGTCAGATTGCTTTCTATGTTATATGCTGTTTTTGATACTTTAAAGATGTAACGGTAAGTGGAGTTGGATAGAATTCCATTAGTAATGTTTCCTGTCTGAATTCATGTAACTTCTGCATCAGAGAAATACAAGTGTATAACTTGTGAACAAATGACAGATTCTTTAGTTTGGGGGGTAGATCTGAAAATCTATTAAGATCCACAGTACTCCTGAGTTGCATTTTTTTCTACAGTTTTCATATGACCACATATGTTTATAAGTTAGATGGAAGATTACTTTTTGTTTCCTTCAAAGTTTGGCAAAGTTCTGTTTCAGGTTTTTTAAGTAATTGAAGTGGATCGGGGATACATTTTCAAATTGTTTGCATTCTGACAGTCCCTGACTTCTTTTCCCTTTAAAATATTCATTGTAACTTGCAAATAATCTTCTGTATATTTTTGATATGTTTGGAAAAGAAATAATGACCTAAAAAGTTATAAAGGGTGAAGATGCTTTCTGTATGGTCATGAATTTCTAGTGAGAATTCAGTGGTCTAGCGAAATATGGAAGCATTTCCCAGAAAAAGTTCCAGCCTAAAAACTGCATCCACATCAGCAGAACAAGTTTTGGAGTATGTGTGTTTGTATCGTGCCACGAGGTTAACAAAGCTGCTTGGGTGATTGAAAATGGAGGTTAAATGTGCATTATGCAGATATCTGACTCCTGATGCTAGTTTTAGCAGAATGGATATTATTACATTTACTGGTCTGAAAATGTTGCACATCTCAGCCTGCAGTTTGTGATCTCTGAATGTATGTTATTTGGATGGGACTAAGGCACTAGCCAAATTACAGTGAAAAACCTTCATGAAATAAAGGCCTAAATGTTCAGGGGGCTGCATTTATACTGGGATACTGATGGAGATTTTTCATAGTTTTTCAGCTCTAAATCTAGTTCTGTGGTGCATAATTAGCTAGTTTATAAATAACCAGGTTGCCAGGACAGTCCTAGAGATGAACAAACTCCATTTTCCTCCTTTCACATTTGTTCTGTTTTTATGCAGGTCCTCATGCTGAAACTGCCAGTGGATGTCAGAACTTGCAGTGTGGTTTTCGGGCCTGCTGCCGCTCTGGCGAATGACCTTTGACTTCTGATATTTCAGTCTACTTCATTTAGCTGAGCAGGCTTCCTTTCATGCACTTTACTTACAGTCCACATATTGTGTTAACAATCCCTTTTGGAGTGTGATTTGTTATACTAGCCCCACCCTAACCCCACAATTTAAAATCTTAATACTGAGTAAACTGTACAGTGTTGTAACAGTCTCTCAAAAGTTTCATTTTGGTTTGAATGGTGGTGGGTTTTATTTTACTTAATCTTTTGGGAATGGGGAAATGCTCATCAGATATTTTTTTTTTTAAATAAATAATGCCACTTAAAGTTTGGCACTTAAATATAGTTCATTGTTTTTTTGTTTTTGTTTTTGTTTTTGTTTTTGTTTTTGTATTAAGTGAGTGGGACTTACTGTCTTATTTTTTAAATCCACAAGTACAAAGCTTTGCAAATAATTTGAAATGTATTTTTTTGCATTTTGATGATGTACACCTTTAGAAGTGTTGTTTCTTCCCATTTCCCCTGACCCCAAAATCCTTCCTTTATACTGCAAAATTAGGGAAAGATGCTCTTTCCTATAGTATTGATTTTTGTATTTGGGCTTGAAAAGTAATATTCAAATAAAACATTCCCATTGACACCAAAGTTTTACTTAGCATTTGAAATATATATCATTTTAAAATGTAATGACAAAATGTACGGTGTTGTCAGGCCAATGAATACTGCCCACTTTATACAGTGGGCTGCACAAATAATTGGTGTATGTACTGTATTTATAGAGCAACCCCATCGGATTCCGCATCATCTTCCATTATAAAATCTGTTAAGATGCTGAAGTTTGAAAGGGATTTTCAAAGAATTAAATTTTTAAGCATTTGAACACGTAAAAATAAACAGCTTTGAGGACTTTGATGGTGATGAATAATCCACTTTGATTGGAATGCAGGCAGTCCAGTTGCTGACAAGTGTATATTGGAGTGAGGGTAGGAACAAAATCTGCTAGAAACAAGATCTATACATTTTTCATTAGTGTGTTACAGGAGAAGATAAAGCATTAATAAATACACTGTCTGTATGTTCTGTATTTACTTACTGATATTACTATTACTCAAGATTTGAAGATAGTAGAGTTTTATTTTCCCAGAGCAGCTTAAATAAAATGAACAGAGGTTACTTTGACTTCATTAAAGTCACATTTTAAATGTAGGTAGGTGGAATGATGATTTAATCATTCCTTGGTGCCGGCAGGCAGTAATTCCCAAGGAGTCAGTGTGGTCTAGTGGTTTTGAGTGGTCATGTTATAATCTGGATTCTGCTGCTGCTTTGCAATGTGAATTTGAGTAACGCGTGGACCCTCCATGTATCCCAGTTTCCCCATCTGTTACTATAGAAGGAAGGTACCTATCTTTATAAAACGTGAGACAGCCTTTGATCCTGTATAAGTGCCCAAGGCCCACCATAATTTATAAATGATCTTTGATACATGATGAGGGAGGGAGATGATGGCTAGAACCATTGAAGTTTTCTCTTGCACGTCTGTAACAACCAAAGAGGTTTATTTGACTCCACCATAGCATACCCTTGGCTGGTGAAGGCTCGAAGTGAGGTAATGGGTCCATTGTTGGTTGAGATTGTCAATACTTTTCCATCAGGGAGGGAGGGAGGGAAGAGCAGGTTGTTGGCAGTTTTTAAGGAAGCTATTGGGAAGCCTTTGTTCAAGAAACCTACTCTGGGTGACAGCTTTTCTAACTGTAGTTTATAGCCCTGTTGGCTGGGCAGGCTGCTACACCGTTGGGTCCGCTGAAACTGCACCCCGATGGTTCCCTTCAGCAGTCCGTGGAAGTGGCCTTGTTGCATCCTGGGCTGCCAATGGCAGTGCTCACCAGCCTCCATTTCAGCACCGTCAGCTACATTGGTACTGCTGTTGACTTTGGGGTTGACACTGCTCCCCCCACCACTGGGAACAACAGAGGCATACTCTGTGCTGGTGGTACTATTTCCACTGTTGGCGCCAGTTCCTCCCTTGTTTTGGGTGATGGATGAGTCAGACCAGTTACTCGCACCTTAGGGTTGGCTCCACCTTTATCCCTAGAAACCTGAGACTCATTGGCATCGAGGTTGAGATCTTCCTCCTCCTGCTCTCCCTTACCTGGCCTACATCAGGGCCATTCATGGAACTCCATGGGTACCAGGATTAGTACTTGTTTCGCAGTCAGGACGGGGTGTCCCTTGCCTGGCACGTATAGGCCACTAGTGCTCTATTCGTATGCCCAGTAGGCTACATGGGATGCTCCTCCGTCACAGAGATTGCACTCTTCATCGTGCTCTAGTGAGATCACCAGGAAGGTTGGAGGCCATTGATCCACTGCAGGTTCATGCACCAGTGAGCCTTGCAGAGCCTCCGGAGTTGAGGTCCACCAGTCCAGGAATGGTATCTGGCCCTGGCATAGTTAACTGCTGCTGTTTCATCCCCAGATGATTCAGCAGTGTCTGGCTCTTTGTCTCCTTCAGTGCCTGAGGACTTACAAGCCTACCAGGACCTCTTGCAGCATGTGACTGCTTCCTTGGGCATTCAGTCAGAGTTCCTGTGGGAATATACCCGTGAGCTGTTGGATATCCTGCAATCGTCTGCCTATGGGAGAGTTGCCCTCCCTATTAATGATGTGTTCCTAGAGCCAATAAAGGTTCTTTGGAGCATGCTGGCTTCGGTACCACCTACTGTGAAGCACTTGGAAAAAAGCTTTGTCCTGGTGCAGGGATTTGAAGATATTTACTCCCATGCAGCGCCAAATTCCCTGGACATAACCATGGTGAACGATAATGCCTGGCAGGGCAGTTTTAAGTCCACTCCTAAGGGTAAAAGCTCTAAAAGGATGGACTTAATGGTTAGAAAGATTTGTACCTCCTCTTTGCAAATGCGGATTGTGAACCAGCAGCTATTGTCCAAATATGAGTTTGTGAATTGGACTTCTATGTTTTAAGTTGGCAGACCTGATGCCTGAAGTCTCCAGGATGCAATTTCGGGGATCACCAAAGACTGTTTGGGGGCCAAGACATGGTTGAAGTCTGCACTAGACATCGTGGACACTTCATCCAGAGCAGTGGCCTTGTGGTGGCCATGAGAAAGGGCATTGAGCATGCAGAATTCAGGCATTGCTGCCAACATGCTGCAGACTGTAGAGGATTTGCCCTTCAACAGCTGAGTGTTCTTTTCAGACAAGACAGACAAGACTCTGCATTCCTAGAAGGATTCTAGAATGCTGCTTTATGTTCCTTGGGGGTGTATATACCACCAGTGTAAAGGTGCCACTGTGGTGATCAACAGCAAAAGCAATATAGTTAGCTGTCTTTCCCTCACCCCAGACAGAAGGACTACTCCAGAAAGGGGCGTTGGTCCCAGAGAAGGAGGCATTTGGGTCTGTGGTTCAGCCACTCGATGTGCCGTACCACTGTACCCTCCAAGTGCCCATTTGACTCCTTTGTCTAGAGCAGTGTCCACTCATCTCTCCCTTTACCCCATCCCCTTCATTCAGGGACAAACCGGTTCACTTTCACAATGCTTGGGGCTTGATTAACACTGACAGCTGGGTCCTAAGCACCATGAGATTGGGCTATATAATCCAGTTTCTCTCCGCCTCATCCTTCTCCATCCCTCTTCAAGGAACCCTTTCACAAGTTACTGCTCTTCAAGCAGCTCTGCTCTCTATTGGCTTTGGGAGCTGTGGAGAAAGTTCCTCCAGAACAGTGGGGTCAGGGCTTCTCTTCTGGTACTTTCTGGTTCCCAAATCAAAGGAGTGGTAAGACTTACTCTCGACCTTCACAGCCTCAACAACTGTATCAGGTACATGAGGTTCCAAATGGTCACCCTATTGACTATCCTCCCTGCATTGTCTCAGAATAACTGATTTGCTGCTCTGGACTTTCAGGAAGCATGTTTTCATGTGGCGATTTTGCTGAGCCATAGAAAATTCCTCCAGTTAATCATGGCGGAGCACCATTTTCAGTGTATGGTGCTTCCTTTCATCCTCTCTTCTACTTTCCCCTCCCCGCCCTGTTTTTGCACTATGCATGGTTGTGGTGATGGCATCCCTCAGAAAGAAGGGAATCCATATCTGGACAACTGGCTATCGAGGGGCAAATCCAGGGAGGAAGTTTTGTCATGTACACACTACACTGTGCTCACTCCACTGTCTATCTTATACTAAACACTGGGAAGTCAACTTTGGTTCCCACTAAGAAAATTGAGCTAACTGAGGCCCTACTCTGAGTTTGAGAGCGTTTTTGCTGATTGACTGTTTTCTGGTAATTTGTCTTGGTTTGTAGTCTGAGCCTTCCATGACAATTCAGATGTGCATGAGGCTCTTGGGCCACATGTTTACTTGCATGCAGGTGGTCCGGTTTTCAAGGCTGCATCTTCGCCCCCTTCATATGTGGCTCAGGCTAGTTTACCATCCAACTCTACAGCATTTAGACAGATTGGTCTGCCTTCCTCTGCTGATCCTGGACTCCTTGCAATGGTGGACACTTCTGGAAGATGTATGTGTCGTAGGAAAGCTCAGGGCCCTCCTAAGTAAAGACTTGAGTGCATAGTTCTTTGAGGCAATTTATTACGATTAGCTCGGAGAAGTGTCGGTCACCCTAAGGCTCCCGAGGGCTTCTGCCTTACAGACTCACATCTCTGTTTTATACAGTATTCAGACAAAGAGAACAAAGAAAAAGATGATGTATTGCAGTACATTTGCATTACCTCAACCTTTTCTACACTTATGCTAAGAAATTCCTCCATGTTGCTAATTGAACAGGGCCCCTGATTACCATAACAACTATCTTTTGAAGCTAGCTAGCAGTGTCCCGTTATCTACTGACAGCTGCAAAAACCTGCAACCATCTGCAAAATGTACCTGTTTCAAGGCTGAGAAAGCTACTAAAAATCCAAGATGGAATCTTTAGCATACAAGATGGAGTCTTAAAAGCTTAATACAAAATAGAATATATAACTAGGTATAAAAGTGGAATACAAAAAATAAAGTATATAAAACTATTCCTTCCACATATGTCAGGGTGTTCCCTTCATCAGGCCCTTATCAACCAGGTCTGTAGTCACCGATGCCTCCCTGATAGGCTGGAGAGCACATCTAGGATCGCTGTGAGTTCAGGTTCTGTGGCTTGGAGCAGGATATCACTGCATATCAATATGCTGGAGCTTTGGGCCACCTACAGTGGCTGTTTTGCCTTTCTGGACTGTATCAGGGACTCAATGGTTCACATGCTTACCAACAATACAACTGCAATGTGTTATGTGAACAGGCAAGAGGGAGCACACTCCAAGTGGCCTTGCCAGGAGGCAGTCAGGTTGTGACAGCTCTGCACTGAATCACTCTGATAGCCAATCACTTGCCCCAGATCCAGAATCATCTTGCGGACCATCTTAGCAGGAATTTTCCTGAATCATGAGTGGTCCCTAAAGACAAGTGCCCTGTGGGTCATCTTTGCAGTTTGAGACATTCCAATGATCAAAGGATAACAGGAAATGTCTGTTCTCCTCTCAAGGGGGCTTCATTCTGGACTCCCTGACCAACGCCCTCCACCTCAGCTGGCAGTTGACTCTCCTGTACACTTTTCCTTCAGCAATCTGAGGTTGACAGACTCAGGAGGTGCTCAGACCAATGGGATATGGAGGGGAAGAAGGTATACGGGGGCAGGGGAAAACACATGCTTGGGGAAAGAACCTTTTATGGGGTAACGAGAGGTGGGGTGGGACATAGGCTTGGAGAGGAATTTTTTGGGTGGAGGGAGTTGATGGGGGGAGAGGGGAATGAAAGGTGTTTGGGAGAAAGGGGGAAAAGCTGGGGTTGAGCCTTATTTGTGTGTGTGTGGGGGGGGGGGGGAGGGGGGTATTTTATACTGTTGGTGGCCTTGAGGGAGTTGCAGTTGTGTGAGGGTCTGTCTCCTTCCTTTCTCCACTGTACTAAGCTTTGCTGGCATATTTATTGTCTGAGATGTTTGAGTTCACTTTGGGGCATCTCCTTTGATTTTAACTTAGTGTAACTGTCAGGCACTGTGTGCTATTGGCATAAAATTAAAAAGTACAGTGTCAGATAGTGGCAATGCTTTCAAGAAGAAATGAACAAAAATGGGAGTGCCTGAGAACAGTCTGAGTATTTGGAGGGTAAAAACAGCAGGAATATTGCACACCAGTAGGGAAGGGGAGTTTTTGGATATTAAATAGGTCCATAAAGAATAGTAAGGATGAGAGGCCACACAGTCCAGTGAATAGGGAATTTGACTGGGAGTTGGGGACCTGGGTTGTATTCCTGGCTGTGCCACTGATCTGTCTGTGACCTTTGGGTGAGTTATTTTGCCTTACCGGGTTTCTTTTTTCCCCTTCCACGTGTTCTCCGTCTTGTCTTTCTAGCATATGCTCCTCAGGACATACTCACTATGTATTTGTAAACCATCTAGCACAATAGGGCATTTCTCAGGTGGAGGCTCTAAAGTTTTGTCTGTATAGTAATTTAGTGGCAGAGGGTAATCTGAAGTGCCGTAGCTTACTCCCACGCACTGGAAGTCCCCTGCTGTACTTTGACCTACTCCTATCCGCTGTAGGTCAGTGCATACTACAGAACTTGTAGTGCGAGGCAGTAGGGTCCAAACTGCTAGTTAGTGTGCAGCACGCTAGACCATCATAGCTTTATACCTCAGCTTGCTGTGCACTAAACTATAGAAGACTCCTTAGTGTTACTAAGGTACTGATAATAAATGAAAGGGAAAATTTAGGCTATAAATATCACAAAATATTTTTAACAAGAACTGCAGACTTATGGAATACTTTCCTCCAGGGAAATGATAGAAAGCCCATTGCTTTTTCACATGGGACAAAAACCAGTAGTTCCCTGGACTGAGGAAGAAACTTTCTCAACAGCTAGCTTATTCTGTAAATTGTTCATTAGTGGAGATTCTTGTGCCTCTGCTGAAGCATCCATTTACCAGTTGCTATTGGAGGATATTGGACAGCATAGTGATTCCTGTGTTCCTAAAATACTAGGAAAAAAGCTTGTGTTGGCAGGGAGATGGACTATCACATCCCTTTCCTTTAGATTTGATGATATCTTCAGATAAATTTGCTATACTTAGCTTCTTGGCTGCCCTGGCTTCTTTCTGTACGTTCTCGTTCTCTGTACTCATTTTAGTCTGTGTCTAAGTTCCACCCTCACTCCCTTTCTTCTGTAGGTTTAATTACTGGTTTCTCTGTGGTTCACTATAGCTAGTTTAGCAGAAATACTTAAAAATCTGAAGTCTCTAATTCAGAATTTTTCATTGTTTTTCTCCCTAAATGGCACTATAATAGAGGGGAATCTGTCATAAATTGGATGCCAAAGGGCTCTTGCCTATTTGGACAGAACTAAGTTAATTGTAAATCATTTAGACTGTTTGGATCTTATGCTAAGAACATAGGTTATATGGTTTCTGCCCAAACTGTTATGCAGTGAATTAAACTATGTATTGCTGAATGTTACAGGCAAGCAAAAGTTCCTGTACTTGCTGAGATTCATACACATTCCATCAGAGGTGTGGCTATTTCCATTGCCTGTCTTTGGCAGGTGCCAACTAGAGTTGCAACCTGGATTTCAGTGCATACCTTCACTAAACACTAGGCTCTGGATTTGACTTCAGGGATGGCTACTGGTTTGGCAATGTGGTATTCCAGTATCAAGGGCTCTGTTCCTGCCTTCACATGAGTTTTTAGCAGTGCTTATCAGTGTTCCATAAGTGAGAATATGCAGAACCACTCAAGAAATTCAAGTTTACGTGCCTATAAGTGGAACTCTCAAAGATGGAGCTTGCATAGTCCCACTTCCCACCTGCCTTCCCCACTGAGACTACTGCTTGTTCTGTGTCTCTGGCTTTGCTGTTGAAGACACTAAGATGGTGAAGGATGGGGCCATGAAAGTGCTCTAGCTGACTGCTAGAAGGTTCTACTGCAAGGCACTACACACTATCCCATAAATGGGAATATGCAGAGCCATCTCTAAGAACTCTGGTTACAGGAAAGTAACCTTCATTTTATAATGGTGGTGTTGGCATTAACAAATCCATGTAGGGATGGAGGTGGGGAAATGAGACAAGTTTTTTGTAACAGCCTTACATTTTCCATCATTTTTATATCTTATATCCACTGACAGATAAGACTTCATATTTGCTCATGGGTAAAGTGACTATTAAAAAGCAAGGAATGTTTGCAGAAATACTGTTCAATTAGCTGTCATTATCAAACATCTTAAAACTACAAAGCTACAGAAAATTAAAATAAGCAGACTAGAAGACAAAGTAGTATAGATACAGATAATATATATACACATCATTCGTGAAAGAGGTAGCATTTGTTATAGTACAAAAGGACAGATCTCCCCATCTATGAAGTTACACCAGAATTAGTCTCTTCAGTTTCCATTTTTTGTGTGAAAGATGTCGTCATTCTCTGATCAGTAGCTTCTGTGTACAAAACTAAAGGACAAACATTGGCTCTTTGCTAGTTTCAGACAATTCTTCAGGTGCCAAAAAGGCCTGATTCCTTCACAACTTGTAAATAATTCCATTAAGTGACTGTAGTCATTGTAGTGTAAGGAGGAAGCACAGGTCCCAAATGTTCACTAGTCTAACTGAATTTTACTGGACAGTTTTAGAGCCACCAACATAAGATGCAAACAGGTTCGTTTCAGCTGAAGAGGGGTAGGCAGAGTTCCTCCTTTACTTGTCCTACCCAACCTACTGAGGCCATGTGTGGATGCGAGAGGGAGGTGCTACAATTTTGGGGGAGGAAATCCACTGTAACAGCAACTCTGAAAGTACCAGTGCTAGGAGGGGGCTAGTGTCTACAGGTTGCCAGAGTCTACTGGCATTTTCCCCTCACAGCTATATACAAGCAGGAGAAAACAACAGCCCCATACCTATATAGTTCATAGTGCAGAGTGACCAAAGACAACGGTACACAATCTCTTATAGGCACCCACCAAGGACTATCTACAAAGGCAACATCCAGAATACTTTCATCTTCACTCTTCGCAGCTGTGCATAGCCCAAAGCATTTCTCTAACAGGAAGTTCCTGTTTGAGTGATTTTTAGTCCAATACATTTTTTTATCTATTTCGTACAAGCGAAGCAATGTAAATCCACACCGAGAGAACATTTTTGGGATAAGCATGGACATACACTGCTAGGGCAAATTCTGCATTTGAGACATCGATGGTATGGACTCCAGTACTATGTACAGCTTCTATTAAAGGTCTCACTTCAGAAAACGGCATATGAATAGGAAATCCAGAGACCTGGGGGAGTTTAAAAAAAAAAATCATTAGAGATTTAGATAAACAGGCCCATGTAGTCATTTTTCACCATCTGTCAGTAGCTGAGGTACTGAGTCAACTACAGCGAGAATGACACCAGCTAGGGAAGGTAAAAAAGCTAGAGCACCGAGGGCTATTACATGTAATTTTGTTATGGATGCAAGTTCACCTTTTCTTTTAAGAGCACTTATAACTGGATGGAAGCAAGATTATTACATGCTGAATAACCAAGTCCCTTCACATTAAAATGAATGCCCCCACCACTTCAAACTGTTTCAGATAATCAGGGCAGGTATTTAAGCAATGCACAGCTTCCTCAATGGATGTTGAATTCCTGTTACCCCTTTTGGCCCTACGCCAACAGGCCCACTGCCTCTTCGCCGTGGCCCCCTGTTGTGTTCCAGTGCACCAATCAGTTATTGGCAATGGCTTGCCCCTGAGCCTAGGACCTGTCTGCTGCTAACTGGCAGGTTCTGTTCTGCTACACTCAGCAACAGCATCCCCAGCTGAAGGGTCAATGTCTATTAAATATGCCACCTCAATAACTGCCAACCAAATATGGGGAGAAAGTACAATTTGATTGGTTGCAAGTAACAGTGCATGTTTGCAACCAAGTGAGCCAAGCACCAACAAGAAACCTGAACCAGGTTGGTGTCACAAACCTTTACAACTGAAAATAATTTAGCAACTGGTTATCTTTTATCTGAATTTATAATCGTGGGGACAGATGATTTCCTCCACAAACAGAGTGCACATAGATAGGGTGATTCTGAGCTGAGGAGCACCAACTGGACAGGGTGGGAATGCTGTGTCTGCAGCATTTATGCCCATTTGCTGGTACTGTACACAAGTTCCTTTGCCAGAGCGTTCAGAGCTTGGAGGATTTTGGAAGGGTGGGTGCTGGGGTATAGTCACACATTCATCATCACTGTTCCCCCTGCAGGTTTCCAAAGAGGTTGAAAGAATCTCCACTCCAGCTCTAAGAGAACAGAATTGTCTAAATTCATTATGGGTGGTTAGGTTAGTTTTTTTCATGACTTCTGAAGCATTTACTAGTGGCTGCTGGTGACAGTATATACTGGCCTTGTATTAATGGCAATAAAGGGCAATTCTTCTGATATTAAGTGACTTTCTGATAATTAAACATTTGATTTAAAGTTTCTCACAATCCAATATTACATCTACTGGTTTCATTACACAAGTCCTATATGGGCATTCATTATAGTACCCTGTAATCTCCCAACTGTTTTTGCAGTTCTGCCTGGTGGTCATCTTCTACAGCTTTTCCTTGGATCTGTTCCAGCAGAGGTAGAAAATGCCGAAGTGTGGAGGTACAGTATCTGTTCCAACGAGTTAAGTGCCTTGACCGCCACTCCATAATCTTCTCTTTCAGTATCTTTTCAATCCTGCAGTAAAATACAGCTACTTGTTATAATTACCCTACCAGTTGACTGTTCAGGGTGTGAGTCTGACTTCACAATTTTGGATGAGTCACTTAAAAAACAGAACTCAACATTATTTTTCTAGACACACTACCCAGGTTGACGACAGCACTGGAGATCTTAAGTTCTCCACAGCTCCTAAAGCAGTTCAAAGATAAACACAACAGCAGTAAAGCCACTGTTTTCTGGTTTAAAAGAAACCCTCCAAAAATCACATCCTGCAAGACTGATTTTTAAGATCTATGTTTCCCTCTCTCTTTTAGTGGCACTTGATCTTTTAATTCTTATTGAAACAATACATAGATTCAACAAAGGGAGAGTCCACCCCGCCTATGATATCAAAAAGACACCAGGAAGTAGCTGCACTTTTCCGATGGCAGATCTTTACAATCTAGATTGGATGAGGAAGGTCACTGAATATTCCATTCTTTGCTGGTGAATCAGGCTGTGGAGCTGCTGCTCACAGTTTTTAATGGATTTATGTAGGTATTAATAGAGGCAAAGTTACCTGCCCTGCAGTTCTAATGCAGCAGCCTTGTCTGTACACTGGTAAATTAATTCTTCAGGCTAATAAAAAAAGAATTGATTAAAACATCACTTGGAATGTAAGCCTTGGTATCAGAGACGAAAACACATGACCTCATTTTCTCTCATGGTTTCACAGCAGTGTATCTCTATGGGAGTTTTACACAGGTGTTAATGAGATCAAAATTAGGCCTGTAATGTTTCACCACATATTACATGAGGTCAGAAAATTGAATTACTCGAAGACTGAAAAACACAATATTTAGGAGTTAGAGTTTTGTACACAAAGTTATTCTGTCTGTTAATAGAGCAGGTTTCAACCACTCATGTTTGTATGCTCGATTAGATTTAGGGAGAGCACCTGTGGTCAGACTTGTAATGAACCTGACCTCTTCACATTTTAAAGATGAATTTGAAATCCAAGGAAAATGTCAAAGGTTATATTGTTTGGATTTCACTTGTGACTTAGCTAACAGGAATGTCACAAATTTTATATGGCTTCAGACCTTATGTGGGTGTTTTCAGGACGAGAGAGTCCTGTCACTTGGTATATTGTACTGTAAAGACCTAGCTATTACAAAAGTGTGATTAGGCCTGCTGTACTTAACATAATAACAAGTTTATCCTTAAAGTGAGAGATAAATACTTACACTCAGAGGCAAACTGCATATAGTGAATGAAGATTTCAAATTACGTTTTCCATCCCCTAAAATATTCTAGTAAATGTTTTAAACTACAAAATGAGTCTAAGTAGATGCAATAATACCTGAACACTGGAGAGGCCAGGGTATGGAAAGCTTTGTGAAAAGAAAGGTTTCCATAATTTGGGTTTGCTGATGTCAAAGTTTATCCTTACTGGGGAATCATACTGTTGGATATTAAACCAGATCTAAAAGAGAGGAACTTCATTAGAAGCAACATCTATATGTAACATGTATCACATTTTTTCAATGCAAAGGGGATTGACAAACATAATCTTTATATTTCAGAGCTATAGTAGGAGTTACCCACAAAAATTCACGTGAAATGAGACATTCTGTATAGTCATTTTCACCTCAAGTCTATGTATAAAGAATCTGATATGTTAATGTACTGCATGTAAGTGCACTATATTACAGCTGAATAAGGCTGCACAATGAAAAATGACAAATGTTTATCACGAAATACATCTTTCATTGAAAGCCCTGTATTTTGATGTAACTTTCAGAACGGTATCACTGGGATATAATTTGGATTATATATAGAACCTTAAATTCTCTGGATGTAATCAGTCATTCACCCTTTGCTTTTAAAATTAAAAAGGTTAAAATTGAAGAGCCAGTATAATGTAATACACAACACTTCAAACAGTTGACTTCTGATAAACTTCTACAATAATATCTGGAAAATGTATGTTTTGGATTGTCTGCATGTATGTATTTTAGATTTTGCACTTTAATGATGTTTTAAGTATGTGCAGAAGCAATATTATAGGGACTTTTTACACCTAGGAACATATGAATTGCCAGACAATCAGTGTTTCCTCTAATCCAGTATCTGCTCTCCAATGTGTCCAGCACCAGATACTTTAATGTAGGTGCAAAAAGTGCTGTAATGGAAAATTGTGGAGTAACCTGCCCATAAGTGAAGCAGGAAGGTTTATATCCTTATCTTTTTTGTCGTATCTACTATAGTTGTGGGTGTTGATTCAGAAAAGATTATCCAGTCTTGGCCTCCGTGCTGTACTGTAGCAATGTATTCCACAAGTTAATTATAAACTGTATAAAACAACTATTTCCTTTTATCAGTTTTTAATTTGTTGCTTTTCAATTTCATTGACCAGTCCCTTGTGTTTATATTAGCAGAAAAGATAAGAGCACCTGATACTAGTCAGACTATCTATTTACATAACGGCATTGTTTTTCAATATAATTTTCTATCACAGTCCTTATGTATCCTATTATTGTATTTGTCGTTTGACCACAGTTGCACACTGAGTGGAGGTTCTCACTGAGCTGTCCCAGACAATGCTCTTCCAGCGTGCATTACCGTACAGTTGTCAGCAGTGAATGTAATCTGCCAAAGTGCTGCACAATCCTCTAGCTTTGTTAGGTCTTTCTGAAATTCCTCAGTTTTCACTAGTCTTGACTAACCTAAATCATTTTGTGTCATCTGCCAATTTTGCCACCTCACTGTTCACATTGAAAAAACGCAATAACTATATTAAACATTATCCCTATTTGGAACCATAGGGCTCCCCCGGTTAACTTTTTGCAATGTTGAAAATTCTTTGTCAATTTTTCAGCCAATTTCCAATTTACTACAGGTACTTATCTCTCATCTCATGACTAGTCAGTGTCCTCAAAAGCTTCTTGTGACAGACTTTGTCAAAAGCTTTTTGAAAGACCAAATGAATTGTTGTTCTGTTCTCTCTTATCCATTATTGTGTTAACATGTTTAAAAAATTTAGTAGCTTACAAGTCAGTTTTGCTCTGCAGAATATGCCGGTTTATCTATATCATATGCTGTTCTTCCCACTATTTTATATTTTTAATGATCACTTCAAGCACTTTGAATTAGGAGTCTGCAGTTCCCAGGATAATTCATAGTACTTTTAAAAATACACATACAACACCTACAACTTTCTAGTGCTCTAGCACCTGAGTTTAATGATTGCATCTTGGCTGCAGCCCAGCCACTCTATTCTTAAGTTTCCTTAAAAATTCTTGCATGTACACCATCTGGTCCTAATTTTGCTCTGTAATGTTTCAGTTTGTTCCAGCATCTCCTCTTTTGACACCACAGTTTCTGATAATACTTCATCTTTACAAACTGAAAAGAGTAAATCCTGTGTAGTTTTTTTTTTTTTCAGGGAAGACTGATGCAAAGAAATACATTTGCTCTGCAGTTTTCTTATGCTCCCTAATTGCTCCTTTAATTCCCTAGCAGTCCAGTGACAGAGGACAGTTGTTTAATCATATTAATTATTACTATTGCTGTAACAGATGTAACGTTTTCTTAAAACAGCCTGATGAATTAAACGAAAACAAGCCTGAAGATTGTTTTTATGACCCGATTCTTTAAAATAAACTATACATCCTTCAAATGGAAATCCTGCTGAGCTCCTATAGAAACATAAGGCTTAAAAAGACCAATCTTGTACCATAACTGTTTACTTTTTAAGCATATTTTGAATCCTGAATACATAAAGGTTACAGTACAAACTGTGAATAATAATTAATTAATTATGTTATTCACTGCTGTTAATAAAGAACTTATTGTTTGTTGTTCTCAAAAGATACTGGGCCAGATCCTCAACTGGTGTCCATGGCACAACTCTAATGAAGTTGAAGGAGCTGTGCCCATTTACATGAGTGGGATATAGCTTTATGCTTCCAACATTTCTCAGCCAGTATCTTGTTAGCATGACCCCTCTGGAATGACCCACTGGTGCCAGGAGTCTGGGGTTGTGGCACATTTTATAGTAAGTGTCAAGAAGTCCTGAATTCTGCTGACACAATGTTAAAACACATATATTAAGCAAGAGTAGGTAAATTAAATTCTACAATGCAGTTTTTTAGTTGGTTGCTTGGGGTTTTTTTGCTTCTGTATGCTATATTTACATAAGATTTTACAAGTTATGATCTGTTTACATAGTAAAATCTATAGTAAAAATCTGTTTTATACAACAGTTAATACAGCACTTTCTAAGTAGCTGGGAACCTAATCCAAGAATGGTATAAAATCACTATTTGATAACATGACTCACTAATATGAAGTGTACTGGTATTGATAGAGGCATTCCTGATCCACTAGGAAATGAGATGTTAATGGAGAAGATGATAAAGGGAGCACTATTTTGTGTGTGTGTGCGTGTGTATGTGAGAAAGAGAGAGAGAGATGAGGAACACTTACATTATCAAAGCTAATCAAACAGCCCACACTTTGCAATGGACAGAAAGTATCAAACTGTCCATAACAACGTCCACTACTGGGATTCCAAATCACATACTGATTTTGCTCCCAGGTTAATACATATGCAGTTGGCCCCTAGAAAGAAAAAGATACATATCTTTGAAAACCAATTTTTAAAAGTTGTGCTATTTTATTTTACAGGTCAATACCCACTTTATTATCGAGGTCAGACAAATTGCACAACTGAACTATTTTTCCTCTAGCTGGTTCAAGCACCTTAACCAATGTTCAAGTAAACTCTAAGACCTGAAGTGTTGTGTAGATTTCCTCTGGCTTACATTAGGATTGCACAAATAACCCTTCTACTCCAGCACTTTAAAAACTAAGTAAAGACACTTTCCTCTAAATTTTCAAGTAAATTTAGTGCTGATTAAAGTTGTCATTATTGACAGCGTAACAGCCTGATGTTCTCTATTTACCTACAGAACAATCGTGGTAAGGGCATACTTTTGCAAACTGCCCAGTCTGTGCGCTGGATGTCTGAGAGTGAGGAACTAGTTGTGTCCGTATTCACTCAAATCCCTACCCTCCTTGCTGAGACTATCACAAAGAGTTTTATTAGTTCCCTAGGAACTGGTGTGAGACCACCAACTGATTCCACACACTTAGGGTACTAATCAGCCTTCAAAGGGGTAATGATTTTTGATAACTACCACTTTGGTCCTCATTTCAATGAGTCTTACACAAAGAAAGTGCAGAGCTGAGGCTAAAACTAAGCTTTATAGCATGAATACTCCAGTCTATAAAGTCACCAACTTTTAGGGGTGATACCCCTGCTACTGTATAATACCCTTGGCACAACAGGGAAGGGTAAATTATCAGAGACATTTTGGCATTAATTTTAACTGAGAGACTCTGCTTGTAGTACCTTTTACAGAGACAGTGTCAGGTGAGGGTCAGTAAACATCTTTGTATAAGTTATTTGAAAAAAATGTTTCTCCTGTATGTAAAAAGTAGGACTGTATGAAAGACTAAGTAGCAGGACAGCTGTGCTGCATATTGCAAGACACACCCATTTGGCAGCCCCATATCCTCCCATAGCCCTTCTGGGATTGCATGAATTCCAGCTGAGCTAAAGTGACTTCTATGCAATACCTCCGCACCACTACTTGGTGGCCTCTTTACCTCCTCTCTTACTACTCCCTGCTTCTGCTGGATCCCAGCCAGATTAACAGTCAGCAAGAATGAGGAGGTGCTGACAGCATCAACAGGACAAAAAGCAAGGCAGGATGAGAGCACTGGCCTCACAAACACGAGGGCATCCCTCTGCTTTAACACAAACCCCCATCCCCAGGCATGCACTCATATCCATTGTCTGTTCCCCCAGGCACCTCCTCACTTACTTACCTTTCCAGCACCCATCTCTCTCACACAGAGCTGCCTTACATATCTCTTTCACTTACCCCAACAGCAATCCCTCATACACAGCTCGTTGCCCCAAGCATTCTTCCACTTTCCCCATCACCCATGAACCCTACCTGGACTTTCTGGGTTTCAGGCCCTTTCCCTGGTAACGTGAGCTAAATGTCCTGTTGGGGCTGTCATCATCATGTTTTGACAAGATTAATTCGATTTTGAATCTCTCTTCCTAATCCTGCTGTATGTGAGAACAAACTAAAGGAGTCAAATTCTGGGAATGGATTTCCCCAAACCCAGTTTTGAAGGTCTGCTTGATTATGTTGAGGACCCATGTATCTGAGGGTAGAATGCTTGTAATCTTCCTTCAGGGAGGCCTCTAGTTATAGACAGTTTGGCCAATGGCTTTCAAACCTGTCAGAAACCTGGAAGTAGTATTGGTTGCTTAGAAATCTGAGCACTTCAGTAGGACAAACATGACCCATGCTGCTGAAGGAGTTTTAACTGCTTTAGAATTAGAGGGCCTGATTCTCCAGAGCCTTTCATCTGGTGGAATCATTTACTTCTGTGCAAAGTGAATACTAAGAGGATTTACAGATGGTGGAAAATAGAAAATAAGTACGATAGTTCCTATTACTCACACATAGAGGCATGGATCCAGGAGTGCGGATCTATTAGATTTATATTTAACTATTGGAGAAATAAGAATGCTTGACGTTAGAATAGGGTTCCAGTGGCACCAATTTTTAAACCCTCACCATGATTACTTTAAAATCATGGCTGCAAGAGAAAATTCCATCCATTTCTTGGAACATAATCATTTTTTGCTTGTTTATGCTCTATTTAGGTAAGCACTCGGATATTATGTTCACATTCAAATCAAACAAGAACTACTGTCTTACCTCAGGAATAGCATTTCCAATTATAAGCCAGGCTTTTTTGCCCATAGCAAGAAAGTAATTACACAAAAGCACAGCATGCTCCTCCTCATCACCAGCTAGAAGATCCAGAAATTGCTGATGGAGAAACAAACAAACTTTACTGTTTACAAATACATTGGGATATAGTTAATAATTCTGTTCCGACCCTGAAACATTTAAGAATCTTTCCTAATACTTTGCTGCCAAAATTCTCCTCTCAGATCACCATTATTTCACATGCAGAATGAGTGAAGAATATGCAGTGGAAATTAGAGAATTTCACCATAATCGTCAAATTCTGTCAAGTGAATCACACCAGATTTTCAGAAAATGTTTTGAGATGCTATCAATATACTGTATGGCTAATCTATGATCCACAGGTATTCTATTGTCCTCCAGATCCATGTATGTGTGTTTGTGATGGCGAATGCCCAATGAAGATAAGGTTTGCTTTAAAAAATGGGGAAAACATGGTATTCGTGTTATAATCTGATAACATGAATCTTAAACGTAAACTTTTCTGGCCTTGAGGCTTGCAGTTCCTCAGATGTGTAGCCAGTAGGGAGTGGTTTGTATACATCCGTTAGCTAAATCCCTACACAAAGCCAGCACACAAGGATACCATATGAACATAACACATTTCCAGGAGAATTCTGGGTCCATAAACCAATGAATGTAGTCTAATGAGCCAGCCATTTTCAATTGTGACAGACCTAATCTTCCTCCAATAATTTTCATGTTATTTCAAAGAAAGCTGACCTTTCCTATATACCACATTGTGAAAGTTTGAAAGGTATTTTAAATGTATAACTATAGTTCAGCACTACTCAAGTGCGAACTATAATTAAAAATGAATTTTAATGACAAGCTGGCATTCAACCATTTTACATTTCCAAGTTGCAATGTATCTTTGGAAAGTTCACACTATGAGGTCAACAAAATACATACATTTTACTCCATTCTTCCAAAACAAAGCATCCCAACATTCAAATTGCAAAAAACATTAAACTCTGACTCGTGGGCTTCATAAGCATGTTGGCTATTAAGGTTAGGACTGAACTGAAGGGAGAGCAGTGTGGAAAACCTAACAATAGTCATAAAAAGCGGGTACTAGACCTAAGAAGGAAAAATCATATGACAAACTACAAAATAGGGAATAAATAGCTAGCTAGATAGCAGTACTGCTGAAAATGATCTGGGAGCTGGATCACAAATTAAATATGAGCCAACAATGTGATGCAGTTGCAAAAAAGGCTAATATCATTTAGGGTCTATTAACAAAGAAGTGTTGTATGTAAGACACAGAAAGTAATTGTTCTGCTCTACTTGGCACTGCTGAGGCTTCACCTGGAATACTGTGTCCAGTTTTGGGCGGCACACTTTAAGAAATGTGGACAAATTGGAGAGAGTCCAGAGGAGAGCTACAGAAATGATAAAAGGATCAGAATACCTGACCTGTGAGGAAAGGTAAAAAAAACTGGGCATGTTTAGTCTTGAGAAAAGAAAACTGGGGGAACAGGACCTGATAACAGTCTTCAAATATGTTAAGGGGCTGTTATAAACAGAACAGTGATTAATTGTTCTTCATGTCCACTGGAAGGAGACTTAATTTAAGTTAGATATTAGGATAAATCTTTCTAACTAGAAGTATAGTTAAGTATTAGAATACACTTCCAAGAAAGTTGTGGAATCGCTGTCACTGGAGGTTTTAAAGAACAGGTTAGACAAATATCTATGATATTAATGAATGAGTGTTACCTAAATTATTGATTCTGATATATTACTGTTGAGTATTGATTAGGTAAAATTGAAATTGTCTCACAAAACTTTTAAGAAAAGTTCGTATTTGTAACTGTCGTATTCTCTCCCAACAAAGTATGAGAGGCTGGTTGAATCTAATATTACAGCTGACATTACAGGCAGTGCCTCTTTCCACATTCAAGAAATATGATGGTCCAGCTGAGTTAAGTGAAGAAAATTCTGGACTATATCATGTTTCCCCCCAAATCTGATATTTTCTTTATTTAATTTCAGTGGGCACTTTAATTCCTCCTGAATATAGAAGCAGGAACTGCTTCGGGTGTTCTTAGGTTCTATAGTTTGCAGCCTACCAAGGTTAGAAAAATTTTGGCTGACCTGTACAAATTATTTCAGGACAAGTGATTTTTTTAAACACTTGTCCTTAGATCAATGATAAGGAAACATTTCATTCTCTGAAATCATTGACAATATTGAAAATGTAAATGACTAGAAGGAAAAATAACCCTAAAAAGAAGAAGAATGAGAAATTCTAAGCCTTTACTTACATCTGATGTACTCCATAAGTCACAGATTCCAGCAAATGACACACTATCTGGCAAGAAAGGAATCAAAGCAACATATCGAGCCACCAACTCCTACAAACAAAAATAAAGAAAAGAGCACAATCACCGTCTCATTTACTATGTGGAAAGAGAATGGAATCATGTTGGTTAGTCCTAACTAGATTTGAAACATACTGCTGCTCCCACTACAGTCAATGGTAAAACACCCATTGACTTCAAAACCGCAGGAGCAGGTCTCTTTTTGGAACTTTCGTAAAGAACTGAGCTGACTTTTTTGACTTCACTGGAAGTCAGATCAGTCCCATTAAAGCTTTGCTCAGATTTTTGTTTCTTTAAAGTACTGAACATTTATTTCTAATACTGACAGCTCATTAGTAGGGCCCTACCAAATTCATGGTCTATTTCAGTCAATTTCATGGCCAGAGAGTTTTAAAATTGGTCAATTTCACGATTTCAGATGGTTACATCTGAAATTTCATGGGGGTCCTGACCCAAAAAGGGTTTGCTCATAAGTGCTAGTCCCAGCCACTGCAGAGGGGCCCTGGCCAATTTGGTGGGCCTGGAAAAATGGGTGCACCGAGCCCAGACCCTGGGTAGGAGCTGCAGTGGTGGAAGCCTGAGCCAGGGTGCCCCAAGCTCCGGCATCAAGAGTTGCAGCTGTTGTAGCGCCGAAGCTGGGGTGCCCAAAGCCCCAGTGGCAGGAGCTACAGGGCTGAAGCCCCAAGCTGGGGTGCCCCATGCCCTGGTGGCAGGAGCTGTGGCAGCAGAAGCCCCAAGTCCCCAAGCTCTCAGCACTGGAGAGATGGATTTCAATGTCTGTGACACGTTTTTCACGGCCATGAAATTGGTAGGGCCCTAATAATTAGGCTGACAAATTAATTCTTCTGAGGCATAAGTTATATTCACAATTACATAGAGATATATAGCTGTTGCTTATTTTGCTAACTGTGATATTCCTCTTTTGCCATTCATTTGAATGGTCGCTGTTACATACTCATTCACAAATTCAAGGTTTCTAACACAGAGAACAACAATTTTGAAGACTGTTCCCCCAAGTTCCACTATTAAACCATCTCTAAGCTTTGGATGAGATTCAAATCTTAGGCCATGTCCACAACAGGAAATCGGTGTTTTTAACACATTAGCTAATGTGTAAATGTACACCTTTTTCTTAGGGAAGAAAAGGTCTTAAGGTGCATGATGTATGTTGCCACAGAGCTTAAAAAAAAAAAAAAAAGCATTTCGCTCATTTTTGTAATTAATAAAAAATGCAAAGTTCATAGAAAAGCACTAACTGGCAATTCTTATTAAAATGCAAAAAATAAAACGAAAGCTAAAGTTCTAATTTATTTCAGAATATATCTGATCTTATTGTTTTAAGACTTTAACATTGTTTTTAACTCAAAATTTTGTAGCTGAAGTATATTTGGTATCACCCCACCTCATACACTGATTTCACATACATTTAAAAAGTGATAGTCTTTACTCTGAATTGCCTTGTTTTGGACAGAATGGCTTATAACATGCCTTGAAATATAGCGTTTGATATAATATAGGGTTTGATATGACCATTTTGATGTCTTGTGTATATCTAGTACATGACTGTCACAAAGTTTTAAAATGTGTATTAAATTGTTAAATATAACTGGACACCATGGTTCAAGAAAATTTGGAACATACAGATTATGGAAAGGCTAACAACTCAAGAGACAAAAGCTTCACCTTTAGTTTGCAAATTGGCAACTATTTTTTGTTTATGCAGAAAAGGATCTGAGAGTTCTCAGATCTTCCATTAGGCCACAATCAAGCAATAACTTCCCCAGGACTCTGACATTCTTAAGTTACGCACATGTTTAAGGGCTTTGCCAAATCAGTACCTTATGGTACTGTACCTTACAATACGGTAGGTTTACATTTCTGTTCCGTATTCCCCCCTTTTGACTAATATTTGTTTAGTTTTTTTCATCCAGACATCTCTCTCCTGCCTGCTATGACTTCATTTCCTATTCACTGCAGAATTGCCATTGTTTAACTGTACATCCTCACTAATTCACCTGAGCTATATACCTAATATTTGTACTGTAACTTTCTTTCAGTGTGTTAAAGATGGTGCTTTATTGGTCTCTCTCTATTCTTTCACTTTCTATTTGCCTCTCTTCCATTTTCTTTTGGTCTTTGTCTTTTAATTCTTATAGTACTTATTTACAAGCAAATTTACATTTGCCAGATTTTGAAATAGGTTTTTATTTTAGCCGTTTCTAACAGTAATGTTTAATATTTTATCATTCATTTACTTTGTACGATGGGTATTCAAGATTTCTTTACTTTGTACCTATGGATTTCCTCACTTGCAATCTAAGTTTTTGTACAAACAAAAAATAACATACACCCCCCCACACACAGTATTAAAGGTTTTGTCTTGTGATTCGACTTGTCTTTTTCAAATAAAATACTTACTGCTGCTGCCTGAGAATTATTAGGGTGACTATTAAGAAGCTCTTGTGGCGGGTTCAGAGGTTTGATGTATCTGGTAATAAAAACTGTTTTCCCATTTATGTCAACTACAGTTGTCAGGCTTTGGCGGCTTGGAAACTTCAATGCACATTCAGCCTGATACTTCTCTGCTGCTTGGAGCAACTTCTCATCTTCTTGGGTATCAAACTTCAAAAGATAGTACAACTTATATAAAAATACAGTTATATATATATATAATTTGGGCTAAATTCTCCACTACCTTGTAACCTGTGAAGTTTATTTTCACCTATACAAAGTAAATGCAAAGTGGATGTAAAATTCTGATCTGATACCATTTCAAAAACTTACCTTGCACTCTTTTTGCACAGGTGTAAATTTTCAGAAGTTTTAAGGTAATGGAGAATCAGACTTTTTGTGTTGACTTATATGTGTGCACGCGCACACAGACACACACTGTACATACTAAGCCTGATTGTACAGTCTTTACTCAGGCATTGAAAGTTCAGTGAAAATTTTGTCTAAGTAAGGACTGTTGGAATGGACACATATCACCTAGTCAGTCAACTGTGAGTAACTATTATCAGACACTTCAAGGAACTGATTCTTATTTATGCTTGCAAAACAATAACTGCATTAGAACAACAATCATGGTAAATTCTCAAAATGTTTGTAGGATTTAAGATGGACAGCTCCCATTGACATTAATGGGAATCATATGGCTAAACCACTGTGCAATGCCAAAAATGTATACACAAATGGACTAAGACAAATATATAAAAACAAGTTACCCTTATAGTTCAGGCTTGCCTAGTAGTTAAAGATCTGAAAGCAAAGGGAACATATGCTTTTAAATCACTTTGGTATTTTTTTAAAATCCTACTCTTCATCTGTAATTAAATATTGTTGATTTGTAGATTAGTCTCAGGTACATATCATTTTATGTTTTTTTCTTCTTTTTTTTCACTAAGGCCGCTTTACTCCACTCTGGCGACGTAAAGAGGCCTTAAAGTAGATATAAATATTTTACATTAATTTAAGGCACCTGAATGTTCCTGAGAATTCAGGACTTTAACTCAAAATAATGCATAGTTTAAAAATCAACCACCCCGCCACTTTATTATCCTGCTCCCCAAGCCTCCTAGAGTTGGGATTGCCAGGCATTGCTCAGTAACCAGCCATCCAAGCCAATAATGAAGTCATCTCTTATGATAATCCTTCTCAACCAAAAATGGTGGCCACAATATGGAATTTGTGTAGTGATCACTATAGTTTCAAATTTTTAATTATAAAATAATCATCTCTTGCAAAATATATTAATTAAACAGTACCACTGATCTAAGATACTATGTCAGCATAAAGGACTTTGCATGCTACATACAGTACATATATGGTCAAACACAGATGAGGGACTGCTGCTATTAAAGGTAGTGGGAAAGGTGCAGGGAAAGACAAAATGAATCAAACAGTAAACAGCAATATCTGTTGATTAATTTAAAAATCACATATGTTGTACCTTCTTAAGCATTTCAGTCATCTATAGAGAGATTTAGGAAGGCCAAAAAGAAGGGAAAAGATCAATAAAAGAGGGGGGGAAATGTATTAAAAATCAAATTGAGAAGCTTAAAGCAATCTATAGACATTTCAAAATACTTAGCGACAGCAGGAAAGCTTAGAAACATTAACAAAGGACGGGAAATATTCAAGTGCTTTTCCATTTTATTCTAAAAAATTTCTATATTAAAGAGGTATAAAAGAAACAAAAGAGATGGGGATTGTTTACATCCCAGTGTATGTATGCAACCAAGGTGCAGCTTTTAAATAGCCATTGCTGAAAGCAAGAAAAGGAAAAATCTACACCACTTTTGTAGTGAAGCAGATTTCTTTCTTACATGCTGTATAGGTTCAATTTGCATAAATGAATTTAGTGTTCATGAGAAAGGTACTGATAACTGAGTCTTGGAGACTCACGTCTCCAACTGAACCACAAAAAATGGGAACAGCACAGGGAATTCTAGTGCAAGTTTTTCATGCTACCCCACAAATGAGTTTCAACTATGACCTAGAGGGACTTAGAGGGACTACATCAGACCTGACCCTTCAAGCCTTGCTCTCTCTCTGCTGAGATTGACAAAAGTGCCAATTAGGCTGGTGATATGTGGTGTGGATACCTGTTCACAAGGCACTGGACTCCACTCAGTTCATACAGATCACCAAACAGCCATTGGTAATTTTTTTCCCCCACTGCTAAACTGAACTGGACTTGTAATGATAATCTCTAGGGTTTGACCCAATGTCCATTGAAGTCATTGAGCACCTGAGCAGGCCCTACATCCCATTTGCAGTATTTTGAGCTATCTAGCCCTCCCACACACATGTTGTGTATATCAAACGTTCAAAACATGTAGAAATTGCACAAAGTTTTGGGAGTCACTTTCAATACAAAATGCAATTGTGGTTATTTTATTTGGTCAAGAAAGTTAGAAGACAAGCACATGAACATTTATGAACCTGGCATACATTGTTGTAAATAAAATTTAATGCCAAATAAGCACTGCATGCTATAGAATAATCTGCTATTTAATTTGGTCCTTTCCTCCTGAGCCTCTTCCAACACTGTAGATTATTTTACTGTTTTCCATTTACTATCCCACTCTCCTAAAACTGGATTATATGAAACGATACAGAATGGTTGTTAAAGTAATAATCTAGTTTGACTCAGTGTCTAAATTAAATAACATTATAAATATAAAAGCTTTAGTTCACTTGATATTAGTTACAATTCTTAAATCATCTTAGCTATTAAGTAGAGTCAAATGCTCATGCAGTTGATTAAAGTTTGGCACCATTGAAGTCAATGGCAAAACTCCCACTGACTTCAGTGGGGCCAGAATGTTACCCCATAGTACAGTAAAAATACTGGTACAAGAAATTACTGAACCATTTGTGACACTCATCCTCTCTTTTTCTCCTATAAACTTAATTCTTCAAATGTTAGCAAATAGAAAATCTATACTGATAGTTTCCTTACCTCAGTAGCATTTCTCTCTTCTATTATTAGTTACAATACAATTTAGTGGCACAGAGTAATTATTCTACAATTCAGTTTTGAAAACTAGTGTTCTCTGACATTGAGAAAAGGAGTCTCACATTCTATCTACTGTTCTTTATGCCTGATAAAGTCTTTGTTGCATCTTCACAGTAGATGATATTTCATTCCCTTTCTAGCTCTTACTTCTGGAATTCTGGCAAGGGACAACTAGCTAATACTATCTCTGTAATCAAAGAAAACAAATGAAGTCAGTGAGATCTAAAGGACTTAACAAAAATGTAAACTGTTCTATTACTTAAAGTGTGCAGTTTGGTCTATACCAATGTTATAAACACAGGGCCAACCTTTCAGAATTTCATACATTACCATCATAATAATATGTCTCATTTTGGTAATTGGTCATGCAAATTAATAAATATGTGCACACAATTATGAAAACTTGGTCACAATTTCTTTTAACAAAAGCAATATTAAAATTCATAATTATATAGTCTGTGATATTTCACAATGAATTCTGAATTTCATTTATAAAGAAATACTTTAAGATATGAATTTATTTGAATTGTAAATATGTCACTCTAAAAAAATGGTACCAAATCTCTATATAGATATATAGGTCCATTTTCTCTCAAAGCTTACTGCATTTCTCTCTGCAATTATTGTACATAGACTAGGACTGTGGAAGTGACCTGGTATATTAATGATGCTTCAAGGCTGCTGTGTAAGTCTTTACAACTTCATGTATTACTGCTAATTTGCCATATCACTAGGCTAATTAACCTTGAATTTACCCATGAAAGAACAAAATTACAAATCATGTTTCCTTTTGTTTTCCATGGCACTATATTGCAACAATTCTCATAGCAGACTGGAATATGACCAGTACTGTACAAACTATGAAATTATGAGTTATAAGACTATAATTCCATAAGAGGGAGAACAAAGCTTGCTTTAGTTGTTTATGCAACTATCAGTCCTCTAGAAAAGAAATTATACTTCCAGAGTTCAAAATTTGCTTAGTTTTAATTTTGTATAATATGTAGATCTGATCCTGTCCCCAACTCCTCTTCATCTTCACATAAACTAGTACTGGAGCAGTTAAGTGCAAAGCAAAATATGAGCAGCTGCTGTTTGTGCTGAAGCAACATGGGTAAGTCCTGATTGACTGTATTGCAGAGTATGTCTACACAGCAAAAGCTGTGCACAAAATAGCTTACCCAAGCTAGATGGAATCCAGCTAAAGTGAACAACAATAGCAGTGAAGACAGCACATTGTGGGCAGTATATGCTCATATGCACATTGGGTATGTAGTCTGCTCACTAGCCCACTCTGAAGCCTGTGCTGTGCTGTCTTTACTGCTATTGTTACCCAGCTTGGATAGGTCCGGATAGGCTAGCTTTTGCTGTGTAGCTATACCCTCAGAATTAATGGCATAGGGTTACAAGAAGTAACCAGACATTTTTTTTGGGGGGAGGCGTTGTTTGTGTCTTAAAAACACAGACTCTTTTTGGTGTTGTTGCACAATCATGTCCTTTTAGTTTGGTGAAAGAGGTAAAATAACTAAGTAAAGAATGAGAAAAGCTCCTACTTAGAAATATTACTTTCAAAAGATTTACAGGATAGGAGATGACAATAAATACTACATATGAATGACATAATATAATAACTAGTGAACAGTGAATAATGCAATAAAAATGTTCCAAGAATATTCATTCCAGGTTCTGAATTAATTCACTTTGCATCCCTTTTGTATTCACTTTCCCCAAATAGTTGTGTGATCAAGTTTTATGAGCCAGAATGCTTGGGGAAACAAATGTTAAGTTTGTAGGTTCAAGTACTTATGGAATGTGAAAATTAAACTTATTTTTAATGACCATTCTAACCAGAAACCTAATAAGAGTTATGCTCATTCCGATGAGGAAAACATAAAAAATCATCTAAATCATATGCTCAATCACAACTAAACAAGACAGTTCAAACTATGACTTAGAAGCCAGAAACATTATTACACCTGCAAAAAATGTCATTTAATCATGAATAAATACATGCACATAGCCTGTGAAGAAAATAAGAGATTAAATTTATTAACTAAATTATACATCACAAATTATACACTCAGATCTACTAATGCATTTCCAAAGTTGCCTGAATGTTTGAATATCCATTTTAAAAATAATCAAATTCTATTAAAGACAAATCAGAAAGCAAAGATTTCATCCCAATTTAAAAACAAAGTTGTTTTAGCATTACTTTTAAAATATAAAAAATACTTGCAAGTCCTCAGAAACACTATCTACTACTGGTCAGTTAAAATGTTGTTGAATCAAGTTTAATTCAAGTACAGGAAATTTAGTTACACTGTCAAAGTAAAACAGTCAACATCTGTATCCAAGTTATATACCATATTACAGTTACTTATTCACATTCATATCAAGAATCATGCTGCCAAAAACAAAATTTGAAAGGAATGAGTTACCTTTTCTCGAACTGGATCTCCAGGAATAAGCTGTGGTTCAATAGTAATAAACAGTGTAATGTAGGACCCCTCACTCAGACTTCGGACAGAATCATAACCTCTCTCATTTCCTAGGTTCTTTTCTTTACTGTAGCCAAGGAGTACTGGAGGAATATCTATCTTAAATGTACCATCAATCTATGAAATAGAGAAATATTAATCAATACACGTCAATCATTCATGACCAAGAATAACAATGATTCTCAAACTCAAAAAACTAACGCTTCCTCAAGTTTTAGCATTCAGAAATGCCAACACGGCTCCTCCACCTGCATCTAGACAGAGAACCTGATCATGGATGCCTCTACCCAGGTTCTGGTGTGAATTTGCAGAGACTGTTGCAATTTCCTTGTCACATAAAATCAGGCTGGGGAGACCATCCAGTGGGATAGGTGCCTACTGGTAGAATCTCTGAAGAAGCAGATGGGAGAGCTACAGGAGGAGGCTGAGGAGCACCCATGCACAGGAAGAATTCATTGAAAACATGCATATGGAGACCTCCAATCTGAGGAAGAAATCCAGCTGGAAAGGACTGAGATAGCACTAGCAGGGGAAGAGGAAACTGCTCCTTCACAAGGAGGCACTTGCTGCTTGTTACTTATGGCAGCAGGCAGTGCTCCATCCCTGCTTCCAACCCACTTTCCACAGAGATTAAAAAACAGTGTGCTGCCCTGGCAACAAGGGATGAGGAATCACCCCAAAGGCAGAGGAGGAGAAGCTATGTATCCCCAAGGCAGGGAGAATCATGGACACCACTCCCAAAAGGAAACAGAGTGGTAATGATTGGTGACTCTCTTCAAAGGGGGACTGTGATGGGGTGTCCACCCCACACTGGCAAGCAAGGGTTAACAGAGTACTAGAGAGGCTGTGTGAGAAACACCCAATAGGAGAGGAACTGTGAGGAACATCCAATCAGGACCCAGCAGATCCTTATAAAAGGGAGCTGCAGGGCGGAGTAGTTCAGTTGCTGCTGGGAGCCCAGGGAATAAAGGCTGTGTCCCTGGAGGGCTGAGAAAACTGTAAGCACCTTGAACAGAGCAGTGGCTGGCTCCTGGGAGTGAGCAGCTGAGGTCCTGAGATAATGGCGAAGAAGGTGCTGGGGTGATTGGGAAGTAGCCCAGGGCAGCATTGACTGAGGAGCAGCAGGAGGCTGCTATTTACAGGGTGCCTGGGTTGGGTCCCTGAGTAATGGGCAGTGGGTGGCAGCGGGTCCTCCCTCTCACCACTGAGGAAGTGGCTGGACTGTTGGGTAGAGCTACCTCCCGTGGAAGATGATGACTTAGCCAGACGGCTGAATTAAGAAGAGAATGCTGTGGTCCTGGGAGCTGAGAGTGGAGCCGTAGGCGGGAACAGAGACAGAGTGCCAGTGTGCAAACTGCGGACGTGGGCATATCCCCAGTGCGATCTGGAGGAGGAGCCAGTCTGGTGATGACTGCACCCTGTGATAAGGTGGTGGAGAATGCAGGCATTCAGTTGTCCGTGAGGTAAGGGGACGGTGTGGAGGACTGAGCACCGCGGTGGTGAAGGATTGCATGAGATAGTTGAGTTCAAGGAAAGAGAGACTATATAGCACGGACAACCCTGACAAAGGGAAGAGTGTGACGCAGTGTAGGACAGACACCCCTGAGGGAAGGGGGGGAAGAGAAAAGACTATGGAGTTGCTTTGGGCAGAGGCACTCACTGCAGACGGTAGCAAAATCTTCCCAGGCTGTGCCTCGGACTTGCCACCTCCTAGAAAGGAGATAGACAAGCAGCCAGGGTGGATCCAGGCCTTACTGATGGAGGTGCTGGAAAATCAGCAAAGACTACGCGAGACCTGCAGGAGTACTTGCTAGACATCATGGTGCAGAAGTGGTACTTATTTAGGTACCAAAAGGAGAAAAAAGGGAAACGCCGTAAGGGTTGGGAACAGGGGGAAGACCCAAGGCCTGAAGAGCAGAAGTCCGTCCAAGTTCTGTTACTTCTGTGGACAACGACACCTAAAAAAAGCAGTGCCTCTATTTGAGTTGTAATAAGGAAGCTCCCCAGGAAGTGCGAGTGGCAAGGGCTCCCAAACGAGGCCAACCTGCTGAGAGAGTAGGTGGGGGAGGGACCAGGTTTTTCATCTGGGGAGTTGGGGCACATAGAACGAAGTGCCTCCATAGGAAGATGAGGAATGGCCCAGGAGGGGAAAGGTTCCCAGGAAGGGAGATAGGAAGCCCATGCTGGGAGTATAGAGAAAGTTGGGGGAACCAAAGAAAGGTTAGAGGCTCCACCCACACACTTGACAGTGTGGAAGAAAGAGCTAATTGACAAAAAGATTGGGACAGGGAAGACCGAGAGGGAGGTAGGGGTGAACCCAGTGGCACAGTAGGCTACTGTGAGGTCTCATACCTTGATGGAAAAGGGACTGGGGGACCCCAAGAGGCAGGGGAAGGAATTGCAGGAGAAAATGGCAGCTGCTGAGGAGGTCCTGCAAATAGTGGAGGGGAACTTAGTTCCAGAGACACCAGGCCCAGTATGCCAAAGAGGAGAAAGAAAATGTATGTTTCCTATTGAAAGGGATAAGGCAGTAGAAGGATGCCCTGTGGGTGCTGCTGCTTGGGAAACCAGGGAGGTAATACCTCGCACACCTTTTGGGCAGCTGGTCTTGAGGCGGAGGATGTGTGATGGGGCATCTGTCCCACACTGGCATGAAACAGGTTAACAGAGCACTCGGGAGGCTGCACAAGAAACAGCCAATAGGAGAGGGGCTATAAGGAACAATCCATCAGGACCCAGCAGGTCCATATAAAAGAGGGCATAGAAGAGGACTGAAAGAACTACAAGCACCTTAGGCAGAACAATGGCTGGTTCCTGGGACTGAGTAGCTAAGGCCCTGAGATAAGGGTGAAGAAAGTGCTAGTGCCATGGGGAAGTGGCCTAGGAAAATAGAGCAGCATTGACAGAGGTTACAGAGGAGCAGTAGGAAGTGCTATTTATAGGGTCCCTGGGTTGGGGCACGGAGTAGTGGGTGGCTTCGGGTCCTCCCCAATCACCACTGGGAGAAGTGGCTGGACTCCTAGAGATACCACCCCTGGAAGTGGGATATACAGAGGATGGCCTAATCAGAGAGCTGAATTGAGAAGAGGACACTGCGGTCCTGGGAGTTGAGAAAGGAACTGTAGGTGGGAGCAGAGACCGTGCCGGTGCAGACTGCAGGTGTGGGCATTAGTCTCAAGCTAATCTCCAGCATGACCAGGAGGAGGCACCAGTCTGGCGATGAGGGCTGTACCCCATGACAGGGACAAAGGCATCTATTTGCAGGCCTGACCTGGCATCCCGATGTGCTGCCTGCCAGGGACCCATATCCAAGACATTATAAAAGGACTGATGAGGATCATCCAGCCCTCTGACTACTGCCCCATGCTGCTCCTCCATGTGGGCACTAGTGATACTGCGAGGCATGACCCTGAGCAGATCAGAAGTGATTACTGGACTCTGGAAGGGTAAAGGAGTTGGGAGCACAGGTGGTATTCTCATCGATCTTTCCAGTCAAGGGTAGGGGCTCAGGCTGAGACAGACACATCCTGGAGGTAAATATACGGCTGAATGGATGGTGTCAACAAGAGGGCTTCAGCTTCCTCAACCAGGGGATTCTGTTCTGAGGAGGACTGCTGAGTAGAGATAGGGTCCACCTATTATGGAAGGAGAAGAGTATCTTTGGACACACTGTCTAACCTAGAGAGGCAGACTTTAAAGTAGGTTGATGGTGGCAGGAGACAAAAACCTACAGTAAGTCCGAAACATGCAGATCTGGGTGAAGGGTCAGAATCTGTGTGTGTGTGTGTGTGTGTGTGTGTGTGTGTTGGGGGGGGGGGAACATAGGCAATCAGAGCAGGCACAAAGACAAGAAGGAGTATAGAGGGGAAATACAGTAAACATCTTAGATGTCTGTATACTAATGCAAGAAGTATGGGGAATAAGGAGGAAGAATTAGATACACTAGTAAATAATCACAATTACGAAGTAATTGGCATCACAGAAACTTGGTGAGATAATTCACATGACTGGAATATTGGAATAGAAGGGTACTGTAGCAGGGCACTACTGAGCCTGCCTTGCTTCCATTTCTACTGCATTCACAAAGTTAGTTGGTTCAGTAACCACTGGTGCAGATTTATATACAAGTTGTGCTCCCACCAACTTTTCCCATACAGAGCTTGCCCCTTAGCATCTATACCCAGGAGGGAAGAGCCACTGCTCTGCTTTCACTCCCTGGCTCCCTCCCCCTGGCTTCCTTCCTCTCAGCCCTTTATACAGCCCAAGGCTAATTGGGCTAGCAGCTGCCTCTGGTTCTCTAATTAGTTGCTGGTTTTCTCCAGTCAGCTCCAATTTACTTCCCTGAATGGGAGCTGTTGTGACAGGGGTCTGACTTGCAGTCCTTGCCCAGCACCCTGTCTTAGGTACAGTTTACTCAGGAAGGACAGGCAGGGAAAAATGGAGGGGGCATTACCTTGTACATCAAAGATATATACACTTGCACTGAGGTTGAGATAGAAGTGGGAGGCAGACCTGTTGAAAGTATCTGGATAGCAATAAAAGGGGTCAGCAAACGAGGGTGATGTCATGGTTGGCGTCTTCCATAGACCACCTAACCAGAAAGATGAGGTGAATGAGGCTTTTTTTTTAAACAACTAACAGAATCATCCAAAACACAGGATGTGGTGGTGATGGGGGACTTCAATTACCCAGACATCCACTAGGAAAAGAATACAGCAGGGCACAGATGTTCCAAGAAGTACTTGGAATGCAATGGAGAGAACGTTTTTTTACAGAAGGTAGAGAACCGATTGGGGAGAGACTATTCTGGATTTGATTGTGATAAGCAAGGAGGAACTAGTTGAGAATCTGAAGGTGGAAGGCAGCTTGCATAAAAGTGATCATGAAATGGTACAGTTCAAGATTTGGAGGAATGGTAGGCGGGAAAACAGCAGAATAAAGACAATGGACTTCAAGAAGGCAGACTTTAGCAAACTCCAAGAAATGGTAGGTAAGATCCCATGGGAAGCAAGTCTATGGGGAAAAAAGAGTTCAGGAGAATTGGCAGTTTTTTAAAGAGACCTTATTAAAGGCACACAAGAGCAAACTATACCAATGCATAGGAATGTTACGCTAAAAAGTATAGTAAGATGGTGCCCTAGTTTAACCAAGAGATCTTCAATGACCTGAAACTCAAACAAGAGTCAAACAAAAAGTAGAAACGATGTCAAATTACAAAGGATGCACATGAAAAACAATACAAGCATGTAGGGACAAAATTAGAAAGGCCAATGAACAAAACAAGATTAAACTAACTGGGGTATAAAAGGTAACAAGAAAACATTTTACAAATACATGAGAAGCTAAAAGATGACCAAAGACAAAGTAGACCCATTATTCAATGAGGAGGGAAAGACATTAACAGAAAATACATCAATGGCTGAAGTGTTAAGTTTCAGTTTTCACCAAAAATGTTAGCAGTGACTGGATGACTAACATAGTGAACTTTAGTTTAAATGGGGTAGAATCTGAGGCTAAAATAAGAAAAGAACAAGTTAAGAATTACTTAGAAAAGTTAGATGTCTTCAAGTCAGCAGGGCCTGATGAAATACCTCCTAGAATACTTAAAGAACTGGCTGAAGAGATCTCTAAGCCATTAGAGATTATCTTCGAGAACTCTGAGTACTGGAATAGAGCAAATATAGTACCTATCTATAAAAAGAGGAATAAGGATAACCCTGGGAATTATACACCAGTCAGCTTAACTTCAGTACTTGGAAAGATAATGGAGCAAATAATCAAACAATCCATTGATAAGCACCTAGAAGAAAATAAGGTATAAAGTAACAGTCAACATGGATTTGTAAAGAAGAAATCATGTCAAACCTATTTAATATCCTCCTTTCACCAGATAACAAGTCTTTTGGAGGTGGGGAAGCAAAACCTTACTGAAGTCAAGATATGTGATATATCTTGACTTTAGTCAGATTTTTAATACTATCTCACATGATTTTCTCATAAACAAACTAGAGAAATATAGCCTGGATGAACCTACTATAAGGTGGGTGCACAACTGATTGGAAAACCATACTCAGAGAGTAGTTATCAATGGTTCACAATCGAGCTAGAAAGCCATATCGAGTGGGGTTCTGCAGGGATCTGTCCTGGGTCCGATTCTATTCAGTATCTTCATAAGTTATTTGGATAATGGCATAGAGAGTACACTTGCAAGTACACGGATGATATCAAGCAGAGATAATAACTACTAAAAATATGCTATCTCAAAGGCAGTATCGGAAGCAAGCTACTAACAGCTCAAATTGGGGCTCCATGACAGCCAACAGGATGAGGTTAATATCCATAAGTGGGGGAAAAACACAGACCAGACCTTTCAGGAATGTAGTTATTGTTGGGTGTGAAAATATAATGTGATACAGAACCACAGGGTGATAGGCTGATATCATAATTAAGTGGACCCTAAGAGCTGATTGAGAGCCCTGACTATCAAGGCTAGTAGATAGTCCAGAATACTAGCAATAGAGGTCTCTGTTGGTAAGTCATGTTGAACAGCCCAGAAAGAAAATCTTTTTCACTTGGATCTATATGTCAGCCTTGTAGAAGCCTTCCTGGTTTAAACCAGAATGTCCTGCACTTCAGAGAAGCATCTTCTGACCATAATGCTCAGGCAACTAACATCCCTGCTGTCTGATGTGGGGATGAAGGATCCATGTGAAGGACCTGCCCCTGATTCTGGGAAATAATGCCTGGAAGGTTTGAAAGTGTGATTTGGAGGCTGTGTTGACAAGTGCGTCAGCTCCATGTACCAAAACTGTCAAACCCATTCTGTTGCTATCAGTATTAGTAAGGTTTTGTTCCGTCTCACTTTTCTGAGGACTCTGGGGAGTAGTGGGATCAGTGGAAAAGCATATATTAGGTCTCCCTTCCAAGAATTCAGGAATGCATCCAGAAGGAAACCCAGACTCATGCTTCCACTGGACCAAAACAGTTGGCACTTCTGTGCTACCAGCAAGAACAAGGTCTTCAGTGGGAAGTACCACCTGAGTAAGATTTGTTGGAAGACAGAATCGCTGAGAGCCCATTCATGATTGACAGCCCACTTCCTGCTGAGATGGTCTGCTGGGTTGTCCTGAATGCTGGTAAGTGTACTGCTATGGAGAAACCTGTTGCTGAGTAACACCAATCTCACAGATGAACTGCCTCCTAACAGAGAGGCACTTTGTTCCACTTTGTTTGTTCACATAGGGTTGACATAGCTGTAGTACTGTCTTGTCAGGACTTAAATGGTAGCTCCCTGGAGATATTCAATGCAAGATAAGACTCCCATATAACAGGTATAGTTACGGGATAATGACATCATAGTTGTCAAAAATACAGCAGACAGATATTATGTTCCACTACAGGCATCTTCCAAACCTATAATTCTGTATTTTTAAGATTTGTACTCCAGTTTACTGATGCTTACTCTTGTTTGAAAGTATATGGTAGAATATGGAATCCGAACACATCCCAGCCAATGTCTCTCAACACGAGTGTGGATTCCACTTCCTCTTTCACGATCATCCTAGAAAAAAGTTGCAAAATAGATACTCTATGAACAACACAGTGTACACAGCTTTACAAGTAGCCTTCATTCCCTTTTAACTAGCTTAAACTGTCTCAATGGCTTAATCAAGTTATTAAAATGTCTAATTAGTAATGGGTTTTTTAAATTAAATTTGTCACAAATACTGGTTAAGTTATTATTATTATTTGTTTCTTGAAGCATCCAAATGTGCTAGATACTATGCAAACACCAAAGAAGAAATGGTCCTTGCTACAATGAGCTTATGTTCTAAGGCCCTAGACTTGCAATGAGCTCTGTACAAGAGAACCCCTGTGCCTGCACAGAAGTCTATTATCTTTAGGGGGGTTGCCTAAGCAAAGCATACTAAGCCACAGTCCTGTAATGAAAAAGATTCACTTAGTATTAAAGCAGCTTTCTGGATTGACCGGTTCATAAGAGATGCGAATAATAAAACAGAAAAATGAGTAGAGGAGATGACGAGATATTGCTTTGTGGAATTGCACATTGACATCTTGGTTCAGATTTTTCAGGAACATGCTAGATGTGAATTTCCATGTGTATGTTCATGTTTCCTTTGTCTAGAGAGAAAAATAACTAGCCCTGTTTGTGCTTATAAAAGATTTATTTGTAGGTGGATATCAGGATGAATGGGTACAAAGGAGGTACAGATCTGTGCATGCACGCACAACTCTGTTTGCAAAGTATACATGCCAGAGATGTTTTAGTGTGGGTTTATCAGCACCTACAAAAAAAAAAGAAGCCAAGGGTGCCAAACCTGAGTAGTGTTGTGACCCTGTGTGCCAGGTCACACTGCCACAATTTGGCGCAGCTTCTCTGCTCACGTGACAGAGGGACAGTTGGGCCAAATCTGAGTGGCACTGCAACCTTGTGCACTAGGTCACAATACCTGGAGCTGGCAGCCTGGCCCAGCTCCGCAGGACAGGAACTGCCACTACAGGGTGAGCGTGGGGCGAGCTCACTATCCAGCACACACCTTTTCCTATGGCTTCCCCTCTGCACCAGGCCAGGATTAGCATTGCAGTGCTGAGGCAGGGTGCTGCTGCAGGTGATCAGTGCCTCCCTTGACTATAACTCAAAATCATGTCCAAGAAGAGTTTAGTACAGTGCATCTATTGAATCAGGAGGCTACATGCATACTTTTTTACTTGAAGATCAAGCATGTTAATTTTGGCCTTGATTTCCAACTTCTATGGAAGAACACATTTTTGCTTGTACAAAACCAGGCAAAAGTACTGTATATTAATAGTTATGTATAATTAGCTATCTCCATGCACCCAAACTGTGGATTTGTGTGTGCTCGCCTGTGCTGTGGACATTTAAATGCCCTTGCCTACTTCGGTGTATGTCTACACTGACAGTGGCAAAGTCACCGCCATCAGATTGACCTTTCTGGATCGATTGAGCTGTCAGTGAAGACCTGCTCAATTGAAAATCTAGCTGTGATAGGGTATACAAATCCCACATTGGGCCAGACAGGGATAAAGCACTGCTCCCCAAACTTTTTTGTTCTATGCACCCCTATGAGCCAGGGCTAGAGCTGCATCCAGGCCAGGAGCAGGGCTGGGATTGTGGGTGGGGCCATAGTTTGGGGACCACTAGGTTAAAGGACAGTACTGGGCCCCAGTAGCCCCATCCTTCCAACCCTGCAGAACATGCTTCAGATGAAGAAGGGACTGAAAAGGGAGAAACCCAGCTCAGCAGGGGCATGGCCAGGGACGAGGACAGACAAGGGTGCCAGAGAAGCCTCCCTTAGGGACATGAGACTATATGCTGAGCCTGGTTGGCACTGATAGTTTGACTCTTTCATTTTTCTTTTAATCTTATCTGGGGCTGAAAGGGGGCAGTGATAGGGAAGCCTTGGCCCATTCATTTAACCAGACTGTAACCCAGGGCCATAAGAGAGTCAACAGTATCTGGCCCCCAAAGGTGCCCTCTGAGTTACCCTCTCTGGGTCTGTTCCTACCGCTGCTTTTCTCTCCCAGCTTTCAGGCTGGGGGAACTAGGCTTGTTTAGTTTGCAGAAGAGAAGAGTGAGTGGGGATTTGAGCATTCAACTACCTGAAGTGGGGTTCCAGGGAGGATGGAGCTAGGCTGTTTTCAGGGGTGGCAGATGACAGAACAAGTAGCAACGGTCTCAAGTTGCAGTGGGGTGGTCTAGGTTGGATATTAGGAAAAACTTTTTCACTAGGAGGGTGGTGAAGCACTGGAATGGGTTACCTAGGGAGGTGGTGGAATCTCCATCTTTAGAGGTCTTTAAGGACCAGCTTGATAAAACCCGGCTAGGATGATTTAGTTGGGGTTGGTTCTGCTTTGAGCAGGAGGTTGGGACTAGGTGACCTCTTGAGGTCCCTTCCAACCCTAATCTTCTATGATTCTTTTCCCATTGAATTCAATGGTAAAACTCTCACAGATTTAAACAGAAGCAAAGTTAGGCCACTGCTGAGTTCTTTTGTAAATTCCACATTAATTACTATTACTACTTATTATTTATCTAGTGCCTAAAAATGACAAGCATAATGCAAAACAAATAGAAAGACATAGCTCCTGCCCCAAAGACCTTGCAATCTAGAATCAGACAAAACACAACAAAGTAACAGATGTGGGGAATCCATTCCCTTCCATGGTTTTGGACAAGTGTAACTTGGAATTGGAATTTAGCAAACAATTCTGATAATGAACACTAAGGAATAAAATCCACCTTAATCTCCATTAGCTATGTTGGCTCGACACTGCTACCAGGATTAAAAAGCAGTAAAATCCTTATTTTTTGTCACTGAAGTCAGCACATATGATTGACTACACACACAAGCGCAAACCTTAGGCAGCAGAAAACAGGCTGAGTACCTGAGCTGTGCATAGCCCTGCTTTGTTTGGGAGGTGTGACAATAAAATGAAACAAGGATCTTACAATCTAGATTGGACATAATATAGCTAGAAATGACAACAACAGGAAAAGGAAAGAAGCATGGGAGGATGAAGGATGTAACAGTGAAAGTTCATGATACAGACTTACAGTAACCCCTATTTATGAACTAACTGGATGGAGGAATTCATAAAATCAAAAAGTTCATACAACTGGACATCTCAAAATTACAATAGATATAATGTATAAATTGCAGCATGGTGCAGTATGTTTACTTTCAAACCACTTCAAAGCAATTTCAAATTCACTGAAGGTATCGGAATGTGAATGGATGTAGACTTGTTCTTCATTAACATCACTTTTGTTATGGGATTTTTTCCCTCCATTCAGGAAAAATATATATATCTTATTGGTTACTCTTGTGATTATTTCCCCCACATTCAGGAGAACCAGCCATAATATTCAGTGATGTATTTAATATCAAAGACACTGACATTAATATCAAAATGGTCATTCAGACTTCGAGCTCACCTCTAAGACATCATAGAGTACTTCATCAAAAATATTAATGAACACTTCATCCTTCACTGATTGCAAACTTGTGGTGCTGTAGTCACCATTAGGAGCGCTATCAAAATAAAATATTAGTGATTTATAAAGAATACAGCAAAATGGAACTATATTAAACTATACATTAATTTACACATGCTAACAAGAATGTTACTCAAGAACATACTGTGAAGCTTAAAACCAGTAATTTGTTTTCATTTACTCATACCTAAATGGAAGTTCAAGTTCCTCATTCCAGTTGGGGTTTGGCCCCTCCGCTGTTGTTGTCCTGCAAACTGTTCGCTGAAAAGAAACTTCTACAAAAGGGCGGACTAAAACCTTCAAAATACAATTAAAGTGAAAATAAAAACAGACTATAATTTAGTAGAACATTTGTAAATTGTCAGTTTTCAAAGTAAGTAATAAAAAGATAATACAATATAAAAGAAGTTAGTCTGGCACCTTCTTTGACAAACACAACCTTAATTCTGCATTTCACGTGCTTCTAACATTTAAGGGGGTTGATTTTTTTGTAACTCTAACATTCTGGAAAAGAATTATAGTCAAATCACTGATATGCGTCCACAGTCTTAAATTTCACCTTACATTTTTTGTGTGGGATGAAACCTGAATTAAAAGGATCTATCAGACAACTTCAAATTTAGCAACAGGCAAAGTCTACTAGTTACCTGAACAAGCTAATTAAAACAGAGTATGTGACCCAATCAGCCAATTGAAAGATACGCATTTTTGTCTTACAATCTGACTCAAAGAACTCAACTTGTTGATACTATCACAGTTCTCTATGCATCTGGCCCTTCTTGCTATCTGTTACAGTTAAATTAATTTTGGACTAGAAATAATAAAACCTAATATGATTTTAAAAATGCCTGAAAGAGGTATTTATCTACTGTCTAAAAGTGTGACACAAAACTTAAAAGAAAAAAAAAATCAGGACATTATAGTGTTTCTAAAAAAGATGAAAAATGTAAAATCAAAACAAAAACAGATATAAGAACAGTGAATCTCCATCCTCTCTTGAGGATACTAAATTTGGTTCTCAATGGCCATGGAAAATTCAGTCTCAATTTCAACCTCACTGATAATACTATCTGAACAGTCAAGAAAGGGAAACTATTACAACCCCATATGAACTCATTACCATTCAAAATATGTCAATATTATACTGTACCTGGTTGAAAGCCCAATCAATGCTGTGGGTTGGGCTCTGAGCTGATGGAGCTGCTGCAAACATCTCATTAAAAGACCTTGAAGATCTGGATGGCTGTTGAAGTTTGCTAGGAAAGAAAAAATATAACTGTGACAGAGAATACGCAAGAGAAAATTACTTATCTTTGTAATAACTGGAGGTTCTTCAAGATGTGTGATCCCTATGTGTATTCCAGTGTGGATGTGTGTGCACTCCATGTGCCCAGAGTCAGAGAATTCTTGAAAGCAGTGTCCACAGATCTGTGCGTGCATCCTCATTCTCCTCATGCCTCCAGCAGAGGAGATAAAGGGCAGAGCATACCAATCACCTCCCCAGTTCTTTCTCTACTGCGAATCCAACAATGATCTGAAGCAGAAAGGAAGAAGGGCAGGTAGTTGAATACAGATAGGGACCACACATCTCGAAGAACTTCCAGTTACTACAAGGTAAGTAACTTCTTCTTCTTCGAGAACTGCTCCCTATATATATTCCACTGTGAGTGACTGACTAGCAGTTCTCAAGTAGAAGGAGGGTGCGAAGATGCAGGCGGCAGAGTCAACTGAAGGACCATTGTCTCAAAGGCTGTGTCAGTGGACGAGTTCTGCACTAAAGCATAATGTCTCACAAATGTGTGGGAGGAATTTCATGTAGCTGCTTTGCACATGTCAAGTAGAGGTACTGCTTGACATTATGCCACTGGTGTCACTTGTTCTTTAGTAGAATGAGCTCTCAACCTCATAAAGGAGTGGAAGATTAGACAGCTGAACAAATAAGAGAGAGCACTAGATCCACTAAGAGATTCTCTGAGAGCATACAGCTTGAACTTGAACTCTTTCTGTTACAGCAACAAACAGTCTGGGAGATTTTCAGATTGGCTTTGCAGAAAAAAGGCTAAGGTTTGTCGCACGTCGAAGGAATGAAGTCTCCTCTCTTCTTCAGATGCATTTGGTTTCAGAAAAAACAAAGATAAGTGGATTGACTGGTTCAGGTGAAACTCTGAAGCTATTCTTGGGGTGAACCTGGGACGTAAACACAATGAAACTTTGCCTCTATGAAACATGGTGTAAATTGGATCCACCACCAGTGCTCTGAACTCATCCACCCTCCTGGCTCAGGTGATGGCTACCAGCAATGCAACCTTCATGGATAGAAGAGACATGGAACATGTAGTTAGTGATTTGAAGGGAAGCTTAGTGAGCACAAAAACAATAAGGTGTAAGTCCCACTGTGGAGTAGGTTTCCTTACCAGCAGAAAGGTTCTGTGTAGACCTTTCCAGAATCTGTTAGACAGTGGGTGAGCAAAAACTGAGTAATCATCTGAAGGTGGGTGATACACACCAATTGCTGCCAGGTCAATCCGTAAAGAATGGATTGAAAGACCTGGTGTTTTGAGGAAAAGAAGACAGTCCAGAATATGGGGAATATCCAGAGCTTCTGGGGATGTAAGTTTTTGTTGCTTCCAGACAGAGAAATGCTTCCACTTAGCTAAGTAGCATTTTGTAGGAGAATCTTTTCTATTAGTAAGGATGCTTTGCACAGCTTCAGAGCATGAACATTCTAGAGTTGTCGCCCATTCAAAAACCATGCCCTGAGACGGAGTGCTTGGGGGTTGGGAAGCTTGATTCTGCCTTTCCTCCTGGGTCAGGAGATTGGAAAAGGACTGAATGTTGATTGGTGACTGAGATGACGTAGGTAGGAAACCCAAGAATCAAAACTGTCTGGGCCAGTTGGGGGGAGTGGGGTGAGAATGACTCGTGCCTTGTCCTGATGAATTTTCTGTAAGACCCAAAGTAGGAATACTAAGGAAAGCATGGTTCAGATGGTTTGACCATGGAAGGAGAGTATCATCCTGACAGTGACATCCTAGGGCTCCTCTAAAGCAGTCTATGTTGCACTTTCTGTTCATTTGAGAGGCAAACATGTCACTTGTGGTGGACCCCAGAGCAGTAGATGGATTGCACGAAGTGTGATGTCATATCGTAGGCACCAGTTCCACAGGTGGACTGCCTCCAGACAGAGGGTCGGAGATCTGGCTCTGCCTTGTTTGTTTACATATACAACCACTGTCATGTTGTCTGAGAGGAGTTGCACATGTCTTGAGTGGATAAGAGGAAGAAGTGTTTGGCATGTGTGCTGGACCGCTCGTAGTTCTAGGATGTTGATGTGCATCCTTGCTTCTCTGGGGGACCGGAGGCCTTGGGCCGTATGGCCCTGTATGTGAGCGCTCCAGCTCACGAGTGATGCATCTGTGGTGAGGGTGGTGTGGGGCATAGGAAGGCTGAAGGGGGTGCCCGCCATGACCTTGGAGGGTCACACCACCATGAAAGAGAAGTCACCACTGAGGGTGGGAAGAGAATCCGTTGTCGAGGTGATCCTTCTATGGATCATACACTGAGCGAAGCCACAGTTGAAGACATCTCATGTGGAGGCGGGCATATGGAATGACGGAGGTGCACATCGCCATGTGTTCCAGAAGTGTAAGACATTGTCGGAGGTGTGTTTGGGGACAGTGTTGTAATTTTGTAATGAAGGAGGTGAGAACAGTGAAGCTGTCCGTCAGAAGGAAGGCTCATCCCACAATGGAGTCCAAGCACTCCTATAAAAATGAGCTCTCTGGTAGCCACTAGGGTACACTTGTCTTCGCTGATGCAGCTACCTAGACTGGTGAAGAGCTCAAACAGTTTACAGTTGGTAATAAGGAGGTGTTTGCAGGATGATGCTACTATGAGCAGTCTTCCAGGTATGGGAACAGAGAGTGGGGGTGGGGCCCAGGCGTCACATATAGGACACAACTACTGCAAAGATCTTTGTGAACGTGAAGGAGATGGTGGCAATACTGAAAAGGAGAACACAGGATTGATAATGGGAATGTCTCACCATGAAGTGTAGGAATTTGTGATGGGCAGGATGGATGTCCACGTGGATGTACGCATTCTTCATATCAAGAGTGGCGAACCAGGCCCCATGGGGGAGGGGAGTGATGATTTGGGGAAGAGTGAGCATTCGGAAACGGAACATGCAGATACACTGTTTTAACATGTGTAGATCCAGAATGGGGCAAAGGCACCCTCCTATTTTTGATATAAAGAAATAAGGGGAGCAGAAGTCATGGCCACAATAGTAGCAAGGGACATGTTCTATGGCACCCTTTTGGAGGAGGATGTAAGCCTTCTTCTGGAGAAGGTTGTGTTTAGATGGGTCTACATGGCCCCCATGGGGAGGGTGATGAGGGGGGAAGGTGAAAAACTGTATGAGGTACCCCAGTGGATGATGTCTAATACCCATCGATCGGTGTTAATCCTGCTCCAATTGTGGGCAAAGCGAGCAAAACGGCCCCTGAAGACAACTGGGGAGACCAGAGGAGGAGTGGGGAGGGGTTCGCAGTTCTCAAGGGAAGAGTCAAAAGGGTTGTCTGGAGGGACACTGAGAAGTTGGAGGAGGTAGAGGTGGAGGCGGTGGAAAATCTGGGTTGTTGGAAGCATTGGCAGCGGCAGGGCTGTTCTTGCTGGTGTGGAGGGTAGGGTTGGTGGGTGGGTCGGGTGGAATATCAGGGTTGGAAAGAAGCCCAGCTTTGGCAGCGAGTTGAAGCCAGGGTATAGAAGCCCATGGCATGAGAGTCTTTGAACAAGAGAAGACTCTCGTCGGTCTTATCACTGAAGAGTTTCTGATTGTCAAAAGGGAGGTCCTCAAGGGTGGTTTGGACCTCCTTAGGGAAACAAGAAGTCTGGAGCCAGGAGTTTATGCAAAGAACCACATCTTATGCCAGGGAGCGTGATGCCACATCTGTTGCATTGACTGTTGCCTGGAGGGAGACCTTGGCCACTAATTTACTCTCATCAACGAGGGACTTAAATTCTGTTTGTTTATCCTCAGGAATTGAAGCTTGAAATTCCGCCAATTTAGAGTACGATCTGAAGTCATACTCTGCCAGTATAGCTTGGTAGCTGGCAATATGGAATTGCAGGCCTGCCAACAATTAAACTTTGCTCCCAATCAAGTCAAGCTTTTTGGCCGCTTGATCTAGAGGAGTGGTCTTAAACTGCTGCTGTTGGGAGCATTCTGTTGCCGCTTGTACTACGAGAGAATTGGGTTGTGAGTGTTTGAAAAGGAAGTCAGTGCCCTTGGCTGGGACAAAGTAACGTCTGTCAGCTCGTTTAGGTGTCATGGTACATGATGCTGGGCCATGCCAGACGGCCTGGGCTGCTTGGATTAGTGCACTGTGGATAGGGAGTGCAGTGCGTAAAGGACTCACTGATGGTAGAATGTCCAGGAATTTGTCCTTTTATGTCCTAAGCTGTAAGGTTGTGGGCTGTCGCCATGTGACAGAGGAGGTCCTGATACTGACCACGGTCATCCGGGGGAGGAGGGACGGGAGGGATGAGTGCCTCATCTGGGGATGACAAGGCTCCGGCTGGAATCAGTGGTTCCAGCGGTGCTGGGGGCATGATGGTGCCCTGTGGTTTCTCAAGATCATTGTTGACTTGTCCTTCCTGACCTTCGGAAGGACATTGTGCACCTGAGATATCAGGGGAAAGGTGCAGAACATATGCCCCGATCAGGGGATGAAGAAAATGTCTGATGGGTCCTGGCTCCAATGGACTCAGGGATGGAGGTAGAGCCACCTCCATCAGGAGGAACTTTAGCCTTTGTCTCCTTTCCTTCTATGTGCAGGGATGAAAGTCTCTGCAAATTTTGCAGCAATCCCTTTGGTATGTCTCCCCAAGACACTTAAGACATGTGGTATGCGGGTCACTCTTAAGCATGGGCTTCTTACAAGCCCCTCACGGTTTAAATCCAGGGAACCGAGGCATGTCCCAGCCCCTGGAGGGGAGGCAATGATCCCTTAAGGAGATCCTACTAATACAACTATTTTAACTACTTACTAATGACTAACATTATTTTTACTACTACTTTAACTATTTACAGACAAAAGAGAGGACAACACTGAAGGAAGGACCTTTGCTGAGCAAGAGGCAACATATCCCAGCCAACCATCACAGGTGGAACGAAGAAACTGAGAAGGCGGAGAGTCAGCAGAGAGATTCCAGGGGGCTCCAGAGACAACCCTATGGGTACTACTAGTAGAAAAACCTTCCAACAACTATGCACAAGGCGCGCACACACCTAACTGGAATTGACATGAACAATCACTCGAAGAAGAACGCTGAATTCGGAGGCGGTCCCTCTCAGGAATTTGCCCTTATGCCCATGGCTGTGTTTCTTATGAGCATCATGGGTTTTTGTCAGTGCTGTAGGTACCGTCAGTGCCACCCTAGCGGGTGAAGTGCTCAATGGCGGTGAGGCTGTGAGCTCCGGTGGGTTCATCGGTGCCACATCTGAGTGTGCACACCTCATCCAGGAGGTACTTATGCAGTCTGAGTTCTTGGGTCTCATGGCTTCGTGATGGGAAGGAGCAGCAGATGGAGCAGTGGGCAATAATGTGGGTCTCCCCGAGACAGTAAAGACAACGTTGCTGCTCATTATTCACTGAGAAGGAGCACGGGCACAAAGCATAGTTCTTAAAACTGGCTTGTCTGGGCATAGTTCCCCACAGCGAGTAGGATGCCCCAGGTGGTAGAACGACGGGAAGCTAACGATACTATTACTGCTAACTATCAACTACTAAAAGAACTTTATACAACAATAAAACTTTTTTTTTTTGCTATACAGTTAAAAAACGAGGAGGAAAGGGGTTCCAGCTCTGGTCATGTGGCATTAAGAGGTAGCTGAGAGCGCGTCGACCTGTGTGGTCTCATAAGACCTCGGATGCACCCTATGGCCGATGCACAACGCACACGCAGGTTGGTGGAGACTGCTCCAAAAAGTTCCAGTCTCCGGCGCATTGTGCACATGCACACCCACATATGGAATCCACATAGGGACCAGCACTCGAAGACGTTGTAAGTTCCAAAGTGGAAGAGAACTAAGTGGAAGAGTCACTTTAATGCACATTAAACAGATTAAGTGGATAACTAGCTTAAAATAAGCCTCTCTCTTCCTTCTCATCAAAAACCTTCTCAAACTTTTACCATATCATAATCATGAAGTTATACTTTACACTTATTCATAAAAGAGAATTTATGAAAGACCAATAAAACATAAGTTATGATAAGTAGGTAGAGTAGCAGAAGGGCAACATGTTCAGTTACTGCAATGCTGCAGTTACAGCAAAGCTGCATGTTCAGTTACTGATTAACACTAATTAGCTCTGGGTGCAGTTAAAATTTTTTGTCTTACTTGGAAATTACTCCAATCTGTCTCTGAGAGATTTTTGCAAGTTTTCAAGCACAATGTAAGGCTTGCTGTTCAGTTAGGCTTTTGAGCAGGCATTATTTTCTTTTGTTTTATGTTCAGATTAGATGGATGTCTTATACCTCCGATTATTATGAAGTGCAATTTATGCACCTTACCTACTGTGATTTTGAAATGTTAAATTTTATGAACTTTTTGATTTTATGAACTTCTTAATCCCCAATTAGTTTGTAACACAGGGGTTCTACTGTGCATATAATAACTAATAGTATGTAGAAAAGATTATCTGGAATCTCTTTTATGAATCTAATTTATATAATCTTATTTAATATAAATACAAGGGATATAAGTACTGGATATAATTAAAAGGCATGATATTTATACTTGTTTTAGGGATTGTATGTTTGATATTACCTGGCTATTTATATTCTCAAAATCACAAATTATCTTCCAATTATTTTTTCTCAGACAGCCTAATATGCACAATAAATCAGATTTTCTTGATCTTAGCAGGTATTGCTAGGTATCATGATTCTAAGGAGCTTGCAAAATAGCAATATCTGTACTATTAAACAACATCACCAATGTATTTGTAAATTTCTCTCTTTGTGTTATTATCATGAGGATAACAACAATCATATCATTTAACACGTATGAAGCCAAATGTTCAAAACTGGCTATTTAATTGTGCTAAAATAATTTACTGACACATGCACAAAACAGTGATTTAAACACAGCTTCTGCATGCAAATTTCAAGGAGCAATTTATATAGCCAAATTAAAAAATTTAGCCTCCAGTATGAAAAAGATTTTAAAACAGATAATTAAAGAGCTGCTATAAAGAGAGAGAACATTTCCAACTAAAGGTCATTTAAAAGGTTCATACCTTAAAACAGGTTTTCTTATTGGAATATCGTAAGCTCTAACAATGTTCACTAAAAGTTTTATGTCTCCATCTGATAGATTCTGTGCTGTAACTTTCTTCCTCTCCTTTCTTCTTGGCTTTAATGGTCGCTTTGGCTCCGCCAGTTTAAAAAGACTGAGTCCTAAAATACTAGAAATCATAAAACAGAGTTTTAATTTTTTCTACACAGGATTTGGAGTTCTAACACTCCCTTGACACAGAGAAATTTATTCTCTCAGTATCATTTACTGCAAAATATGTTTAACTGTTAATTAGCACAGAAACATTTTGTATTTTGTTTTTTATAAATTTTAAATCAAATGTATAGAAGGATTACATCATAACTAGGTGAGAATATGAAATAAAATTAATTAAAAAACTTCAGTATGGATGTAACCTACTATAACTATATCAACAAGGTGTCTATTAGATGATATTATCCAATGTATGTAATACATCAGAAAACATCTAAGTTCAGAACTATCTAAGACAAACAGTAGGCTACAAAGGGGAAACAGATATTAATGTGCCATGACATACCCTGGGCCCTCAGAACTTTCAACACAAGGCAAAGCAGTACAAAAAGAAAAAACAGAAAAAGAATAAAAACAGATTTGTATGAAAACATACTTTAGTGATACTAACTCTACAATCATATTTTAATAATAGAAAGTATTCCAGAACCAATGTTAAAAAGTAACTGCTAGCCAAGGTCAACTTCTCATAATATGCAACTAAAAAAGTGCATCATTCTTGTAAAAAGACAGTATAAAAAGGTGAATTACTTTTTTTACATAAGAAAATTCACTCAACATATTCTTCATGTTGCAGAGTATTGCGCATTTTTTGAATCTATTAAAAATATAATCTGATTTGAAAACAATGCTCAGTACTAATCAGTATTAATCATATGGGAATCTATATCAGTTTAGCTAATTTCATTTTAAACGAACTGGGAAATTAATTATCAATGTGTGTGCGCCATCTTGTTTATGTTGTTTCTCATTTTGCAACATGAAAATACTGCACCAAAAATAATTGTTTCTTTGTTGAAAGGTAGCAAATCTCTGTACTGCCAGCAGATGGGACTATTTACGTTTACATTGTTGAATCAAAAGTTAAAATCATATCTTAAGGCCACAATGCTGTAGTAAACAAAATTTTCTAGTAGCAAAGAAACGCAATTGTCATTCATTACCTGTCTGCTTAAACAGACTTAAAACAAACAAATGCTAATGAACGTCATTTATGTGCTGGTGATGCAGAGAAAGACTTGAAATACAGGAGGCAAGGAAACATGGTAAAAAAAAATCAGTCACAAGATAAACAAATACATACATAATATTCTGGCAAGAAAAGAGAAGAGATTTCAGAGACAAAAATGTGGTTGAGCAGAAGTAAAGAGACATATGAGGGTGCACAGCAACAAGGTGAGAGATATGTAAGGCACAAGGTAAATAAAAATGCACTTTTAAAAATGATTTCACACTATCTGCAGGGCATCTCCTTGCATCTTTTCTCCAGTCTATCCCTGCACATCCTCCTCCACCCCTCTCTTTTCCCCCTGGTCTGCTCACTCTTTTCTCAAAATGCCTTATATGCAGCAAGACAGGTTAGAGGGCCAAACAGCACCTTTTTCAAGATCAGTTTTTTTACTTGTCTGTGTTTCAAACTTTAATTCTAAGATCAAGATCATAAGAACATTATGATAACTTATATTAATACTTTCTTTCATCCAGAAACAACTTAGTATCTATATTTATATATGCATATATAGATGCCTATTTATTATTGTTATTCAAGAACACTACAACGTGCTAGCTTCTTCACAAAATAAATAAAAATTGGGCCCCAGCCCCAAAGAGCAACATAAACATGACATAATATGTGAGGATCATAACTGTATTAAAGGGGGCTGACGTAGATACGAAGCATGCAGGGGACAATACTAACATGATGTGGTATTTCTTTTTATTTATTTGTTTAGTTTTTTGTTACCTTTCTTTCCCCCTCACATTTCTTGTAGATATGAGGACTGAAGTGATTTTTTTAGGAGAGAACCAAATAAAATGAGGAAGGTAGGGCAGTGAACAGGGCTAGGGAGGACAATTCCAAGCATTGGAATCAGCACAGACAAAGAGAGTGAGATAATCTTAAGAAAGGAGATGAAAGGAGCGTCAAGGCGGGCCATCAGCGGTGGAGTGGACAGGATAGTGAAAATTGCATAGCGTATTTTGGGGAGCTGTTAAATGAATATCAAAATTATATACATATATTATGCACACACTTACACATACATACTCAGATATGCCTTTCATAGATGTTCCCACAGACACATACAACATGCACATAGAATAGGAACTATTTAATCCATCAGCACAGTAAAGCTACATCTGGATGAAACGTGGCAGCTGTTCAATACTTCAAAACAAAATTACACACCAGTGTACAATGGGCAGTAATGAACATAATAGCCAGCAGAAACTACACTGGGGTTGAAAATGTCTACTCTACAAATAATCAGGATTGTGGTTTTATATATATATAGCTTTCCTGTGAGAGGTGAAGAGGAGAATTCATTATGAGGTTTTCTATGGAGAACATTAAGTGAATCTAATTTAGTGGATTTAGCAATTAGAAACTGTGGTGATGGTGCTCAACCAATTCCCATGATACAGATAAACAGATTTAGGTCTGATCTGAAACAATGCAATTCCAACCTCACAGTGACCCCTTAGCACCATGCTGAGACATTTGCTCAGCATTGATTCAGTGGGAAGAGTGCTGTCTGTTGAACCACGAAAGCTACCATACTTGGGTTTTATCTGGAGTCAATCATTCAGGTGCATACTAAGATGTACTCTCCTTAAGCTTATGAGGTCAGATTTGGTCACAGCCTAAAGTAACATGGCAGCATATAAATAAGGGACACTGTGAATGAATACTTCTACTGAAAATAGTATATTACTCTGGTTATGTCTATACTAATGGCAGCACTGTCAGTGCTGTTGGATCGATTCTGTGGGATCAACTGAGCGGCAATGGAGACCTGCTCAATCGATCCGGAAGTCGACGCCATTAATCCACCCCCACAAAAAGAGTAACACTGTGTCGACGGGAGGGCATTTCCTGTTGGTGCAGCATAGTAGGAATGCCGCGGTAAGAAGAAGTGAGGAAGTCGACAGCAGATATGCAAGCTACTCTGCATAGCTTGTGTATCTCCCGTCAACTGCCGCTGAATATCACCGGCACTATAGTCCAGGCCTTTAAAACATTTATGATGCACAGTTTTAATACAGTTATTTAGACACTTGTGCATTTTGGCACAGATAAGCCTAGGTGCTTACAGAATCATATAGCATTACATTAAATTTATAACATTAATAAACAGGGAGTACAACATTAAAAATTGTGTGGGAAAGAAATAATTGTAAGCTTAGAAACATGGACAGTTTAAAATTAGTTATTTTAATTTAGATATGATAAAAAAATGTTCCTCTTACCCCAGATTAGGAACCTCCTCTTCATTTACCAGGTCAGAAAGAAGAAAATGGTGCTTTGCTATTAGGAAGCGGTTTATCACTGATTCTCTAACCTGGAAACAAAACCAATATGTCTTATCCAAAATCACTGAAAATACATGTGGTTCAATTTATTAAAAACAAGGGCTATTTTTCTTAACCCCATCATAAAAGGAAGGGGCATGTTCAGGGATTCTTGATTCCCTTTCTCTATATACTTCCTGAGCACAAAGTACTACTCCATTCTAGGAGTAATTTTACTCTTCTAGAAGCAGTCTTGGTAGGCATCCCAGACTAATGGGCCTCGATCAGTATATCTGGACAGGGAAAATGGAAGAATATGAGAGGGCATATATTCAGAGAAGTCCTCTCTCACCAGATTGCAGTGGAGAAGAGTCCACACTACAAATTAAACAAAACTGGCACTAAATTGACATTTTTTTGGATATCTTAACAAAAAGTTAAAGCGAGAGTTGAAACACATCGATCAAACAGTGTGAAGAAGCTTGCACTACTGCTATCTATGCTATATCAATTCTCTGGCTAAATAGAGTACTTCAGATTTCAGGTTCCAGATTCCATTGACCTCCTGTCAATGAGGCCCTTTTTCAAGCACTATATCTGCAAGAAAATAAATATTTTAAAACTCCTTAATTCTTTCAGTTTCCAGTGGAACAAACAATCCTGTGCTAGCAGACTGAAGCAGAAGAATGGATGGTGTTTTCTTGGGGAGTTCAGAGAGAGAGACACACACTCTAATTAGTAGAATTTGCATCTTAAAGAACTATCTTAATAATTAATTATGTGATGGAGTCTGCAATACTGAGTCCTACTATTTTCTTACTATAATTTTACACCTAATTCCTTCCTGCCAAGGTCCTTATACCTTTGTATTATAGTAACTGCTTTATAGTATTAATACAATACTAAATAGTTTCATAAAACATGTCTCCCCATTTCTATTATTTTCAAAAGTTTTGAATTATGCCAATAGAACTCTTGCTGGGCTGAAACTATAGCTATTCAGAGGACTCCGCTTTATATCAATTTTTTAAATATAATTTGTGATTACATCTGCAACTTTTGACTTATAAAATGCAGTAAAAAATGTGGTGTTTGGATTTTACTTTAAAAATCCTTAAATAGAGTCGTAACAAACAAATTAGTAAGAAAGATCAATACTGACTTTTTCTGCATTTCTCACCTTCTGGAGATACTTGGCAACTAATGCTCTGTGTGCATCTAGGTGATCTTGGCTGTCAATTACATCCCTCTCACGGAGCCTTTTCTCATAGTTCTAAGAGTAAATAAAGAAAATTTAGTTTGTGATTTGATGTCCCTTCTAGTATTTTGTGTCACATAAGGAAATGGAAACCATTTTATTAATATAAACATATAGGCTCGAAGTAAACCAACACATTTCAGATGTTAGGAGGTACATTTTTAAGGCTGTATGTAGCAATTCAGTTGCACAGGCCAGTAATATAGACAGCAGTCATGTGACAAACTACAATGGATAGCTTTGAAAATTTTCTATTATCCTTTCCTATACAGAGTTAAACTTTGATTTGTTGGTGTAAACTGAAATTTCATCTGAAGTGGAAAAATGTAGTTGTGGGCTTGTCTGAATTGCCAGGTTTGGCAGTTACAGTAGGGGCAGACCTGTATCATCATACTGGTGATGCAACAGGCCTTCCTGGGAAGAAGTGCACGAACTAAATGTATTCAAAGTTTTATGTGTTTCAGTCAAAGGAGTTTATGTAGATCCCATGGACTGGAAGTAACTACACTGGTTGCACATTTTTTTTGAGAAAATTATTCAGATTTTTTATTCTGTTTTTGAAAAAAATCAATAAACGTAACAATAGGGAAAGAAAGAGAAATACACAGAATGGCATTAAGGCCTAATAAAACATTTGTGATATATGGAATCAGGGAAATATAGAAATGAAGGTTACTCACCCACAAGATGGACTCTGCATAACACTTATGGGGAGGTACCAACAGTGCAGCTCTGACAATGGATTGTTTCATAGCAGTGCCTGTCAGAGCGTTCTGACACCTCTCCTGCCCCTCTCTTTCCAAGGGCGAGGCTATAAAGGGGGGCTTGGTGCTCCAGCTGCCTCAGTTCCTTCCCCAGCATCTTCAGGTCCGAATTGTAATTAGGACTCAGAGGAAGATGGGAAGGTGGGTAGAGAATGTAAATGTGCAGAGTCCATCTCAAAGAATATCGGTTACAGGTAAGTAATCTTCATTTCTTCTATGAGTGGCCTTTGCACTACCCACTCATGGGATAGCTTGATGAGCAATGCTGTCATCTGAGGAGGGTGGGACATGGAGATCTAATTAACCCAACTGGGATGCGAGATCTAGTGCATAATGTTTTGTAAATGCATGAACAGAGCTCCATTTAACAGCATTGCAAATTTCTACACTGGGAATATGCCTAAGGCATGCCAAGGAGGCTACTGTGACACAGGTATGAACACATGAAGTATTCAAAGATTATTATAGTATTTTTATGGTACATGTATCACTATGGGCTAATTTGTGGTTGTATTCCTGGCTACATGGGGAATTACAGGGTTTTTTGCAGGAACTAAAACAACTAGGAGGTAATGAATGCAAATCCCTAAGGCAGGTAACAAGCCTGGGGAAGTTTCAGCCCTGGGGGTAATTGCATATTCTATTTGATCTGGTTTAAGATGCCTGGCAAACACAGAACTGTAAACTGTGTAAAGTGGCCAGCCTGTTGTGGGGAGAGTGGTCATTTTCACCCGATCCAAAAACTGACATGAAACTGTGACCAAGAGATACAGACACTGTGGAAAGGGCCAGAAGAACTTTAACATTACCAGCACCTCCTTGTGGAAGATGGGTAAGTGCCTTGTAACCTAGACTTACAAATAAGCTGTTGTGTTTTTTTATGTTTTCTCTGCAGAGCTTTTGTTCTCAATGTACAGCTTTATGAGAGTTGGCTGGTCATTGGTTAACCCTATCACTGCCCCTGAGAGAATAGGACTGCAAGTTTTGAACTAAGATCAGAGCTGTTGAGATAATCACAGTGAATTACAGAAATATGCAACATAAAATTCCCCAGCTGGAGGGACAGGATCATAGGATCCCACCCTGAGAAAGGTGACAGCTAAAGATCTATAACCTATGTGGGGTGTCCTCAAGGAGGCCACGAAGGAGTCAGAAGTGCAGTTACTTTGGGAACTGTGACAACCACCTTTATCTTTGTGATTTAACCCTAATATGAGAGGGAAAGAGATTAATCTGTATCTCTCTTCAATACATAATTTAACCCACTTAGTATTTGTAACACATATATTGTATTGAAGCTCAAGTCAGGATTATATTGTTATTGGAGGCCCAAATTTGAAACCTTTTCCACTTGAAGTTATAGTACTTGCAAGAGGATTGTTTTCTGGAATTTATCAAGACATGTTGCACCCCCTACATTGGTCAGAATCTTATGGCCCATGCTGTCAGATGCAGTAAATGAGTAAAAGATGATAAATCTTGTTGTGTTGAGACAATGGGTTTGTGCTCACATGGAGAAGTTGACATCCTCCTCTGGAGAGATGAAGGCTGTCTGGAAACCACTGCTGTCCCACCCTTGCTGGGGCAATCAAAATTATTTTGGATTCATCTTTCTTATTCCTCTTTGGATCAGAGGAGAGGTGAGGAAAGGTGTATAGGAGGCCTGTTCCCCAGTCAAATAGGATTGCAGCTGAACTAGATGGACTGTCTGCACCTGATCTCAAGCAGAACCTCAGGCATTTGGCATTCTGCCTTGCTGCAAACAAATCTATTTCATAGAAAGCAAAGATCTCATCCATCACTGATGTCTTTAGAGACCATTTGTGCAATTCTCATCTGTCCCTGTCCCTTGATCTGCTAAAAGGTGTCTTTGCCTGCCAGATGGAGGATTATGGTTAAATGCTGTGATGGATGCACCAGCCACATAGTGCTACAACTTGCTTGCACAGCTGAGTGGAATGACCTCCTCCTTGCTTTTCACATAAACAACTAGAACAACCTCATCTTGCAAGTGAGGAAGAAAAGATTCAAGAGCCCAGCAAATTTCCTTCCATTCTAGTATACCAATATGTAGCTTCTTCTCCAAATGGTTCTAATGACAGTGAACTGTTAGGTTGTTGAAATGGGTTCTCCATCCCAAACTGGAAGCATGGGAGGTGACACAGTTGCTGATGGAATTGGGGGGGCTGAATGCTATCATCTTTCAGAATGTTGTGATGCTATGTCCATCATGAAAGGGATAGGAGCACTTCTCTTGGGAGAATGGATTTCAAGATCATGCTGTCTGAGCTTGACAGATAACGTTTTGATAGCCAATGCTGCAAAGCTCTCATCATGAGCCAAGCAAAGGAATTATACATATGTAGCTGAGGCCAGGTGGCCCATCAATCTGAGAAACACCACTACTGTTTCGTTGGCGTTCTCTTGAAGTCTCAGTATAGCTGATTGACTTTTCAGGAATCTTTATCTGCTTGTCCAAAACTGCTCCAATGAAAGGGAATCTTTGTGTAGGGAGTAAGTGTGATTTTTTTCCAATTTATTCTGAGTCATGTATATCATAGCCCTGGTCAGGCCTTCTTGTGATAATGCCCCTATGAGCCAGTCACCTAAAAAAGGATATATGTATATACTTTGCCATCTTAGATGTGCTGCCACCACAGACAATTTGTAAATATATGAGGAGCTGCAGAAAGGCAAAAGGAAAGGACCATATACCAATACTGATCTTTCCCCACAAGGAAGTGAAGGTTTTTGTGATGTGAAGCGAAATAGAAACATGCTTCCTGTATCCTCAGATCACCTCACTCTTTAATGTATTGATCCTCCCAGCACCCATGTGAGATAGGGCAGTACTGTTATCCCCATCATATAGATTAGGGAACGAAATCACAGAGACACTAAGGGTACGTCTACACTGTAATTAGACACCTGCGGCTGGCCTGCGCCAGCTGACTCAGGCTCACAGGGCTTGGACAAAGGGGCTGTTTAATTGCAGTGTAGACATTTGAATTCGGGCTGCAGCCTGAGCTCTGGGACCCTCCCACTTCACCGGGTCCTAGAGCCTGGACTCCAGCCCCAGCCCAAGCATCTTCACCACAATTAAACAGCCCCACAGCTCAAGCCAGCCAAGCCAGAGTCTGCTGGCAAAGGCCAGCCGTGGGTTTTTAATTTTAGTGTAGACATACTCACAGAGTGTATCTGGGCCTACCATCTGGGAGTGCTCTTTATATCCCAGTGATGTAGATAGATCCAAGAGCACTGCTTCTGATATGAGGATTTCCTTGAGCCCTCGGAGTGGATGGATCTGCATAAGGACAAGTGTGTTCAACATACCCATAATATCTAGGTGAGGGCCAGTAAAGAGGTAAATCCTTGCCAATATTCTGTATCAGGATACCTTACCACAATACCTACTGCGGTAAGAGTAGAGTCTATGTCTCTGAACTTTGTGGAGCATCTGTATAGTGTTTGCTTTGGTACCCTTTCTTTTTACATGATGAGAAATAAGGTGGTATATTAACCTACCCATCAATTCACTGTCAGATTGTAGATTCAATCTTGGATCAGAGGTAGTAAGTAAAGGGAAAACTAGTGGCCTTGGCTTTCTTAAAATTGAAAAGTTGGAGACATCTCCTTGGTGACCCCACAGGTGTTGTAGGAAGGAGGAGTGAAAGATCTGGGAAAATCTGAATCTGCTCTTTTGTGACCTTTTGTCTCCTGTCCATCAGGAAAGTTGGAGCAGGAAGTACCCCGCAGCTTTTCTTTTATTCCCCTTATCAATCTGCCTGGAGGATTGCAGGTATCTGCACAATCTTTAGATCTGCATATAACTGCAGATCCAAATGATGTACCTGGGCAACTACCGTTATAGCAAATGCTGACAGCACTAAGGAGTTGGAACCAACATCTGGAACAGCTATGTTCAATACATCAAGGACATGAGCCCTTTTTTTAAGGGATTTACCCTGTGCTGTGACCTTAACTTTTGACCTAGATTCTGAGGGCATTTTCAGACTCAATCTTGAGGGAACTAAAAGGAACCCAAAATAGTCCTTGGCCCTGCTAACAGGAGCTGTATCTCACACCTTTATCCAGAAGGAGAGATGATAGATCTGAAGAGGTGCTCTCACTAGGATTGGCTATGCTAATAGAGGCCAACACCTGCAGTGTTTCACTGTGTCTGGAAATAGATACCAAAAGTTTTGTTTTCACTCCAGGGATAGACAACAGTACCCTCGAGATCTTGAGCTTTTCTTTATTCCCTGAGGGGTTAGGGTCTACTGCAGGCTTCTCATGAAACTGGTGGCTACAGAACTGGAGGGTTTGGCCATTAGCACCTCCTGAAATAATAAGGTTTGGAGCTGGTTCTAATGCTCCTTGAAAGCTCTTGGGCGAAGATGCATGCTGCAGTTCATGAACTGTGAAGGATGTCCTTCCCCCAACCAAGCAAACCTTGTTTGCCAGTCTGAAGTGGGGAATACAGCGGGACAAGCGCACCTCTTAAAATATTGGCATCTTCCTCTTCAGATCCACCATAGGATCTGTGAGCCAGAACTGAGGTACGGGAACTAATAAAATAAATAACTTTTATAATTAAAATAAACAAAGCTAAAATTTCTAACACTAATGCTAATTAACTAAGAAATCTAACTAAGGCACAGTGTCTTTGAAGAGGTTAGATCCAGGCTGGATCAGCCCAGAGAGGTTCCTGGTCTGCCTGCTAACACATTTGGAAGGAACTGAGGTGGCTGGAGTGCCACAAACTCTTTTATAGCCTCATTGTCAGAAGGTTCAGGAAAAGTAAAAAGAGGGGCAAGGAGAACGCTCCAACAGGCACTGCTCCGAAATATTCCACTGTCATTTACACCACCAGCGCATCCCATGAGTGGGAAGGTGCAGAGGCCACCTAAAGAACCTTAAACGACATCAGAGAATCAAACTAGTATCAAAGAAGAAAGATGGTTTAAAAAAAAACATGAAAACCCCCCCACTATAGGCTTGATTGTTCCCCCAATATTTGATTCAATAGCATTGTTTTCTTTAATCCCCACCGAAAAGTCGGACAAATGTTAATCAAATCTGTGCCTGCATTAACTTTTGCACAACCTCTCTTGACCTTCCATATTTGGAATTCTCCTTTAAAAGAGGATTCCAAATAGACTTGTGGACAGGGGAGATTGTTGCAGTGGAGCGCCACTTAAATTTTTCCTCCAGAGTCTGATCCTGCAACTATTTCTTTGGAAAGAGACAATCAAATTCCAGATTAAGGTAACAGGAGGTACATTTAAAGTGAAGTGCTTTTTTGATTTACACTCTGTGTAATCCTTTTGGAGTAAATGGGATTGAATTTGGCCCTCAAAGTGATGAGGAACTGATTTTATCAAGCCAAATATTACTGAAGGTAAAACTGATAAATATTTTATTAAAGGACCATAATTTAAATAATTTCAGATAACTTCCTACCTCAAAGAGTTTTTCATTTATTTCTCTTTCATGTAAAGGGACTTGCTTATAATTACGGAACTCAGCCACCTCTCTGTTTCTGAGTTGTAGGAGTCGGAATCTTTTTGATCTGTTAAGTTCCTCATCTGAAACAAAATTAAATTCTTGCTGCAATTGCTCCAGTCTGAAGAAACCAGGAATACAAGCATCTCCGCTAGTGGCAACCTAAATAAGAAAGGTTAATATTAAAGTTCAATTCTGAGTGAAAAATGTCCATAAAATAATTTTTCAATGGGTTGACTAATTCCATTAGTTTCACTTATATATTGACAAGACCCTCACTGTAACCTGCATCTAACCTCACTGCAGCCTGACTATGCCAAAATGTAAACAAAATATTTTATATTTTAAAATAAGGCTTGTAATAATTCTTAGTGTTTAGTAAGAAAATAGTGGAATTTAATTCATTCATAATTTAAATATAATAAAAAAAATTGTAAAAAATGTTAGAGTGGCAACTGAAGCTATACGTATAGCAAAATATAAAGGAAAACTATGGTACAGTATAAGTTAAGTCCCAATCTTGCAAAGACATAGCCATATGCATAACTTTAGTAAAGTGAGTAGTCTCATTGAAGTCAATGTTTAAAAAGATCCCAGGTCCTCCAAATCACTGAAATTACTCACATGGATAAAGTTATGCATATATTTAAGTCTTTGCAGGACTGAGGCCTTAGGTAGCTAAGAGCTTTCATTCCCTTTAATAAACCACTACTCACTTGAGTAGTGTCATCCACTCCAATAGGACTATGTAGGTAAACAACTGCTCCCCAGGAGTTGAAGGGGTTCACAATTTGGTCCTACATAAATACTTATATAATTTAAAAATATGGTCAGATTTCCTTTTCCATTACATCAGTTTCATATCAGTGTAACTCCACTGAAATCAATGGGTTACATCAATGCAAAAGTAGCTTAACATTTCAAAATCAAGTGCCCAATATTAAATTCATGATGGTATTATTTATTAGAAATATCCTGTTTCATATTTTCCATTCTCATGAATGGTTTTGTTTTCTCTTTTCATGAGAGTTGCAATTCCAATTATACTTTCTGCAAGGTCAGTCTGATCAGATGCAGCTCAGCATCTGAATGCATTTCAAAATTGTGCTGAGGTAAATTCTTTTATTTTTAAAAAAATAATTAATGTCACTGTTAATTTAACGCCATCAAAATTTTTAAAAAGTGTAAGGTAAATTATGTCAGCTTTAAGCACTTGATTTTCAAAGGCACACAACTGCATGCACATTATTGTGCCTGACTTTTGAAAATCAATGTCTAAAAAAAAATCACAAATTATGTCATCAAATTTTCAAGATTGTGATTTACTGTTCAATGGTTTAAAGATAAATCTCTTTAACCAAACTATTGATCTGTTCTGGGAAAACAGCCAGCCTGGCAAATCTTATTGAATAAAGGAAAATTAATTCTCCTGCACAGGGAAACTCAACTAACTCAGAATCTCCATAAAGCAGACAGAATGTCAGCCCTACACCATAACTTGAAGAACCTTCCTACTGAAGATGAGGTGTAAAAACTAACCACACATTTTAAAGGCTTGATTCTCCTCTCATCTCTTCATCCAGATTACATAGGAGCCAGCCAGACTGGCTTGAACTCTACAAAACTAGAGCTTAGGCATTTTTTCTAGCAGTGACCAGGCGGCTCTAGATGTACATGTATGCTTCCTAATGTCATGACATGTGGGATCTGTCATGTTTGACTGTTCTACAAACAAACAAACAAAACTCAATTGGGAGATTATTTTCTAAATGAAAGAGAAAGGTGAAGAGTACCACTGATTTATTAGTCATAGCTAAACAATCCAACAATGAAGACCAAGAGGGGAAACTAAAACAGATCTAAAAAGAACGAAAAGGTTTACTTTCACCCTGGTTTTGATTATGAAGCTGATGACCTCATACCTCTAAACAAACACAAGAGTATGTTGTTATGGCCATTTAGAGCCCAATTCTATTTTCTTTGAAGTGAATGGCAAAATTCCCACAGACTTCAATGGGAGCAAAATACGGCTTTCAGCAAGACTAATATAATTACATTAAGCATTTAGGGGCAGAGTTAGGATGAAAATGTTATACAAATTAAAGTAACTGAATAAATCTATGTTTTAATGCTTAGGATACAAAAAAGATTTACATTTTTTTTAAGGATTCTAAAATCCACTAATTTAGTGACTATTGTTAAATTTATGGAAAATTTAGCTAGGAATACCCAATATGTCATGTTAAACATAAGAAACAGAATTGCAAATCAACTACATGTAAAATTCAGCTGTTACTTTTTGTGTTTAAAGCAGGATTATTTTCTTCACTTCCTTTAAAAAGTCATTACAATTTTTGCAAAATCCAGATTTCAACACAATGGTTTCATTAAAGCCTTCTCACCATTATCAACTGCATCAGATCTGCATTTTTTGGGTCATTTGGATCCAGCTTTGTTTCTGCTGCCCACTTGGCTAGTTTCTTCATGTCAGTTAAGCCTGATGTGCCAATGGATGCAATGGCATCAATATTTTTTAAAGCACTGAAATGACAGAGTTGATACAAAAGGATTCTGATTTTAAAAAACAGATGTATTTTTTGTCAGTGCAATATAACAAACAAAGAATAATCTTTTGAAAAAAATACTTGGACTGTTAATTTCGCCACTTGAAAATATGAAATTTGATTGCACACTTGCAATAAGAGAGCAAGCAAGCTTTTGGCATTTTTCTCTTTGTGACATGAGGTGTTTTTTTAATACAAATATTTATGATCTATAAAAGGACAGACAATATTTTCTTTTATGAAAGGGACAGTAAAATTAATTACCAGGACAATACCATGAAGTTTTTTTGTTATGGAATTAATCAAGTTTTTGAATTTTCAAAATGGTGGTTTATGAAAGTCTTTGGAATTAAATATATTTTACCTTTTGGAATCATAGATCCTCTGTGCAACAAGAAACAAGGTAGCACAAATGGAAGTTAAATGTATGTATGGGCATCTTCATAGCATACCCTGGTGCAATGGAGTGTTTTATCTTTAATGGCTGGTTGGCCTAAGGGCTAGTGAGCCCTGATTATGAAGGAGCCACACCTGGTCTCAGTCAGGTGGTTCCTCTCTAAAACAGCAGTAAGAAACTGCAATGAAAGAGGGACAGAGAAGTTGTAATAAAGGGAGGTTTTGAGAGTTATTGAGACTGACAGAGGCAGGAAGCTAGGCAGGAAGCTGAGAAAGAAACCCCTGAGGACAGAGCTCAAGACTGTCAAGGTATTCATTATGTTGTTGTTTTCAGTGTTGGTTTATGTACTGGGAAAATGGAAAAGGAATAAAAGCCTGGCCAGAAGGGCCTGGAGACTAAAGCCTGACCAGAAGTCCCATGGAGACTGCTTATTTGGTGGGAGCATAATGGGATAACCTTGAAGAGGGGAGAAATTAACAGGCTACTGCAGACATCCCACTGGCCACAAGGGGTGCATAGGAGGCAGCTGACCCTACTACACTGGGCATCAGTGGGAAAAACAAACTCTGATATTCTTTAAGCATCCAGTTCAGACAAAAATATCCACAGCATTCCAGACTATACAATACAGAAAGACCATAAGATATTTTGGCTCCACTGCAAGCTGATATTTTCAGGAGCAAAGTTATGACATCCCAAATTTAATGGGACCCGCTCCCCCACACCACAATTGGCCTTTCTTTTTCAAAGTCTCAGCAGAGGTCAAGCACTGACTGGATATACAGCCAAAAATATCCTCTCACTCCTAGAGGTAATCTCTCCAGATCAGGTTTGAAGCACACGAGTTGGGCAGTATGGGAAGCTGGCATTTATTCTTTTCTAAATACTTTTAAATACCATAATATATTAAGTTTTTCAACAAGTCACAGCAGCGTATTACCTTGGAATCCCTGTGCTCTGCTGGGAAACTAGAGGCATTAAGGGTACTCCATTTTCTCCAACTGCCCAGGAAACACTATGGGACACTTTGCCAGAGGTCATTAAAGTAATTTTATTACCACCATCAGCTTCAAATGAAAATGGCACACCTGCATCAAGGAGAAAAACCAACATATACAATGATCTTTCCTGTAAGTTTCAAAACTGCAGTATCCAATTATTATTTATGAAACACTAATTCAGGATCTGTGAGAAGAATGTGCTTATTAACACCAACTAGCACCAACACCTGCTTTTGGAAGAAATTGTTTTCCTAACTGAACACTGAATCACTATTAGAAAGCTCTCAGTTTTCCAAATGGTGGTTTCATTCCTGAAAGGTAATCAAAAGACATAAGGTTGAAAGGTCAGCCCCTAGGAACCATGATGTACATTCTTACGTATATCCAGCATGCTCAGTAGCCTTCAATCCACTCACTCTCTTCTCCTCAGACCCCACATCTTTCACCTTGACTTCCACCATTGACTTTCACTCCAGTACAGTCTGCTCCTGTTCTCTTGCCCTACCCTAGCCTCCACTGCAAAATACTGCAGCTTATGAGTCACTCACTTCACAATATGACTCTCAATATTATTTTTACCTTCATTCCCCCTTTTTCTACTCCTCTCTTTTATCTTCATGTGTTACGTTTGTCTAATTTAAGATTGTAAACTCCTTGGTGCATGGCTAAAATCATTTGTTAATCTCTAAATAATCTGTAAAACACCAAGTTATGGGAAAATCTAAATGTTCATTAAAATGAAATGGTGGAGTCTGAAGTGCTGGGACTTTGGGAACCAACTGAGAAAGGAGGTATTGGGATTTAACATTGTTGAAAGTCAAGAAAAGTGATAAAGAAAGCATTTTGACAGTATGTAAGCAAACTAACTAGGAAGAGTAAAAATTTAATAAACACAAATGTATTTTACAGGGCCAGGTTCTCAGCTGGTGTAAATCATTGACATCAGTTGAGCTATGCCGATTTATACCAGCTCACACTACCCCACTACATATATTTCTTATAGTCAAAGCTTTGGAGTGGATTCTATTTTTAAATAGTGAAAAGTAACAAATAGAGCTCCTTTTTAAATATTTTTAAATAATTTTTAATTATATAAAAACAAAGTATTTTACAAAGTAGGTCAAAGAAAAATCCAACCACAAAGTTAGCTAATAACGTGAACTGGGACAGTTTTATATAACTCAGTTTCAGAGGTTCTGTATGTTCTTGATTGAATTATGCTTTATCCCTGAGATTAGCAGAACATTCTTAACAGATGGAAATATATTTTATTTACTTGGCTAAAACCATGTAAAAGTGTGGGATCAATTTAAGAGTAAAACATTCTAACCAAGAATCACAGAGTAAGAAAGAATCCATACCACTCCCAACTCCTTCGTGGTCCAATGTCACACGCTGGTTGCTACTAAACTCTATTTCTTCTGTAACAGCTCTACCAGTGAGAACTGTAGTCTCAGGGATAGGTATAAACATTTCTGCTAACAGGTTAGTGCTGCTGAGTCCCATTGTTTCATATATCTGAAATAAGCAAATAGTAAAAGACTACATTCAATTCTGTGGGCCTCATTACTAAAAAGATACAAGCAACTTGGAGAGTGTGCAGAAAAAAGCAGCTAACATGATTAAGAGGTAGAGGAAAAGACTGATAATTAAAAATTTAAATGTTTAAACATGTACATGGCTAAGTAGTGAACATGATAACAGTCTAAGGAAATATCCAGGAGGAATCCTTGCTGACTCAGACAAAATCCTTTTGGTAACTTTGACTGCTGAGTGTCCCTTTCACAAGACATCCAATGTGTCTGGTGGCATTAGGGCAAAATTTAGCCGTTAATGAAAATCCCTTACTACCTTGCTACACAATATGAAACTACTGATCAAATTGGTGATGGCAGAGACACCCACACCAGGGAAGCTATTGGAGTGACTGTGTCTCATAAGATACAACTCTCTGCTGAGCTACCAGCAAATGAGAACATGTACACTACATCAGCCCTTAGGATAGTGCAGTCTATTTTCCTCAATGTGCCTGGCCAGCTGCACAGGTCCATAGAATCATAGAAGATTAGGGTTGGAAGGGACCTCAGGAGATCATCTAGTCCAACCCCCTACTCAAAGCAGGACCAACCCCAACTAAATCATCCCAACAATGTGTGAGGACAAAGCAATGGCCCTGCCTCCCCTTGGGGTGGTTTGCACCAAAACAGGTATTAGGAGGATCAGTTTCAGCACTACACTGAGAGCAGGGATTGCAGCTATACCTTGTCACTGTGCAAGAGTGTGGGTGGCACAAGTGGGCATGGAAGAAAGGAGGCTAGTGTGTACCTTTAACTGTACCATCAAAAGACAACCTGAATGATAAATGTTGCATTAGGCCCCCCCTAGAAATAGCATTTTAACAATGGGTTATTTTAAAAGTGTGTTATCTGTTTCTTTACATTATTGAATTATCCTATTTTCTGCGTGAATGAAAGCAGTATTCAGAATTCAGAGTGCATTCTTCCCTATAACTCAAGTTAACAACTTGATCGAGTATTAAATTTTTAAAATTGTACAGTAGTTTTATTGTGTGGACAAGTTTCCTGAGTAGAGCAGTTCATCATATTTGTTTTATCTGTGGTATAAACCAAAGCTTTCTCTGAAAGTAAAAGGATTACTCCACTACCCTACTGAAACATACAATTTGATTGTTTATTGATTTCCCTTTTAAAACCTAGAATCCAGCCAGAACCTATTAATTTAAATGTATTTTTTAAAAGATGTTTTGATTTCTTCTGAGTCTTAAATTCACAGAGGCCAGACCAGAGATAATGGACAAATCTTGGTCCCCTCCCCTCCCAACACATGCCCATGGCTAAAAATGCAATGACAAAGTTGGATCTTTGTCATTTAGAGCTGAGGTGGGGGAACAATTCAAGCCCTGGATGACCTACACTTTACAATCTTCTAGCTGTGATTATAAACAAGAGAGAGTAAAAGCAAGTGATTGAAATTGTCTTTTTAATATTTGTTATGTAGTGCAATTTTGCAAAAGAATTGTACCTGAAGTTTCAAACTCTCTGGCCAGTTGAATATTTGCAAATTGAAAATTTGTCCAAAGTGAACTCTGAAGTCTGAGCTTATTTGCCGGGAGACGGTCCTCGACACTTCTTTCGTGTTGAAAAGAACTTTTAAAAATACTGAACGTTTCTTTACATCTTCTCGTCTTAAAACTTCTGCCCTGTGAACATGTTAAACATAAATTGTACCAAAGAGAGATTTTGTGCAAAGTATCTTCACTCTTTTGGGTATTTTATAGGAGTCTGATTACTGAAAAGAAAGCAGGAGATGAAACCAAAAATATGCTAGTTGATCACTCTATAGAAACATCACTACACAGAAAATGGCTTGTGAACTCTACAGTTACTTTGATTTCTCATGCATGCAAAAAGATTTTATAATGAACAGGTTAGATTTTATCTCTATTTGAGGCTTCTGCATATGACAGTAAGGGGAAAACATTTATCTAGTGAGAATTCTTTTCCCAACAAATTATTAACTATATCAAAAGCAGTCAGGATTCTGAAATCTCCTGGCAGTATGAAAGCTGAACAGCAAAAGGAATGGTTTATGTTAAAGCTATTTTCCGCATAATCTTGATATGGAACAGTATTAAGGTACTGACACCCATTAAATAATCTGTGTTAAACTGTGAAATACTGACAAGTGTGTAAATTTCTTCTCTTTCTACCTACTGCCCATCACATAGTGTCTGAGCACCTTCCACATAAAATTGATAGTGACCGTGAACTCCCTAGTGGATTTCTTGGAGTCTCTGACACTTCTCCCTTTTTGGTGTAAAAAGTCTGCTTGTTTTTAAATTATTTATATATATTTTTAAGATTTAATTAATTTTTAAAAAGGTTGGTGTCTTTCAGGGTAATTTTTTGTTTACTTATTGACTGGAGGTTTTTGGGCAGAAGGCAGTGTCAATGTTGTACATGTCATTCTTATGATGGAAAGCCCTTTTCAAAGCTTCCTGGGAACCTATAGAGCGACCGGGGCTCAAGTGTAATGCGCTCATGGTGGCCTAAACCATGGAGAAGGGAGGCAGCCTTAGTTTAACATCTATCAACTGCAAAAATGGTAGTTTATATACATAACTGATGTGAAGGAAACAAAAAACATTCATATTTGGTGAAATTCTTCAACCTCCTCAATGGCTGTGAAAGTCCCAAAATTGCAAACTAACCTCTGTAGCTGCACTGCATGAGTGAGACTGGGAAGACGAATGCATAGGGACGTGGTGGGAGTTTGTGGGCAAGCAAGGGAATAGGAGATATTGCCTGCAAGTATCTACTGGCCACAAAACTCAATTGGCAGTAGGGAGATGCAGTTACTACAGTATAGTCCTTCGTCTAAAATAATGGCTACCTCCCAGCTGCACAGCTGACCATACTCTGCCTTTGGTTTGGCTGTCCGTCCCAAACAACCTCCCAAAACCCCACACAAAGCTGCAGTATTGGGCTGTGGTAGGAACAAGAAAATATGAGGGGAGGAGTTCGCGACCTAACCAAAGGGTCAACAATCTGTGAAGACTATCTACACACTTCCCATGGAATGGGATACCCTGGCATCTGCTACATTCCATGAAGTACAGATGCAGCTGCACCTTGCCCTTTAACTTTGGGTGGTGAAAAGGAATCTGTCCCTACCAGTCCCTAGGTATCTTGTCCAGAGCCTGAGACAAAGGGATTTTGTATAGGGTTTTGGGATATGTGAATGTGTGAAGTTTTTCACATGTGCAGGTAGGCCACATATATCACAACAGCTCACAGTTGTGCAGGTGATCATGGCCCATGGTGCCACCCTGTCTAAAGGATTCATGGCCAGTGGATCTGTGCAATTTGACACACTACATTTACTTGACACTTCCTCAGCCTCTCTACAGATACTCATCCTCACTCCCACAGGGAGCTGTCACAGAGTTTGACTCCAGGGTACGTAAAGGGCTACCAAAGTTCAGTGAATGGCCTCTCCACTTTGCACCTATTCTTACTAGTGCCAGTGGTACTGCAATTCTTATACTGCATGTAGGGTCCTCCTTGAGGAGGCCTTCAGGATTTTGCCCAACATTAAAATATATGCATGATCGTAAATGTGATCTACAAAGGAACTTAAAATTATTTCAACTTCAGAAAGAAGATGCTGAACATTCCAATAGCTAGGCTAAGCTGGTATTCAGCATGTATTTCTAAAGTTGAATTACTTTAAATTAAATATAAATAAATACTATTCAAATTAAAAATATAACAGAAGATTGACAATGACAAAATAATAAGTGTTTCAGTGTTGCAGCTGTGTTAATCCCAGGATATGAGACAGACAAGGTAAATGAGGTAATATCTTTTATTGGATCAACTTCTGTTAGTGGAAGAGACAAGCTTTCAAGCTTCACAGACCTGAGGAAAAGCTCTGTGAAGCATGGAAGATTGTCTCTTTCACCAACAGAAGTTGGTCTAATAAAATATATTACCTCAGCTACGTAAAATAATAAATGACAAACTAATTTTTAGAGCACCATAAATATCTGAGCAATCTTACCTGGGACACAGATCATTAGGAGTTACACTTCCTGTCAGGCTCAACTCAGGAATTAAAACAGGTTCTCCAGGTTTCCTCCTGATGTTGATGGTTTTTTCTCTAACTTGTTGCTCTACCTCCAGCCTATCAGCCAGTTTAGGGTGGATGGGTTTTAATGGTTCCTCACCATACTCAGACTCGTCTGCTTTGTCTTCCTCTTGGTCTTGACTTTGTTTTGTTTTCTTTTTCTTCTTGGTCTTCTGCATATAGAAAATACAGAGTTTTCTTCCAAAGTGTTCTACTTGCATTTGTTTTGATCAAAATATACACAGTTTAGTTATTTCTGACTGTTCTACTTTCCTTACACACATAGCAAACGGTTAGTTGGAAATGATGTCATCCTTTAAGAATATTAAAAAGTAAAGTCTTCCCACCCTTGGGTCCTACTTCATTTATTCTGCAGCTAGTAGTTTTCTCCTTTCATGTAGATAAACAACAGGCTTAGCTTGACCACCTCAAAGAATAGACTTAGAAATTCTGAATTTTTGCCTGAGCGGCCATTGTGAGGCATTCGACTTTCTCTTTAGCCTGAGCCACCAAGTTCATCCTCTGTTAGGGCTGACAGCCATTTCCAGGATCATATTTGGCTGTTTGACTGACATAATTACTACTGCAGTTCTTAAGTACAAGAAACAGAACCCAGATCTCCACAGAGCAACTGTATTTCACTAAGCCATTGAGCCAGCAATTTTTTCTATTTTAAAAGTGATTACTATTATTATTAGATATCATGTATACAATGGGCTGCTCTTCATTCTCTTTTCTCCTTTGCTAGTAAGTGCAATCATTTTTCAGCTTTGTTCTTACTGATTGTCCCAGTGCTCCATCATTTCTGCTGCTATCAGAAGCACTCAGATTTACAACATGGAGAATTTATCCTGTGAAGCAGTGACTCTGAAAAAGATTTGGGGGTCCTGGTGGTTAATCAGCTGAAAATGAGCTTCCAGTGGGATACTATGGCCAAAAGGGCTAACACAATCCTTGGATGCATGAACAAGGGAATATTGAGTAGGAATAGGGAAGTTATTTTACCTCTGTATTTGATACCGGTGTGATCTCTGCTGGAATACTATGTCCAGTTTTGGTGTCCCCAATTCAAGATGAATGTTGTTAAATTGGAGATGGTTCAAAGAAGAGCCATGAGAATTATTAAAGGATTAGAAAATATGCTTTATAATGAAAGATTCAGGAAGCTCAATCTATGTAGCTTAAAGAGAAATGTAGGAGTGTCTTGATTACAGTGTAAGTACCTACATAGGGAACAAATGTTTGATAATGGGTTCTTCTATCTAGCAGAGACAGGTATAACATGATTAAGGATAAGATTCTCATGGAGGTCACGTAACTCATGGATTCTGTGACTTTCAGAGATCTCCATGACATTTTCCGCTTCAGCCCTGGGGTAGCAGCCCCCACTGCTCTGAGGGCAGGCAGCGGGGGGGTCACACTGGCTCCGGGGCTCCGAGCCACCAGCCATGGGGAGCAGGGGGACCCAGAGCTGTCAGTCGCAGCAGGTGCTGGACCACCCCTCCCGCTGCAGGCCATGACATTTCCTATTCTGGCACCGTAGCTGGTCAAGCTTGCAAAGAGCACACATTGCTCTCTTTAAAAGAATAATAATGTGGCTGCACTGCCCGGAAGCTCTGGGAAGTATTGTGGCTGCTCTAGACATATCATCTCTGGCTATCACAGTTGGTTCTGTGCACCTTGGAATCCCCCCTCCCTCTCCCCCCTACACAGCTGTATCTTCAAGAAACAACTGAGCCCTTAATTTGTATTTAAGACAAATATTAATAAAGCTCTGAAGAAGTGAAAAACTAATACACTAGTTCAGTGCGTTTGTTAGTTTAAAAAAGTTATTTGATGTAACTACACATCATTTAGTACTGACTGCTAGTTCACCAGAAACATCTTGTTGCTTCATTGCTAACTATGAGAAATATATTCATTCTAACTCCTGAAGTGACAAAGAAAAACACTCGCAATCTCAGGGGACATGAATTTAACATGCATGCAGCAAAATTGTTCAATCTAATCTAATTAAACTTTTTAAATGCTGAAATGTAAGCAAAGAAATTGGAAAACCAACATCAGGCAGAAATTTCTTAGAGAAAGTTTAACTTGCTCTCCTCCAGTACAGCTAGTGAACTTAAATACCATTTATTTAATAAGTTAATTTAGTAATAATCCTAAACATGAATAATTTATCCAACTGAATTCCACTTAATTTGTGATGGCTAAACTGATCTTTAAGCTATTTCTCCTGTAACAAGAGATATCTTAAAAATACACTTGCCAATAATGCAATTTTATACGCTGTGTTGTTTACACAAACCTGTGCCTTTTTCCAGGATTTCCACTCTTGTAGCTCAGTCTTGTATTCTTCCATTTTTCTTTCATACTCCTCCATGTATTCTTCTAATAGTTCATTTATTTCAGCCTGAATCTCTGTTTCATAGATTTTTTTATCTGATCTCTGGTCAACCTCTTCCCTTCAAAACAGTTAATTATAATTTACAAATATATTGTACACTACTGTTGGCTCCTTTCATTATAGCAAAAATGTATTCTGTTGATAAATACATTCACATTTAGCCTATTCTTTCATGTACAGGTAGGTTTTCAAACATTTTTCAGCATATAGGATACAGCAGTATTACTAAGTTATAGTTTTGGAATTTCTGAAGCTCTAAAGACAAAGCAGGTCTTCGGAATCCTAATGAACTTATTAGGAAATAACAAACCCTATGGGGTCCTGGACCATGACCATTAATAAAAAAATTAATTAATTAATTAGATTAATTAATGACCATGACCATTAATAAATGAAGGACATAACATTATTCCTTATGACAATTTAATAGTCAGCAGTAATTAGCAAATCTCTTTCCTTTGCTGTCTTTAACTTGCAAGTTATAATATTTTTTGTAATGAACACAGAGCTAGTTAACTGAGTGCATAAAATGTGTGAGATATTCTGAGAACAATTTACATCTAGTATTTAGTGCTAAGACTTCAAAATGGTGTGAGGAGTGAGGTTAGTTTTAAGATTTGTGATAGATGCTAATTGATAGCAGATGGTAACTATACATAACGAACTAAACAATTCTGACTTTAGACATTATACTCTGGTAATTTCTATTATTGTAATTACTTGTTGTTTAAAAAAAAAAAAAAAAAAAAAAAAAAAGAATAGTGGCAGGTTCAGTTATCACCTTAAAGCTTATATTTGTGCCTTTTGCATGTTACTTGTGAACTCACAAACATGGCAATGCGCAATAAAATCCCACTGTTGGCACATGAAGTAACAAAAGTGTTATCAAAACATACTTTCTCAAATAGAGTTTCATGGGTGTGTTAGTAAACTTCTGAAAGTCGCGCAGGGATTTAATTTCTTTCCAAACTTTTATAATAGTCTTCAGCAATGTTCTATCTTTTTCTTGCTCAGCATCACGAAGTCTTCTGGTTTGCCTACAAATATACACATGTACAAACTTAAACTTGCATAACTAGGTGGAACAATATAGCAAGAACGTATAATACTGAAAAACCACATGGTGTCGTTTTCAATCTGATTGATGACTTCACTGTTTTAAATCCAAGATAGTATAACGAACTCAAACTTGAAGATGACAGGATGTGGCTTTCTTTAAGCTCTGTATAATAAGTATGATTCAATGTCTTACACAAGAGGCCCTATTTACTAATATGGCAAATGAGCTCACTGGGACTGGAACTGCTAACTATCAAGGCTTGCCACACTCCAGTGGTATTCCTCTCACAGTTCGCCAGAAGTCTGTGGCATGTTTCCAGTCAAGAACCAAAATGTATCTTCCTTTTTAGTTTATGTTTATTACTGTGTTGTTTGTTGAAGCTGAGTTGCTGTTGGTGTTTTTATTTGTTTTCCACAATCTCTTGGATTTTTTTGGGCTAGTTTCCTATTTAACTTAGATTGTTTTTAATGCATTTGTTAACATGCCCAAGTGGGAACGTCTACATTGCTATTTTTGGCCACATAGCTTGAGCCCTGAGAGTTCAAGTCAGTTAACCCACGCTCTGAGACTCACTGCCACGGGCTTTTTATGCTGCATAGATGTATCCTAAGTTTCATTTCAATATTTCTTTAATAAAATGTTTAAGTTATACGGATGATTCAATTAAAAAATCTGCTTAGTTTTAATTTAACCATTGCCTTTGTATTATTCTCTTGATATGGGTATATGTAAAAGCTAAATATGATTCAACACTTAAAAGTAGAAAGGTCCTGTGACATAAAGTAAACACCTCTTATTGCAGCATAAAACTACACTTTATAGTCCTATGATCTAATATGGTCTGCAGTAACAGTGACATATGAGAAACTAACCAGAGCATACTCAATGAGTCCACTGACATCAACCAAAATTGAAAAGTTCTAAGAGCTTAACTGATAGCAAGTATTTCAGCAATCACTTAGCTTCCTAGAGACAGACAGAACAATACACTTTTCTAATCGAAAAGGAAGTCCTCTTTTCTATCATTCAGTGAAGGATACTATTGGTCATCTACTGATGTAAAAAACCAACATGCTTCTAAGTAAGAACAAGCATCCAAGGGACAAACTGGAGTTCATGCAACAGTTAATTTATCTAATTTATGTGGTTACCAAGGACCAGTATTTGCAATGACTCTTTCCTGTGAAATAATACAGGGGGACTAAAAAGAGTCATTAAATAAATGCCTTCATGCACATTTGTTTTTCCACAGAAGACACAAATACAAATTGGATTCCATGGCCAAAGGGATTTTTCCCCCTGCAATGTATTTGTTCATAGTAAATAAAGTCTAATGTGGTACTGAAAACCAGATGAGACCTTGAATTTATCCAGTTTTACAGCCAGGATGACTGAGACAGAGGTCAAATAATTTTCCCGACAGTTTCACAATGAGTGAGCATTTCAGTATGAAATCAATTTTCATCCAGTACTTTGAGTTTAACCAGTAGATATAATATAGTGATCACCATTAAAAAGTCAACAATTACCAAGACTGTGATATCTATGATACCATCATTAAATCCTAATTACAAGTAGAAGGAAATACTGTAGTCTCTCAGGTACAATAGTATGGTAACTGTTGGCAAATGTGAACTATTTAATGGTGACCATGGTACACTCTCTATTTCTTTTAATGTATTCAATAGATTCAGAAATCCTAGGAATCTTTTATTGTGAGCTAATCATTATGTAATTAAAACTACAGGGTTAAATATTTTAATTAAAAGGAGTATAATTTAAGAGACTTTAGCACATAAACTAGACCTGGGGATTACACAGCCACGCTGATATTCTAGTGTTTCTTTTCATAGCCAGCAAGCAAATTTTCCACGTGCAAAACAGACATTAAGAATCAATCTTGCAATTCACTACATGCAAGTGCACCCCTGTACCCAGATGCAGCCCCAATGACTTCAACAGGGTTTTTTGTGGGGAGAGGGATGCATTCTTATGCAGGATGAGGGCCTAAGCTTTCATCCTTCTACAAGCTCCCTGCAGGCAGGCTCTTTCATCTGCACAAATGCACACTGATTTAAACACAAAAATGTACTTAATAAATGCTTAAGGCCCTGAGAAGGGAGTGCTGAACAGGCCCTTTAGTTAGCAATGACTCCAACTATGTAAGATAAAATTCTCCCTTTTGAATTGAATTAAAATTGAACTTGCCACAATTAGGCCCAGCAGGAGGGAATAACAGCTGTTCTCAACTGATGACAGATACTGCTCATATATTGACAATTCTGTCAGAAAACTAAAAATGTTCCAAAACCTTTTCCAGAAATACACTGCTCCTTTGGGAGCAATAAAACATGCTCAAATTTCACAAATACACATTTTAAAAATCATTCTTTACAACAAGCAGAAGGAAAATTTACCATTTAACTTTGCATTATCACAAACTAAATAAAAATTATGTAAATTTTACATGTAAAATTGGAGACTGAAACCAATTACATCTAAAATTAATCCAAGTCCCCACAAAAGTGTACAACGTGCAAAAAAATTAATTCAATTTAATACACATGAAAAGTGCTAGTCTATTTGACTCTTCATAAAAAATGCCAAATTGACAGGCTTATAGACAGCTTTCTTTTTATCCACAAAGGACTAGTGACATCAGTGCATGTTTCTCTCAGACCTCCCCAAATTCATCACATAAAGGCAATTAAGAGTGACCAACATTATAAGACTTTAGTGCAGTTTAGCGGATGTCTACGAGGCCTGTACGATTTAGTACAAACTGGTCTCTGATTCAGGTTTAGACTCCTAGGGCATGTCTACACTACAGCCCTAAGTAGACCTATGTTAGGTTAACTTAGTCACAGCAGTAATTACTGTGCCATGAAATTGACACGGCTGTCTTGCTTCTGATGAGGTCCAAAACCACCCCAGCTCCAGCTAGGAGCACAGGCAGAGGGAGCACAGGAGGGAGTCAGGTTCCACTGCCCAGGCTGTTCCCCCCCTGCTCCTAGCCTCTCAGTGGAGGTGGGGGGGAAGAAGCCACCTAGGTTTCTTTTCCAGGCTCCCAGCTGGGAGCAGGTAGCAGAAGCCCCCTGGCTGTGGTGTGAAACTGACAAGACAGCTGATGTAAAGGATGCAGTGTCTGCACAGACACTGAGTTGCCCTACCTACACCGACATGAGCCTTACATCTCTCATGGAGGTGGAGTTATGATGTCAGTGTAATAGGGCAGTGTTTCTCAACTTTTTTGATACCAGGGACCGGATTCCTATGTCAGGGAGATCTCAGGGACTGGTGCTGGTCCATGGACTGGTCGTTGAGAAACACTGTAGAAGGACACTTACATAGGTGGGAGGTGGGCTGTAATGTAGACACTGACATAAATTAGGTCTACCTAAGCTGCCTTATGTCAACCTAACTGTGTAGTGTAGACCAGCCCTTAGAAACCACACATACTCCACGATGAGCTTTATCTCACTGGGATGTAATGTACTAACTACATCTAACACCAGCCTCTGTTGGCTGAAATCAGATTTGATCATGTTTTTAATTATTCTGCCCTCTAGTAGTTGGCCTTCCAAGAAGAAAAATTATTAGAGTAAAACTCCCACTGACTTCAATGGGGCCAAGATTTCATCCTTACTACTATAAACTGAGATTCTCCACAAGTGGAAGAAATCTGAATTTCTCCACACTGCATAGTAGTAGCATAGCTGACAACTGTAGTGTCTGTTGTTTGTGGCTATTAATTTTTTTACAAGAGCACAGTAAAGTTAACAGTGAAAAAACAGAAAAACAATAATTTCATTGCTTGGGTTTATAGGACTACTATTAATAATAGAATAACCAGAAATCAAATCAAATCATGAAATTAAAAAGATTTTTGGAATGTAATGTGAAACAATGCACAATATAATTTTGTATATATATTTCTTTATTAGTAGCCTGGGCTGTTTACTTCACACGCATTAATACTTTACAATAAAATGTCAAGTTTGGCATGGTTTTGTAGTTCTATACATGTGCAAAAATAAAGCAAAAGGAGTAAAATTCTGGAAAAAAGTGATCCAGTGAATCTCTACCTACCTGATTTCAAATTTATATTCAGTTACGCTCTGTTGTGCTACAGGGTTAGGGACATTGGTTCCATGGATGTCCAAACTATTCTGTACAGCGTTCCTCAAAGCATGCAGCTTAAACAAAAACAAACCAACAATTCATAGATGGTTTCAAAATGTATGGCAGAAACTGTAATGCGCACCATGTAACCTGAAATGAACCAGTTAGCTACCATATGACAGGAAACTGATACTCCAACTAGGTAAATGGAGACAGATGAAGAATTTAGTTTCTGTACCCACTTTGTATCCCCTCAAAATGATGATTTCAGAGATTGAGTGAAATTAAAAACTAGAAACCTCACAGACCAGTATTCATGGTTCAACAATCATGATAAAAGAATGAACTTGTGAAACAAGGGCAATAGAACTGCAATCCAAAAGAGGATCACTTTCACTCATTTATGCACTGATGAAACTTAATCACTTAACTTCTTGTAAACATTTTGTCTACCGTACATCTCCTTGATGGATAAAATGTTCTATGTTCACTACTCAACTGAAAGCAAAGGATGCACTTTAAATAGCACAGGCTAAATATATCAACATGATAAATAAATGCACTTTATGAAAAATCTGTTCATACTCAGCAGAAATGCAAAAGTGGCCTGGTCTATACTTACCGTGAAATTCGGCGTTGACAGGAGATACGCAAGCTATGTAGAGTAGCTTGCATATCTCCCGTTGGACTTCCTAAATTCTAATTAGTGCAGCATCCCCATTATGCTGCGCTGACAGGAAATGCCCTCCCAGTGATGCAGCGTTACTGTTTTTCTGGGGGTGGATTTATTGAATCAATTTCAATTGAATCAATCTTCACTTCCGCTCAATCGATCCTGGAGAATCGATCTGGCGGAGCCGAATTTGCTGCTGTAAGTGAAGACATACACCCATTATCTACTTACCTTGCCTCCACTGTGCTTGTATCTAAGCACCTTGCAAAGATTAATTTTTCTTCACAACACCCATACTGGATGGGGAACTATTGTTATCCCTATTTTACAGAAAGGAATCTGAGGCACAGAGAGATTAAATGACTTCCTCAGTGTCACTCAAATATGTTTTGGCAGACTGAACTAAATCTGAATACCCATCTAGTGTCTTAACTACAAGACTGTTCTTCCTCTCAAATAAATTAATTTTATCTGGTGATTTCTTTCACCCTAACCTTCACAATGGGTGAAACAGAAAAAAACTACAGTAAGCATCAGTTTGATAATTTCAGATATTGTACTAAACAAGAATGGGACAAGCACTTCCTATTTTCAGTTGATTGTAACTTTCTCAAATCATTATCCTGTGCCTTAAATTCCTCATGCTTGATCTTAAATTTTCTCATTCTCATGTCTGGGGTAACTTCTCATACCATAACGTCTTCATTTATTACACCGTCAGCTTTTGGTGATAATATATTAAGTATGACAATATATAAATAAAATCAGTATATTAATCACAGCTATAAAGCTGGAAACTGGAATTTTATTTTAATAGAACCAAGTTTTTATAATATGACTGTTTTTCTTGAAAATGCCAAGGTAAGGAATTTTTGTCAATACAATGGAAACAAATAATAATTTTATTCTTTTTCACCTAGAACTGAGACTAAGCTTCACTCACCTCTCTCCATCTTTGTACGCTGCTTTTCCCTTTCTGTCTGTATGAGTCTCTGTACACAACTCGGAAAAGCCATAACTTTAATCTACCACTCACTGCAAAACATTTTTGATATGCTGAATAAAGGATACTATGTAAATTCTACTGTATTATAACAATTATACTGACTTGTGCCTGGTCTACACTAGAGAATTTTGTCGACAAAAGTCAGCTTTTGTCGACAAAACAGTGCTGGGGTACACACTACAGTCACCTCCACGCCGACAAAACTGCCCCATGTTTCCGACGAAATAAAACCCCCTCGACGAGAGGCATAAGGCTTTTTGTCAGCAGAGCTAGGGCAACACAGTGTCAGTGCAGTCAGTGTTAGAGCAGTGGAAGGGTTGTGTCCCCTAGAGCAGTGAAATTGACAAGTAAGCGGGTGCTGAGCCCAGCTCCCGATTGCAAGCTGGGACCAGGCAAGCAGCTGGGCTCGGGACAAGGGGGGCTGCAAGCTGGGGTGCAGGAGGCTGCTGCCGGCGAACCTGGGGCGCAGGGGCTCCGAATCAGTGCGGGAGGCCGCCTTCCGGCTGCAAGCCAGGGCACGGGTGGCTGCCGCCCCTCTGCGAGCCCAGGAGTCGGGTAAGCTGTGGGTGGCTACTGCCTGGCTGCGACCTCAGGAGCCTGGCTGTGAGCAAGGATGCAGGCAGCTCCCCCTTGGCTTGCAGAGTGTAGGAGGCTGCCGCCAGGCTCCCACCCAGGGTGCTGGAGGCTGCTGCCCGGCTTCCCAAAACACCAGCAGTTGCCGCCCGCCTCCCAGCTGGGACCAGGTTGAAAGTGGCTGGCTGCCACCTGCCTTCCCACTTCCTGCCTCCCAGCTGGAAACTGGGACTGGGTGGGACATTGGCAGCTGCTGCCCCGCTTCTGAACTGGGACTGGGAGGGACAAGGGATTAGGGGGCAGGGAGGGGCAGCCCACAGGGAGCCTGTGGGCTCCTGGCAGGGAGCTGAGAGATGGGTTTCTCAGTTCCCCACATTGCCCCTTAGGTCAGAGGAAGTGCTTCTAGTGAGGACACACTCCATTGACCTAAGGAAAGCAATGTGTGCATCAGTCACCACAGTAACTACAGTGGTGGCTGAAAGTCGACATATATTATGTCAACTTCTTTTCCTAGTGTAGACAAGGCCTCGGATCCCTTTAAGAGATCTTATTTCAAATAAGTAACCTTAAACAGGTAGGTCTGCACTGAACATGGAGTAATGTTTCATTATGCTTGTTGGACATGTTTTAATCAGCTTTCAATTGAAATTCATTTGATCTGATGTTAAAGAAAAGATGGTTATTAACCTTCCGTAACTTTTGTTCATCGAGAAGTGTTGCTTGTGTCCATTCCATGCTAGGTGTGTCTGTGCGCCAAATGCACTGGTGCCAGAGATTTTCCTTCAGTGGTATCCGTACAACTGGCTCTAGTCCCTCTGCAGTGGCGCATGTATGTGCCAGTATAAGGGTGCTGCCGGGACCCCCTTCCTCTAAGTTCCTTCTTGCTGGAATGCCAACAGACGGGAAGGAGAGCGGGTCATGGAATGGACATGAGCAACACATCTTGAAGAACAAGACTTACAGAAGGCTAATAATCATCTTTTCTTCTTTGAACACTTGCTCATGTCCATTCCATGCTAGGAGACTCACAAGCAGTACGTCTGGAAGTGGGCCAGGAGTTCACAGACATAACGATTGCAATACTGCTCTGTTAAAGCCCGTATTGTCTCGGGCCTGTTGCATGATGGTGTAATGTGACGAAGGTGTGAACCGAAGACCAAGTCGCAGCCCTATAAATGTCCTATATTGGGACCTGCACTACAAAAGACACCAATGAAGGCCTGTGCTCTTGTGGAACGGGCTGTCAGAGTGGCAGGAGGTGCAACCTTTGCCTGCTCATAACAAATACGGATGCAGGAGGAAAAAGAAGTAGTCCTTTGTGATGAGACTGGCAGAACTTTCATTCGTTTGGCCACCGCTATGAAGACCTTAGTGGATTTCCAGAAGGTTCTCTTGATGTAAAAGGTCAGCACTCACTTGACATTCAGGGTGTGAAGGCATTTCTCGTCACTAGAGCTGTGTGGCTTTGGAAAGAGGACTAGCAGGAAGATGTCTTGGTTGACATGAAATTGTGACACCACCTTTAGTAGAAATGCAGGGTGAAGGCACAACTGACCTCATCCTTGTAAAATATAGTATAGGGAGGCTCCAATGTTAGGGCCTTGATTTCAGAGACATGTCTCACTGATGTAATTGCCACCAGAAAGACAACTTTCCACGACAAGTGGAGAAGGGAGTAGATCGCCATGGATTCAAAGGGGGCCCAGTGAGTCTGGACAGAACTAAGTTGAGGTCCCATGGAAGAACTGTGTCTCTGACCTGTGGAGAGACTTTTCCAAGACTTTCAGGAGTCTGGCTGTCATTTCATGGGAGAAGACTGATCTGCCCTGGATATATGGGTGAAAAGTTGAGATGGCCACAAGGTATACCCTGATCTACAGTAACGCCAGGCCTTGATGTTTCAGGTAGAGTAAGTATTCCAGAATAAAATGTAGGGAAGTGGGGAGGGTTATGTTCCACTGCCCAGCAGGAGAAGCGTTTCCATTTTGCCAGGTAAGATGCTCTAGTAGAGGGCTTTCTGATCTCTAACAGGACTTTCTGGACCTGGGTGAAGCTAGCTTGCTCCTCAGGGTTCAGCCATGCAGCATCCACGCTGCCAGATCTGAAAGGCAAGGTCTCGGTGTAAAAGCCGACCGTGATCCTGTGAAATCAAATCTGGAGGGACCAGGAATGTCCTAGAGGCTGTCACTGCCAGATCCAACAGCATGACGAACTAGTGTAGGCAAGGCCATGCTGGAGCGATCATTATGACCCTCACCTTGTCCCTCTTGATCTTTGTGGATGAGAGGAATCAGCAGGAAGACATATATCAGGCCTTCCAATCACTCAAAGAGAACAGCATTGAGAAGCGAGCCACTGTCAAGTTCCGACTGGGAACAGAAGTGGTGACATTTTCTGTTCTGTTTGGTTGCGAACAGGTCAACCTGGAGAGTTCCCCACTTCTGGAAGATAAATTTGACCACTTCCGGGTGCAGGGACCACTCGTGGCGAGAAGAGAAAGACCTGCTGAAGTGATCTACTAGTGTGTTCTTGACCTCCAGGATATGCACGTTTTCTAGGTGGATCGCATGTCCTACACAAAAGTCCCACAGAGTGAGCGCCTCTAGTCACAGGGCTGAGGATCTTGCTCCCCCATGCTTGTTGACATAGTGAATAGCTGCTGTTTTGTCTATCAGCACTGTACATCATCTTTCCCAACATCTGGGGAAGGAATACTTCACAGGCTAGATAGATTGCCCTGAGCTCTCTGACATTCATGTGTAATGCTAGTTCCTCTGCAGATCAGAGGCCTTGGGTCTTGAGGGAATGAGGTGGGCCCCCTATCCTAAGTCTGAGGCATCCGAAACCAAGGAAAGCATTGGGTGTGGGGCTGCGAAGGGAATCCCTCCTCCTACGTGTTCAGGAATTGTCCACAAAGCCTCTGAGGCCAGTAATTCAGAAGGGATCATGAGGATCATGTCCAAACTGCGTCTCGTCAGGGAGTGGACTGATGCTAGCCACACGTTTGAAGGGGTCTGAGACGTAGCCTTGCATATTGCATCACATAGGTACATGCTGCTATGTGCCCCAGTAAACTGAGGCAAACCCTCGCTTTGGTGAGTGAGTGAGCTGTGACTTAGTTGATCAAGTCTGACAAGGCTTGGCATCCAGCTTGAGATAGGAATGCTCTGCCCTGGATAGAGTCAAGGACTGGCCCGACAAACCCTATCCTTTGCACAGATACTAACATAGATTTCTGCTCTTTTACCAACAGGTCCAGATTTCGGCAGGTTGTTCACAGTACCGTGATATTGTGCCGGACCTGAGCATCCAAGCGACCCTTGATGAGCCAATCATCGAAGTAAAGGTACATCTGAATTCCTCAACATCTGAGGTAGGCTGCGACCACCTCCATGCATTTTGGAATGTGGAACATGGAATATGGAGATATGGAAGTATGCGTCATTCAGGTCGAGGGCGGCATTCCAGTCTCCCGGATCCAAGGATGGAATGACAGAGGCTAGGGAGACCACATGGAATTTTAACTTCTTGAGATATTTGTTTAGGTGACTCAGGTCTAATATGGGCCACAGGCCCCCGTTGGCCTTTGGGATTAGAAGTAATGAGATGGGGGCTGAGGAGGAATCAAAATGAACAGGAAGGTGTACCCCACTGCGGTGGTGTTTCGTATCCACTTGTCTGATGTTATAGTCATCCATGTAGGAAGGAAGGGGGAAAGGTGGTTTGAAAAGAAAGAAGGGGTTAAGACTGTTAGGTTGCCCCCGGGTGCCCCCTCAAAAGGCCTGTCTTCCACCTGGTGAGTAGCAGCCTGACCTTGACTGAGGAGCACTGGTAGTTGGTTGACCCTGATGGCGTTTATAGCCCTTGTTTTTTCTTATAGGGCTCGTTCCTGGCCTGACCCAGCCTGCGAACTGCTGCTGTTGTTGGGGCCTGAAATAATTCCTGGAAGCCGGTGGGGTGTACAGTCCCAAGGAGCAGAATGTGGCTCTAGAATCCTTTAGGCCGTGCAGCCTGGCGTCCATTTGGTCGAAAAACAGTGCGCACTATCAAAGAGGAGATCCTGGATAGACTGTTGAACCTCCGCCGATAGGTCAGATGACTATAATCATGAGGCTTTCTGCATAAAGACCTCTGATGCTATTGTTCTGGCTGCTAAGTTGGCTGTGTTAGGGCCGCTTGGAGAGAAGCTCGGTCCATTGATTTGCCCTCCTCCAGGATAGCCACAAACTCCTGCTTAGACTCCTGGGGTAAGGAGTCAGCAAATTTAGCCATGGAATGCCATATATTAAAGTCATATCTCCCCAGTAGGGCTTGCTGTCTAGATATGTGGAGCTAGAGAAAATAAATAATATATTAATACATTTTTCTTCCAAAGAAATCCAGGTTTTTTTGCCTCTTTGTTTTTAGAGGGTGAGCTTGACTGCCCTCATCTATCTTTTTCATTGGCAGCTGACACCACCAGCGACCCTAGGGATAGGAGAGAGTAGAGGATACTCAAACCCCTTGGGGACCACATGATATTTTTTCTCTGCCCTTTTAGATGTAGGGGACAGAGAGGAGGGGGTTTGCCATCGGGCCTTGACCAGCTTGACAACTCCCTCGTGGACAGGAAGGGCCACTCTGGAATGGGTTGCCGCTGCCAGAATATCAAAAAGTGTGTCAGCCGGCTCCTTCAGCTCCTCTTCTTCCAGACCCAGATTCGCAGCTACCTTTTGAGCATCTCTTGGTGGACCCTAAAGGCATCTTGTGGGACTGCGGCAGAAGGACCCGCTACTGCCTCATCAGGTGTCAGTCAGGCAGGCAAAGAAGGAGTGGGCGACCGTTTCTCCATAGCTGGGGTCGCCTCCTCAAGGAGAATCACTGAAGCCCCCCCCTTGCTTGGTCTGGTTCTTTGTCCAAGTCCGGAGGCAGGCATCACACTCAGAGGTTCCCAAGACCCATCGCTCATGCTGTGACCCTGGGACAGTAGGGAATCCCCATGGGTTCCAGAATTGCCATGGTCCGGCCATTGCATTGGTGGTGGTGGTAGGGTGGGGGTAGTGGGGAGAACTGGTACTGCTGGACCATAGGCAAGGCAACCTCCTCTCCCTCTGAATCCGAGGGGTCTTCCTCTGGAGACCATGGCAGTGCTGACCTTGTTTCCAGCTCCTCAGAGCACTGGTGGGTGTGGTTCTGGGTTGCCAGGGAGCAGTGCTGGGGTTCTGCCCATCAGTGCCAAGCATCCCTAGGTCGTCGATGATACTCTGGTGACCAGTACTAGTGCTCTGCTGACTGATGTTGTGGCTCCGGGGATTGGTGCCAGGACCCTGGTGCCCTATGTCAAGGTTCTGTGACTCAGTACAGGGAGTCCAGCTGTCGTCGTCAGTGCTCTGAGGACAGGTCCTTGGCTGCTTGAAAGGACTTGGGCGTACATGGTACCGCAAGGTGCCAGGTACTCCTACTGCTGCCTGCGGCCAGAGGCGGGTCCTGGGGTGGACTGAGAGCTCTGCTGGATGAGGCCACAACCAACCCAAGTTACAGGGAGGATGATCGGCCCACCACGGGTTTTGGCTCACCCCCCACTTCCTGTTTGTCCTTGTTAAGGGCCAGAGAGTGCCCTCTCCTGCTGTGTAGCTTCTTGTGCCGTTTCTTCGGCACCAGGGATGGAGATTGGTGTCGGGATGAACTCAGTACTGGGGGGAGGGGGGGTGTGTGTGTGCGCTTCACACCAATGTACTGGGTGCTGAATCTGAGCGGCCCGGCTCAAAGTTTGGTCTGAGGGCCAACTCCATCAGGAGCGCTCTTAGCCTGATGTCCAGTCCTTTTTTGTGTGGGGTCTAAAGTTCCTGCAGATCCTGCACTTGTCCCGAAAATGGGTCTCAGCCAGGCACTTCAAGCAGCTCTGTTGAGGGTCATTCTCGGGCATGGGCTTTTTACAAGAAGCACATGGTTTGAAGTCTGGGGACCAGGGCATGTCCCGTCCCTGCGGCTAAGTATCTGCGAACTAAATACAACTAACCTAAATTACTAAATTCTAACTATTTAAATTTAACTAACAACTATTTACACTAAACTACAGATGAAAACCACTGGTAAAGGCTTGCCAAGGCAAGGATGTTTCAGCACTGTCACTGGTGGTAAAAAGTGAGTGGGAGGGGAGCCAGCAGCACCCTTATACCAGTGCATACACACACCACTGCAGAGGGCACTAGAGCCAGCCCTACGGATACCACGGAGGGAAAAATCTCCAGCACTGGTGTATGTGGCGTGCATACACACCTAGCACGAAATGGACATGAGCAAGAACTCAAAGAACAACAAATATTTTGGAGCAGGGAAGTTAAAACTTTTTAGAAAAACAGGATTATTTTCAACCAAAAGTATTATTCATGGCACAAAGCTAGAAGTTACATTGCTACATTTTGAAGACTCAAATTCAGTTTTAACCTTAAACTAGCTACTGAGTATCTCAGCAAGCTAGAAAATACCTTATCTGTAAGGAGTTTAGTAAGGTTTCGCTGTCTTCTTGCTAGATATTGATCATACAACTGAGCCAGTTTGGCTGCCAGAACATGTTCACGGCTAAAACAGGGATGATGGGTGAATATTAATCCAGAAATATCAATGTCCAGTTGAAACTGTCCATGAGGGTCCCCAGATCCAACAATATATTGGTTGGCATGCATAGGTTTTATTGCCTGAAATGAAGAAAAGAGAAAAGTGAAATGCATGATGTAACACTATACTGATGGGTGGACTGGAGCTTGTGAAGATGGTCATGTGACAGGCAATAACCCACTTGTCTGTGTCTAACCATAATGTACCTGTACCTGAGTTTTTGCAACAGGAAAATGTATCTTGTTTAACCAAAAAATTCCTTTCTTTGAGACTCCAGATCCATACATCAACCAACAGATCTTTTACCCTGTCCTGTAAAACAAAGAGGCAGAACCGGACTTGTCCATCAATAGCAAGGTCAGGCTAACCAAATCCACCTGAAGATCCTGCTCAAAAACTTAAATTACCCTTAATTAAAAGTTCCATGATAAATATTACCATAGAAAAACAGTATTCAATAAACCTAGTGCAGAGCAAGTAGGCACAGCCAAACTAGTTAAATAGAAACATACGAATACATTTTAATTGCATCCCAATCAATGTAGGGTAGAATGAATATGTGGACTGGATTCTTGAAGAAAGGAGGATTTTTCTTGCTTGCTGAAAATTTCCTATTCATAAGGCCCCACTTAACTTGCGATATTGCAGAAATTGCTGATTCTACAATATTAGGCTTTCACTGCAATTTTGACAGGGGGAGCCCCAATGTGTGCGGGGCTGACAACAGAAGCCCTGGGCAGCCACTGTCAGCCCCAAGTCCCTGCTCTCAATCCCAGGCAGCCAGCAGTGGGAGCCTCCATTTTCAGCCCCGGGCAGCTGACAGCGGAAAAGTAATAATGGGCTTTATTACCACAAATAATGAGTTCTGCTATTATGTTTCCACAATTTTCCATGGCTTGCCTGCAACTCAGCCGCAATTATTTCACAATCATCCTGCAATTCAAGTAGGGGCTTACCTATTCGCCTTCAAATGTAGGTCCACAGAACCAGTATATAGATCTCAGTGAACATACACAGGGAAAACCAATTTGCTGCTTTACACATTTCCTCATAAGGAATATTCAGCCCAGGAAGCTGCCATGACACTTAGGAAATGAGCCCAGATATTAGATGGAAGAGGCAGACTTTACTCTCTGGGCCTCCAAAACAGCCCAGAGGATCTATCCTGATACAGGCTTCTACCCCTTTGATGCTGAGTGACATAACACAAAGAGGGGCTTAGATTTCCTAAACAACTCGATATGGCTAATATCAAGTGCTTGCCAGCCTCTCTTTGGGAGGAAGAATAGCTTCAGGCAGGAGAGGAAGCACCAAGGAATTCTCTTTGGGTTCAAGGATGAACCTGTGATGCCAATAGCTAGCAGCCTGAAAAATGAAGTAGTCTGACTCTGAACTGGAGATTTTGTTCAGACTGGGCACTGAAGGAGCCATATGGAGGAGCGGGAATTGGGAACAGGAAAATCCACCAAATCTCTTCCTGGCCAATTGGTTTGGGTTGTACTCTACTTTTTTCTGGAGGAGTGGCTTTTCCTCTAGTTATATTGGTATGACCAGGAGTGGTGAAAAAGTGACTTTGCTTCCCCACAATGCTGCAGGGGAATACATGTTAGTCAGGCCCAGTGAGATCTGTGAAATGAGTTCTTCAAAGGTAGGACATTAGGGACTGTGTTTTGGACCTCGCATCCCCCTACCACTGTTGCCTTGCGGCCCTGCAGACACCTTCAGTGACCAAGGTCGGCACCGCTCCGAACTCCTTGGTGCCGAGCTGGACTCCAGCGACCTGGTTCCGCGTCATGGACTGCGTGGTGCCAGGTCTTCCTCCGGTGACCGGGTTCCGCACCGCGAACTCCTCAGTGCCGGGTCCTCCAACGGCGACTGGGTTCTGCAAACTCCTCAGTGCCAGGGGCTCTGGAATGGGAGCTGTCCGAGCGCCACCTGGCAGACCTCGATCAGTGCTGCCTCCTGGCATGTGCTGCCTCTGGTGCCAGGGATTGACGTCGGCGCCAAGAGGGAGACTCCATGTCCTGTGCCGGAGCAGGTCAGCTTGATGACACTGACCTGGAGCGACTACTGGGGGAGCGACTCTGCTCTACCCTCAGAGACTGTCCAGCAACAGATCTTCCTCCCCGTACCTTGGATTTCCACTGCCATTCAAGGGGACTGAATGCAGGTTTACCCCGTGACACTGACCCCTTCTTCCTCGGCAGAGGGAGCGCGGAGGTGGCATAGGCAAGGCCAACAAGGCTCTTGCCACCTAAAAAGCCTTCAGGGTCGATGGCGCCGGCAGGGGCACTCTCCCACTCCCAGAAGTCAGGGGAGGCTCCCTGAGCAGAGATGCAGGCACCGGAGAAGTCCCCGCAGGTACTTGCCTTATCTCTAACTACTCTTAACAACACTTAACAACTACTTAACTAACTAAAAACTACCTTAGAATATCAAACAAGTCCAAACAAGGGGAATAGTACTTGCTGAGAGCAAGGCTAGTTCCAGCAACCGTCACGGGTGGAAAGAAGAAACTGAGGGGGTGTAGGTCCGGCAGCGCCTCATATACCACGGCATGTGCGTGGGGCTCCAGGGGGCACTGGAGCCGGCCCTATGGGATCTGCTAAGAGGAAAAAGGTTCTGGGTAACCGTGCGCACACACCTATAGTTGAATGGACATGAGCAAGCACTCGAAGTAGTAGTAGATGTTTTTGCAATTTTACCCCAGTCAGTATGCTTGCACTGTGGAGGGAAAGATGAAACTGGGAAAGATCTCCAGATGAGTGTGGTTAGTCTTGCCCTGCCAATGAAGTATAGATTTAGTTCTGCCTCTTTCTGCAGTGCAGGCCCATTAATAGATCTGTGGAACTGGATGTGATGGAGAATTACGTATTTGTAAATGTCACTAGGACCAGGTGATAAGCAACTTTCAGACTGGTAACGCAGAAGCAGTTGGAAGAATTTTCATCTAAAAAAAGAGGTAGCCTTGTTATATGCTAATGTATCATGGTTTCTCCAAAGAAGGTGGAGAGCTTTAAGAAATGAGAGTCATTACAGTGAAACAAAGCTTATTTGAATCTGTCCACACTAGATTATTTTTTTCTTTGCTCAAGTGTAGCTACACCAATGCTGCACCAATGTAAAAAGACACTTGAAGTGGTACAGCTTACCCCAGTGCAAGTTGCAAGTTGACGGCACCACATTTAGGGGTTTGGGCTGGTGTAACTACAACAGTATAAGACACCCATTGTAGACAAATCTTTGAATTAATCATGAAATTTCATTATTAAGGATTCCTGAGTGTATAGTAACCAATACTAAATTGTGCCATATATGAACATATATGAAATGCAACCTACCTTTCTATACAATGTTTCAAGTTCTGGTTCAATGCCTTCCTCCAATGAGAATATTGGAGGTCTCGTAGAGGACTGTTTAATTGGACTAGGCAATGCTAAGAGTTTGCCATCATCTCCAAACCATCTTTTCCCCTATACATAATAAAATGAGATAATGTTTTCAGTAATTTTTATTGGGAATGATGTGCATAAATACTATTATTCCAGAATATAAGACCCCACATTTCAGTAGATGCTTAGCTTTTAATTCTTTTTCTTTAAGCAAGCAAACAAGCAAAACAATTTAAGTATGAGTAACTTGTGACTGATGTCCCCCATGTGTTTTAGCTGATTCAAACAGAAAATTCTGAGCATACTGTAGTCCACTGACAAGTCCAAGACCTAAAGGAAATACATTTAAGGACTCTGCCTGAACCCTTCCTACGCTACCATTTTTCTTAATCTCCCAGCATTGCACATTTTAAGAAAAATGCTAGTGTAGATAAGACATAGGATGCAAACTGCATGCTTATTTTAATGACAAGAAATTTAATGGATAGATCCATCAGTAGCTATTAGCCAAGATGGTCAGGGATCCAATCCTGTGCTCTGGGAGTCCCCAACCTCTGAGCGCCAGAAGCTGGGAGTGGATCACAGCGGATGGACCACTTGATGATTACCTGTTCTGTTCATTCCCTCTGAAGCACCTGGCATTGGCCACTATTGGAACACAGGATACTGGGCTACATGGACTATTGGTCTTATCCAGTATGACCGTTCTTATGTTCTTAATCTGTCTAACCAAGATGTTATGCAAATCTTAAATTACATATGTTATATTGCTCACTTTTGATTTACTTAAATTTTCTAATAAATAATAACAATAACCAGCTCTTACAGAACACTTTTCATCAGCAGATCACAAAACACTTTATAAAAGAGTTCATTATCATTATCCCCATTTCACAGATGGTAAAACTGAGGCACAGAGCAACAAAGTGGCTTGCTCAAGGTTGCCCAGCAGGCAATATTAGCAGAGCTGGGAATGGAACCCAGATCTTCTGAGTCCCATGCTCCATCTGCTACGCCACATTGACTAACATTGCTTTCTTTAAGATAATTGTGGATTTAATCTGTTATTGCACTAATACCATCAGAACATTCTCAGAGACAAAAAAAAGCACATTTTTGTTCTCTGTTGAAAAATACAGTTTAAGTGAGAGGTACCTGGCTTGAAGCACTGTCAATTCCCAAAAAGGTGCTTACTTTCTAATAAAAACCTTCCAAAATTCTGATACTGCTCTCAGACTGGATTTTTAAATATACATAGGCCATCTGCTAGCCTGATTATTAATGCTTCACCTGAAGGGTAACCAAATAAAACATTAATAACATCATAAGCAAAGGGTCTGAATTTTGAACACTCCTGTTTGGGATGTAAAAAGAGTATTCAAACGAAACAAACACCAGTAATAATGTAGTGGTGACTTACCTGCTCCTGTCTCAGTATTCTGTTTTCAAGAATGTTTTGATTAGATAATGACACAGTGGGCCTTTCTCCTGTGTAGAGTCCCTCATCTTCTAGGTACCGTGGCTGCATGTTTTCACGTACCTTCTGAGACGTAGGCACTAAAGAGCAAACAAATATTCAATATATTTTATAACTGGAGCTATAATTGATCAGCTTTATAAGGACCTATGCTGCCTTTTAAAAACGACTTTGATGTTTTGTTGCTGCAAAGGCATACCCTAAAAATGCTGTCTGTGAAATGTGCCCGATGGCAATAACTAATATCGATTATATATGTAACCAAAGGAACTCTTATTTCCATAATAAGGACAAATCTATAATATAGATTTATGACAACATTCTACATGTTTTTTAGGTATTTACTCTAAAGATTTCATTACTTATACTTAAAGTAACTTAGTTTTAATGAATAACATGAAAATAATTACTATGCTAATTAATAAGTGTTTCTTGGCTTTGGTGGTGTTGTTTTCGGGTTGTTTGTTTGTTTTTGAGGGTTGCCTGCATTATTTCCCAGTATAGCTGATGCATGCACTCTGAGGCATCAGCTCAAAACTTTCTAGATAGCAGCACCCACTGTAGCTGTACGTGCACGCTAACTACGTCCTCACACCTTACCTTTCTATATAATGGGATATATATATCAGGGTATATATAAGAAGTACAGGTCCAATTATCATTCTGTTTTCGTTACTAAATCAAGAATAAAGTAGCCAACACTGTGGCACTGGAAGCTGAACCAGTCAGACACAAAGCACCCAGAACAGAGAACAAGAGAAAACCAACGTCAAAGATGTTGACATTGAGAAAGGTCCAGATAGCAATGCTAGCACATACCAGTACTGGGTTTAAGAAGAGTTGAAAAACTGATGGTTCAATTTCTTCTTCCTCCTCCTCAAATTTGAGAAGGCAGAATGAGGCTGGCAAGCAAAAGCTTTTGAGGATTTAGCAGGCCTAGTGAGTGGAGCCTCAACACTGGATTTTGGGAAACAAGACCACTAAGTTAGCAAGCTCCTAGAAGGTTGCTTAGAGTGACTCTCAACATGAAAAGCCTACCATATGAGACAACTTAGTTAGGTCTCTGTGCTTCAAGCCCTCCTTAGGCACAGACCTGTCTGGCTACTGATAGACAGCAGGGATTGGGCATTGATTCCTCTGGCTGTACCTACAGAGATCCTCAGCTAACAGGTGCTATTAGAGGTTAGAGTATGTTATATTACCGTTAAATCAAACAAAAAAAGAAAAATGCATTTCATACCTGTTCGGATACTGGGAGTGAACAAAATTTCTCTTTCCTTCTGTAGTCGCTCAGAGCAGCTTTCGTAATCTGCAGGTTTGATTACTAGAAAATCGTGGGCCATCTGATCAATAATGAATAAATCTTCTTTATCATTAACAAGGTGGTCTTCTTCATCCTATATTTTATATGTAAAAAAATTATTAGTTCTTTTATTTAGTATTAAATTCTGGTCTGGATGACATTAATCTCACAATTTTGCATGCAAACAGAAAAATGTGTTCTATTTAAATTATGCTATATGTTATATCCTCGCTATAATGAACCCCTTGGGATCCAAGCCATTTGTTCATTATAGCCAAGGGCTCGCTATAGCACAGAGACTCACCAGGGGAGAGAGGAAGTGACAGCTCCTCTATCCCTGGGGCTGCGGCAGGGGCAGAAGGAGATATCAGCCCGTCACAGCAGTGGGGTTCGAGGTGGGATCCAGGGACCAGGTTCAAAGATTCATTGTTATGAAGGAATCCATTTTGAAGCACTGGGAGGAGAGGAAGGTGACTGGGAACAGTCAGCATGGATTCACCAAGGGCAAGTCATGCCTGACCAACCTGATTGCCTTCTATGATGAGATGACTGGCTCTATGGATGTGGGGAAAGCAATGGATGTGATATACCTTGACCTTAGCAAAGCTTTTGATACGATCTCCCATAGTATTCTCGCCAGCAAGTTACAGAAGTATGGGTTGGATGAATGGACTATAAGGAAGATAGAAAGCTGGCTAGATTGTTGGGCTGAACGGGTAGTGATCAATGGCTAGTTAGCAGCCGGTATCAAACAGAGTGCCCCTGGGGCCACTTTTGTTCATGAGCTGGATGATGGGATGGATTGCACCCTCAGCAAGTTCGCAGATGACACTAAGATGGGGGGAGTGGTAGATATGCTGGAAGGTAGGGATAGGATTCAGAGTGACCTAGACAAATTGGAGGACTGGGCCCAGAGAGATCTGATGAGGTTCAACAAGTACAAGTGCAGAGTCCTGCACTTAGAATGAAAGAATCCCAGGCACTGCTACAGACTGGGGACCGACTGGCTAGGCAGCAGTTCTGGGGAAAAGGACCTGGGGTTACAGTGGACAAGAAGCTGCATGAGTTGACAGTGTGCCCTTATTGCCAAGAAAGCTAATGGTATTTTGGGCTGCATTAGTAGGAGCATTAACAGCAGACTGAGGAAAGTGATTATTCCCTTCTATTTGGTACTGGTGAGGCCACATTTGGAGTATTGTGTCCAGTTTTGCATTCCCCACCACAGGAAGGATGTGGACAAATTGGAGAGAGTGCAGCGGAAGGCAACAAAAATGAGTAGGGGGCTTTGGCATATGACTTATGAGGAGAGGCTGAGAGAACTGGGCTTATTTAGTCTGTAGAAGAGAAAAATGAGAAGTGATTTGATAGCAGCTTTCATCTACCTGAAGGGAGGTTCCAAAGAGGATGGAGCTAGGCTGGTCTCAGTGGTGCCATATGATAAAACAAGGAGCAATGGTCTCAAATTGCAGTGGGGGAGGTCTAGGTTTGGATATTAGGAAAAACTTTTTCACTGGGACAGTGGTGAAGTACTGGCATGGGTTACCTACGGAGGTGATGGAATCTCCATTCTTAGCCATTTTTAAGGTCCAGCTTGACAAAGCCCTGGCTGGGATGATTTAGTTGGGGTTGGTCCTGCTTTGAACAGGGGTTTGGACTTGATGACCTCCTGAGGTTCCTTCCAACCCTAATCTTCTATGATTGTATGAAGGCATTACAGCGAGGTTGTACTGTATTTAGTATAGCTAGTTATTCTTACTCATACACTGGAATGATCAAAATCAATATAAACACAGTTTACTCAAGATGTCAGAAAGTTATGTTAGAGTATTAGAAATAGAAACTCCATTTCATTTTAACAAGATGTACAGCTTACTAACAAATATGTTAATTGGGACCGATTCTACCACCTTACTGACATTGACTAGTTTACTGCTCTGCAAGTAATCCCACTGGAATGAATGGGACAACTTGAGGAGGAAGATGCTGCTCAATGTGAGAAAGAGTGGAAGACTCAGGCCTGCAGTTACCACCTTGGATTATTAACTACAATCACTTTTCCTTTATGTCTTGTCATCCTGCTTTCATATTGTCTTGGAAAAAGTAGCCTCTCTCTTTAACGAACATGCAATATCAGCCTCAGATAAAATTCACACCTTCTAATACAAAGTCTACTGATTTGTTCAAAGTTTATTATGAAACTTATTTTCTCATATATGCCTGTGAAGCCTGTGGTTTCTGCATCAAGAGTGTAAATTATTTGTTATATAATTGTTAAGCAAGAAGTACTTCACTACTAAAGAAAAAGGACCAAGTGTAAAGAAATTAACATCTACCTTATATCAGTGTTTTGAAAATGCAATCCAAAGTTATTTTTTAATAAATTATAAAAAAAAGTTAGTTTTTATTAAATGGATACACAAAAGTTAGCATAAAAAGTCTGAATAAAATATTAAAAATTATGTCTATGATTTGTACCATTTCATCCTCTGTTTGTTCTTGCTGATGGCTTATTATAGATTCTTGTTCTTCCCCTTCCTCTTCCTCCTGATTTGAATCACTCTTTGTCTTGCTCTTAATTTCATCCTTTATGTTCTCTGACTCAGGATCAAAATTGAAAGTAAAAAAATTATATGTTTCTTCAGCAGAAGGAAAATCAGCCTGGACATAAGATAAGAGGGTATCATTTGTTTAAAATCATGTTTACAATATTGTTTAGTACAAGTAAAACAACTAAAAATATATTTCCATGAGTAACAACAACGTTTATGAATCATTTCAAAAAAATATATCACACAAACACTGAAACACTGAAATCATGCATCTGTTAAATAGTTTATACATCAAACTCTTTTATCATTAATACATTTACTACTTAATAACATTTATTGTAAGACTTTTAAATATCAGCTGCTTCAGTTTTAACTTACTCATCTTTTTAAATACAAACATACTTGGGAAATTATAGAGACCTGGATTATGTTGTGGCTGTGAAAACCAAAGTCTCACATGTGGGGGAGGTAGAAGGGCATTATGCAAACAGCAGTTTCTAGAGATATTTTGCACACAGAAGACACAGGCAGGAACAATGCCCTTGAGGAGTTAAGAGGAGCACAATGAAAAGTGACTTCTATGTCTTCCCTGCTGAAGGCCCCAGAGTATTCCAGACAGTATTGGGGAGGTAGGGGGCAGAAACTGTCCTGTTCTGCCTTATGTAACACAGCTGGCTGTGATACGATGCCACATGTGCCTGCACTCAAGAAGCACAAGTTATGGGACTCTCCTGCCCCTGCACAGAGTCAGAATCTGCTCCTAATAGGCAGAACTAATCTTTAAAATTTATACCCAGTGACCACAATTAATAACAGTATTTGTTGCCATATAATATAATACACATATAATATTTAGGAGTATTACTGTGGCTGTTAATTGATGAGAGGAATGTCTAATAAGAAGTGAGAGCTCCTATGGGCCCCAGTCCCAGCAACCACATGGCTCTCATTTCACAATTCAAGTTTTATTTTGAATCAGAGATTTTTTTGTGGTTATTTTTAATATCTGTCTGCAGATTTGCTATGGGTATTTATGAAGAAGATCATATTTTAATTGTTTGTTAAGCTCCTAAACACCCTGACAATTGGGAGAGCATGATGCAAATTAAGGTCCCAATCCTGCCAGCTGCTCCACACAGTGAAAATCCTGCAGCCTCACAGAGTCCCACTGAGGTCAGTAAAAGTTACTGTAATGAAGGAAAATGATTCTTACATGTGACTTATTTTTGAGTTTTTTGACAGAATCACGAAACTTGACTCTAGAAGATATCTGGAATTCATCCTCTTGCATGTGTCTTGAGTCATCTTTATCAGACTGCATAAAAAACATCTTTAAAGTTATCATACAGATTATTTACATGCACATTAAAATGAAGGTGGTGAGTAGTTAATGTACAGATTAACTGTTGCATGTTCACAGTAAAATTTTATTCTGATCAAATGTTCATTAGAAAGTGGGTGCATTTGCTAGTTACAGTTAGCTTTTTTCTCTTCTAAAACATACCAAAACTACTCAAACCATTTAATGAAACTTGTGTTATACTGATTATGAAAGCAGGGATAGAACAACATTTTATGATACCATAAGTGGATACTACATTCAAGGTTTCTATACTTAAAAAGGAATGGCCCACTTTGGGATATAAAGGTAGAAAGTCTTATATTCTCCACCATCTTGCGTAGTTGTTTATGTTGATGTAAAGTGGGTGGAAAATGCTACCAAATCAGAACGGTAGCATTATACACTCTCTTTGCACAGGTGTAAATGTTTATAGAGGAACGGATTTTAAGGTGGTTTGAACTGATATAGCTCCATTGACCACAGTTATACTGATTTATATTATCTAAGGACCTGGCCTACACCATACAAAGAAGTGGAGAATCAGGTCTTGAATACTTCTGAGTTACCCTGTTAAAAGCTAACCTCAAACAGAAGATTTACAGAAAAAGAAACTAAGGGCCTTACCAGTGGCAGATTAACAAATGGGAGGAAAATGGGGGGCCACCGGTGTGCTGAACTGTGGTCCAGCTCCTTCTCTTCCCCCCAAGGCCCTGCCCCTTTGCTGGGCCATAAGCAGGAGCTGGGCAGTGATAAGAGCTGCTCAGGGAGCCCAGGCCACTGTGGGGAGCCCCAGACCCTCCATGTGCCCTGGGCAGGGGTACCCAAAAGTAGCCTCCTGCCCACAACCCCACCACCAGGGCATGCCACCCAAGGCAGGTGGAGAGTCTGGGGCTCCTCAGAGCAATCCAGGCTCCCTGGGCAGCTCTTACTACAGGCTGGCTTCAGCTTCCAGTCTGGCCAGGGGGTGGGTCCTCGGGGGGAAAAGGAAGAGCAGGGCAAAGAACCACCTCTGCCCCCACTCCCAAAGGAAGAGGCTGGCACCACTAGCACCGGTTGTGCTTTGCAGCGGGGAGCTGATCACCTTATCAGCTCCCCTGCCTCTAGGCATGCACTCTAGCACCTGCCCGAGGCTATTATACGCATGTTAAAAAGTGGGAGGGCCATGGCCCTCTCCCGGTTCCAGCGTCCCTGAGGTGTGAGAGGTCCAAATGTTCTTTGTGCAAAGGGCCTTATTCTCCACTATATTACCCATTTTATTAAATCAATGGAGTTACATCAGTGTAAGACTGGAGTAACAGTGCTGAATCAGGTCCTGAGCATTCATGGGAAGATTATTTCATTCTGACATCTCTTATCACCAGGAGAGTGGAAATCCATTTTTGACTCATTTTCTCTACAATAACCTATTGTGAAAACATAAACCACATGCTTTCATAAAAATGGCTATTTTTGTATAGTAACTTGAAAACCAAAACTTCTAACAGCTTCATATCTTTCCTCAACTGGCTATTTTCAAAATAAAGAAAAATGAGTGAAACACATACATGAAAAAACAAAGAGTAAAATCCTGGTTCCACTGAAGTCACTGGCAAGACTCCCATTTGGAAAAACAAAGATCATGTTGTTACATGTTATTCATGATTTCATACTATTCTTAGCCCTGATCCTGCAAACTCTTACAAACATGCATAACTTTACACACATGAGCTGAGTTTATTGAGTTCAACTGCCCTATTCAGATGAAATGGTCACGTACTGTAACTTCAAGATGTGATGCAGACATATATTCCAAGTAGGTGTGTACTCTCGCTGGAGCTGGAGACATTTGCCTAGCACTACCTGTAGTGCAGTGATTCTCAGCCTATTTACCATTATGGGCTGCATATGCAGCTCTCCCTGTGTTATGTGGGCCTCATCCACACCAATATATATACTACTTGTATGGCCGAAAAGGCTGTCACATAGGCTGCAGCTGTGCGCTGACTGGACCGCAGGAGGCCCACAGCCCACAGGTTGAGAACCACTGCCGTTGCGGGACGGTGCTCACGCCTTGTGCCTGTAGTCCCTCCCCTGGCTATATGAGACAGCACTTCCCCGATCCCTCTTAGTTCCTTCACACCGAACGTTCAGGGAAAGATTCCAATGCAGAGGGGATGGAGAATGGGTCGTGCAATACACATCTGCATCACATCTCGAAGAACCACAGTTATAATAAGTAACCGTTTCTTCTTTTTCTTCATGTCGATGCAGATGTGTAGTTCGAGTAGGTGATTGGCAAACAGATCCCCCATGCAGAGGCAGGGCTTGGAGTCTACCTCAATAAGGATTGGAGGACGACTCTTCTGACATTAGCATCTGCTCTGGAAGAAGCAGTGATCATGTAACGGTCCGTAAATGTATGGATGGATGACCATGTGGCCACTCTACAAATAACCAATATGTAGATGTCATTGAAGAACGCCACCAACGTTGCCTGTACTCTCATCAAACATGCCTGTATCTGCTGAGGAGGCATAGCCGATGCGATCTCTTACACAGTCTTGATGCAAGACATTATCCATCTAGAGATGGTTTGTGCAGAGACTGCTTGATCCTTCATACAATCCGCACATGATACGAACAGGCAAGGCAAAGCACAAAACTGTTCAGTCCTGTTCAGATAGAAGGTTAGACAGTGTCTAACACAGTGGTCCCCAAACCTTTTATCTTGTGCTCCCCCCTTATTTCTAGCTATGCCCCCCCAGGAGCCCGGGCTCGGAGCACAGCCACAGCCAGGGCCAGAGCAGGTTTGGGGCCACAGCTGGTAGCGAAGAGAGGGGGTGAGGTCAGGGCTAAGGCTGGAGCCACAGCTGTGGCCAGGGGAGTCTGGGGCTGGGAGTGGGGCTGGAAGCGGAACTGTGACCAGGCCACGATCGGGACCAAGGCAGGTGCCGTGGCCGGGAGCAGAACCATAGCTGGGCTGGGTCCAGGAGCCAGGGCCGCGGCTGGAAGAGGGGCCACAGTTGGGACCAAGATTGGGAGCAGGGCTGTGGCTGGGCCAGGAGGCAGAGGCCACGGGTGGGAGCCGGAAGAGGAATCACGGCTGGGCCACAGGCGGAGGCTTGGGGTGGCTGGGGCCAGAGCCAGGAGCAGAGTCACAATGGGCGGTAGCCAGGGCTGAGATCAGGGCTGCAGATGGGGGCAGGGACAGGGCCACAACTGGGGCAGAGCAGGGCTGGTTCAGACCCCACCATGACCCCCCAAATGTTCCTCCAAACCCCCCTAGGGGGGTACACCACACAATTTGGGGACCTCTGGTCTAACATCAGGCGTATGGAAGCATCATTCCTCCATGAAGGAATGAGGGCTTGGGGAAAAATACAAGCAAATACACCACCTGGTTCAAATGAAACTGAGAGACCACCTTGGATACAAACTTTGAATGTAGTCAAAGCATAACCTTGTCCCTGGAGAACTGCATGTAAGGAGGCCCAGCCACCTCTCACATCCTCCTGGCAGAAGTAACGGCTAACAAGAATGTAGTTTTCTGAGAGAGGAGGGACAGTGGACAGGAAGTAAGGGACTCAAATGGAGACCACATTAGATCCCTTAAAACCAGGTCCCACAAGGGTACCTGACTGGAGGATGCAGGTGGAGAAGTTTTTTCAGAAATCTTGTCATTGGGCATTGGAAAAAAGTGATTTCCCTTGGATAGGTGGAGGAAATGCCGATATTGCTGTCAAATGCACTCTCAGGGAACTGAGAGGTAGGTGTATTACAATGGACAAGTTTGGTGAGCCTGAGTGCTAGAGGATTCTGGGTGCAGAGTCTCTTAGCACTACAAAGTGGAAACTCACTGAAAAGGCCAAATTCGCACTTGGCATCGACAGGAGCTGTGTATATTTGTCCAGGCCCTGTGAAAGCAGCTGTGCTGATGTGGAAGACCAATGGTCACTGTCAGCCAATGGCCAGTTCGCCTGATGTGTACACGCGGAGGCGTGTAATGGTGAATCTGGGGCTAGCTGACTTGGATCAACTGAACCTATAGAATGACGTGACATCAGGTGCTTGGGAATAGTTAATGAAAGATAAATATAAACCAATCCCTGTAGCCCCCTCCCAAATTATGAATTAATTGTAATATGCCAGATAATATGATGGCACAGCATATTTTGGGGACATGTGACTTCTTTGAGACGAGACTATAAGTACTAGGAAGATCATGTGATATCTAGCTTTTCTTATTTATATCTCTATATACAAGCATATATCCAAGAAGGCTGGTGATACTGTCGGAGAGAAGAGGGATGGGAGATCAGAGGGCCTCGAGGTAACCTAGACCCTGCTACAAGGGATCAAAGACCAGAGAGCTTTGGGGTAGCCAAGACCCACTATGAGGGACTCAGAAAATAGACCAAGGACCTCTGGGAACTTGAAGAAGAAAGAGACAGTATTCACCTGTGGTAGTGGCAGCTATCCCGCTTTGTTTACCAATCAGGACACTGTGTGGGGCCAGCATAGCTACTCCTGATAAGTATGACCTGTTGGATAGCCTCTGAGCAATTCCCTTCCTCCTCGTTCAGCCATGCAGCAGCCATGCTGTAAGGTGCAGGGAGCTGGTCACTAGATGCAAGGTGTGGCCACAGTCCTCTGCAAGGAGGTTGGGAAGGAGAAGAAGTGGCATGGGAGGCTGAACCGACAAAGCAAGAAGGTCCTAGAACCACTGCTGCCTTGGCCATGTCAGGAGAATCAGGATGAATCTGGCTCAATCCGCCTTGAGCTTGGCGATGACCTAGGGAAGGACCAGGACACGAGGAAATGCCTCCTGTTCTGACTACAGACCCTGCACCTTCAACAAGTCCAGACGTGCTCCCCAACCCAGAAAGGACACATCTGTAACCACTGACTTCATCAGAAAGGGATCCCTTGACACATTGCGCGGGGACTCTCACCAGCGCAAGGATCCCAGGACTAATACAGGAAGGTGAACCAACCTGTCCAAAAAATGCAGGGCAGGGCTGTAAATTGTGCTGAGCCACATCTGAAGAGGGCAAAGGCACAAACTGGTGAGTTGGACCATCTGGGTGCAAGTAGACATGTGGCTCAACAGGCTCAGGCACACGTGGACTGTCCTGCATGGCAGTGACTGCAAACTGAGGCACAGCTGTCAAATCACCTAGAAGTGGTCAGTCGACAGGAATGCCATAGACTTTGTGGAATCTAACAGGGCCCCAAAGAATTCTATTTGCTGAGTGAGGGCCCAAGTGGATTTCAGAATGAGTCCCAAATGGTTGAGTAAGTGTAGCATGGTGTCAATGTGGGCAAGAACCTCATCTCTGGAGCCGCCCTCCAGCTGCCCTTCAGCAACTAGTCATCAAGATAGGGGAAAGATATGGATTCCCCTCCTCCTTAGGTATGCCATGACCTTCATCATTTGGTGAAGACCCAGGGGGCAGAAGAGAGGCCGAATGGGAGAACGGTAGAAAGTGGTAGTCTCCTACCATAAAGCAAAGATACTTCCTGTGACTCGGTAGAATGGCCACATGGAAGTAGGCGTCTTGACAGTCCAGAGCAGCAGACAAAGAAGGGAAGATAGCTGTTATAGTGACCATGCATAACATTATATACTTGATTAACTTGTTGAGTCCATGGAGGTCGAGGATGGGCCTCATTCCACCTTTGGATTTTGTATCAGGAAATACTGGGAGTAAAACCCACAACCCCAGTGTTCTTGTAAATCTGTCTCCACTGCTCCCAACGCTAGCAGAGAGCTGACCTGCTCGAAGAGCAGTGTCTTATGAGAGGGGTCCCTGAAGAGGGATGAGGAGGGGGCATGGAGAGGAATTGGATGGCACAGCTCGATCGGACAGCGTCTAGGACCCAACTGTTGGACATTATTGAGACCCAGGCATTGTAAAAGCAGACCAGCCTGTCCCCAAAAGAACAGGGAGACAACAAGGGAGGAAGAAAGAGAACTGGAACATTGATCTAGATCAACTAGTCAAAATAGGCACTTAAGCAGGCGCCAAAGGAGGGTGAGCAGAGTGCGTTTGCTGCATGGAGCTGGCATGGTCAGCTGGGCAGTTGCTATGTTAGCTTTCCACGCCGAGAAAACAGGAAGAGCAAGTTCAAAAGTTCCCAGGTCTTTAAAAGGTAGGGGCGTGCACTTGTGTACCTGGCCACCTGGCAGAAGAGTTCAAAATGGTGACCAGAGCAGCCATGGTGGGGCATTGTGGGACACCTCCTGGAGGCCACTTGGGTTGACATAATTAGGGTGATGCAGTGTCAGTGTAGACACTGCATTGCTTACATTGACCTAAGTGCTATGCATCTTGTTCAGGTGGATTTATTGAGTTGGCATAGCGGGCGAGTTACAGCAGCAGGAGGAAGATTATAGTACAGACACCCCTATACTTAGGTTGACAAACTGCTTTATATCAACCTAACTCTGTAATGTAGATTAGAGCTAAGTGTCTAGCAAAGTTATGAATTTAAGCTTCCAGGCTTGTCTTTTGAAAGTGAGCACTGATAGGTCAGATATAGTGTTCACTTTGTAAAAAGTGTTCACCTGCCGATAATATTGTGGTTTAGTCTTATCATTTTCTTGTGCGAGTTCATTCAAGAATGCAGTGATTGTCTGGTTTCACCCACATAATTGTTATTGGGGCAAATGCCCTCCCAAAGGAAACCTTAACTAGCTTCCTCATTTTTGTGTAGTTCTCCTTTCTGAAGTGAAATGCTACTGTGGTGGGCTTCTTTGGCGTTTTTCCCCCTACAAGGAAGTTAAGTTTACTTACATTATTGTCACTATTACAAAACATTCTGATGCTGCACTACTGCCTGCATCACTTTTAGGGCAGGGTGGTTTTTTTGGGTGGGTGTTAGTGGTCTAAGTTTAGAGTATGTTAGTTAGGTGTATCTGCCTCTCACACTCCTTCTCAAAACTCCCTGTTTGCTAGCTCCTCTGGTAGTTTAGGAGCTGGCTTTTTAAACTTCAGTTCTCCCTGAGTTAACCCCATCTGCTTGTCAAGTGATTCTAAATATGTTAGGGATCAAAGGATATTAGAGTCTCGTTAGCGAGCTCTCAGCCTAGTCGAGCATGCCACTAGGCTCAACATGCAGCCCCCACAACACACCACACTATAATATTTAATCAAGCAAGAAAATGGCAAGCAAGCAGAAACATACTAACAGACAACAAACTAACAGACAAATTTACCCCAAGGATCACATAGCCTCTCCTCCTTCACCTGGAGAACTGCCTCGCAAAACTCCCCTGCTTGCTACCTCCTCTGGTGGATTAGGAACTGGCTTTTTAAGACCAATTATTCCGTAGTTAGCCCGGCCCCTTTATCAAGTGATCCTAAAGGGGTTAGGAATCAAAAAGGATGCAAAATACTAACAAAGAAATACAATGAAAAAGTGATAGAGTTCTTTAGCTGTTATAGCTTTGTACCTTTATGTAAAGCAGTAACTTTATCTGTGTGACCTCCCACCGAAATACAATAAAAGCACACCATTTATACATAAAATACTCTTTTGGGTTCAATTATAGCAGTATCTTATGTATCTTAAAACATGGTAAATAACTGGATCACAGAACGTAAAAGGGCTAATCTGTAGATGATAGAAGCTTCACTTGAAGTCTATGCTATAATGAAAGAAAATTTTATATTGTATGTATAGCATGTACATGCATTAATTGGAAAGGTTCCTGTTAACTATCTAATTCTTTAAAAATGAGGGATGTCTGTCTTTCTATGTAGCGGACAATATCAAAAAGAGCAATAAAGAGGATCTTACATAATGGCTTTCAAACAGCTGACAGTTTTAGTACCTTTACTTTCTTGTTAAATTACAGCATACAGAGCATGCACATGTACACACTGTATTTCTCACCTCTTTATCCCATCTGGTTTCTGATTCCCTCTGTCTCAGGCTTTTTAAGCGCCTTGGTCGTGGACTGGGGAAATCTTGCAGTAAAGCACTTTCTGCTTTAGACTAAGAAAAACCAAAAAAAAATTTTCATTATACAATATATGAGTAATGTTATAATAATTCCTAGAAATTCAAGGTCTTACTGTATTTTAATATTAAGGAAAAATTCTTTAACTGTATAATCATTTTAAATTATTAAAATGAGACAGATTTGGCTTCCCTTTATTACACTGTACAGTAATATTATTCTACAAATAGCCCCAATTATTTCAACAAAACCCCAGCATGGAAAGTAGTACTTACTCAACATAAAAGTGGCAGGATCTGGCCCCGCAATTAAAATGGTTAGATTTTCCAACAATTACATTTTTTATTTTACAAACAAGAATCAAATTAACTATTTAGAAAATAACAGAGAAATCAGCTACTAGGAACTAATCTGTACAAATATAAAATATTATATTAAGAGAGTTACAAAGACAAATTTAATTCATTCAATCATATGCAGCACAAAACAAGGAAGGTAGGATTTGTGAGAATATAATCAATCAAATAAAATAAAATCTTTTATAAATGTATTCTCACCCTTGCAGCTTTTAATTTTTCTCTCATCCGTTCCCTAATGGAAAATTCTGCATAGCTTGTTCTTGAGATAGAAGGAACAGGAGGCAAGCCTGAAACAGAAAAATCACAATCAATCTAGAATTAGTGTTTTTTGGTGGGAGAATCTAAAATTGTATAAAAGCTATTCAAAATATTCACAGGTTGTGGAAATTTCAGTTTCCAATAGAATGACCTCCAACTGAAAAAACATTAAAAGATACACATACTTGATTTTGACAATGAAAAATAAATCTTGGTTTCCCTGTTTCAAACCTTGTAAGCTAGCAGTTGAACTTCTTTAGCCCAGCTAGATCTGTCTTCCAAAATTAAATTAATATAAAATTGATTGGACTTATTGAAGCCCACTGGGGGAAACCGAGGCAGAGACATAATTGCAATGGTACACCAGGTGGCGCTCCAGGAGTGAGGCCCACTAGTACACTCACCTTCAGCCTTTTAAATCAAATTTAACAGCTGATAACCATTGTATTTGCTAATCACAGTTCTGGTTTTTTCAGACAATCTCTTGTTGGCTTCTTCACAGCTTCAAGACCTTTATGTTGTGTTATTTTCCTTATTTGCACTGCAGCAGAATATGTTCAACAGTAAGGTCAAGATCCTGCAGACACTTGCACACATGCTTAACTTTAAGTGATCAAGTAGTACCACTGATGTCAATTCCTAGATTATAAGGTCACAAGAGACCATTGTGATCATGTAGTCTGACCTGTATGACCACAGGCCATAGCACTTCCATGCATAAACACTTGCAAAACCTTTTGCAGGATTAGGGCCTAAAAAATTCAGAATAAATTTAAAGTTCAGGTCTGGTCAGAACAGTGACTAGAAGAAAATACCATCTTTTTACTTGATAGAGATGATTTCTTTGTGCATTTAATCATATGCTTGCTTTAGTGATAAATTAGTTTCTAGCATGGTATTTTTAACTCTGAGCACTATTGATCCAGTACAATTATGAGAGTAGGACGGATTCTATTCTGCTCATGCATCACCAAAAGAATAGTTAACTAACTTCTAATTTCAGGGACATATTTTACCCTCAATTAGAGGCCAAGAGGAACACAGGGCAGTCAGCTCAGGTTCCTACTCGCATCAATATGGCCAGGTGACACCGAGCCCCCGGATGCAGCTTGATTGGACAGTCATAATCCTAGTGTGATGGTAGGGTGTCAGCATTCTTCTTAAAGACGTCACCCTACTTGTTGTATTGGGGGGTAGTGCTGGAGTTAACTCTGGTGGAGATTCCACCTGATCCACAGCCAGGATCCAGGCTGGGCATGTCTTAGTTTTGGGTTTGTCAGACAGTGTGCGTAGGCAGACTTGCTGATAGAACTTAGAGCAGAAGCTAAATTGGTGCTCATGCCAAAGTACCATAAGCTACCAGCCAGAAAATGCCAAGGATTACGGGTAAGTTCCAAACTGAAGGACTCCCTATGGTACTCAAATTTGGTACCCAAATGGCAACTCCACAGGCACCACCTCCTGTGTCACTTGCCCCAATGACAGGAGTGAGCCATATATAGTTTCCACTAGGCTGGGGACAGTCTTTGGTTGAACTAGAATACCCAGGGCTTGGGCCATATCAGCATCTATGAAGTTGTCTGCTGGAAAAGTGCAGCTTTGACCAGTGCTTCAATGAGTTGCTGGGCTACATCCTTTCCCTTAATGGCCTCCAAATTGACCTCAGAAGGTGGAGGCAGTTCAAACCTGGGTGGACCCCCAAAATATCAAGGAGCTACAACTCTTCTTCCTGGGGTTTGCTAACTTTTATAGGATCTTCTTATCTTAGTTTTCTGGCCAAATTGCCCCACTGACAGCGCTTCTCCACAAAATTACCACCTTCACCAGCTCCCCAGAAGCCCAACAGGCATTGGACAGGCTCAAAATGATCTTTACCAGTGCTCCGATTCTAGTCCATCCCAACTCAGCATGCTCTTCATCGTTGAGATTGATGCCTCCAATGTGGCAACAGGGGCCACATTCTTTCAAAAACGCAGTCTCCAACAGCACCTTCACCCTTGTGCCTACTATTCACAGAATCTCACTCCCGCCAAACAGAATTATGCAATTCTACATAACTAGCTTCTAGGCATCAAAAGCGGACTTCAGAGAGTGGCATTTCTATCTGGAGGGTGCTCAGTACCTAGTACTGGTATACATGGATCATAAAAACGTGGATTATCTTCGCTGAGCCAAAGCACTGAATGAGAGGCAGCTTTGCCGGGCCTGTTCTTCATATGCTTCAATTTCACCATCACAACCCACCCAAGGCCCAGAACAAGACTGCTGATGCCTTGTTCCAAAAAGGGGAATATCTTGCCAGCCAGGAGCCCCCATATATTTTTAAGCCCTGAAACTTCCTGGATGCCATGATTCCCCAATACTTCATATTACCAATCTGCACAGCTACAGCGAAGGATCCCCTTCCCAAGAAACTTGAGACAGCAAGCCCAGGCAACACCAGGCCCAGGATGGCTTGCTCTATGTCAGCGGCTGCTTGTATGTTCCACCAAACAGCCCCACTCACCAGTTAGAGGTACTAAGGCTCTGTAAGAGCTCTCTATTAGCAGGGCATCTGGAGCATCTCAAGACCCGCCATTTGGCCACTGCTTCTTCTGTTGGCCCTGAACGCAAACAACAATCCATGCATATGTTAATTCCTGTGAGACATGCACCCACACCAAGATGCCATCGTTGAAACTGCTCAGTAACCCAGTGCCTTACAAGACCCCGTCTAGTCCCTGAGCAGCCATTACTCTGGACTTCATAATCAAGCTCCCTGTGTCTAATGGGCATACTGTACCCCTTGCTGCGGTTGACCAGTTGATAAAAATGGCCCAGTTCGTCTCCACTGCGCACCTGCCCTCTGCAGAAGAAACAGCCCAGCTCCTGGTGACTCATGCCATGTCTCCATGGACTCTCACAGCGACCCACAACTCAGTGTCCGCAGTTTGTATCATTGTTTTGGTGCAAAACCCTATGATTGCTCGGGGTCTACACTTACACATTCACCACCTATCACCCACAAACTGATGGTCAGTTTGAACAAACAAATGAAATGTTAGAATCAAATGTTGTTCTGGTGGAAATTTGTGAAGCAGTACGACTTGTCAAGCCTCCTACCCCAAGCAGTTTGCTTACAACACCGACCATGTTTCCACCATGCAGAGTCTGTTCTAAGCAAACAGTGGCTTCCACTGCCATCTCCACTTGGCCATACCTGTCAACTCTACCAATTCCATGGCTGCTGACTCAATGCAGCAGACCCATGAAGTCCAAGGAGGACTCAAGACCCATACGGACAAGGCCAAGGAAGACTACAAGCAGTATACTGACTGCCAGCACCAGGAAAGCTCAGCATTCACTGTCAGACAAAAAGTGTGGCTCTCTGCCCAAAACCTCCACACCAACTGGCCATGTTGTAAATTGGACCCCCAATACCTCAGGCCTGTTGCTGGACGAATTCCTGCACATGGCCACTCCTCACCCCCCCCATCCATTCGGGCTAACAGTCAACCCACGACCTGACCTTATTAGGGCGTTACCATGGAATTGGCTGCACCTTTGGCTCCCACGTCATATATGAGGAATGTAACTGACCATGGGAGACGAAACTCCACAGCAACCAGGAAAACTGCAAGTGTCCCCCGGACAATCCAGTGCTGGCACGAAGCCCATATCATATTCCTTGACCAATCAATTAACCCTTCATGTCCCATTTAGTCCATAAAGAGGGGTCTTTCCCAAGCCCCCGCTGAGAGCCTCATCGTAACCAGCCTGTTCATCTGGTCCCCGACTCTCCCACTCACGTGTCCCCCCTTCCCCCCGAGCGGGAAACGTGTTTTGCCGGCCGAATCGAATAATGCTGTGGATTTTAGCCTGTGTGTTCTCCTACGTCTGTGTGGTGAGGAGTTAACTATCAGTCTGTATTTCACAGCTACGCTGTCTGTTTAACTGCCCGTTTGTGTCTTGCAGTTAACTGTCTGTGTGAAATCTGTGTGTGTCTGTGTAAAAGCACTCTGTCTTGTAGTTAACTGCCTCTTGTGCCTTGTAGTTAACCCTCTGTGTGACCCCCCTTCTGTGCCCTGTAATTAACTAATTGTCTGTGTAGCATAGTAGTAAGTGTCCCTGTCTGCTACCTGAGAGACCAGGGTTTGATTCCCAGGCAGGGAACCACTGTCTGTTTAATATTAGTTTAGGTCTTTATAGTTAGTTGCCTGTTTAATACTTTCTTATATCAATTTATGTTTTGTGCTTAATTGTTTTTATATTCTTTTATATTAGTCTATATTTTATAGTTAATTGTTTGTTTAGATTAGTATAACTAGTTAAAAATCTCTATTACTCCTGTGTTTATAATAAAACTCATTTATTCCCTAACTGACTCATTATTGACTCTGGGGGATCACTAACCTGTCGGAACAAGGCCATATTCCATTGGCCAGGTAATCAATCCAGTGCACTGGGTGCATTTTGAGGGATGTGGGTCACATATGCTTGCTAAAACCCTACATCGACAACCCTTTTGCTCACCCAGCTCAACCACTGCCCCCCCGATGTGGATCCGTGGACACAATGAATCTAAAGGCCATGAGAGATGGGACTCAAAAATCAAACATGGCTTCCTCTGGTATCTTGTAGACTGTGAAGGCTACGGCCCAGAAAAGCAATCATAGAAGCCTGCATCCCAAGTCATGCCCCTAACCTCCTGGCAGCCTCCCAAGCTGCCCATCCAGACAAATCCGGATTGGCTGGCAGGGGGCATCCCTGGGAAGGGTAACATAAGGCCCCGCAAATCTAGAACACAGGCCTGAAAAGCTTCTAAGCAGCTGACATTTCCACGCCATCACCCAGCAGCAGCTGTAACCAACTTGTGCTCCACTGCCTATGACTTGCTGTGGACACAGACTAAAGGACGTCCCATCTCAAGGGCACTCACAGGCAGCAGCCTCATGGAAGCATGCAGTGTCTTTTCAGAGTATTTCCTCCCCAGTTCTCTTAAGCTGGTGAACAGCAGCGAGGACCTCGACCACCTAGCAGAGCTAAGTCTTGGCTCCATTGAGGATTAGATGCAAGAGGAAGACCAAGGATAGGGTAGGCCCATTACTCAGTGGGGGGTGGGGAGGAAGGGAAACAATAACAGAAAATGTGGATATGGCAGAAGTGCTAAAAGACTTTTTTGTTTCAGTTTTCACCACAAAATTTAGTAGCAAATGCACATCTATCAATGAATGCCAGTGAAAATGAGATAGGATCAGAAGGTAAAATAGGGAAAGAAAAAGTTAAAAATTACTTAAGACAAGTTAGATGTCTTCAATTCACCAGGGCTGATGAAATACATCCTAAAATACTCAAGGAGCTGACTGAGGAGATATCTGAGCTGCTAGTGATTACCTTTAAAATGTCATGGAAGATGGGAAAGATTCCAGAGAACTGGAAAAGGGGAAATATTCCCCTTTCTATAGACTGGCACTATAAGGACAACTCGGGAAATTACAGACCAGTCAGTTTAACTTCAGTATCCAGAAGATAATGGAGCAAATAATAAAGCAATCAATTTGCAAACACCTAGAAGATAATAATAAAAGAAACAGTCAGCATGTATTTGTCAAAAACAAATCATGTCAAACCAACATAATAGCTTTCTCTGACAGGGTAACAAGCCTTGTGGATGCAGAGGAAGCAGTAGATGTGGTATACCTTGACTTTAGTATGACTTTTTGATACTGTCTTGCATGACCTTCTCAACAAACTAAGGAAATACAACCTACATGGAGTAGATGGAGATCCTATAACATGGGTGCATAACTGGTTGGAAAAGAGTTCCAAGAGAGCAGTTATCAGTGATTCACAGTAAAGTTGGAAGGGCATATTGAGTGGGGTCCCGCAGGAAACAGTTCTGGGTCTGGTGCTGTTCAATATCTTCATCAATGATTTAGATAACGGCATAAAGAATATACTTATAAAGTTTACGAATGATACCATGCTGGGAGGGGTTGCAAATGCTTTGGAGGACAGGATTAAAATTCAAAATGATCTGACAAACAGGAGAAATGGTCTAAAGTAAAGAGAATAAAATTCAATAAGGACAAATCCAAAGTACTCAACTTAGGAAGGAACAATCAGTCGCACACGTACAAAATGAGAAATGACAGCCTAGGAAGGAGTACTGTAGAAAGCAATCTGAGGGTCATAGTGGATCACAAGCTAAATATGAGTCAACAGTGTAATGCTGCTGCAAAAAAAGCAAACATAATTTTAGGATGTATTAGAAGGAGCATTGTAAGCAAGACATGAGAAGTAATTCTTCTGCTCTACTCCATGCTGACTAGGCTCAACTGGAGAACTGGAGCATTGTGTCCAGTTCTTGGCACCACATTTCGGGAAAGATATGGACGAACTGAAGAGAATCTAGAGAAGAGCCAGGAAAAAAAAAAAAAAAAGATTAAAGATTAAAGATTTAGAAAACATGAGCTATGAGGAAAGATTGAAAAAACTGGGATTGTTTAGTCTGGAGAAGAGAAGACTGAAGGGGGACATGATAACAGTTTTCAAGTACATAAATGACTTACAAGGAGAAGGAAGGAAAAATTTTCTCTTTAACTTCTGAGGAGAGGACAAGCTACGGGCTTAAACTGCAGCAAGGGTGGTTTAGGTTGGACATTAGGAAGGTGATCAGGAACAGTCAGCATGGATTCACCAAGGGAAAGTGACGTCTGACCAACCTGATTCCCTTCTATGTTGAGATGACTGGCTCTGTGGATGTGGGGAACGTGATATATCTTGACTTTAGAAAAGTTTTTGATATGGTCTCCCACACTATTCTTATCACCAAGTTAAAGTATGGGTTGGATGAATGGATGGATAGAAAGCTCGCTAGATCATCAGGCTCAACAGGTAGTGATCAACGGCTCCATGTCTAGTTGGCAGCTGGTAACAAACAGAGTGCCCCAGGGGTTGGTGCTGGGGCTGGTTTTGTTCAATATCTTCATTACTGATCTGGAGGATGGGGTGGATTGCACCCTAAGCAAGTTTGCAGATGACACTAAGGTGGGGGGAATGGTAGATACCCTAGAGGGTAGGGATGGGTACAGAGTGACCGAGACAAATTAGAGGATTAAGCCAAAAGAAATCTGATGAGATTTAACAAGGATAAGTGCAGAGTGCTGCATTTAGAATGGAAGAATCCCATGCACTGCTACAGACTGGGGACCAACCGGCAGGCAACAGTTCTGCAGAAAAGAACCTGGGGGTTAGAAGAAGCTGAATGAGTCAACAGTGTGTTCTTATTGCCAAGAAGGCTAATGGCATATTGGGCGGCATTAGTAGGAGCATTGCCAGCAGATCGAGGGAAGTGATTATTCCCCTCTATCTGGCACTGGTGAGGCACATTTGGAGTACTGTGTCCAGTTTTGGGCCCCCCACTACAAAAAGGATGTGGACAAATTGGAGAGAGTCCTTCAGAGGGCAACAAAAATGATTAGGGGGTTGGAGCACAGGACTTATGAGAAGAGACTGAGGGAACTAGGCTTGTTTAGTCTGCAGAAGAGAAGAGTGAGGGGAGATTTGATAGCAGCCTTTAACTACCTAAAGGGAGGATGGAGCTAGGCTGTTCTCAGTGGTAGTTGATGACAGAACCAGGAGCAATGGTCTCAAGTTGAAGAGGGGGAGGTTTAGGTTGGATATTAAGAAAAGCTTTTACACTAGGAGGGTAGTGAAGCACTGGAATGGGTTACCTAGGGAGGTGGTGGAATCTCCATCCTTAAAAGTTTTTAAGGTGCGGCTTACAAAGGCCTGGCTCGGATGATTTAGTTGGAGTTGATCCTGCTTTGAACAGGGGGTTGGACTAGATGACCTCCTGAGGTCCCTTCCAACCCTAATCTTCTATGATTGGGAAAAACTTCCTGTCAGGGTAGTTAAGTACTGGAATAAATTGCCTAGGGCAGTTGTGGAATCTCCAAAACTGGAGATTTTTAAGAGATGGTTGGATAGACAGCTGCCAGGGATGGTCTAGATAATGCATGGTCCTGCCTTGAGTGCAGGTGACTGGACTAGAAGACCTTTCAAGGTCAGAAGGTGGACACAAGGCAGTTTACATGAGGATGCAGCGCAGTCTCCCTTTTGTTTTGTCTGTCGGGGTCTTGAAGTCTCTGCAAATCTGGCAGCAATCTCTAACACGATCCTCTCAGAGGCAGTTTAGGCAGGTGGAATGCAGGTCACTCACCAGCATAGATTTTTTTTTTTAAACAAAGAACACCTATATTAATCTAATTAATACCACAAGTTATTTACCATAAGAAAGATAATTTCTCGAGATAGGGAGGGGAGGAGGGAGGAAAAAAACCTCACAGTAGCAAGATGATGCGCTCTGACTACCAATCATGGGCAGTAAGGTAGAACAGAGGGGTCCTGGGGCCGCTCTGTCCTTTATACCATAGTTTCTCAACCTGTGGTACATGTACCCCTGAGGGTACGTGAGACACAGGCAGGGGGTACCTGGGGAAAAACTGAGTGGGAGGCAGGCGGCAGCAGCCCCCCCTACCCGCCAGGTCTCAGCTCCCAGGAGGGAGCCCGGTGGCAGCCTCCTGAGTCTCACGAACTGGGCTTGCAGCTGGGTGGCAGCCACCTGCGACCCGGCTCCGAGCTGAGGGACAGCCTCCAGCGCCCCACCTTGAAGATGGGCAGCAGCCGCCTGCCCACCTCCCTGGGTCCCAGCTGGTGCGGAAGTCTCCTCTGCCCCAGCTCGGATTGGGCGGCAGTCACCAACCTCCTGGGCTGGCAGCCAGACAGCAGCCACCTGCAACTTGCCCAGGTGGCAGCTCCCTTCCCTGGCTCAAAGCCCAGTGCCCAGAAATCTTGTCAATTTCAGTGCTCTAGCTGAGCAGTGAAATTGACAACTATGACAGCCCCAGATTTCACCAGTTACCCTCTTTTCCTGTCTCTCTCCCTCTCCTTCCGTATCTCTCTCACCCCTTCCTCCACTCAAATCTATGGCAAAAAATTTGATGCGGCACTTTATATTCCCCAGCATTGGCATGGGGCTCAAAGCCTCCTAGCTTTGGCCAACATCACCACTAGCCCAGGTACATACTTGAGTTCTCCAGCCCTGGTGTAAAGGTGGTAACCCTACCCACGCTAGATCTGACATCTGTCATATCACGACCTCATATACTCAGCCCTTCTTCCAACATATGGCTCGCATTAGTCTGTAAATATAAAATCCTGTGGAAAATTGAGTGTTGGGGTACTTATTAAAATTTTCAGAAGTTAGGGGGTCCTTGCTACTTAAAAGGTTGAGAAACACGGCTTTATACCACTGGGCAGCAGAGGCCACCAACAACACAGTGATGGGTATCACTGAAGGAAAAATTGCTGCCTTTGGGGCACAGGACACACACAAACCTGCAGAGGAACGGACATGTGCACTCATATGATGAAGCAGAAATTATTTATTTTGAACCGGGGTGAGAGTGGCTGAGGCGGACAGCAGCTGTACTGCAAAGCCAGTTAAACAGTCTTTGAGCTGAAAGCTGGCTTGTAAAGCGTCAGTTTTAAATGTCACTTTTTTCCTCACACATTTTAAAACCTGCCACCCCGGGAACTCCGCTAAGGGATCCCCAGCGCAGCTGCCCCAAGGCCGGCTCGCACCCTGGCAAGCGCTGGGACGGCGCCCGCTGCCGGCGGCGGCATAAGCTCAGTCACAGGGGCTGTCCCCGACACGGTCCTCCCACTCCAAGAGGAGCGTGGGCCTCGGGCTACCAGCGCTGCGCGGCCGCAGCCGTGGGGGCCGGTGTGTGCGGCTGGCCCCAGCGGGCTGCTTCGCGACTCCGGGACGCCTGAAAGCCAGACTCACGCGAAGGGAGGGGGGCGCGAGGGAGGGTGAGGCCAGACGGGACCCCGCCTCAGGCCGGCAGCAGGGTCACGGGGACACACTTACTGCGCGGCGCCCGGGCAGTGGCAGCAGGCGCCGCCATCTCCACCTGGCTCTCCTCCGCCAGCAGCCCCGCGGCACCAGCAGCCTCCAGCAGCTAGGGGAGAGGAGGGGGAGGAGGGAACCGCACATTAGGGCCAGAGGAGACTGACAACAGTACACCGCGGGGAGGGGAACCCCTCCGCCCGTGACCCGGATGCAATCCGCGCCTACCCCCCCCCAACAGCCGGCACTCAAGCTGCATTGCGCAGGCGCAGCATCCCTAACGGACCCCCTCGCCGCCAGCAGAGCTTCACCCGCCCGAGCCTCGCAACCCGCCCCGCCCCGCCCCGCCGAGCGGCACCACCCCTCGCTCGCCTCCCCGCGTGCGCATGCGCACTCGTTCTGCTCGGCTTTCCCTCAGCTTGAGGACCTGCGTGGTGCCCCGCACGAAGCCCACTGACTGCGCTTGTGCTGAGTTCAAAGGGCCCAGCTCTGGCTGCCCGCCAACCTGCGCGTTAGCCGCCCCGAGAACCTGCCTAGCCATGGACTCACTGGCTGCTGTCTTCGCCGCCGCTGAGCGCTCAGCGTCCCCACTGGCGCGTGCTCCTCGCCTTCCGCCGCCGGTTCCTGCCCCTGCCCCAGAGAGGAAGCGTTACAGCGGTTTAACCAAACAAGGCATCGCGGGTCCCGTTCCGTTTATGCCACTTGTAGGCCCTAGTCCCGCCAACCCTGTTTCATGTGTCTAGGCCCATGGGCCTCAGTGGCCCTAAGTGTGCATGGCCAGAAGTGTCTGCAGGATCGGGGCCCAGCTGGGCTGTGCTTCATCTATTGAATATGTCTGGTTATCAATCTGACCTCAAGAAGCTTTTATTCAGCAAGATGTTTGCGCTTACATTTTATTGACATGGTGTGCTGCCCTATGCTTGCAAAGATAGCTGCATGCAATTTATTCAAACACACAAACCATCTGACCTTCTGCAAAAGCCTCACAACGCTCATATTACTGTGAAGTATTACCGCCAAAAATTACATAATAAAATAGTCATTTAATGCTTCAAAAACCGTTTTTCAGTTTTGAAAACAATTTCCTGGTTTTGTAATTAACTAACATGATCAAAATGTATAAGCACATGTATTTCCTATAATAATCAAGTTGACTTGTATATAATGTGCATATTGTTATTCCAGTTCTATTTCCCTTAACCTGTCTATGGTACTTGTTTGCTCTTAGACTGTGAGCTCCTCAGAGCCAGGACTGTCCTTTTTGAGTGTTTGGAAAATGTTTGGCATTTAGCAGGCACTACAATAATTAATAATGTAATAATATAAAAAGCATAGGCATCTTATGCTCAATGATTTAGCAACATAATTAAAAACTGGCATACATTACAAAGTTTATAATATATTGTCTGTGTATGTTTATGATTTGCACAGAATTTTTTTCTCTTCTTAATAGCTGTGTATAATCCCCATCAATTAGAATAAAAGTCACTTGTATGTACCCTAAGGGACAATGAACTTCTATATTAAGAGACCCTTATATTACAATTGGGTAATTGGCAAAAATGTGATATGAACAAAACCCTATCATAATTTTTAGAAGAAAAAAAAGCCCCATAATCCATCTTTGCCTTAATAGTTAAACTAACCAGACTAACCTCCATAGCCATCATCTGGGATTCTTCACTGAAATTCATGTTTGCAGCAATCGATACCTGGCTGTCATAAGTAATACAGGAATTATTAGTTATAATTAGATGTACACATTTTATATTTATGCACTGGTCATGCAACAGACTCCACATAGGCACACCTTTGCACCTGTGTGAATCATATTAACTTAAAGTGATATGTTAAAGTATTTAACATTTCAAAAACCGTTTTACTGTTTTGAAAACTGAATAATTTCCTGCTATTTGTAGCCAATTCACATGATCTTCAAAATATATCTGCAAGTTTATTTAATAATTCCCTATGAGTGAATCAAGTTGACATATAAATTGTATGCAAGTTGCCTATTGTAAATCAAATACAAATTGCCCATTGTTGGTCCATATAGAGTCTGTTGCAAGACTGGCGCCCCTTTCTTCTCAGCTGGATTCATTTTGCATTTCACTCTTGCCAAATCTGAAATTTACAGATGTGGCTAGGGATTTATATACACCATGAAGTTGTAGTGATTTAACTCAAACTGTTTAGAAAATGATTTAGCTAAACGGGTGCAACCTTCTTGTGTGGTGACTACTATTTTGGTTTACGAACTCCTAATACCAATTTTAGCTTATGTCAAACAAGGAATCAATTTCAGCTAAATCTGTTTAAGGCACTTTTAAACCCAAATGAGAGATGGTTGCAAACTGTACCCCATTCCATCTCTGCATAAACCTGAACACCAGATCAGAGATGAATTCCCTCTATAGTAGCATAATAGCATAATTAAAAACTGCAACTTCTTTGTTTTGTACCACTCTCATCATATAATATTTCAAGGCCTACTAATATTACATTGAAAAGTAATAGCATTTTAATATATAGCACATAAATATCACTTTAGAAAACTAAATTCAAATAGTTCAGTGTGTAGGTGCAAGTGACTGGGGAATATCTTATATAAAAAGGTCCTTACCAGAACTGTTTTCTAATATTTCTTGAGGAATTAAATGCCATAGCAGAAATTAAAAAAAAATTATAACACATAATTGAATGCCTTTATCTATACTAGAATACAAGAGATGAAAAGCTCTTCAGTAGCATTGGGTTGTCTGTCTCTAAACAATTTACAGCTGAAGGTAGAAGCACACTGGAGTATCACTAACTGCTCTTAATTACCTTGAGAATCCTTTATAAGAGTCACTTTGAGGATTTCTGTTTCTTAAATTCCCCTCTTTAATGAAAAATGGAGAATGTAGGGATTTTAAAAAGATCCAAAAGGGAATTAAATCATACCTGGGTTTTCTAGGCAGTACTTCTAAAGTTGCAGTCAACAGTCTGGCATAATGAAAATGACCATCTTAGCAACCAGGTTGCTAAGGAAGGTCACTGAGTTTTTAAAGGGACAGAGTCAGGAAATCTTTTATGACCTGCTAAATAAATGCAGGAAAATCTCAGATTTTTTTAATTGTTAGTAAGCCTACTTGTGTATATCTCTGCATGACTGGGGCCAAATTTTGGACTAAAAAAGGATAATAAGTGATATAAATCAAGATTTGGGACTCCTATCTCCTTAGTCCTTAGACTGAAAGAAAAAAAGATTATATGCTCCTACTTTTTCTCAGAATTTATTTTAACTGGGGTTGCAATTATTTTTTTCAAATGGCAGAGGCGAGAAAAGTTTGAGCATTCATATTCACCTATATCCTCCTCCAGGTCAAGCCCTACTGTTTTAAAATATGTAGTCTCTGACTGTATGTCTGGGCTGGGGCAAAGATCTAAAAACTCATGAACTAAAAGTGAGTGGGAACATTCTATTCAGGCAACACTAACCCACCCCTTCAACCCCCCAAAAGACCCAAAGGATTAAAAATAGTTTTTAAGGAAAAATATCCTGGCATAAGAGCTATCTTTCAGACTTCAATTTAGTTCTCCTATGCCACAGTATCATCATAAAACAACAGTAATTCAAGGATAAAGCTTTAAACCAGAATCTGTAATGGCTCCCAAACACCATTTCCTTTTTCTCATGCATTAAAGTTTTCAGAAAGCGTATTTTTCACCTATATGCTGTACTCAGGAGACAGCTATGCCCCCATTCCTTGAAAATGTGCAGCATACTGAAATGGCATACTGAAAAAGAAAGTTATGATCTCTCAGCAGCTATGACTTACAGAAAACATTTTTCTTACATCCCTATGATTAGAGAGTTAATCAATAAATATTTCTGAGGTGAGCATGGAAGAACTTCAGTGGGAAAGCTGGGCAGGAGCGCTGTCCCACAGTAGATGATTTCAGTTATAGCAAGCATTTAACAAAACAAAAGACTCCTAATGGAATCTTAATTAGCTCTATCTTTGAACAATGGGATGGAGAGGTTAAACTATGCCTGGGGATTTTAGGCAGAGCCCACACTTCCAGGCAGGAACACCTGTCTCTAGCCCCTATCAATCTTCACAGGGCTCTGGCATCTGAGCCCCTTGCTTAGTCTCTAACTTCTGTTCAGATGACAGTGATCCTTCAATCAGAACAGGCTAAGCACAGTTCTGCTGCCCTTTGCTCATACAATAAGGCCATCGAATTTGTATAGCTGAGTAGGACCCCAATGAACTCAATTCTCTGTGCAGGAACCAAAGTTGATTTCCTTTTTTAAAATAAGTCCCCGATGATTGAAGAGTCTGACCACGAACTGGACACATTAAATAACCTGATGCTCGGATCTGCCTTACAACAGCCAATCATCCAGATAAGAGAAGACATGAAGTCTCTTACTCCTCAAAAAAGCCACCACAATGGCCATGCATTTTGTAAGTATACATCGGGCCTATAGGCCAAAAGGAAGTACTGTGTACTGATATTGGTGGTCTATGAACTTCCTGTGACTTGGCAACACTACCACATGGAAGTATGTGCCCCAAATCTCAAGGGCAGCAAATCAGTCATTGTGATCCAGGGAAGGAAGAATCGATGCAAAAGGAACTCTTCAAATTCTCATGTATTTGATTAACTGTTGCATTTCCAAAGGTCCAGTATGGGTCTTAGACCTCTCTTAGACTGGAGATCACAATGTTGAAGGGGAACTTCTTCTATAGCTTGTAGAGTAAGCAGAGTCTAAACTTCTTGAAGGAGAACTGATTAATTAAATGAGTCCCTGAAAAGGGACATGGTATCCCAATCTCACAGTGCTTAGAACCTGCTTGTTCATCATTATGGCTTCCCAAGCACTGAGGAAGTGAGAGAATCTGTCCCCAGATGATGTGTTTTCTCCTGGAAAAATCATACTGTCTTGAAGCATAAAAGGATTGCCTATCCTGTTGACTTGACAATTCTGTGACCTCAGGCTCCTCCGGTACCAGAGGATTTTAAAACCTATGAGGACCTGCTCAGGAGAATGGCTGTGGCTTTGGGCATACAAGCTGAGCTGTTGGACATTCTTCAGGCACTGGCCCCTGGCAGGGTCTCCTTCCCTATTAATAAGGCCTTTTGGAGCCACTTAGCTCCTTCAGCTAAGTGCAGGGACAAATTTTACCATGTCCTGATGCAAGACTTTAAGTGCTTTTATTCCCATCCTTCCCCAAACTTCCGAGTAGTTACAGCTGCCAATGAAAGGTCATGTCAACAGAGATTTAAATCAACTCCCAAAAAAAAAGAGCCCAAGATTTTTTATTTGTTGGAGAGAAAAATTTATTTCACTTGCTCTTTCCGGATGTGGATAGTGAACTGGCAGTCACTGTTAGCTAAATACGATTTTGTGAACAGGGATACTATGTCCAAGTTTACGGACAAACTTCCTGAATGTGCAAGAGAGGAGTTTAAGGCTTTCTGGTGGAAAGTTGTTTTGTGCCTATGGCATCACTCCAGTCTGAACTTACTGTGGTGGATGCTTCTTTTAGGGTGATGGCCTGTGCAATAACGATGAAAAGAGCCTCAGGGTTACATAACTCGGGTATAGCATCTGACATATAGCAAACTATTGAGGTCCTCCACCTGTGTTTTCCCCTGGAAAAATCATGCTGCCTTGAGGTATAAAAGGATTGCCTGTAGTACTATTGCTATTTGGAGGCTATGTTGTTGTCTTTTGGGAGCTGGATGAAGTGTTGCATGAGAGGAGGGTAGCATGAGAATCCTTAAATAAATGCAAAGTTTGAGGAGGATGACAGGTTAACAGCAGCCAAAATATCCTCCTGAGGTAACACCTGCTCCTCTGGCAAAAGTTTATCCTGTAGGACTGGTTACCCAGGGGCACCACTGTCTCTGCATGCCTTCAACCCAGATGCTTTTTAAAGATCATTGGTTGCCCTTAATTGGACTCAGGTGTCCATAATTAACCTGAGGTAACCTCTTTTCAGTTCATAGGAAAAACTGCTTTAATCATTCAACCACTGATATACCTGCTTTCACCCGCCCCCTCCCCCCCATAGAACTGTCAGGTCTGACTTTGTCACATAGTGCTCTATGGAGCAGTTTCCATGATGAGTCAATATTGCCCATATCTCTAAGACAAATACAAAACTGAGAACTTCTTCAAAGTACATTGAGTTTCTTTCAATGCAATGTAAGTGTAAGCAAGGTCTGAATGAGCTCTCCCCTGCCAAGCTGGCTGGGGGGAGGGGAACAGGACATCAGGGCCAGACTGTATTTGCATGAGCACACCCAACCTGCTTAGGTGCCCAGCATGATGGGACTACTTTGCCCAAATGATCCCTTTGGCTGGTGTTGGGTTACAAATCACTCTAGTTTTCAATGCGGGGGTAATGAAATGTTCTCTTTATGGTATGAGCAAAGGGCAATAGAACTGTGCTTTAAAGGCCTGTTCTGATCTGAACGGAACTGGCTAAGCAAGGGGCTCAGATGCCAGACCCCTGTAAAGGTTGATAGGGAGTGGGGACAAGTATTCCTGTCTGAAAATGTGGGCTCTGCTTTAAGAGCCCCAGGCATGGTTTAATCTCTTCTCCCACTGTTCAAAGATAGAGCTTATTAAGATTCTATTAGGAATCTTTTGTTAAGTGCTTGCCAAAGCTGAAATCATCTACTGTAGGACAGTGCTCCTGCTCAGCTTCAACACTGAGGTTCACCCACCAACAATTGCTAAGAGCTGAAATCACTGAGCACTGACAATCAGAGCGGTGGGTGGAACCTCAAGAGACTGACCTGCAGAGCTCATAATGGAGAAGCAGGTGGTAGCAGAAGGCGATGGTGTGCAGCAGGACGGCTGGTGGGTGGCTGACAGAACGCAGGTGGTGTGGGCAGTGAGTGGCGCAGTGGTGATGGCCGGCGGGGCAAGCAGAGTACCTTCTTCCTCCATAGCCATGGTGGGAGATGAATTTGCTCAGATGCACCCCTGAACTCTGGGTCATCACCAGCCAAGGACAACTACTGTGAGCGGGATGTGGGGGAGAAAGAAAGGAGAGGCAAAGGACACTGCCCAACATACTCTGGAGTGGGGGTTTTGCTCATGGTTTTATGTTTATGAATCCTGCTTGTGCTGTTTTCCCAAATTAATACTGAGTTACTTCCCTCCTTTTATTAATTTTTTTTTCTACACTCATTGGGCTTGCGAGAGGAGGGGAAGTATCAGTTTTTGGAGGTGCCCAGGGGCGTGGCATATAATTTCCCAGGTGACTGGGTTGGGGCTTGAGCCAGATTTGTGTTGTATTGTTGAAAGAACCCCTAAATGTTGAACCCAGCCTTTGTTACTGCTGATTCCAGCTAGCAAAAGGGTTACATGAGGAAGAATAATTTCCTTAAAATTAAAAAATACTGTGACACATCTATAGCCTGGAATGTTATTTTAAGTAATTGAATTGAAATGAGTATTACTCCTAGATGTACACTGATTTTGATATATTGCTTTCTCAACCACATTTATAATCTACTAATTCACAAATATTACTTATTGAACTAGATACATCTGAAACAGATTTGTAAATATGAACTGGATGTTTCCACATTAAACTGAAGTTACCACTTATCAATTCAAACAAATTGCCTAGTCAAACATCAAAACCATTTTGTTGCATATAAAATATATACCAACTGCTAAATTAAATGTGTGAGTATATATAACCCTATGTATGTTATATTAACTAACCAAACTCAGTATAAGACTTATGGAATATAAATACAAATAGTCATACCAGCTATTAAAACATACACAATACATGACATGGCACATTGGTTCTCTTCCAGATTTTATACTCTGTAATTCAGGGTTTTATATTGATACCCATCTAAATGCTTTAGATAGTTTTAAAACCATTTGAAGAATTAATGTAATCTTTTCCACTACATATTCACTATCAACTTTTTTCAACTATACTGGGGAATGTTAGAGTATCATGTAAAATTGTTTAGGAATAGCCTTATATATTGCTGCTGAAAAGACTTATGTAGTAGCAATACAAGCCATATGGTTTTGACTAATAGTTACTGAAACAGTAAAGAAAATGAACTTATCTATGCAAATTAGGTAATTGTGAGAGGGAGGGGAAGTATCAGTTTTTGGAGGTGCCCAGGGGGTGGTGTATAATTTGACTAATAGTTACTGAAACAGTGAAGAAAAAGAATTTACCTATGCAAATTAACTTACTCTTACCCGTTTTAAGATTACTTTAATGAAGCCTTTTAATTTTGTATATGTTAAAAGAGTTCAGTAAACGAAAATAGTTGGGGTTGTGTATATGTATATACATGAGGTTTGGAAGGGAAATAAACCCTCAAACTTCTGGGTTTATATAGCTGTGGTTGTGCCCTTTTTTGTTACTTTAATATTAAATAAAGAATGGCTGAAAGGTTGTTTGTTTTAAAAATCACTTTTTTCCCAGTTTTTTTTTTTTACCATTCAAATATCTTCAATACTAATTAGCGTGAGGTTAATACCTAGAGGTCCCAACCAAGATCAGGGATGCACAGTTTATGTTATACATACACGCAGTGAGAAACAGTTTTTGCCAAGACCTATAGGAACAATTCAAAAGAATTATTTGTTTTCAGATTCAACAATATTAAGCCACTCAAATAAATACATAATCCAACTAAGAAAATTTAAGGAAGCTGAACGTACTTTTCCATGACTATTAAAATCCAAGTCTAAAATTAAGTAGAGATAAGCATTAACATTTCAGTTTGCTTGTTCCCATGGCAGCACTTTCATCCTAGGTGTAGGTAGAACATTCATCTGTTCTACACTTCATTTACTATATGGTGATTATAGACAGGCAGTAGCCTTTCTAATAGTTAGGGTTGCAACCAACTTTCATTATAAAGTCCAGATTTCGTCGTCGTCCGTCCGTCCGTCCGTCGTCCCCCCCCCCCATAACTTTGCCTTGGAAAACCAGTTTTGCATGAAAATTACCAAATTTGATGGAAAAGGAGAATAATTCTGCAGAATTTGAAGAAAACCAAGCATGCAGTGTTTGAGTTATTGGTCAGTAAAATGTTTCTCTGATTTGAAGTTTTGATATTTGCTTAACTTTTCCCAATAGCTCAAAATTGGTTTGTTACTTTGCCTACAAACTTTCCAAACAGTGAAATTGCCTTGTAAAATCTTGTACTGGCCATTTTTGGAGAAAGTAAATTGAAATTAAACGAAGTTATTAATGTTTTTGTTGCATATAGGTTTGGACCCAATCCTGCTCCCATTGAATTATGATTTCTGTGCTGTTACATGCCCAATCCTGTTGGCATTTCTAGCCGTGTCTACACTACAGGGTGCTACAGCAACATGGCTATGGTGCCATAGCTATGCTGCCATAACCAGATAGTGTAGATACAGGCTACAGAGACAGAAGGGGTTTTTCTGTCACTGTAGGAATTGTATCTCCCCAGTGATGATAGAGCCACACAGAAGATTTGGAGGATCTGGGACTAAATCTGAAACTGAGGCCCCCATCCTTCCAAAAATAGCTAACATGGAGATGAAAGGATTTAAGAATAGGCAAAGGGGTGGGGATCAGAGAGGGCCTCTAGGCCTTTGGGGTCACTGCTGTTCCCCTGGAGGTAAGGGGGGCCTGTGCTGCTCCTTTGGCCAGGGAACCACTCTCGGTTCTGCCTTTCCCCAAGTTCTGGCCCAGCTGCCAGCAGGAGTGGTATCCCTGGCCCTGTTCCTACTTCTGGGCCCTCGGCCTGATGAGTTGCCTCGGGGCTGGCACGATACCAGCTGCAGCAACAGATCCTGGACCCCCTCTGTCCACTTGCTCCTGTCTCAGTTTAATTTAGCTCTGTCCTTTCCCCTATTAAGTTATTTGTTTCTTCTTCTGATCAGTTGGTCCTAGATTCCCTTTACTGTTAATATCCCAGAGGTAATAGGGTTTATGCATGTATTTATTCACCTGAGTACTAGGAGGAGGCACTGCATATTCAGAAGTCCTGCCATCAAACCAAAGATCTTAATGAAGCCTGGACCACTGGCACTACAGTGGGTTACAGAATCACTTCAAAGGGAGCAGCAAGTGGACAGTACCATTCTTGGGGATCAGAACACTCCAAGAATGAGCTACATATTGAGACAAGTCTGACCAGTGAGCAGAGCATTACAGATGAGAAACTTTAAAACTCTCAAAGTGTTTTACTGTGCTTTCTTACCAAAACTGCTGTTTGATGATTATCAAGTATTCAAGATGAGGACCGTGAAACCATTTCAACTCTTCTTCTCTTTCTTTGTGTGAAAATAGCCTTATATGACCCATAATCCATGCTGAGCTATGTGGAAACTGAGAAGTGTCTAGTAACCATCCTTTCATCTTCCAGGTATCATATGGTTTTGTTTATCTTTCTTTCAACCGCAATATTTTATTGAAGCACCAAACAGTTCACATTAGAGCCCTGTTTCTGAAGCCTCTGTATTCTTGCTCTTCATTACCACCCATCCCATTCATTTATCCTATTTCGGGTTTTTTTTTATAAATGTTTCCAATTCAGGCCCACACCTGATTACCTTTTGAAAAAATTTAGATAATATTAGGTATGCTCAGATCAAGAGAGCTAATCTTTTTCAAGTATTCAGCCAATGACTTTCCTGTTGCAACAGACCAAGATTTCCATGATTTATCATAATTCATCCAGGATCCACAAAAACTCAAATAAAGGTGTGTCAGATATAAACCATACTTAAAATGTCACATACCATTGTGCAGGTCAAGCTGAAAAGTTGAAGAGGTTTCTCTTACAGAAAAAGGATGCTTTAGGAAAACTCAACCTGGATAACAAGTCTAAACTTTAGCAGGTACATATACCTTTACTGTATGATAGCTAGAAAGGTCTCGTCATCCTTATATCCTCATATAGAGTTGTTTGCGGCTAAGAGAATGTTCACATAAAAAAGTATCTGAATCTATGAACACTCACATCTGAATATATGAGTACTCAGAACATCATACTTCTGTATGTGCTGAAATCAGTAAAGAAAGTTAGATTCAGATCCATCTTTTTTCAAATAAGGGAAAGCATGTATTATTGAATTAAAACACAGCTCATTTTGGGATATCTAGTTGTAAAAGTCCAATTGAATTTTTTACAAAATAACTGAAGCCCCAGTTTCTTGTTCATCTTCAGAAAATTCAAAAATTTCTTCATATTTTCTGTTAAAAAATTATCTCTGGGCTAAGGCAAAGAGTGAAAACTTTCAGCCCCAAAAGAATTTGTTGAAAAATTAAAAGTAGCTGAACACAGGGACTTAAAATAAAAGAGACATCACTGAACCTTAACTATAGAGTTGTTATCATGATACTGTCAATATCTCTTCAACTGAATATTTATTTTAAAAAAAACTCAGTTTAATTATTGGTTCCTAAAGATGTAAGAAGAGCTGGTCAGAAAATGAGTATTTTTCCATGGAATTTCAACTTCTCATTGAAAAAACAAGTTTAAAAAAACCAAATAATTTTTGTCCAAAAACCAAAACAATTTAATGGAAAGCAGACACTTTCCTTGAAAAATTTTTAGTTGAAAACCCAATTCTATGTTTTAAAAAAAGAGAGAGAGAATTTTTTGATCAGCTCTTCACATGAGCATGTATTGCTGCTTGCAAATAAACCCATTACTATAGTTTATTACTATATTACTGTATGTCTCCATGTAATTACCAAGAGAAAGATTTAAAGAAACTGCAATATTAATTGAAAGGGCTTTGAGTCAGGTCCTGTTGCCAATGAAGTTAATGGGAGTTTTGCTACTGACCTCAATGAAGCTAGGATATATTTAGGCTAGAAGGACCATTTTGATCATCTAATCTGACCTCATACATAACACAGTCCAGACAACTTTGCCCAATAATTCCTGCATCGAGACAATGTCTTCTAGCTGAGCTAGAGCATATCTTTTAGAAAGAAATCTAATCATATTTTAAAGACTTCTAGAGATGGAGAACCCACACAACCCTAGGTAAGTTGCCCCAATCATTTATTACTCTCACTGTTTAAACTTGTGCCTTTCTTGCAGTCTGAATTTATCTAGTTTCAGCTTTCAGCCAAAAGATCTTGTCATGCTTTTGTCTACTAGTGTAAAATGCCCTCCACTACCAGCAATTTTCTCCCCATACAGGTAGATAAAGACTGGTAAAGTCACCTCATAAGTTTCTCTTTGATAAGCTAAACAGGTTGACTTTCTTAAATCTTTCATTTTAATGCAGATTTTCCAAAACTTAAATCATTCTTGTATCTCATTCTGAGCCCTTTCCAGTATCTTTTTTAAGTGTTGACCCCAGAACTGGACATAGTATTCAAGTTTCATCAGGATGCAGAGGTACTACAATCTTCCTACTCCTATTTGATATTCCCCTGCTTATTATACATTTCAAGATCACATTAGCCCTCTTAGCCACAGTATTGCATTGGGAGCTCAAGTTCCGTAGATTATCCGTCATGGTCCAAAAGTCTTTTTCAGAGTCAGTACTTTCCAGAAGGCAATTCCCTATCCTGTAAGTGTGGCCTATTCCTTCCCCCCACCCTTAGAATTATGACATTACATTTGGCTGTATTAAAATGGATATTGTGCAGATGAGCCGAACTTATCATTGGATCCAAACTGCTCTGTATAACTGTCCTATCCTTATCATTATTTTTACTCTGCTGATTTTTATGTCATCTGAAAACTTTGCCAGAAGTGATTTTATATCTTCTTCCAGGTCACTGAAAAAGAGATTGAAAAACATTCGGACAGAACAGATCCCTGTAGGACTGCACTAGGAACACCCACATTTAGTTACTTTTTCAGTTCTCTAAGTTAGTCAGTTTTTAATCCATTTATTGTATATAGACCATTGGTTCTGGTCTCCTTTTAATTAATGTAATTGAGCCAGATTCTCAGATGGTGTAAATCTGCAAGGCTCCATTCAGAAGTCATCTGGACCTATATGTCTTTTGTTAGAGCTGGTATCTGACTGAAGTAAAGTAATGGCCTTTTCAGGGTCCATTATCCTGAAATGGCAATTACTGTATTATTCCATTCCACTTTCTAAATTTCTTATCACCTGTATCTTTTATATATTTACCTCCCTAGAATGACCAAGGTGGTGTCAGGCATTCAATTTTCCTTTAATAACAAATACAAATATTCAGATATTTAATAAGTCAATATCATTCTACTAGTCATTTTACAACTCAATATATTTATATAAAATTTGATGTACAGAACCTTAAATTTGTTTAAATATTATTATAAACATAACCTTTAAGAGGATTCAGGTCTGGAGTGACACAGTCATTCATTAGTATATTATTCATTTTGTTATCCCTGCTCTTTGGTAAAGTGTCCTGCATAGATGCTGGAAACATTCTTCTGCATTTGATTTATGATCCCATCAAAACAAAAATATCATTATTATCATCATATCAAATATCATTATTGTTTTTTCTCCTATACACTCCAAACCAAATCCTGTATCAGATTGTCTAGTTTGTTTGGAGATGTTTGGACACCTCCCTCATCACAGTTCATCATCGTCAGATAAGGCATCAAGATAATCTGTATCGACATATAAAAGAAATCCAGAAAACAAGCTGTCTGCCCAAGTGGGATCTGCAAAGAGACCATTTTGGTCATGGTAGAAGATCTCAAGCCACACTTCATCTTCTGGCTGAAGATAGATTATTGTGGATCCAGAAGCTACGTCATGGTTTCCTGTGTTAGCATCAAATGTCTTTATTCTGTATTTCCCATTATGAACCAACCCAATTGCAAGATGCTTATTTGCTAAGGTGATATCATAAGAGAAGTAATAGATCCCTGGAATGGCGCATATAAACTTCCCTGTGGAAGGATTGTAATGCTCACCCTCATTGAAAAGGACTTTATTGAATACGATTGGTAATCTTTCCTCCGGGTAGCTTGTGGTGATGCCAACAGAAAAGGCAGATTTCAGCACTATCCTTCCACACTTACATATCCCTGGTACACCTGGTTCTCCTCGATCTCCTTTGTCTCCCTTAGGTCCAGGTGGTCCAACTGGACCCACTTCACCTTTGGCACCAACCAATCCTGTAGGTCCTTTTTTACCAGACTGTCCCTGGTCTCCTTTCTCTCCAATTGTTCCTAAAGGTCCAGTCTTGCCTCTTAAACCTTGAAAAACATTTTATATTAATTAATTATTACATATACAATCTCTTTGTAGGTGGCAAACCAAGTGACTGCATGAGCTACTGGATATGCTTGAACAAAATCAAATACATAATGAAATTAGTTTGGTGTAATCCTTGCCAGATTTTAAAAAATACTCACACTTAGAATGGAATTTGGGATTTTAAAAACATGTCTATAATTTTTGTATGTGTGCACTGAAAATGCATAAAATTCATCACATGTCAAACAGGGATGAAATGTCATATTAATACTAAGGAACTTATTCTGGCATTTAAAGTTAAAACTCCCATTATTCTTAATGGAAGTTCTGTGTGCAGAACAATGACAGGATGTAGCCATAAGAACTTTAAAATTCTATTAGTAAGTTATTTCACTATTGACAGGAAATAACTTATATTTTTTAGACTAGAAACTCTTTAAAACTTCCAGTTACTGTACAGCATAGACATTTGAAAATCAGGTATTAAACCATATCTCTCAACTGTACTTGATCTGTTAAACTGTACTTTTCTTATGTCTATATGATACTATACGTATATTATAATAGTTACGTATGTTTTCAAAGACATATTTATTCCAAGGCCAGAAAGGACCACTGTCATCATCTAGTTGACCTCCAGTATAGCACAGGCCATAAAACTTCCCCAAAATAATTCCTAGAGCATATTTTTTAGAAAAACATCCAATTTTCATTTAAAAAGTGTCAGTGATGGAGAATCCACCACAACCCTTGGTAAATTGTTCCAATGTTTAACTACTCTCACCATTAAAAATGTATGCCTTATTTCCAGTCTGAATTTGTCTAGTTTCAACTTCTAGACGTAGAATCATGCTATACCTTTTTCTGCTAGATTCAAGAATCCATTATCAAATATTTGTTTCCCATGTAGATACTTAGAGACTGTAATCAAGTTATTACTTAATCTTCTCTTAAGCTAAATAGATTGTGTTCTCAAATCTATCGCTATAAGGCATGTTTTCTAATCCTTTAATCCTTCTAGTGATTCTTCTCTGAACCCTCTCCAATTTATCAGCATCCTTCTTGAATTGTGGGCAACGGAGCTGGACCCAGTATTCCAACAGCAATCACACCAGTGCCAAATATAGAAGTAAAATAACCTCTCTACTCCTACTCCAGATTTTCCTATTTATGCATCCCAGGATCACATTAGCTCTTTTGGCCACAACACCACACTGAGAGTTCATGTTTAACTGATTATCCACCATGACCCCCTCAAATCTTTTTCAGAGTCACTGCTTCCCAGGATAGAGGCCCCCATTCTATAAGTATGGTCTACATTCTTTGTTACTAGATGAATACCTTTACATTTAGCCATATTAAACACATACTGGTTGCATGCATCCAGCTTACTAATCAGTCCAGATCACTCTGAATCAGTGACCCGTCTTCTTCTTTATTTATCACTCCTGCAATTTTTGTGTCATTACAAACTTTATCTATGATGATTTTATGTTTCCTTCCAGGTCATTGATAAAAATATTAAATAGCGTAAGGCCAAAAACCGATCCCTGCAGGACCCCATTAGAAACACACCTGCTCAATGACAAGTCCCCATTTACAATTATCTTTTGAAACCTACCTGTTAGCCAATTTTTAATCCATTGAATGTGTGCCATGTAAATTTTATATTGTTCAATTTTTTAATAAAAATCTCAAGATGGATGTCTCCAAAACAAAAGATGACCTTATGTAACAAAAAAGAAGCAATACCCAGACAAATGTGGTGATATTTTATATCAAAATTAAAAAAATAAATGTTAAAAAGTGACTTAAATCAACAGGCAAATGGGCAATGGTGGGACGGGGTGGGGAGTGACTCAGTAATAAGAAAAAAAAATTACACAGAAATGACCACGGCCTTTGGCTGAGTAGGGATGTTTTAGATACAAACAGGGTAGGGAAGTGTTTAAAAGGGTGTACACATTTTGAGGATCATGAATTACACATAATAACTTACTATTTGTAACTGTGAAACCTTACATTTAAACATAGAGTCTCCTTTCCTCCTATCTCCTACACACTGTTTGCCATGATTACTTATTTTGTTATGTGTTTTCCTTTAGGCCCTGATCTTGTAAACAGTTAACCACATGAGTAACTTCATACAGGTGAGTAGACCCCAAAAAAGTAAACATGTTAAGGTCTGGAAAAGCTCAGTTAAGGCACCTAAACGAACTTGATACCATGAGAAAAAAAAATAGAAAATCGAATGTGTCTTTAAAAATAAATTTAATCTAATACTGAACTACAAAACTATGATACTCTAATCTTAATGTCATGGCTATTACATGGCATCATTTCAGGATGAAACTAATGTAGCTTGGGTGCCCTAACTGCATTTCTTTTCTTAACTTGTTTGGATTTCTTTTAAGTTTCACCTTAAGTCTGAATTACGTGTGCTTGTAATGTTTGTTTTTGGGATAATTACAACATCCCTGTAATGTTTTAACTTTAAATTAATGATAGATACTTGCAACCTTAACTCCACCTTAATATAGTTTTATTTAGGAAAAAAATAAAACAAAATAATAATAATAAAGTTTCATCCTGGACACTTAATGTTCTTGTTTTATGGGTTTAAATCTGATACAATTTGTAATTTTTTGTTACATACATAATAACATTATCTTACATTTCCATTTGCTAGTATTTTATGATCAGGAAGACACTGCCAAATAAAACAAAAATAAATAAAGAAATACGTTCCAAGAGATTCTTGGTTTCTTTGTTTTGTTTTTTTCCCATTAGTTAGAATAAATATTCAATACCTGCATTCCCTTTTTCACCTCTTTCTCCTTTCCTACCATCTCTACCATCTCTTCCTGGAAGACCAATACGCCCATGAGGTCCTGGTGATCCATTCGCTCCGGGGAGACCTGCAGGGCCCGGCAAGCCAGGAATGCTACAAATATATCTCATGTAGTTATTTTCTCCTTTGAGCTGGTTGTGAAGAGGTTGTCCGCTTGTATAGATGGCAAAACTTGTAATGTAAAGCAATGCAAACATCCTTGGCTCTGCAAAAAATACATATGTATAGACCATGAATGCATATCTTGTCATTAAAGTTTTCAGATTGTTTTGATTTAGATTATAGGCATATATACTTCACACTTTTAAAATCCTAAACATGATATGGATTGAGCCAATGCACAACACCACACTGAACTAACACTGTTGTAGTGACCCCCACCAGTTTCCACAGAATTTAAGATTTCATTTAATTTTCAAGCCTTCTTTATCTAAAGAAAATCTTCCAAATCTGAACTGATGCAGTGTTCTCACACGGAGACTACAGATAGACAAAACCAATATCTTTAAGAGAGTCGTGAAGTCAGTTAAGAGGATGCGAATTTAATTCTGAATCCTAATGTTTACAGCACAGTTAACTATTTCACTGTGATCATTTAGGAAGAATCAGCCAGCTACTCTGGGGTTGTGAATCAAGTCTGGTTCTGAATGTGATACAAACTGATCTAGATTGCATGGTCTCCCAACATGCTTTCAAAAGAGTGTTCTATTTTACTAGTTGTCTGTCTGATTAGATAGGCAGAGATTTTTAATTTGTTGGTTTTTGTTTTATATATATGAAAGAAGAAACATTTTACAACAGTAACCTGCTGCCAAAAACTTGCAGTACCTTACATACAACAGTGTTTAAAATCAGTGTTACAGTTTCAGGCCTGTCAATTGCAGGTGAGTTGTGATTCTGTAATTTGAGTTGTATTTTTTTATTTCAGAGTCCAGATCAGAGTGTTTGTCTGGTTTTGGAATAGTCCATCTCCGCACTGCTAATTTACAGCTTACAAGAAAATCACATTCTACTAGTTTCTGGCAAAAAATGGAAATGGAATGCTATCTGTGGTTTTGTTATAATATAAATAAACATGTACTCAGGCAAATTGCACAAAGAATGAGACTACTTTCCCAAAGAAATCCACATTTCACTCACCTGTCTCCATAATACCTAGGTACCCTGTTGGACATACTAATTGGTCACGTGATAACTAATTTATAAAACCAGAGCCATTTGCAGTCATTGAGTTTTCATTTGGTTTACAGCAGACCAAGATCAGCTCAGCTGGGAAAAAAGTTTTTCACTGGGTCTCCAGACAAATACAAATTTTACTAGGGATCTTAGGTATTTTACCAAATATAAAATGAAATGGAATGGCAATGAAGAGCGAGTGAGAAGTCAAGTGTTAGTGGCGACTGATAAAGGAAGTGAGTAAATCTTTTTGAGCCAAAGAAAAATTAGTGATGCTCCTGATCCCTTAGAACTATTGTGTCTCTTGATTTTCATGCATAATCCGCTGTAGCAAAAATGGCAAGGAGACTATACTAATAACTTTATTGAGATTTGATGGGCACCTACAGTGTGGGCCAGCAGCCATTGCAGATGCAGTAGATCTCTAACAATTGGGTTAACACATGAGTGCTTATAGAAGCAAGAGTAGTGACAACTGCTGATGGTAGTTCGCTACCAACACTTGAGATTTTGGATGAATTTTGTTCTGATTTATACCACTTGCAGCCCCACTGAAGTTTCCAGAATCATACAAGGTCTAAATCAGGGAAGAATATGGGCCTTTGCATTTAAGAGCTAGGTTCATTGAATATGAGTGGGCTTTCTTTTATGTTTGAGAGCAGTTGGATAAAAGGGGACAACTCCACTTGTCCAATTCCCAGAGTTACATGACCAAAGCACTATCAGCATGTAGAACTAAAGAAACCCATGAGATGAGGGAGGAGTGGCTTTAGGAGTGCATGAATGGCAACTGGATCTTCATTTAGGGCCTGATCTAAAAGAGTCTTTCTGTCAGCTTCAATAGGCTTTGCATCAAGCCTTTAGAAATAATCTCACTACATACTGTATTTTCATAATATTCAGCTAATATTATTTTAACTTTATAGGATCAGAGTAGTAAGTATTGTAGCAAATTTCCCTAATGTAAATTTGTTCTGCAGGTGATGTGATCCTTCTCCCTTGCCCAATTGTAGAGAGCTTAGTTCTAAAATGCACCAATTTTCACTGTTTTAACACAAACATTTCAACAGGAGAGTTCTCATTAATGATCTGGAGGATAGGTTAGATTATACCCTCAGCAAGTCTGCAGATGACACTAAGCTAGGGGGAGTGGTAGATACCCTGGAAGGTAGGGATAGGATACAGAGTGACCTAGACAAATTTGAGGATTGGGCCAAAAGAAATCTGATGAGGTTCAACAAGGTAAAGTGCAGAGTCCTCCATTTAGGACAGAAGAATCCCATGCACTGCTACAGACTGGGGACTGACGGGCTAGGCAGCAGTTCTGCAGAAAAGGACCTGGGGGTTACAGTGGATAAGAAGCTGGATATCAGTCAGCAGTGTGCCCTGGTTGCCAAGAAGGCTAATGGCATATTGGGCTGCATTAGTAGTAGCATTGCAACAGATTGAGGGAAGTGATTATTCCCCTCTATTCGGCACTGGTGAGGCCGCATTTGGAGTATTGTGTCCAGTTTTGGGCCCCCCACTACAAAAAGGATGTGGAGAAGTTGGAGAGAGTCCAGCGGAGGGCAACAAAAATGATTAGGGGGCTGGAGCACAAGACTTATGAGGAGAGACTGAGGGAACTAGGTTTGTTTAGTCTGCAAAAGAGAAGAATGAGGGGGATTTGATAGCAGCCTTTAACTACCTGAAAGGGGGTTCCAGGGAGGATGGAGCTAGGCTGTTCTCAATGGTAGTAGATGACAGAACAAGGGTCTCAAGTTGCAGTGGGGGAGGTCTAGACTGGCTATTAGGAAAAAGTTTTTCACTAGGAGGGTGGTGAAGCACTGGAATGGGTTACCTAGGGAAGTGGTGGAATCTCCATCTTTAGAGGTTTTTAAACTGAGGCTTGACAAAGCCCTGCCTGGGATGATAAAGCTGAGGTTAGTCCTGCTTTGAGAAGGGGGTTGGACTAGATGACCTCCTGAGGTCCCTTCCAACTCTAATATTCTATGATTCTATGATTCCTACATCTCTTTTAAATAAAGGTTGTATTAAAAGCCAAGATTTATTAGTCACCGGTTATTCTGGCTGTATCCCTAATTTTGCCCTTCCTAGCATTTTTAGTTTAATTCCAGAGTACACACACATTTGAGGAGATAAAAGACTTCAGACTTCTCTTGTTTTTAAGTTGTGTGTGCAGAGAAAGCATAGATGATAAGCACTAACATCTGAGGCTCCATGTAATCTGCATTTCTGACTTCTGTGTCTTACCTGCTGAATTTTACAACATATAGTGGCTCTTAGTTAAATAAATAATCCAACCAGTCCAGCATTTTATAGATTTGTGACAGGGTGTACAAAGTGTACTGGTCTGGCGGATGTTAATCCCAGACTGTGGGCTGAAGAGGGCACACCCCCTCAGCTCTAGTAGGCATGCTCCACCTGCAGCCTGAGTACAAGAGAGAGCAGCCCAGCTTAGCTGGGGCGGACTGCTGAGGAGAGAGGATGTACCTTGTAGGCTCTGGCCTGTGAGAGGCCAGAGCCCCAGACCGTGCAGACCGAGAATACCACAACCCAGGCAGATGCTACACCGCCTGAAGGAAGTCCAGAGGGAACAGAGTCACCAGGAGCTGCAGTAGCCGACAACCCCAGAGACCTGGGAGAGCTATGGATTTCGTTACTGGGAAAAGAGGTAGGAAGCAGCTCAGGGGACTTAAACTTTGCTACAGTGGGGGAATTGGGGAATCAGTCAGTGTGTTTTAGAAGGATCCCTACTGACTTGGTGGGAAGCACCCTCGCCGCTGCCAGGATCCTGGGCTGGAGCTCAGAAGAGCAGGTTGGCCCAACCCCCTCTACCCTGGGTGCCACACATCCCTAGGTAGTGCCCCACTCCCCCAGTATACCAGTAGGCCACAGTACCCCACAGAGGTGGGTCACCTGATTGACCCTGGCTGTTAGGCCCTACTGCCCCGACCGAAGGGACTGCTTTATTGACTCTGGCCATTAGGCCCCACTGCCCTGGACGAAGGGGCTGCTTTATTGACTCTGGCCGTTAGGCCACACAGCCCCGACTGCAATGGCAGCCACATTGACCCAGGCCAATAGGCCAGACTACCCTGAAACACAGGGTGGGAAATTAGACTTTACTGTGGGGTGTACAAGCCCTGTAAACAAGTTTATTTATTTTTGTTGGTTCCAGTACAAATCTTAATTATGGAATATTTTTCAATGTACTGTTATGAGCTGGATTAAAACTTTGTTGAAACTGATGGGTCTGAATGTGGTCTTCATTTAAGATAGCTGTAAGAGATATTGAAGGATCTTGACCTAAAACAAGGCATAATGGAGTCTGCTCAGATAGTAGCACCATGTGGGCAGAGGTTTTCAACTGCGTATTGTTTGATCAGGGGTGTGTGTGTGTGAGGGTAAGATAAACTGGAGAGCAGACCGAAATTGACAGACTGTAATAGCGTAGGTGGGCTGGGGCCTAGTGGTTAGCACACCTAGTGCTAGAGCTTCTCTCGTCTGCATAGTTAATCCACCTCTGCAAGAGGCGGTGGCTGTGTTGATGGGAAAAGCCCTCCTGTTGACATAGCATTGTCTACACCAGGGGTTAGGTCAGTATAACTGTGTCACTCAGGGGTGTAGATTTTTCACACCCCTGAGTAACGTAGTTATACCAATGTAAGTTCATAGTGTAGACCTGATCTCAGAAATGCAGTGAGGTATACAGGTGATTCAAGCCCCTCCTACAGTGGGGACAATGGTAGAGGATCTTAGGCCCACCCATTCTACCAGGCTCCGACCCAGGGCCCTAGGAAAAGCAACAGTGCCCAGCCCCTGAAGGTACCCTCTGAGTTACCCTCCCTGATTACTAACCAAACCATCAGCCCCAACCAGGCTTAGCTTATAGTCTGTTCCCTCAGGAAGGCTTCTCCAGCTCCTTTGTCAGGACTGGAGCCATCAGGCTAGGTCTGTTCTCCCCCCCAGCCTTGCCCCTTTTGCCAGCTGGGTTGCTCCCTTTTGAAACACTTCTTCAGCTGGAGCATGCTCTGCAGTGCTGGAGGAGTAGTGCCCTTAACCCCTTTCGGCATAGTATGGGGTTTGTATACCCCATCACAGAGACACAGGAACAGACAAACTGAAGCAAGACTTAGAGACAGACAATATAGACCAGTATTGTGTATGACCCTTGAAGAAGCTAGAGAGGGAGCTTCTGGGTCTCGTGCTGGCTAAAGAGGCTTCAGGTTGTAAGCAAAGAAACTCTCCTTTTGACTTTGGTTCCTCCTGCATTTGGAGAAGCAGGACTTTGTACATTCCTTGTAAACAAACAAAATTGCGTTAAAGAAAATACCAAACTCCACTGTCAACCAGGGACCTCCAAAGCTGATAGCATGAGATTCTAGAGTTGTAGGATCCAAACTCCATAGCTGGGCACTGTAATGGTCTTGCGTGCTCTGTGGATCAGGCACAGAGGGAAATGCGCAATACACACAGAGCGGCAGATTACAGAAGCTTTGCATTTTCTTTTTATTTCTTCCTTGTGTAATAAGGGGAGAGGTGACCTGAAACTTTTTGGATACAATTAACTTTTGTTTCCCATCCCAATAATGCTCCACTATCCACAAAAATATCTGCCACTGAATACAATGATAAACATAATAGCTGCATGTTTCTGAGAAAGTGATCCGTAATGGCATAATTAACAACACTGACATTTAAACTGTCTTCACACGCTTCAGTACGCTTTTTTTAAAAAAAGGAAGTGTATTCTGCAGCCAAATTCCATGACTGGAGGTAGATTCTGTGGCCAAATCCATGGCCACGGACTCATGGAACAGATTGGACATAAAATCAAATTGTCTAGGGATTCACTGTGCTTGGTTTGAGGAGCATCAAAGTGGGCCTCATTTTATTTTTCAGTCTATATCTCTAAACTTAATCTGGCTCTTCATGGTCCCAGCAGTTCCCATTGTTTAGCAGCTATTTTGCTAAAAGCTGCCCTACAAGCTGTTCTGGATCCTTGCTGTGAGCTAGGCTGACTGTCTATGTTGGCCTGAATAGCCACAGTGTATATGTAATATTTGGGCTGGCAAACATGGACAGCTATTTTGCTGCCAATACATACAAAAAATTAAATCATGCTGTTGATATTGTGTTTTTGTGCTTTTGTTCCTGACAAAAAGCTCAGAAACTAGGACAGTCACTCAGACAATTTGCAGTGGCCTTGTGGGAAAAGTGAAAGTGTCTTACAAAAAGAGTGATCAGTATCTAACACGAGAAAACTCAGGACCCAAGTACGTATCTGAAACAAGCTGCTTCTGAAGGGTTTCCTTCACCTTTCCAAAAACAGAGCTAATGCCGATAGCCAGAGCAAAGCTGTCCTCCAGAATGCCCAGCAGTTTGCAAGTTTAATGACATCTGACCTGGGGCCAGATTTACAAAGGTGTTTAGATACTGCTAAAGATACAGACAGATGCTTCATGGAAGTTATAAAAGTGCCTCAGTGAGTTAGGCCCATAACTCCCATTGTCCTTTTATTTCAGAATGTCTTGGTCTTTTCAGGTTTCCCACAGTCACTTTTCTATACTCTTGCCAGAGTCGATCAGAACACTCTGCCTTACCAAACACAATACATTTATAATACTATCCTTGATGTGACATGGGGGACAGTAGAGGAGAATACAGTCAGAGAAAAGGGGAAGGGGAACAAGGGAGATAGAAGTAGAGGGCAGGAAAGAGAACATGGCATAGGAAGAGACAAAATACCAAAGTAATAGAAAATTGAATGCCAAAATACTACAATAAAATACACAGAAATAAGTTAGTGCATTACACCCACACCCACAACAGGGCTGATTCTCCACTGGCTTGCTTCTTGTGCCACAATGCTGCACCTGTGCATGACAAGAGCAAATAAATGTGTAAAATGCTTCCATAATGATTGGGTTTCATTTTGCACTCACTTTGCATAGGTATAAATGATGCAGGGCAGAAGAGGAAGCAGGCCTAGTGCATGTGGGACAGGGAGGGAGTGGGGGATTTCCTTGCTGTTTCACGCTGAATTTATCCCTATCTCCAATATTGCTCACCTATTCCTACCATGGTAGAAGTTATCATTAGAATGTAAAGGTTTCTGAAGAGTGATTTTTCCCCTTTGCCTTTGGAAGGCATCAAATACCAATATTTAAAAATAAAAAATTCCAGGGAAGGATACTCCTAGATCCCACAGAGGGGATTTATGTTCCCCCTTACAAGTTATTCTGTTCTGGAGGCTGATCAAATGATATCACCCAAGGCAGCTATGTACGTGCTAAAAAATCCCTGAAAAATGAACAGGCAGCCAGCGACCTAAGCCCTCACTTCAGCCTCAGTGAAGACTAAAGGAGAAAAGAACCCATTCTGATGAAGTATGTTGATAAATCGGAGAGGAGTCAGAGAAGAGTCACAAGAATGATTAAAGGATTAGAAACATGTCTTATAGGGACAGACTCAAGGAGCTCAATCTATTTAGCTTAACAAAGAGAAGGCTAAAGGGTGACTTGATCACAGTGTTTAAGTATCTACCTGGGGAACAAATATTCAATAATGGACTTTTCAATTAGCAGAAGAAGGTATAACACGATTGAATAGCTGGGAATTGAAGCTAGACAAATTCAGACTGGAAATAAGTGAGAATAGTTAACCATTGGAACAATTTACCAAGGGTTGTGGTGGATTCTCCATCACTGACAATTTTTAAATCAAGATTGGATGTTTTTCTAAAAGATCTGCTCTAGGAATTATTTTGGGGAAGTTCTATGGCCTGTGTGATACAGGAGATCAGACTAGATGAACACAATGGTCCCTTCTAGCCTTAGAATTTATGAATCTATGATTAAACTGAAAAGTGTTTGAGAGGAAGGGATCATCCCTAGATTCAAGAAGTTACTCACCTTGTGCAGTAATGATGGTTCTTTGAGATGTGTGTCCCCATGACTGCTCCACTGTAGGTGTGTCTGTGTTGCTGCACTGCTGATCAGAGAACTTTGGTAGCAGTGTCTCTTCAGCCCACACTTGCGCTGCTCCCCGTCATGCTCTGTCATGAGGCTAACCAGTGCTGTGCGGGCAAACCCTCCTCATTTCTTTCTCTACTGCAGAGCTATTGACAAGAACTCTGAAGTAGAGGGGAGGAGGGTGGGTTTTGAAGCACCCATAGGGACACCCATCTCGAAGAACTGTTATTACTGCACAAGTTGAGTATCTTCTTCTTTGAATAGTGTCCCTATGGATGCTCCACTGTAGGTGACTCCCTAGCAGTATCCCCCACTGAAGGCTGAGGCTTCAAGGTCAAGTCTGTTATGGATGATATACTGTGGTGCCAAATTTGGCATCTGCGGCAGAGTCCCCCAATATGGCATGGTGTTCAGCAAAAGTGTGTATAGATGCCCTGCAGTTTTCTGATATAAAGATACCTTGGAGAAGACGACAGATGAGGAGACTGATCTCGTAGAGTGTGTGCGGACTGGGGATGGGGGTGCTAAATTGCAAATCTGGTAACAGTTTGATACAGTTCGAGACCCATTTGGAGACTCTGAGCTGAAATTGCTGTGCCTTTAGACTTATCCACAATGGAAAGGAAGTGTCTCAGATATTTTCTAAAAACTCTTGTCCTGTACAAATAGAAGGCTAAGGCTCTCCTTAAGTTAAACATATGGAGGATGGCTTCTCAAATATCCTGATGAGGTTTGGGATAAAAAGTCAGAAGGTGAATCTGCCTCTGATCAGTGGAAGGAAGTGAATGTACACATTCCTGACCGCTCTCAGTTCATTGATGTGAAGGCATGTCTTGGATGGAGACCATTTGCCCTGTATTGGGAGATCGTTGAGATGAGCACCCCATCCTATGAGGGGTGTGTCAGTGGTAAGGTGTCTTACCATAATGGGGGAGGCTGAGCAAATGGGATTCCGGTGCAGACATTTACTGGGTCTTTCCACCAATTCAAGTATTGTTTGATCTTGGTGGGCATTGATAGCAGTTTGTGTATGTTGTCTCTGTTCAGTCTGTAAACTGAACTGAACCATGGTTGGAGGCATCTCATGTGAAGTCTGGCATGAGCTATGAGTGATATGCCCACAGCCATATGCTCCAGAAGTTGGAGACAGTGTCTGGCTGCAATTTGGAGGCTGGATTGCACGGTCTCTAGAAGAATGGAGAGACTGAGAAATCTGTGACGTGAGAGGAAAATTCTTGCTCTGATGGAACTGAGATTGGTTCCTATGAATTCTAGCCTCTGCCCTGGTGTTAATGTCAATTTCTGGTATTGATTTGTGGACCCTGATTCTTGAATAGATCCAGTGTGGTATGGGTAATTTTGCTGGGTTTCAGCAAAGGAACATGCCCTGAGGAGACAATTGTCCAGGTACATGGCATGATAAATCAAGATGCCCTGAGAGTGTAAGTAGGCCACCACTACTATGAGGACTTTGGGGAATACTCTGAGGGTCAATGAGAGGCCAGAAGGGAGTACTCTATACTAGGAGTTGTCCTGGCCTAGTGTAAATCTGAGGTATCATCTGTGACTCAGGATGATTGAAATGTGGAAGTAAACATCTTGAAGGTCAAGGGCTGAGAATTAGTCTCCCTTTTCTAATGCTGGAATAATTGTCGCTAATGTGACCATCTTGAACTTCTGAGCCTTGAAAAATTTGTTGAGCACTATGAGGTCTTGTACGGGTCTCCAACCTCCATTTTTCTTGGGTATCAGGAAGTAGTGAGAGTAAAAGCCTTTGCCTCTTAGATGTATGGGCACTGGCTCTCTGACTTATATGCTGAGGAGATGGTTTTTCTTGTCATAGCAGGCTCTCATGAGAAGGGTCCCTGAAGGTAGGCAGGGAAAGGTGTCGGGGGTAGGGGGGAGGGAGGTGAAGTGGATGGAATACCCATCTCGAACAATTTTAATCTTTCCCTCATGTTGACATTTTATATGTCAGAATGTAAGGGTGGGAATTTTCAAAAGTGCTGGACACTGGCCTACCTCTGCTTCCAAGAATGGCAAAAGTCCCTTTAACAGTAATGGGAACAGAGTTAGGTCAGCACTGAGCACTTTTGAAAATCCCATTCTAAGCATCGAGTAAATTTCAAAGGCTTTCTCCAGAACTCCCAGAACTCTAAATGAGAACTCTCAAAATGGACATTACAAAATATATGACAATGCATTTCAAAACAAACATAGCTAAAGAAAATGGGTGGTTTGGAACAAAAGATTTGTTGGTAAAAAGGAATCTTTATGCTTGTTGGATGGCTGTCCGATCCGGCCTGGTCACTGCAGCCCTTCCTCAGGTCCAGACTCCGGGGAAGGCCACCGCGCCTTCCTAAATAGGGGAATAGCGTCTTCGGATGCGTCATAGTCCAGCTCTCAGGCAGGGCGGACTGTCAAGCAGTCTATCGCTCCGGCCCTTAGGCAGGGCGGGCGAGCAAGCAGTCTATCGCCCCGGCCCTTAGGCAGGGCGGGCGAGCAAGCAGTCTATCGCCCCGGCCCTTAGGCAGGGCGGGCGAGCAAGCAGTCTATCGCCCCGGCCCTTAGGCAGAGCAAGCAAGCAGCAGGTCCACTCTCTGGAATGGTAGGGAGGAGGAGGCTCTTCCGAGGTGGCTAGGGAAGGGGGGAGGGTCCTCGGGGATGCTGAGGTTCTCGGTCCGGGGTAGGCCCGCCAGTCCCTCCTCGTCCACCGGTGGCAAGGCGGGGAGCTCCTCTGCGAGTGGCAGCTCCTCTAGGTCACAGGACTCAGGGGATGGCTCGACCTCAGGCAGCTCGTCCAGATCCTGTCCCGTCTCTGGGGGCTCAGTGTCCGGCAGCTCTTCCAGGTCCCGTCCGGCCTCAGGGGGTATCTTCCACCCGGGTTGCTCAGGGGGCTCGGTCCAGTCCCGGGGTTCCAGTAGCTCGGTCCAGTCTCCCTGGCCAGGTGGCCTGGTCCAGCTATGTGAAGGCCCTACTCATCTCCAGGCCCAGGTCGGTCCAGGGATGGTCGGAGTCTCTGCTCCGGGAGGCGAGCTTCCCTGGTAACGGAACGGAACGGCTCAGCTCGGCTCCGGCCTAGGCCTCAGCCAGCGGGGCAGCACGTCTGCCTCCAGCGGCAGTCTCTCCCAGACTGAGCTCTGGGGCCTGCCTTTTATACTGCCCCTTCCTGTAGGGGCTCCGCCCCGCTGTCACTGATTGGGCTGGCTGGGCGGTCCTATCACTGCCCAGCCTTTTGGTTGCCGGGCAGACTTGTCTGCTGGGCCTGCTACAATCTAGACAAGCCGCTGCAGCCCTTCCTTGGGTCCAGACTTTGGGGAAGGCCACAGCACCTTTCTACAATGCTGTTAAGGGCTTTGGATAAAATTTTCTGAAGAGCCCAAAAGGGAGCCTACATCCCATTTCAAAAGTGATTTAGACACTTAGAAGCCTAAGTTTTATTGCAAGTCTTAAGTGCTTAAGTCACTTTCGAAATTGGGACCTACGCTCTTAAGTCATTTAGGTGCTTTTGAAAATTTTATCCTGTAACACTAACCAAAGTGTTCTGAGATGTTGATCTCAGATGTCCCAGTTACAGATCAAGGGCTAGATCATTTAGATCAGTGTAACTGTAAAAGCTCTATTAACTTCATTAGTGTTTTTCTGGATTTGCAGCTGATAGACAAAGGCATGCAGTGGATCTAATTTACCTAGATTTAGGTTAGGCATTTGATATGGTTCCACATGGGGAATTATTAGTTAAATTGGAAAAGATGGGGATTAATATGAAAACTGAAAGGTGGATAAGGAACTGGTTAAAGGGGAGACTACAATGGGTAATAATGAAAGGTGAACTGCCAGGCTGAAGGGAGGTTACTAGTGGAGTTCCTCAGGGATCAGTCTTGGGACCAATCTTATTTAGCATTTTTATTACTGACCTTGGCACAAAAAGTGGGAGTGTGCTAATGAAGTTTGAGGATGACACAAAGTTGGGAGGTATTGATAATACAGAGAAGGACCGGGATATCATACAAGAAGACATGGATGACCATGTAAACTGGAGTAATAGAAATAGGATGAAATTTAATAGTGGAAAGTGCAAGGTCATGTATTTAGGGACTAATAACAAGAATTTTTGCTATAAGCTAGGGATGCATCAGTTGGAAGTGACAGAGGAGGAGAAGGACCTGAGCGAATTGGTTGATCACAGGATGACTATGAGCTGCCAATGTGATGTGGCTGTGAAAAAAGCTAATGCGGTCCTAAGAGGTATCAGGTGAGGTATTTCCAGTAGAGATAGGGAGATTTTAGTACCGTTATACAAGAAGCTGGTGAAACCTCATTTGGAATACTGTATGCAGTTCTGGTCTCCCTTGTTTAAGAAAGATTAATTCAGCCTGGAACAGGTGCATTGAAATGTTGCTAGGATGATCTGAGGAATGGAAAATCTGCCTTATGAGAGGAGACTCAAAGAGCTTGACTTATTTAGCCTAACAAAAAGAAGGTTGAAAGAAGATATGATTGCTCTTTATAAATATATCAGAGGGATAAATACCAGGGAGGGAGAGGAATTATTTAAGTTCAGTGCCAATGTGGACACAAGAACAAATGGATATAAACTAGCCATCAGGAAGTTTAGACTTGAAATTAGACAAAGTTTCTAACCATCAAAGGAGGGAAGTTCTGGAACAACCTTTCAAGGGGAGCGGTGGGGTCAAAAACATAGCTGGCTTCAAGACTGAATTTCATAAGTTTATAGAGGGGATGGTATGATGGGACAGCCTAATTTGGCAATTAACTGATCTTGGACTACTAGCGGTAAATATGCCCAATGGCCTGTGATGGGAAGTTAGATGGGGTGGGTTCTGAGTTACTACAGAGAATTCTTTCTGGGTGTCTGACTGGTGAGTCTTGCCCACATGCTCAGGGATTAGCTGATTGCCTTATTTGGGGTCGGGAAGGCATTTTCCCCCAGGGCAGATTGGTAGAAGCTCTGGGGGATTTTCGCCTTCCTCTGCAGCATGGGGCATAGGTCCACTTGCTGGTGGACTCTCTGTACCTTAAAGTCTTTAAACCATGATTTGAGGACTTCAATAACTCAGTCATGGGTTAGGGATCTATTACAGGAGTGGATGGATGAGGTTCTGCGGCCTGCGTTGTGCAGGAGGTCAGTCTAGATTGTCATAATGGTCCCTTCTGACCTTAAAATCTATGAGTCTATGTCACTGAGATAAAGATCTAGCCCCAAAGTTTTATGCATAGTTCCCAGATTGCCTGCAATTAATGGAGATTCTGGGTCAAATTCTACTCATTGTTAAACACGAATGCAAGTCTGGAGTAATTCCATTTACTTTAGTAAAAAATACCCCAAGTTTATACTGGTGTAACAGAGAACAAAATTTGGCCTGGTACCATGCTCTATGTAATTGTTATGGCTCATGTAACATTCTTAAGGTAACAGCCAGAAAGATATAAAAATAGAATTAAAACTACGTAATGTCTGCTTTTTGATAATAGCCAGGTTTTTAATTGTCAGCTTTAACTTTTACAAGCTGCTTAAATAAAACATTTTCCTGAATTAAATCATACCTTTGAATAACATCATGACTTTCAACAACGCTGAATCCTGTGTCTATAAAACTGAAATTAAAGACCACTTGCATTAAAGAAATATCTAGAAACCATTTGGACTCATAAACTACAGTTTAAATGCTTGGGGTGATAATAGTTTTTTCAAATAAAAGACTAGAGTTTCCATATGAAAGTCAAAAGGATGATGTCTCCGCTTTCATCATACTTCATAGAAAATCCAGCTCCACCTAGGCCTGTTCTTAAGCATCTCCACTTGTAGCAGGATCTGGGCCATGTTCCAGCAGTCCAGAAGATGAGCATTGAGAAAAGTGTGTCAGCAGCCACAATGGCATATGCCTTCTTTTTCAGGAAACAAGTCCACCTAGCTACAACTAGCCATTCTCCAGCAGTCTCTGGCTTATTACACATGCCCTGCCACAGATTTCTTAATATTAAGTAAATACATTAATTCATAATAAACCCAAGTTTGTCTTTTTCTGGTTTATGGGGCTGATTTTCCCCTGCTTTATACTTTGCACAGTGCAGATATTTACACTTCTGCAAAGTGGAAGTAAAACTATATCATCCTGATCTGGGAATGTTTTACATCCATTTTACAATAGTAGGAATAACTACATAAAGTACAAGGCAGTGGAGAATCTATTCTATTCTAGTCAGGTTATTATTCTGCACTCAACACCATAGTATTACTGCACCTTTCCGTAGTGTATTAAGTGATGTGATTGACATTTGTCATGTGTGGTTTGTTCCTTCTTTCATCCTCTCTCCAAGGAAGAATTGTGTATGCAGTGGTGTGTTTAGTTTTAGTAGAGGTTTGGTTTGGGGGATTTTTTTTTTTAAACATACACATTATGAATAATTAAACTCTAGATATCTAACTTGCTTCTTTGACGAAGCATAAAGTGTTCTTGAGTGCACATTTTAAAACTTAAAAGCCAGTTTAAAAGAGCTCCTCATTTATTCAAGTGCTAAATCTGTAGTTCATCTTTTCTCTGTGTTTATAATGAACAGACTTGGACAGAAGATAGTATTTGAGACAGACAGATTTAAATCTCTGAGGAAGAAAAGTCCAGTAAAAACAAAAAGCTGTATCTTGCTTACATAATTATTTCTTTCATTTTCTCACAAACGTTGAAAGAAACAAAAACACATTGCTACATACAGCTTCTAAGAGTCTGTAAATCTATTTGGCCATCTACCATGGTTGCAATATATCTTAAAAACTCCTTCATAAATTGAAGTCTGAGTGTATTAGCTTACAAAAACAGAGTGGAAAATGGAAAGCTGATGAAGCCATACTGAGAAGAGCACTAGTTGGTCCTGCTATATCATAACTCTAACTTTGAACATGTAATTATTATTGAATATTAGGCCTGAGCTGTACGGGAAGATTTTGATAGACCAGTAAAAGGGCCAGAGACCACATGACAGTGTAATATTGATGATCATATTTGATGCTAACAGCAGCCAAACTTGGTAGGCCTTCTGCAGGCCTGTGCAGCCTTGGCATAACTAAGCCAGGAGGGGAGGGGAGCCTCTTGCTCAACCTTTACCTGACCCTGCACCCCCTTCTCTGATGCTCTGGTGGATGTGCTGGGATCCGTGTTTCAGGAAAAGACCAATAAGCTTATTTATGCAAGCCCTCTGGGAATGTTTGTCCTGGCCTCAAGATATGCATATTCTGTCGGAACACACCTAACTAATTAAAGACTCTGGCACCCTTAAGTGTAGTTTTTGAAACTTTTTCCTTCTTTGTTGACGTTATTGTCTACTAACGAGGATAAATGGGGGGATAGGCTTGGACTTTTTGGGATCTCTTCTTGGACACAGCTTCTGGATCCTCTAACAGGAGCTGGAAGATTAGGCCAATCAGCAAGCCGTCACTGTTTCCACTCGAAAGCCGCCAAGACTTTGGTAATTATTAAGGGTTGAGGTGGGGTGTTTTACTAACCTGTTGCGAATGTGTGTAAGTGCTTGAGCCTAAGTAAAAGTATAGCTTTAAAGTAAGAACACTCTCGTGTTGTGCTTGAGCCTAAGTAGAGTATAGCTTTGTCGTAAGAGCACTTTTGTGTTATACTGTTTCTATCACTCCATCAATCAGCTGGACAGCTGTGTCTCCATTTGGCTTACTTCCTGACACCACCTCGCACAAAGTAAAGTTACCCCAAACTTTGGGTTGTCAGAACCCCAGGTAACAGACCCTGCACCCATTTAAGTCCTATGCAAAGCTCCCATTTACTTCAGTGTTGCAGGAAAAGGCCTATCCAGAGGAGGAAAGATAGTCCTGTAGTTAAAGCACAAGCGTTAGTATCAGGAACTTTGAGTTCTATTCCCAGCTCTGTCATTTACTTTACTGAAGTTAAGTAACATGCACCTGCTTACACAAGGACTGAATTTCACCTCGAAATGGTTTACCGGACTTGCAGTAGTAATACTCTTGTTGTCATTTTCCATGCAGTCTAACTTGTATGTGTATCTGGTTAGGATTTGCTGTGTCAGGTTCCCAATATTTCTTTGTACAGTGCATCAAAAATTGGTTGAAATGACTCAACAGTTTTCAACAGCGGTGTTCTGGTGCTCAAGCAGACTGAGGAAGGGGGTCTTTTGTTCCCAGTAAGGCCATCATGTTGGAATGACCATTTAGTATCTGGAACTCTAGTTGTGTCAAAGTCTACAAACTCCTTTGAGGAAAATAAGGATTCATAGGTAAACCTTCCAGCAATTCCACCACTGGTCAATATAACTGTCAGGTGGTGGATTATTGTAGCATCTTGGGTATCTACTGCAGCAATTCAGTGCTGGTTGACTGCCATGGTCTTTTTAGAGAGACAAGGTGGGTGAGGTATATCTTTTATTAGACCAACTTCAGTTGGTGAGAGAGAGAAGCTTTCAAGCTTATACAGAGCTCTTCAGTTCTAGGAAACTAGTTTCCAGACCTGATGAAGAGCTCTGTGTAAACTTGAAAGCTTGTATTACCTCAACCACCTTGTCTCTCTAATATCCTGGGACAACACGGTTACAACAACACTGCATACAATCATGGTCTTTATTAGCATTTCATGGGGTATCCTTGATTCTTTTGTATTTCCTGTATACCTTTTCAGACATTCTAGACATCTTGAGACAGGTTTGTCAATTATCTGCCATATATCAGGCCAAAAGAATATATCAGAAGCATTTAATGTGAGCTAGCCTTAGAAATTTCTTTGCATAGTTGAACACATAGTTAAAGCATGCAAAGAGAGGAATCATGTCAGGTTCAAGGCACGTACACCCCCAATTTCCAAGTTGAGAAAATATTTTTGCAATTTCCACTTTGATGAAAATCTACACTGAGTGAAAAATGTATGGACTTGCAAATGAGGTTGAAAATACTAAAAGCACTAAATAACTATCTGCTGCCTTTGTTAAAAATATCCTTTCCAGTCATAAACCTGCAGTTACAAGAAAATGAATCAAAAAGCATAAACCTGACAAAAACTGAGTTTCTTTACATTTGAATTCTTTCAAACCTGCCCAAGTAGCTATTCCCTCCACTCCTAACAAGTGTGTAATTCTGTCTGGAAATATTTATGTTATATATATTTAAATTTTCACCAAGTCAAAGGTTGCCTGATTCTCACTTAGTGCCTTTTTAAGACCCTGAAGCTCATTTGGATGTATTTTCCATCAAAGATATTATTAAATATTTTAAAGGTTTGATTTTGAATAATGGAATTAATTTGCTCCAATACAAATCTATTCTCTGACGGCCTAAATAAACTATCTACTTAGATTTGTTCTCTAACCGATTAGCTTTTTTTCTTTGTTTTTATCTTTGTCACAGATATTTGCATTCAATATTGCAGAATATGGTATCTTGATCTCTTGTGATTTTATTTATTGTTTTAAATACAGATTATGTACTGAATGGGATAATTACATTTATTGATGGAGAACTCTTCCTTACTCAAACCTAATGGAGGATTTACTATTATCCTACATATCTGTCTTGATTAGAATTCTCACTTTCTTTCTGTAAGATACTGCCATGTATTATATGAGTTCTAGTTTGTCTTCTTTTCTTTGAGAAAATTTAAATATATATAAACTAAAAAGTTAAAAAAATAAATTAAAGCTTTATAGACCCACTGATACCTCATGGGGAAAAAACTTAAAACAACATTCTATTAGGAGACAATTCTGCTTATACAGAATATTTTATGTATTTTCCTTACTCTGTTTTATTACTGGAATATTTTCATGAAAATAGGTCTAGGCAGAAGTTCATCTGTCCCTGCTGCCTGCAGCCTATTCCTCTCCTAAACCCATCAATTCCTGTGACACCGTAAATGGGATGGTTATGATGCCACAATCAAAATAATGTCATTAAATAAAATAATAGTTTTTATGTTAATCGGTTTTTATATTAATCTTCCATGTTTGAAAATGTGTTTCTCTTCTGAAAAGTGGCATTATGGGTTTCCATGCTGTTGGCACAAATATGTCCATATCAGACATACTCAATATACAAAGAAAAATATTTTTTTTTCTAAATCCTACAAGGTCAATTTGAATTCCGAATGTCAACTGCACTCTTTCCACCATGAGCATCACTACCATTAATGAAGGTTCTGCAGGCCTGTGCAACCCCACTGTCTTCAGCTTATGTCCCCGGCTACACTTGTGGAAACCCATTGGCTTCAATGAGAATGCAGCAGTATAGCTGACTAGGACTCTGTTGATGATGTGTGAGATGGAATAGAATCCAGCTGCCTCAGTCCTCATGTTTATTCTGCAGTGTTAGCATGAGTGATAAGCAAAGGAAACATATTTTTATCACTAAAATAAGCAGCTATTACTCTGAATAAGAAAAAAAACCAGATCTATTGAGTAAGAAGCTACCATTTACATAGTTACTTTCTAGAGTACAACTGCATGTTAAGTTAGGAGATATAGATACAGGACTAAATGGCTATGGGGAACATTGGAACAAAGACCCTTTCACCTTCAAATCAGTGGTGTCAGTTTGGTCTGGGTCATTAGTAAGAATAAGATTGTTACCAAGATCACAATTCTGTGACTTCCAGAGACCTCTGTGACATTTTCACTTCAGCCAGGAGCAGGGCTGGCACTGTCAGCTGGCGGGGGCCCTGGAGCTCCCAGTAGCTGGTCCCCTGGGGGGTGGGCCCTGCAGGTCTCAGCCTCTGTGGGCTGCAGAGGGGTGGGGGTGGGGCTGCAACTCTGAGTGGCCTCAGGCCGCAAGAGGACCCCAGAGTTCCGAGCCATTGCAAGTGGCGGGGGCCGCTACAGCTCCCAGCTGCCAGCCCTGCAGCGTGTGCACACCCACTGTTTTGTCGACAAAAGCGGACTTTTGTCAACAAAACTCTGTGGTGTAGCCCAGCCCTTAGTCATTAGTGACAGAAGATTGTCACCATCTGATGGCTTTTCAGTGGTGTATGTGAAATGAGTTGGTGCTCTCATCTCAGCCCCGTTCTTGGTGGGTAACAATCCACATCACAAAAATAGAATCATAGAATCAAAATCACTAATCGCAAGTAATACCACGAAAGGCATTCCCAGATGATGGCTGCCCTGTGAGAATGGAATAGCCATGGAGCTTGTTATGCAACTACCGGTCAGAGCTGTCAATCTTACACCTTTCGCAAGTGGGCGCTGTCCAGGGTTCTCTGCTCGGTGTCCCCATTTGGATCCCCTGTTATAAAGCTATGACTTACACTCTTGTTCCTGTATTATTGCTTGTGGCCCCTATGATCTGTTGTCTTCTGGATTCTGTAGCCCTACAGCCCTGCTGAGGGGTGGGCCTTTTGTCCTGAATGGGCTTTGGTCCACCCTCCTAGGATTCAAATAGGCCTCCACCTTTCCAGGATTCCCTGCCTGGTGTCTGTTTCTGGTTCTCTTGTTTTGATTCTATGACCTTCACACCCATTCCTGTTTTTTCATTTTTCTCCCCACATTTGGTTAAGTCCTGAGTCCTTTGGCCCCCTCTCTTATCTGAGGCAGCAGGCCATTTGTTGTAAAGAGGGCTCTGCTCACCATCCCAGGATTTAAATAGGCCTACATGCAATGAGCAATGAATTAACTTTAAAAAGCTTTCTAAAATTTCCAGAAAAACACAACACAATCAGATTTGTTTCTAAATAAAATGATTTCCAGGAGACATGACTGGCTTTTAAAGGCACACTCCCTTTAGTTGGTAAGAGCAGTGTGAAAACCCATGATTACTATGGAGTACTGAAATGAAAGTTCAGACACTCTGTGGCACCGTGCTTTAACTAGTACATTTCTGACAGCGTAATTCAGGCTTCAATTCCCAATTAAAGTTGTGGTTAATCACATTTTTCATAGCAAAAGGCTAAATGGTCTAGGTTCATTCTTCAGTCAGAATAAGCAGCCAACCTCACCCAGGTGTGTTACTGAATATCAGTGCCTGCCTGTTCTCCCCAGCCTGCCACTCCTGCTCCACCAGATAAGTGACTGTACATTACAGTACTGTAAAGGAGCTCTGGAAGCACTGAGGCTGGAACAGTGGTGGCATCTGCTACACCCGTGTGCCTCTTCACAGTGTGTGCCTCCCTCAGTCTCCTGTATCAGTCCAGCTCTGCTTTCTGATGCACGGCCCTCCTACTCTTTATCCTTCTAGCACTGTTGTCCTTCAAGAGCCTCTTCCCTGGTCTTTGAGTGCCAGGAGTGCAATGACCACGTTTTGCCCTGATCATGCATAGGGCAAAAGGTTGGGAAAGATCCTACCATCTGCTCTCTCCTGATCTATGTGCACATGTGTAAGTCTAGGCACAAACTAACCCTATGAATGACAGGAGCAGATGTCTTTCTGACAGATGATTATACCTCAGAGGCACTGAATGTGCAGAGGCAGTTCTGGGAAAAGCTCCAGGATGGCTGGTTAAGTTGAAGGACCCTAAGTGGAAAAATCTCAAATGTAGAACTTTTTCTACAAGGAATATGGCAGAATATGGTTTATTTACTGTAAAAAAAACAAGCTGTGACAAGCCTGGATCTCAGAATGGCTCCTCTCCATTTGGGATCCATCCAGACTCCACAGTAGGTATGCAGTATGCCAGCAGTTGCAAAAAAATCAATCAAGGATAAGCAGCTATGATAGTATGAAACAAAACCACCACTCACATACTCTGTCCTGTCCTCTCTGACAACTGACCTGTAAGAGACTAGCCCTCGGTTGTAGATCAAACATGAAGTAAAGATTTTGCACTTATGCTGTTCTAATTTCAGCCAAAACAATCTCCTTTTCAGCGCCCCCAGTAGTGGAGAAAGGATAGAGTATCCAATAATGACTCATGGTGTAAAATCAAGTGTCGTGGTTTTTGGCAAAAACACGAAGCGCATTATGTAAAGAGATTGTTATATCATATATTTTCATCTGTAAACTGCAGGATTGTTTACTTTCCTCTCTCCACCCTGACTCTGTGTCCCATCCACAAATCAGGGAACAACAGGGCTACTGCTGTAAAGCTTTTCTTCTTCAATGACCACCACAAATCATCAGAGACCGCTAAGCTGGTTAAGTACTGCAGCCTACAGAGAGCACACATGAGGAATGCATCTGCCAGACATCTCTAAAAACAGCAGTCTATTTCACATAGAAGACAGCAGCTTGTGTATATGTATTTGGGAGGGAGGAGTCATTTTGGTATCTCTGAGAAGAGGTGTACAGTCAGGGAGTGCACAGCTCCTTGTCCTCTCACAGAAGCAGAGGGAGAACTCCTTCTCCTCCTCCTGTGGCTTGAGGGAGTTCTGCTTCCCTCAGCTGTTTAGGTGAGGATTCACCAGGTAGGAGGATCTAAACTGGGAGGTGCTGGTTCCTGTCTGAGGACCTTTTGCAGCCCCTACCAGTAGTAGCAGCTGCAACACCTGACAAGGAAAGAGGAGGTGACCCAGGTGGGAGTTCCTTATTTACCTCCTTTTCCTGTCTGTTCCGTCCACCCCTCCACTGGGAAAGGGAAGGAGGAGACACACAGGTTCAAATTCCCTCCCTCTTCTGGAGGAAAGACAGCTAATGAATACACACTACAGAGTTTTTGAATGAAATATATCTTTCAAAATGCCTTTACATTTTCAAAGAGGCAGAAAACTGCATTGGACATTTCAAACTGTTCAGAGAAGAACACACAGACCCCACCCTTTGTGCGTTTACGTGTGTGTGCATATTTACATGAAAACCGATTCACCCTCCTGGTCAAATCTAAATGAGAGCATTTGTAGAAAAAGAGATTGAGAAACACCAGAGATGAGACCTACCACTTCTGACACACACAGGCTTTTGGTTGCTTGGAGACATAAACTTATTCCATTCTTCCTCTTTCCCTTTTCTTTGCTATGACCTGTCAGTGCAGGATGATGCAACATCAAATCACTACACGGTGTGCTCCTCCTCTTCGATTTACTTTCACCACTGGAGAAGCTTATAAACCTGTGAGATATAGGCCTGGTCTACACTGGGAAATTAGACTGGTATAACTATGTCACTTAGGGGTGTGAAAAATCCACACCCCCTGAGCAACGCAGTTAAATCAACCTATCCCCCGGTATAGACAGTGCTAGGTTGACAGGAGAATTCCCTCATCAACCTAGTTACCACCTCTCGGGGAAGAGGAGTATCTATGCTGACAGGAGAACCCTTCCCGTTGGCATAGGTAGTGTCTTCAATGAAGCGCTACAGCGGCAGAGCTGCAGCAGTGCAGCTGTGCCACAGTATCAGTTTATGTATAGACAAGCCCTTTCTCACAAATAGATATTGTAGCTACCACCAGTGAACAGGAACAGCCCCTTCTCTGAAAAATGTATAGCTGCGTCTTCACTAGGAAAAAAGGTGTATTTTCTCCTGTTAACTACCCAAGAAGACATAGCAAATTTATCTTGACAAGCTACCAATAGTTAAAAATACAGTTTCCTTGTGTTCACTAGGATTTTAACACAGTATAGTTAATAAAGGCTAGGTTAAAACAGACTATAAATGTAGCTTTCTCATACTGAAGACAAGGCCTATGGATGATCCCATTAAACAAGTGCTATTTAGCAAATTCAAAGCTGTGATGAGAAAGTAAATGGAGTCCTTTAACACAGTTACTATTTCTGAATTTATCTGGATGATGTGTGTTTGTAAAGCCTTGCCTACACACAAACTTGTGCTGGTGTGTTCTTAAACTCAGGCTATGTCTACAGTGCAATCAAAGACATGATTGCAGTTGGGGAGACTTACATACAGTATCTTTAATTTACGATATGTCTACACTGACGGCGGCAAAGTCGCCGCCATCATATCGACCTTTCTGGATTGATTGAGCGGTCAGTGAAGACCTGCTCAATTGATTCAGAAATCAATGCTGTAAAACCACCCTGTCAAGTGTCAAGTGGTATAGCGCTGTGTTGACGGGAACACAGTTCCCGTCGGCGCAGTGCAGTGAAGACGGCATGCAGAAGGGAAGCACTGCAGTTGGTGGGAGTTACTCAAGCTACTCTGCGTAGCTTGCGCAACTCCCGTCGACTGCCGCCAAATTGCCAGGTAAGTGTAGACCAGGCCATTGTTAGCTCAGCTAAAAACTGCAGTGACGACACGGCAACACAGACTTCAGTGCAGAACCATGGGTATGTACTCACGTTGCCAGAGCACACCAGAGTTTGTGCTGCCATGTCTTCACAGCTATTTTTAGTTGTGCTAGCTAGATCAAAGCTAGCACAGATTTTGTAACCAAGCTGTAATCTCCCTCTGATTGCAGTGTAACTCTACCCCTGTGTGGATACTCTAATTTTTTTTAGAAATGGCTTATTTTGATTTAGTTTAATTTAGTAAGGGATCGATGTAAGCTAACTCAGTGAGAGTTATTTCTAAACTGATTTAAGAGGGTCCACACATAGGTTTGTACCGGTTTAACTGAATACATTTAAAAAACACACTTTGTACTAGTCTGTGTGTAGACAAGATTGAGCCAATACAGAACAGGTTTTGGTTGTATTGTAATCAATCAGCTATTGAAGCACATTAATCAAATTTGACATTGGTTGCAGGAAAAGTGATTTTTAGCAATGTGTTAATGAGCACATTTTAATTAAGGTCTGTTCCAATGTGCCTGGTGTAGAAAGAGTTTAACACCTTTAAAATCATGTTAGCTAGTTCTGGTCAACAAAAGGCTACCCAAACACTTCCCTACACCAAACAATCAGCTAACAAGAGGTTGCTCAGCTCTGTCAACATTAAGCCATGTCTACACTAGTGAGCTTACAGCAGCACAGTTGTATCAGCGCAGCTGCGCCACTGTAAGATCACTTGTATAGCCACTCCATGCTGACGGGAGAGAGCTCTCCAGCTGACATAATAAAACCACATCAGTGAGTGGTGGTAGTTATGTTGGTGGGAGAAGCTCTCCTGCTAACATAGTGCTGTGTACACTACCACTTATGCTGGTAAAATGTATGTCACTCCGGGGTGTGTTTTTTCACACCCCAGAGTGACAGAAGTTTTGCTCGCATAAGGGTAGTGTAGACATGGTCTTAGTTGCTAACATGCTTTTAAACAGCACCAGAGTTGACCATGACCAGCTAATACTTTTTTAAAGGTGTTAAATTCTCTACACCAGGAGCTATCATATTAGACGGCCTTTAATTAAAACATAGTAACTAACATGTTATAAAAAGCCATTTTCCCCCCCAGTCTGGAAAAGGCCTTAATAGGCCAGGATCAGGAGCTGTTTAATATACATATGAGACTGTTAATGCTGTGGAGAGTCATTGGTCTTTAGACAAAACATAAGTAAGGCCTGGTTTACACACAGTTTTTGTAGTGGTATAACTATATTAGGTAGAGGTGTGGTTTTTTTTTTTAAACTGATAGAGTTATATTGGTAAAACCCCTAGTGTGGACATGGATGTATCATTATAAAGGTCCCTTATACCACATTGACGTATTCCCCTTCATGGACAAGAATAAGGGCTTGACTACACAGAAAAGTTACATCGGCACTGCTACATCTCTCTGTACTGTGAAGAATCCACACACCCCAAGAGACATAGTTAAGCTGACCTAACTTCTGGTATAGACCGCACTAGGTTGACAGAATTCTTTCCTAGCTACCGCCTCTCAGGGAGACAGATTACCTACAGCAAAAGTAGAATCCCTCCTGTTGCTGCAGTAAGTGTCTACTTTGAAATGTTACAACTGTGCAGCTGCACCGCTGTAGTGTTTCAAGTATAGACATAGCCTAAGCTATACTATATAAGCACCTTTATAGTATAACTACACCCATACTAGAGGGTTGGTAGGTATCACTTTAACTGTACCAGTATAGTTAAAGCAGTACAACTTTTATGTGTAGACAAGTCCTAAGAAACTAAAGTGATAGCTTATTCATAATAGTCTATGAATCAGGCATATGTAGGTAAACAATTTTTCTGCTTTAACAAGTATTTCCACATCAGAGGGAGAGTGTTGGCTAGTAGCCAACTAACTACTCCCTCAAAAGATGTGGGACTCAGAAGATCCAAATTCTATTCCTGACTAGGAAATTAACTTGCTTTATGATTTTGGAGAAGTTGCTTAACCTCTCAAGCTCTCTGCGTCTCAGTTTTCCCACCTATAAAATGGAGACACCACAGAGGAATACTGTGGGTTTTAATTCAATATTACATTTGTAAAGTGCTCTTAAAGTGTCCTTCACTACTCTGCTCCAGCCTGTATCTCCAGTCATGGCTCAAACTGCATTTCCTTGCCTCTTCCTTTCTGCCAATGATGCCAGTCAGGATTCCCTCCTCCCCTTTAGTCTTCTTTCACTCCTGTCTCCCCACCCGTTACCACACTGCCCCCTATGCAGGGAATCCCCTTTCCTTCACTGTCCATGAATCCATCTAACTCACCCTATTTAAGTCCTTCCTAAAATCTCACTTTTTCTGGATGTACAAGAAGGGAGCCAATGGTTATTAAAAACAACCTCCAAATTCCAAACTATTCCTAGGTCTTGGCTTTGCTGTACCTATCTCCTAAAGGGTAAACTCTTCAGAGCAGGGATTGTCTTCATTTTGTGTCTTGGACTGTGTCAAGCACATCACTGGCACTCAACAAATAAACCACAACAGGAGTCATTATAGATGTGTGAAATATAAAGGATTTCCTTAATATTATTTAGCAGTAGGTTTTTGGTAGCACTCACGATGTCCTAGGCAATTGCCAAACAGTAAAAAGAACAGTATTTACGTAAGTAGAGAACACTCCTCATAACATCCTCATACTTTCAGAACACTTTTTATTGAATCTTTCCAACATTTAGCAGCACAACCAGCAATTACCACAGTATAGTGGAAAGATCAGCAAAGCAAAATCAAAAGAAAGGAAGCCATGAACATCTTGGTCCTTATCAAATCAGGAATCACCAGAGCAGAATTTGGGCATGCAACCGTCTCTGTTTATCATACGTTAACTTTTGAGCTTTATAAACATTTAACAGTTATACTCTCTTTTGACCACTAGATGGTATCACATATGTTGTTGTGTACATCACTTCACTCCTGAAAATGTATGCACTATGGGGTTATACAGTTTAAAGTGTATTTCTAACATTGCTTTTGTTCAGATGCATGGTGAGAGTAGGCACCACTCAAAATGTTTGAGATGGTTCTCTTTACTGTCAAAATGCATCAACAGTTTGCATTCTTACAGGCCAGAGATGAGGCTGAAATGCAAAGTTGGGATTCGGAATCAAATGTTCCCAAAGACTTATGACATTCTGATCCTGCTTACAGTTTGCACACATCTCTACTGCTGATGAGACAAAGCTCTATTAGTCAGAGTACAGGACTAGGAGCTAAGAAATCATGAGTTCATTGCCTGATTTTGACAATGATTCATTCTGTGGCTTTGAGCAAATCACTTAGTCAGCCTCAGCTTCCTCATTTATATATTAGAGATAAAACTTCCTTCCCTCACAGGGTTGCTAGGAGAGTTAATATTTCTAAAGCACCCTTGAGATGAAAAACACTATAAAAATACTAGACAATACTGATGGATACAGGCTATAAACTCTTCAGACAGGGACTGTCGCTTTGTTCTATCTTTGTACAGCAGTTAGTACAAGGGGGCCATGATCCATGCCTAGGTCCCTAGATGCTACCACAACACAATTATTACTCTGACAATGTTTTATTTGTGCTAGGATTGTAGATTATTGATAAAGACAAAACATGTTGGATGACATTAAATAAATTTAGTTCTGGATTTACACTTTGATTTTGCATATATGGTAGAATCCACGTAGATAAATTTTGAAATTGTGAGGGTTTTTTTAGAGTGAAGCTGAATGAAAAGGCCTGATGGTCTCAAGGCATTTCAGAGGGACAACTGAAATTCAAGTTGCTTTTGGGGCGCCGGTGGGGGAGGGAGAGGGGGAAGAGGATAGAATAAATTTGGTCTCAGATGGTGCCACTGCTGTTATATTTTATTTTAGCTTCACTTTTCAAAAATGATATTTATCCAGTATGCTCCAAACCCTTCTCCATACAAAACAATCACATTATTGTAACACAGGTATTAAAGGTACATCCTGGCTGCAGGAAACAGATTGGTTTGAAGTGACAAACTCACATTTGGAGTCAAACTTCCCCAAAGTTTGGGCTGTTCATACTTGAGGTTTTGGTTCATACCACTATTTTCTCTGAAATTATGGGCCTGATCCAAAAAGGTGTGGAGCACCTACACAAACTCCCTTTGATTTCCAGGGGAGTTGAAGGTTCTCAGCACATTCCCACGATTAGGATGTATGAATTTGCAATTGAAACTTGGGGTGTGATTATTGAGTCACTCTTGGTACTGCCAGATGACAAACCAGAATTTTCCTTCACATTCTTGGAAAAGAAATGAAAGATCAAAAGGCAAAAGATCTTTACAATTAACCAATGGCATGGAAAGTTTCCCAAAAGTAATTTACAAGAGTGTTGTGTTCATGGATTGAAATTCTCCCGCCATTATCATCATAATTAGGTGTAGTGTAATATGAGTGATGTAAGGAAGGCCAAAAGATTTCACAGTGGATAACTGGAACTTGCTATTATTTCAGATTCCTTTATTAAAGAGAAGATTCAGAGGCTCAGTTAATGCAAGTTTGGAAAAAATTAATTTGGCATTACAATCCAGAAACACAAGTATTGTAACAATGAACAACGGCATTCAGGCATGCTTTATATGTCTGATTTCACTGTCAGTGAAAGGAGATTGAATGTGTGGGTTTTTCCTTAGTTATGAAGGGTTTTTATTGCACAGATGGCATATTTGGTTTAACTGAAACTGAGTTTTATCAGCTGTGCTTTTACCATGCACTGAAATCAGACCAAATCAAAATCCAAAAAACACAGATAAAAACAATTACTGCAGATCATTTCTTTTAAGAAAATTGAGAAAATATTTTTAATAATGAAAGAAACTCCTGACATAATCAGAATGCCAAAAAGATTTCCAGCTACCCACAAAAATATCAGCTTTGTTTTTCCAGTAATAAATTTAGTTTTTCCCTTGTCCCCATTGCACATTTCAGTGACGATATTGGAGACTTTTCAATTTCCATTTAAGATTTTAAACAGTAAATAAGGAATTCTTGGCAGCCTCTGAAAAGCAAACAACTAAGAAGATATTTTAGTGGAGAAAATGGCTTGATTGATTGTTGGGTTAAGAGAGGAGACTGAGCCCATGAGATTATCTCCCAACAAATACATACACACTTACAACAAAGCACTCCAAATCACGGCACTGCCTTATAAACATCTAAGCATCACATTTAAAAAAAGTTAATTATAAAACAATTTTTAAACATTTAAAATTGTTCAACTGTTTCCTCCCCCCAGTCCTAGCTGTTTGAGTTGCTGATGCTGCCTCTCCATGGCAAGTTGTCAGTTACTTAAGTGTAGGTTCTGCTTCAAGATTCTCATTCCCCTCATTCTCATATACACATCACCACCATTGGCCTCCCTCTTTTCCCCACCTATTATTATTTGGAGGAAGAACTTCAATTCGTAAAGTACTGCACAAGTCCCAAGCTGAGACTCCAGCATTAATATGTCTCCACTATTTATTTATCTTAAGTAATTATATGGCCCCTTTACCATAACATATGTATTTAACCCTCACAACACCCCTGGGAAAGTAGGGAAGTACCATTATTCCAATTTTACAGATGAGGAACTGAAGCACAGAGACTCAGTGACTCAGAGAATGTATTTCTTTGGGTACATGTGGCAATCAGCTAAAGGGTATAAGGATGCCCTTTATTTTTACCATACAAGATATTAGTATCTTTTTTGAAGTGTGGGATATACACAATACCTTATTTAGTAACATTTCAACAGGCTTTTTGGCAACTGGAACCAAGTGTAATTCTTTCAGAGATCTGGCAACAGGATATGTTAGAAAGCTAATATACTATTCATGTGCCACCACATGGAAATTAATGTGCTACACTGAACAGATTTTCATTGCAGAGTACAGATCCTATTGACTGTAAGATCTGTAAGGCACATTCTTAGGGACCTCGGACTGGAAGGGACCTCCAGATCACTGAATCCAGTCTTCTGCTTTTGCAGGCAACCCCACCAGATAATTCCCTTCATAAATGTATCAAGTGTTCCCCTCCTGCTCGTCCCTCCTAGATAAGAAAATATGGGAAATGCTTGGAAAGGCCATCTTCACCTCCCTGTGATGTTCACTGGTCAAAGGATTGTGAACATCAAATTCCCACTGCTTACGAGTACCATGGGCCTTAATCCTGCAAACACTTATGCAAGTGTGCAGCTATACTCATTCCAATGAAGTCAATGGGAATACTCATGTAAATAAAGCTATGCATGTTCAAAAGCATTCATAGGACTGGAGCCTCAGATAAGACAGCTGTACAAGCTATGGTCAAATAAGGTCTGCTCCAAAGCCCACTGAAGTCAATGAGTGTCCTTCCTACTGACTTCAATAGACTTTGGATCAGGATTATTGTTCTTTCTGAGGCATCTTAAACAACATGGATAGTATCCAAATGAGCCTAATCAACATATCAACCCAGGACATTTTTCCACATGATAATTTGTTACCTAAACAGTTGTTATAGAGCTGATTTTTAAGTACACGACTTTCAATAAAATTTAACTCTCCCCCATCCACATATTTGCTGTAACTCCTACTTTTGAATATTAGCAGCAAGTTGCCAAAACAGTTAATACATTACCGGCAGACCAGAGTTTTGTGTACATCCGTTTTGTAAGGGAGATAGAATAGCTCATTTTTGGCTCTCAACTGGTTTTTAACCAAGAATTAAAAATAATCAGGAAACTATTGCACATTGTATTTTTTCAACATTTCTATTCAAAATATTTCTATACGTAATAGCTTGTTTTGAAGAAAACAAGATGAAATTAAAAAAATCTGAAAACAATAACAAATCTAAACCAAACCCTACTCCGAGCAAAGTTTAGACCCTGAAAAAGAAGTGCCAGAGACTCCATGAAGTCCACTATGGACTTCTGTGCAGTTATAGAATTTATGTGGGGGTGATCAGATATGACAGTGTTGGACAGCAGTATCAAACTTTAAGATAAATATAGATAGACTTTTCCTAACAACACTTATTGAATGACTATATTACACAATTGACATTCAAGTAGGTTCCCGTACATACTGTATCAGATCCATGTTCACTGGGATATAATAATAATAAAATACATCCCACTAGGATGTAATAAAGTCAATGGACCAAATTATGTTCTGGTGTAAATCCAGAGTAACTCATCTAACTGCTATGGAGTTATTTCAGATTTAGACTGGTGTAACTAAGCAAAACTTGGCCTAGTGTTTTTAAACTCCCTCCTCCGTCCAGCATCCTTTTATAGGAACCTCTCATAAATAAATCCATGGAAAATACCAGTCTGACTGCACCTGAATCTGAAGTCCTCCATTTATCCATAGAACAAATGGTACATGGGGAGCAGCAGTGCAAATTTCCCCACCAATGTGCTTCAGATCTGTTCTTAAGAGATCACCTCTGAGCATGGGAGTACAGTGATTATTGTCAGTTAAGCACTGAAAATGAATTCTTGGCTGTATAAGACATAAATACAGACATGGTCTCTGTTCTGAGGAATTTACAGTCTAAAGAAAGACAGACAGCAAAGGCAATGGTAAAAAAAATACATTGGAGTGGTCGTGGTAGTATAATGATATAGGTTAGTGTCTGTGGGTCACACACATTGTGAATAAAAAGATTTGAGTAAAGACTGATACGTTGCTTACTGCTGGGATGCCACCCTAGGCATAGAGGGTAGCATGGAAGAAGACAGAAATATGAGAGTGAGAGAGAAAATGAGAAGAAACAGGAAGAGGTAGGAGGTGATAGGGAACAAGGACAAAGATGACGTCTTCATCTCTAAAACTCTGCACAAGAGTCTGAAAAAGATTTCAGTGACAGAAGAATTGTGTTGCTTGAAACTATTATTGTTCAAAAATACAAATGGCCAGGGCAGGAAAAGGGGACAGAGCTGTTTGTCCCCTTCAGGAATCCTGTTCGTGAAGGTGAGATTTCTCCAGGAGGCCTGGAGCACATGAGTGAACAAGATATATCTTCTTGCTCGTGCTTTCCTCCTGCAGGAAGTGTATAAGCTAGCTGGGCTGGGGATCTAGGCATACCTCCTAACCTACATACTTTACCTTTTGGTGGATTTGCTGTGCAGGCTGGTGCCATTTCCTTTCCTGGCTGCACTTCCCAGCACACACCTGTGAACTGTGGGCCCGATTCACTGCAGTCCTATCTCTTGTGTAGTCATTTACACCTGGGTGTGCCATCTGAGGCTAGTAGCATTTTGCACTTCCTTTGCACTGGTATGAGTGACATCACTGAACTGTGCAGGGCAGTAATGAATCAGGCTCTCTGAAGTTGTCTTGCCTGACTGTTTTCAGGGGATGATGAGGCTCCCTCATCTTTTTACTTACCCACCAACCATGTAAGATGGGCCAGAGAAAGCAGGAAATATGTGCAATTAAGGACCTGACCTGGCATGATTGTTTTACTTTCTTTTATTGTTAAATCAAAGGACAAAGCATAAAACCCACTGGCAATCTCCTCCTGCTCACAGCATTGCAGAAGGTTTATTTTACTTCATGTATTCAAGCTATTTCAAAAGGGTTAATACTTTCATTCCTAGTATATTGGCAATACATGACATCTGTTGCCAAATGCACTGAGTTTGCTGTCATTTGTCTTATGCCCCAGTAAACAAAACAGCCATTTCCTCCCCCTGGCCTTGTCAGTACAGTTCCTTTGGGTGCTTCTTGAATTATTGCTCCACCTGTGTCCGGCCATCCTGCTCATTTATCAGCAATGTTGTTTTCTCACTCACTCTTTCTGTTCACTGTTTTCTACCAGTCAAATCCTTTCCTTGTCAATCTGTGATTTGGGAATTGTATCAGCAGGTGGCCTGGAAATAACAGTCATCTCTGCTGGATGACTTAGATTCAAACACTTGATCATTTATGCATGTCTTCTGGATGGATTGTCTGTTCTTACTCCAAGAACCTCTTCACTAACACAAGCCAACACATTTAATCTAATCTCTTGAGCCCAATTTACCTGGCACGTCTCTGAAACAGGCTCAGATGAGAGGAGCTATGAGTCCAACACTGATTTCAAAGCAATCCAAGATCCTGGTACTGCTAACACTACATTTTGAGTAATCATCAACCTCTAGATGAATTTGGCTAATTGGTTTTAAAGTAAATCCAGTCTGAAGCAGAAGATACCTCATTGACAGCTGCAGCAAATGTTTGAACTCATCAGCAAATGAAAGAAATGTATCTAATCTCATAAAGGAAAATCCTGTTCCCTTCCTCTCAGCAGATGCAGAACCCAACGTAATTCCACTGCAAAAGCTAGGGGCAGGATGTGGGAAGCCCACACTGAGCACTGAGGAGCACAGTTGGTTGAGGGCCAGACAGGTGAATCCATTGCTGCAGAGACCCATGGCCATTGTCTCCAACATTGCAGGAGCTGTTGCAATCTCCAGTCTCCAGTAGCGGTTGTAAAGTGGCTTCGCAGCCTGAGATGGAGAATTCCTTCCCTCCAACCCTGCAATTCCCTAATCTACACTGAAAAAACACCCAATGGAATTAAGAGCCAAGGTAAAGAAGTACTTTTATCCCTGCTAGTTTTCAGTTTTGGAGACCTGCTGTGCTGTGAGGTTATGCTACCTTATACCTTGTATCTGCTTATGCATGATTGGGGTAGGAGCATGTGCCTGCTTTTTGCTTATTTCTGAATGGCCGCAGCCAGCTTATTTTGCGTTTAAATTCTTCTTCCCTCTTGTCTTATTTCTTCAGTTGGAAACAAGGTCTACCGTTTGCTGCTAAATACCAGCATTTGTTTTCAAAGTGTTCTTTCCTTGTCTTCGTCAGTTATAGTTAAATGCTATAATTAGGTGTGGAAAAAATAGAGACAAAAAAGTGACAGTAATTTGAGACAAAGCAAGTTTTCACTGAGCGAACTGGTCAAGCAAGAAACAATCTCCCTCCCACCCAGCATCTGAACAACACATGGCTGCTTTCCATGGGCTGTTTCAGTTTGGAAACTGAAGATGGAGCCGCTAGATGCATCTGGTGTCCCTGTGGAGGTGATAGAAAACACTGGCAGCAATGCAGACAAGATGGTAGAAGCCATATGAAGCAAAATCAAGCCAAGCATGAAGTCTGCATTACCACATGAACTTCAATAGCAGTGCTAAACACTAGCACAAAAGATACTGATCCTCAAAGCCATAGGGAAGTGATGCACTGCTATAATATGTAGCACACAGATACTTTAGGAAAAATACAGAAATAATCTAGAAAATACTTCAGCACCCCAACAAAGAAATACCTAAAACCTAGCTACAACAGAGGCAGCCGGCTTATCGGAAGGTGCAACTTCACAAGGAGAAGTTTTTAGCATGATGTACATAGTGGCTTTGACTACACAAGCAAAGTTCCTTAAAAGTTGGAAGACTTTGTGTGGCTAAATCCTACACTAAAAAACTCCTGCTTAATACTGAGACCCTGTCTACACTTACCTCCGGGATTCAGTGGCAGTCAACGGGAGTTACGCAAGCTACGCAAAAAATTTGCGTAACTCCCGTCGACATCTCTGCTCCTCTTCTGCGCGCCATCTTTACTGCACTGCGCCGACGCAGCGCTACACCACTTGCGTAGGTGGTCTTAGTACATTGATTTCTGGATTGACTAAGCGGGTCTTCACGGACTGCTCAGTCAATCCAGAGAAATCGATCTGACGGCGGCAAAGTAGCCGTAGCCTGAGATACTACGGGGCCGTTTTGCCCCTCCCATGGGAAAACACATAGGAAGCAAAGTGCCACACAGTGAACAGATTCATGGGCACTTTGTAGATTTGGTGGGAATTAACTGTCTTTTACAACAAGCTTGCAAACAAAATGGGTATTTAGATTTATTAGTAGTTCAAAGTATCCAAAATGAAACTGCAAAATTTGTATGAGACCCTCTCAGTTGACTTGAGAGTACTACTGGGAGGCAACAGACTAGAGCAAGTGCAGGACAAATCCTGTCAGAGCAGTATGGAGAAGTCAAAAGGACTGTGTCACTCTGCCTAGCACAGGGGTCCTACTAACCACACCTCTCCCCGGCTTCTGTGGTACTACTTTGGGCCTCCATATTTTATCTGACAGTTTCTTCATAACTAATCAGGCAAAACTGAGCCAAGATCCTCCAAGAACCATTAGATTCTGTGGGAGAATGATTTGTATGATGACAACATTCACCATAGCAGAAAACACTGCACAGTTTTCCTTGTGGAGGTGGACTGATTTACATCAACTGAAGGTCTGATGCTGAGTTTCAGCTTGCCACCAATGCTTATAAGCTAATTCTAAACCAGAGGGCTGATAATGAAAAAGCTGATGAGCTTTTATCTGTTGTGGTGCAATTTAAGTACCATTGTAACAAAAAATGTGGGGTTTGCACACATTCTAGTCACACTGCTGCTGTTTGAGAAACATAAAAACTGAAGTATCTTTTTCAACCTTAATGAAAAGGCAATATCACAGACCTGAACACAAGCAGCTACTCCTTCATTTCTATTGATAGGCTGCAACACTTTGGGAATAATTGGAAAAATTCACTCTGTCCTCTTTGTAATTTTAATGACACGTACAGGGTCAAAATCCTGCTCTCAGATACATGCTGTGGATCTCTCTCTACAGAACTTATTTGCATAATCTGCACCCATCTAGTTTACAAGCCAACTTCACATGGCGCTGACTCTAGGCAAGTGTCAGATCTGCATGCTCACATGGTAGATGCACTTTTGGAGCCTTTGTTCTGGCAACACCCTCACCCAGCTCACACCTGCAACCTCCCTGCCTGCTGTGATAACCATCTTCACCTTTAGGGATGAATTTGGGGGGTATAATCTTCCCCAAAGGCATACCCTCTGAATCCACTCTCTAAGAGAACAAAAGATGTTCCAAGATGTCCACCTGCCAAGCCCCTAGGAGCCATGCAAGTTACCCAGCTCCACCTAGGGCCCCACCTGTCTCACTCCAAGCAGGACTCCAAAAATCAAGTGTTAGTGCTGACTTCCACTGAGGTTATTGGTAGTTCCAAAGAAGATCAGGGCAAGCTACAGTTGCAGGAAAAATGGTCCAATGGTTAGGGTGTTAGCCTAGGATTTAAGAGACCCAGATTCAAATCCCAAGTCCCCTAGAGACTTCTGTATGGCTTTGGCATAATAATCAGTCTTGCCTCAGTTCTCCCATGTGTAAACTGAGGGATGTTATAAGGATAAATAGATTAAAGATTATGAAGTGCTCAAATACTACAGCAATGGGGGTGGGGGCCAGATGAGTACCCAAAAGACATACCTGTGCAGTAGAGCTCTACATGTGAACAGGATTTTGATCTAATCTGTTAGAATGCAGACTAACATGAAAGAAGCTCGGTACACACTGGAAAATACATTAACAGGATTTACTTAAAAGATCCTTTTTGCGAGCAATGTCGCTATAAGGTCACAGAGTGCCACCTGGAATTTGTAGTTCATTAACGTGTTCATAGCCTTTAAACAAGAAAGGCATCCCAGCAGTCTTATATTTCAACCAACACTTTCCCAGTTGGCATACAAATTCTTAACCTTTGTATCATCAAGTAATAATAGTCATTGTGGACCATCAGGAGGAAACCTACTTAGATCTGTTTTTATTTATATATTTTCTCTACAGTATCAGAAATAGATCTTAATGCCTCCAAAAGAGAGACGCAGGAATTTCCACACTGGGTAAAGCCGATGGTCCATCTAGGCCAGTGTCTATCTGAGAAAATGGCAAGTCTCAGCTGTTCAACAGAAAGATGCAAAAACCCCTGCAGGAAGCAATTATCAGCAATGGACAGTATCAGTTTTCTATTGTATAATGTCCTGCTGGCATTTGCAGTGGAAAAATTCGAAACCATTAATCAGAATGAGGTATTTATACTCTAGCAGGTCAATACTGGTGCCTTCTATGCACATTAAATCCATGTTGGTAATAATTCTTACATTATTTTTAATTAACAAAAATGTATTGTACCTATGTCATAATCAGTTCCTAAAATCAACTAATTCAGTTTTAAACAATATTCTCACATCACAGGCTGTCTGCAGAATTCGTTTTTAAAAAAAAAAACTGTTTAAGTCTGGAAGTGAGGGGAGGAAGGGAGGGAAGGAGGACTTCAGTGGGTCCAGGATCTCACCCTCATTTTTTGCAATTTATGTTCCAAAATCTACTTCTAGGCTAAGATTTACATTCTCAGATTACTCATAGATATAGGAGCTCTTGAAAATGAAGTTTTAGAATAAAAATGTTCAGAAACGTGTCTTAGGTATTTCCACAGGCACTGCATTATTTTGTCTAAGATATTTTTCCAATAATGAAATTGCAGCCAGTTTACTTCATATACATCAGAGTCCAAATTCAGTCTGAATTATACTGATGCAACTCCTTTGACTCCTGAGGTTGCTTGCTTGCATCAACTAAGCTTACGCTTGACTCGTGCATCTGAAAGCAGAATTTGGCATTCAGTTTCTAACTTGAAAATATTACACGCATTGAGTAACGGGGCAAAAATAGCCTACAACAAAATATCCTAGATGACATGTAGTTTATGAGTTTGTGGGCTAGGAAATGACATCATGCCCCCAAACATAGATGCTCTTTATTCACTGTATCAATTCTGCATGATGGGACCCCATACATTCTTGGTCATAGAAAAATACACAGCAGAATATTTGAAGATGTTAAAAAGAGCCAAAGCTATAACCATCTGTTTATCATAGACATCTGCTGCATCAAAGCAATAGACAATGAAAGTTTCAGAAAGCTTTTGTGCTCAGAAGATGTTTTTGCTGCCAAGAGACTAATAAAACACATGAACACATAAATTCTGAAAATACAACCTGTTATGTTCCTACTGGAGTAACGTTTTTCTGACTAGGGATGAGTTGGGCATTAACGGAGTAGGAAAGGGAAATAAAAGAATCACATCTCCAAGTTGAACCTAAACCTTTTTTCAGACTCAGAACATTTATAAATATTTCTGACTAGCTCCCCAAATGGCTAATGCTTCTATCTTCTCTGTGAATCTTCTGTCATCCCCACCTCTATCCAATAACTTAGCCCTATACCTCTCTAACATGCTACTGTTCCCACCCTGCAAGCTTTTGCACAATGAGCTGCATTCTGTTCCCACTGAAGTCAAAGGAGTTCAACTTTCCACAACTTTACCTTCAACTTCAGCTCACTTCAGCTCTCCAGTAGACCCATCTATTTATACATTTGGGACCCTAATTCAAACCTCAATGAAGTCAGAGAGTCTTTACATTGACTTTAGTATTCTTTGGATCAGGTCCTTGTACTTCATCCCCATAACTCTCCTGTCTCTAGAGGCAAAGAAAAATCATAAGGAGAGAGAGGAAACTAAATTTTGTGGAAGGGTTGAGGATGGCAACATGCTCTTTGGAGCAGAGGCAGAGGCAGTCTCTTTGCATCTGCAGAGCACCTGGCACTGTGGTAATATAAATGATAAATAATGATAACCAGTATTGCCTGGTGAGAAGATGCTGGATTTCCAGGGCCTAGTGCCTTTCAGAGGGTTGCAGGAATGGAGGGAGGGGCTGGTTTGAAGGTGCTGATAGATGGGCACTGGGAGGGAAGGCGATATGAAAGAGGGACAGGGTGCTGTAAAGCAAAGCTTCAGGGAGTTGAGATTTGTTTGAGTGAGAGGAGACTGTGAAGCTTTGGACAGGCTTCCATGAACCACTGAACTTTGGACTTCACATGAAACTGAAATCTGCCCTGCTTAATAAAGACATTTAGTTTTGGGAACCCTTGGACACAACAATGGTTCATCATTCGCACATCGTACTATCTGCAGGTATGAAATCAATACCAGAACAGCCCAGAATCTGCAGTCCTTACTTGGGCATATTGATATCAACAGGATTTTGCTGTCAGTTAAGAATTCGGAAGAACTGTGGGATCTGGCTCAATAGTAATAAAGTTTGTGACTGCATTAGGCTGAATAATGGAGATGAGAGGAAGCTGTAAGAGCATCAAAAACATATGCCTCAAATGACCCCACAACGACTACTTCAGAACATATATACGAACAAAAAAACCGAGATGAACTTTTATCAAGCATCCAAAAGTGCATGATATGCCTTTTCATGTTCTTTTTAGCTGAACAGTCAGTGCCCACTCAAACCTAATGGCCACAACATATAAGCTACACCAGTAACCCATGTTCATTGCAGTTCACACAATGCTACCGGACTCTAACATTTCAGTGTACACGTGCTTTCTGCTAATCACTCTTATTTACACTTTACATTTTGTTGTCAGCTTCACATTGCCCTTGAAAATATGGTACAAAATCAAAGAAATGGAATCATTCTCCATGCAGATCACAAATGGAGAATAGAGCTCTAAGGGAACATAAAAGAGAGACTGATTAGGGTAAAAATACTGCTCTTACCACAGTTCACAAGCAACTCATTCTTAGAACAGGCAAGTTCTTTATCATGCCCACATGCATGCATTATTCTATGTAACACTGCCAGATAAAAACAGACATAGCATAACCAAACCCATTTGAAATTTGGGTTGCTTGAGCATCTTTATGAGGCAAGAAAATAAAGAAAGTTTGCTTCAGAGAAATGAAGCCCTTTACTTACATGGCTTGCAAGAGCTTCCAGCAGCTGGAGTCTCTGAATTATAGTGCATTCAGATGATGTGCTGAAAACCCCCTAACTTTGGCACCAAAGACTACACATAACTGTCTGGTGCTTCAGTTTGATAAGTAATTTCCTGATTCCCCTTTAAAAATATTCTCACGTATTTTTTTATCAGTGGTGCACACTGACAACGGAATGCAAAGCAGGCAGTCCAGTCCATCAGTTGTTACTGAGGAAAGAGTTCCCTGCTGGCTGAATCCAAAAAAGAATCCTTGATCTCGGCAACTAGAATAAATCTACTATATCTCTTGGCCCTTTTTGCAGTGCATATTTGAGCAGTAACATAAGACTGAACAATTTTAGCATAGGAACTGTGGTATGACATTTTAAACATTGGTAAGTTATATAAATGCTACTTCCTGCAGAGAGAGAGTGGGTAACTGCATTGTGCATGTTTTCAGCTTTTATTTTTTAAAACAAATGTAACAATCTCCTTTCTATGATTTCACAAATAGCCAAGCACTAGGGTTTTCAGATTCTACTCCTTCCATTTATTCTCATTAATATTCCTAAACAGGTTACTGTTGGCTTTCTATTATAAACCTGGATTTTCTAGGAGTTTCAATATCTCAGCTGGTAAATGCATCCAAGACTTAAACCTGGCATTCATAAAATCATACATAGCCTGGGAACAAACTTAGCCTTTTGCAGATTTCTCCCTCCTCCGAAAAAAGAGTTGTTTTTTAATTTTTTTCTTTTTTCTCTCATTTAGTTTGTTTGTTAGTCATTTCAAAAATAGCTATAACTTTTGTAAAACAGCAAGTCAAGCATTTGGAGCAAATGCTAGTTGAGCAAATGGTTAGACTGTGTATCAAATACAAGACAATAATTCAGACCAAAATATTTAGCTATAAGCTTTGAGTAGAAAGAAGATCTGTGCTCTTTGAGGGAAAATATGCAAAAAACAATGGGCAAATGGTATTAAAATGTTCCAGGTTAGTTCCTCATTTTAAATGTTTGTCTTTCAGTTGCCAGTTCAGTAATATTTGCCTGCCAGTCTACAATAGAAAGGAGTAAGGAAAACACCATTTCTAATAATAATTGTTTTTATAAACATGAACCCATTCTGACCCTCCCTTTATTTCTTTACTGTCTGTTAATTCCTTTGGTGCTGAACAACACACCAGTTTTAGCCTCAATCCTACAAACCCTAACTTATGTTAACAATTCTTAAGGTGAAACTTGGCATTGTGCAAAAGGCCAATACAAAGCATAGGCAACACTTCAGCCCAACTTATGCCCTATTTTGAGGTCTTAAGAGGGACATATGGGGTCCATAGGCCTTCTGCTGCTCCCTGCAAAGGACTGAATGTCACCCTCATAGACTTTTACAGTATACAGAGTGAATACAATCCTGTTCCCATTAAACTCAATAGGAATTCTGCCATCAAATTCAGTGGGGCCAGGATTTAGCCCAGCATGCATTTCAAGCCACAGTTGGACAAATGTAGAACAATGTACAGACCAGAGAATCTATTCTCTTTTCAACACACCTGTACAGTTCCTATGCCATGCCACAGGATTGGTGCTATTCCCCCAGCTTTGGAACAGGCTCTTGAAGGCACCCCTGCGACGCATAAGCACTCCTGCTTCACACGATAAGCTCTGTTTAGTGAATCCAGCTGAGACAGCCTCCTGGTAGAGAGACTTGTACACTCTTCAGGGATTAACACACCTCACCAAGTATTTACAATGACATTCAAGGGGCATTTTCAAAATGGTGGGGTATATTAGTCAACTGGAACACAGCACAGGAAGTCCTTAGGTTAGCATAGAGAAATGAAGATTAAAGCATTGTCCATTCTAGTCAGCCCATAGCCCCAGCCAAGCTGTGGTGGGCTCTATTTTCAAGCTCTCAGTCTCCCTCTGATCTGCTTCCTTAGTCAGTTCCCAGGTGAGAGCTTCAAGCTCCTTCCAGAGTCAATTTATGCCTACCCTCATACCTTCCAGTCCTTTGTTCTTTAGTTGGGGTCTCTACTATGATGAGAGTATCAATCCGTAAATCATTGGAGCTTGCATTGTCCCTCTGGGCCCCTTGTTGATTTGGGTCATTTTTAGCAAATCCCTTAATGACTCTATTCATTCCACCCAGACAGGAAGGTGACATATACACCTATGTCTCTTAACGTGTCTTGAGAGCAAACTTAATTCTTTTTCCTCTACTGGGTAACCATGCAAAATATAGGGAAAAATTGAGGCACACATAGGCTTCATAAAAATATTACAAAAAATTCCCACTTCATCATAGCGCATGAATATTGAAAATACAATAGAACCTCAAAAGATATGAACACCAGAGTTATGAACTGACCAGTCAACCAAACATCCTGTGAAACCAGAAGTAAGCAATCAGGCAGCAGCGGACGAGGGGGAAAGAAAGCTAATACTGTGCCTGTATTGCAAGGTCGGCATGCGGAACAGAAACAGTCCGGGGCCTGCGCTGTTCCTGTAAGCCAAGGGTGCTGTTTCACCCCCTCCCAACCCATCCCACCAGGAGGAGGAAGCTATTTTCACCACCACCACTCCAGAGCCTGGGAAAGAAAGCCCCCTGCTGATGCAAGGAACTGAAGATTACAGTCAAAGCCTGGCCTGGAGATGGAGTGGGATTCAGCTGCGCTCTGGAGGAGTTTTAAAGGGCCACAGCCTGTGCACCAATGCAGCCCAAGCTTTGCTTGTGGCTGCACTCCTAGATCCTGCCAGCACCTCTGGGAGCGCAAAAGGCAGGGAAGGGAGGGGTGCTGGCAGCAGGCTGGCACCAACCCCCTGCCACATGCTGCCTTCGGAGCGCACTAAGCAGTGCATTGAGCAGGGTGAACCCTGGGGAGAGATGGCTGAGGACTGGGGCTTGTACTGCCAAGGGTGAGGGGCAGGACTCCCCAGTTCAACTCAAAGGCAAGACACAGGAATAGGGCAGGGAGTTACTTGCAAACCAGGCAGTGCTGCCAGGTGCCATCTTTGCAGAGATCTCTCCCAGCCTCAGCTGGAAGACACTGACTCTAGGGTTCCGTACCATGATGTTTTGTTCAGAGTTACGAACATTTCAGAGTTACAAAGAACCTCCATTCCCGAGGTGTTCGTATCTTTGAGGTTCTACTGTAACTGGAAGATTGAGAAGTCAATGGGTGAAATCCTGGCCCCATTTAAATTAATGGCAAAGCTCCCATTGACTTAAACAGAGCCAGGATTTCACCCAACATATCACAAATTGAAGCTGTTCTCTTAGCCCATTGATTTTCTTATTTTCATTCACTACATTTGGTATATTTGATACTCAAAGTGACCCCACTAGTGATAGTTTATCCAAGAGTAAGGGGATCACATCAGTATCTTTCTTCATCCTTGACACTAGAGGCATCTTTCCCTTTGATGTGAAATGAGAAGTCTCTTTATGTTAGCAATCTGGTATTTTGTTTCACATAGCTACCATTCCGGTAGGCACCTTTGTCTCAGGCCAGATAACTAAAAGAGATGATATAGCAACAAAGCCTATAGGCTAGTTCTATTTTTTGCAAAGTACCTGGCACATTTTTGGTGCTGTATAAATCACAAGAAGAACATTAAACTACAAAATTATTATACATGACATTTATTTATCTTTTCAGGGTTTTAGAAAAGTCAATAAAAATGACAATTTTCATCGGAAAGTAGAAGGCTGAGCTTCTGTATTCAATGTACCAGAGGTGATCAAAAAAGGAATAAATTTGACAATTTTTTTCAAAAATGTTAATGAAACTTTTTCAAATGTTGAATTTTTAAAATTTTGGTTTTTGGTGTTTTGCCCCTTTTGTTGTTACCAGTGAATACAACAAAATGAATGATAGTCCAGGGTTTTTTCTCCCACTTTTTTCTTTTCCTTTTTGACACCGTAACTTTTCCAAAGTTAAAGAAGTTTTGAAAAGCTATAGAATAGCAAAGAAAAGAAATGAAAAAAGAAAGAACGGCTAGTCCTCATTATTCTATTGTATTCAGTGGCCAAAAGGAAAGAAAGGGGCAAAACAAACCCCCAAATTTCAAAACACTAACACTTCAAGATTTCTGTTTTTAATGAAAAAACAGACATTTTTTTAAAAAACTGGAAACTTTATAAACATTTCCAGTTTCAGAAAAAGATCACGTTTTGTTGAGAAAAAAAAATAAAATGAAAAATTTCAAGCATCTCAATCGTCTCCACAGCCTTCTAAACATTTTAAATTTGTATTGTCAAGATCTTCTTTGAAGTTCAGTCATAGTCTCTTTTTTATTTGTTAACTTCATTGAAGACATTAAAACACAGGCACAACTTCAAAGCCTGGTTTATTTGTAATTGAGATGCCTTTTCCAGTTGTAGCTGGCTATTGAACAATGATGTATTGAGTTGAATTAGAGAAGAGATCTCACTTCTCAACGTAGTTCCCATTTATATCCACTTCCTCTCTTAAATTCTTAAAACCCAAAGTTTACGGAGTGTTCTCATTTCATCCCTTCTCCTTTCATCTCTTTCCATTGCTTCTCTCTTTCCCGTCCTCTCTGCCTAATGGCTTTAAAAAAACAAAACGTAAAAATTTCATTGAATGTGTGTGTTGAAATGCAAACATATTTAAAACTGTTGGCTTTTTATTCTAATCAATACTTTTTTTGATAGGAAGTTACTTTAAAACTGGTATGGATACAAATAACTATCTCAACACAGGAAAATCATCTCAGATGGTCCTGGGTTCAAGTCTAACACTAAGAAGTGGGCTCATAGCCAGCAGTGGCACCACAACGCTGCACTAGAGGATGAGATAAACAAACCACTGTCCTTTTCACCCGTTTCCATTGACTACTCCGATGGAAGTTCAAGGGCTAGATTTTCAGATGGTGTAAATTAGTCTAACTCCGTTTAGATAAATGGTGTTACACCAGCTGAGAATCTGACCCTAAGATTCTCAAGCACTTTTCAAGAAGAGTAGGTGATAAAATTAATACCCCTGACAACCTTATCACTTCATAGGGCAATCTTCATATTACAAACCTGCAACACTTCCCAAGTCCTGGTACAAGTCCCAAGTAATTCCATTACTGATAAATTCATCATCATTAACTCTCATAGGGACTACTGCAAATCCTCCCTCTGTATGCTCCCACCTCACATCTCCTTTCACTACACTCCAGTATATTGTCTATCCTGCTGCCTTCCTTCTTAGACATCAAAGAAGTACATCACCGTCATCACTATCCTCAATTTCACTGCTAGTTGCCATTCATTTCAGGATCCAGTTCAATTGTTCCTATGTTGTTTTTCACTCTTCATGGGCTAGCCCTACACTACCTAATGGACTTTGTTTCAGATCTCCCCTTCACTTCCCTAGCTCTGCATTCACTCCTCTCAGCCGCTTCACCTAGTCTTGCCACTGTTACCTCAAGAGCCTTCTCTTCTGTAGCTCCTGACATCAAGAACAGTCTTCTTGAGTCCCTCTGCTTCAAATTCTTCCTCTTTATTAAGGCCTGGTCTACACTAAAATGAAGTTGATCCAGATACGTCGCACAGGAGTGTGAAAAATCCACACTCCTGAATTAATCCCAGGAGTAAACAGTGCAAGGTTGAGGGAAGAATTCTTCCGTTGACCTATCTACCACCTCAAGGGGTGGTGCATTACCTATGCCAATAGGAGAATCTCTCCCATTGGTATAGGCAGTGTCGACACTTAAGTGCTACAGCGGCACAGCTGCAGTGCTGCAACTGTGGCCTGGTCTACACTGCCGACTTTTGTCAACCAAAGCTTTTTGCAGCAAAACAGTGCTGGTGTACACACTACAATCTCCCCACCCCCGCCGACAACATAACGCCCCTGATTTTGCAACAAAATAAAACCATCTCGACGAGAGGCATAGAGATTTTTGCACCAAACTTTTAGTGACAAAACGTCAGTGTAGACACCAAACTTGGTTATGTTGCGGTAAATGGCCTCCAGGAAGTGTCCCACAACGCCCATCCTGACCACTCTGGTCATCAGTTGAACTCTGCTGCCCTGCAACCATCCATCTCCCCGCTTTAAAGTCCCAAGAATTTTTAAATTCCACTTCCTGCTTGGTCGGCGTGGACAGTTCACGTCTCATCTTCCATGACCATGGTGGCTCCACGCACCACACACTCTCATGCTTGGAGCACATGCTGGATCTGATCGACCTTTGGGGAGAGGAGGCTGTGCAGTTTCAGCTCTACTTCAGCTGAAGGAACTATGATACCTATGGTAAAATTTCTTTTTTAATGGCAGAGAAGGGCTATGAATGAGATACACTGCTGTGCAATGTGAAAATCAAGGAGCTGCGACAGGGGTACCAAAAGGCTAGGGAGTCAAACTGTCACTCTGGTGCAGAGCCAAAGACTTGCCACTTCTATAAGGAGCTGGAAGCCATCCTTGGCGGTGACCCCACCTCCATTGCCAAGAGACCCATGGATACCTCCGCGGGCCTAGGGACAGTGGACACCAGACTCAACCCCGGCGAAGAAGTCGTGGACGAGGAAGTCAAGTGGGAGGATGATGCAGAGCAGGGAACCAGGTCATTTGATCACATGGGGAGCCAGGACCTCTTCTCGATCCCAGAGGGTTCAAGCCAGTCCCAGTCCTACAGCTCTGGCCTCCACAATGCAGGAGAGGAAAGCTCGAGTAAGTGATTTTTTTGAGCTGATGCTGCTTGGTTACATGAGGTACAGCTGTCCTTTGCTTGGTTGCATTGTACAGCTGGTTGAAGGGATAGAAATGCACAAAAGTAGCTGTGTTTGCATGTGTTTCCCATTCCTCTGGTCAGCTAGGCAGTATGGTGAAAAAGTGTGTTGATGCACACCTGTGGAAAATGGTGGCACAATTTGAGTTTGGTCCCTATCTACATGCATCAATATTCAAACAATCACCCAGAAACTTTTATCCAGCTTGAGTGCCCCCTCCACTCTCACCCCACAGGCATAACTCACCATGCCTAGTTGATTGTTGAGCTGTGCGCTTGCCAGGGGACAGAGAAAAAGAGGTGTATTTTACAGTAATGCATCAATGCTGTTATTGCACTCACAAGAATGCTTCTGTTCATTGTTTATTGTGCTTCTACAGATGTGCACTTGAGGGGAAACCCCACCCCCACCTGCCGAGTGCATGTGGCTGATAAGAAAAAGACCACGGAGAAGCAAAGAGATGTTCCAAGAACTTCTCAAGACCTCTAAGGTGGAAAAAAAAGAAAAAAGGGCATGGAGACAAACTGTCCAAAAAAATAAAATTGGTAGGCAATGGAGGAGGGAAAACCAGGAGGAAGTGATAGCAGGTCACAAGTGCATGATAAAAGCCATGGAGAAGCAAACAGAGCTGCTAAAGTCATGCATAACGCTGCAGACTGAATTCATGCGTGCTTGCTCCCCCTTGCAGCCAATACAGAACTGGTTTCCATGCCTTCCCCAAACTCCACCCACACATCCCTACCGAACTCCTGGCCCGTCTTGGTATCCCAGTCACTCCACCCCTTCAGACAGCTTCCAAAACAATAGCTGGACTTACACCCAGCTGCCTTAGCTCACACTACCTCTCACTGCTTTCTCACCTCCAGCAGAGCTTTTTGTGTGTGTTGTGAATAATTGTTAATTAATAAAGACATACTCTGTGAAGAATAAGCAATCTTTATTTGTCTCTTGCCCATGGTGGTTGCAGCTCACATTGATACACAGTGCAAAGGCCTCCCTGATCTGAATGGCCCCCCATTGTGCCCTTCTAATAGCCCTGATATCTGGTTGTTCATAGTCAGCTGCAAAGCAATCCACCTCTGCGCGCCACTCAAGGGGATTCTTTTCACCCTTAGCTTCACATATATTATGGAGCACACAGCAGGCGGCTATAACCATAGGAGTATGTTCCTCATTTAGGTCTAACCTGCCATAAAGACATTGCCAGCGGGCTTTTAATCTGCCAAACGCACATTCAGCAGTCATTTGACACCTGCTCAGCCTGTTATTGAAGTGCTCCTTGCTTCTATCCAGGGTGCCCATAGAATCATAGAGTTGGAAGGGACCTCAGGAGGTCATCTAGTCCAACCCCCTGCTCAGAGCAGGACTAACCTCAGTTAAATAATCCCAGCGAGGGTTTTGTCAAGCCACAGCTTAAAAACTTCTAAAGATGGAGATTCCACCACCTCCCTAGGTAACCCATTCCAGTGCTTCACCACCCTCCTAGTAAAAAACTTTTTCCTAATGTCCAACCTAGATCTCCCCCCCTGCAACTTGAGACCGTTTCTCCTTGTTCTGTCATCTGCCACCACCGAGAACAGCCTAGTCCCATCCTCCCTGGAACCCCCTTTCAGGTAGTTAAAGGCTGCTATTAAATCCCCCCTCATTCTTCTCTTTTGCAGACTAAACAAGCCCAGTTCCCTCAGCCTCTCCTCAAAGTCCTGTGCTCCAGCCCCCTAATCATTTTGGTTGCCCTCCTCTGGACTCTCTCCAACTTGTCCACATCCTTTTTGTAGTGGGGGGCCCAAAACTGGACACAATATTCTAAATGCGGCCTCACCAGTGCCAAATAGAGGGGAATAATCACTTCCCGTGATCTGCTGGCAATGCTCCTACTAATGCAGCCCAATATGCTATTAGCCTTCTTGGCAACCAGGGCACACTGCTGACTCATATCCAGCTTCTTATCCACTGTTAGCCCCAGGTCCTTTTCTGCAGAACTGCTGCCTAGCTTGTCAGTCCCCAGTGTGTAGCTGCACATGGGATTCTTCCGTCCTAGGTGCAGGACTCTGCACTTGTCCTTGTTGAACCTCATCAGATTTCTTTTGGCCCAATCCTTCAGTTTGTTTAGTTTTCATGAGCCATGGCAATAAGGGGTAGGCTGGGTCTCCCAGGATCACTATGGGCATTTTAGTATCCACCATTGGAATCTTTTGGTCTGGAAAGAAAGCACTGCTTACAGTTTTCTGTACAGGCCAGTGTTCCTGAAGATGCGTGTGTCATACACCTTCCCTGACCAACCCACATTGATGTCAGTGAAACGCCAACGGTGATCCACAATCGCCTGCAGTTCCATAGAGAAGTGCCCCTTTCTATTGATGTACTCAGTCATAAGATGGTCCAGGGCCAAAATTGTGATAGGCATACTGTGACCCGTTCATGCCCAAGGTAGCCACCTGAAAATGCCAAAGTCAGGGCAGGCTGCAAAAGGAAAGCAGACTCTCCCAGCAATGGAGTCAGACTGAAGTTAGACTTCCCAACCAGCCACAAACAATGCTTCCGATTCCCCACACTGGTTATCAAGAAGCTAAAACAAAATATGCACAGCCCCCTTTTATTGCATTTCAGTCTCTGGCTCCCAATCAGCCACTGGGTCCAATAAAGAGACAGGTTATTTAAAACTCTATGCTCTTTATCAAAAAATGTTCTCCTGACTCCAAAGGGTCAGTCACATTACCAAATCATTATAAGTTTGGATCTTACCCAAAATATCACACTGCCAGCCAATCCTTTAGTAACTAAAACTAAAGGTGTATTAAAAAGGAAAAAAACAAACTATAAGATAAATGTTAAATGATTAAAGCAATCAGATACATACAAATGATTTAAAAGTCCATATATATGAGGTTTTCATTAGAACTGTGGAGTTTGCAGGCTTGTATAGTCCCTCTGGTGTACATCCAATAACTGGATGGGTCTCAGTCCTTTGTTTTACAGCTTCAGTTGTAGATAAGTTGATCCAGAGGTAGGTGAAGACTGAAAACTAAAGACTGACTGAAGACAAAATGGATGTGATGTAGCTGCCTTTTATGTCCCTTGGCCTTTTCCATGCTGTTTGTGGAAATTTACAGAAAGAAGATGGAGTCCAGGGTCACATGAGTAAGTCCTGGTGGCCCATCAGGTTTATCCCTGGCTTCTCCCCCTGGGCCCATTGTACCTGTGAGTTTCCTTAATGGGCCATTAAGCAGGCTAGTGCTGCAGCCATCCCGTCTTGGGTGTCGCCCAGAAACACAGCACAAGTTGAAATACAGATACATCAAACATATCCATAACTTTCAATACAAATATGACACGTACACCTAAACAATATCATCATATTTAGCAAATTATATCCTTTCTAACATACCTGACATGGCCTATCTCTTATGAATTATTGTAATTTTGACATATGGATGTGAATATAATATAATAAATGGTCCTCCTAATCCAGACAGTGTCACACATACCATCTATTGCCCCGCCACAGTTAGGGAATTCCATTGCTGTGCAACCATCCACTATTTCATTCACATTTCCAAGACTCACAGTCATCTGTAGCAGAATGCGATTAATGGCCCTGCACACTTGCAATAACACAGCTCCAACAATGGACTTCCCGACTCCAAATTAACTAGCAACTGACCAGTAGCAGTCTGGAGTCACCAGCTTCCACATGGCGATAGCCATACACTTCTCCACCAAGACGGCAGCTCTCATTCTGGTGTCCATGCACAAGAGAGCATAGAGTTCCATGAAGGTGGCTTTGCACATTTGAAAGTTCTGCAGCCACTGCTTATCATCCCAGACCTACATGATGATGTGATCCCACCACTCAGAGCTTGTTTCACACGCCCAAAAGTGGCGGTGCACTATATGCAGATGCTCTGTGAATACAAACAATAATCTGGCATTGTTTGTTTGCATGGCACACAGCAGGTTAGACACCTTGAATTCAAGTGATCCTGGGAGCTCATGATATACTGCATGACCAGCTGCAAAGTGTTCAGAACATTGACAACAACAATGGAGAGCAGTGCAGGATCCATCCTTTCAGATAGAGAGGATGGGTGCTCAGGAAACTGGGACCTTTGAAAAATGTCGCAAAATGCAGTTAGAAACCTCTGGAATGACGGGATGGAAATCACCCCATCATGGGACTTTGAGCCAGCACCCATGATGCACTGCGATCCTCTCTGCCTTCCCACAACTCCTAGCGGTACAAGGTGGCGAGTTGCACAGTGGGATGTCGATGCTCGAGCACCAACTGTGGATGCACTTCAGCAACACAATGAATGTTGTGTAGACAGGCATAAGTGTTATAATTACAGCGCTTTTTGCTCATCGCTGTAACTTGCATCGACAAAACTTTCCAGTGTAGACAAGGCCTGTGCCACTGTAGTGTTTCAAATATACACAAGCCCTCACTCATCAGCACTATTGAAAACCAAATCTGATTGTGTTCCATAATTCCATTTTCAGTACAAATATCTGGAACACACAATCAATTTCAGAGCCAGCTAATTAGCCACAAGTGTGCTTCTATTGCTAATTCAAATATTCTGCTGTTAGTAAAGAGAAACAATTCAGTGTGCTGTGCATCTTGAGCATGTGCACACATTCTGTTAGTTTGTTCTCAGTGGTTAAGTCCACTTCAGCCATAACACAGTTGTGTAAGCTGGAAAAAGCATTCTGCATTTTGTTTTGTACTATGATTATATAAGATTTTTTTCACTGTAGGAGCAATATGCAGTGTTGTTGTAGCCGTGTCAGTCCCAGGATATGAGAGAGATAAGGCAGGTGAGGTAATATCTTTTGTTCCAACATCTGTTGGTGAGGGAGATGAGCTTTCTTGCTTACACAGAGCTCCTCTTCAGGTCTGGGGAGGAGCAGTAGACAGTAGTCTGTATCTTCTTGCTAGGTTTAAAGTGACATTGTTTTACCAAGAACTATATGTGAATTCACAGATATGTCAGGATTGCAGATGGGTTCTTATAGCTACAGTATTTTTGATTGTCCTTTAGTAACACCATGATGACTCAAGCGACTATTGGCCAAATACTGAGAAGTGAAGCAAAGTCTGAGTGAAAGGAAGGAAAATGCACTGAAGTACAACTGGGCTGGGGGAAGGCATCCTCAACCTCAGAATGTGCTTTGTAATCTCTTAACCCACATCACCGGGCGTCTGCAGGATATCAGGATACCAGCTACAGACCACTACCCTCCTCTAAAATAAGTTTTGGCCATTGTGTGTTTCCACTCTGAAAACCTATTTGCTATGCCCCTAACATAACCATTTCCCCATGTGATGCAGTGCAGAGTCCTCACATAGGCTTTTTCCATAGCTCAGAGTCCCCCATGCATGTTATTACTTGGCTTTCCAGCTGAGTGGAATTGTGCCACTTCTCCTGGAATCTGGTCTTATATAGGCTCCGAACCTGGGTCAGGATTTGGCTGTATGTTAGTATCTGATATTTATAGAGGAAAAACAAAACAAAACCTTTTGTTAATCTTTCTAACTAATGTTGACCACTTGAGTAAACAAAGTATCAAATGCACTCAATTGACATCAGAAGTGCCTTTTCTATAAGCCTCTATTTCTGAGCCCTGGTCTACACTACAAACTTATTTTGGTATAACTGTGATTTTCCACACCCTGAGTGACACAATTATACCAACCTAACTGTTGGCGTAGACAGCTCTATGTCAGTGGGTGGGCTTCTTGGAGAGGTGGATTACCTATACTGATGGGAGAAGCTCTCACTTCGATTCAGGTAGTGTCTTCACTAAGACCATGTCTACACTAGGAAGTTTACAGCAGCACAGCTGTACTGATGCAGTTGCACTGCTGTAAGATTGCTCATGTAGCCGCTCTATGCTGACAGAAGAGAGTTCTCCCATCAACATAATAAAACCAGCTCAATGGGTGGTGGTAGCTATGTTGGCAGGAGGAGCTCTCCTGCCAGTACTGCACTGTGCACACTACCACTTATATCAGTGAAATTTATGTCACCGAGTGGAGTGTTTTTTTCATACCCAGAGCGACATAAGCTTTGCCAACATAAGTGGTCGTGTAGACATGGCTTAAGTGCGCAACTGTGCCATTGCAGTACTTTAAGTGTAGACAAACCCTAACCAGAATTCTTATTCTTTTTTAATTCTTCTTTTCATTTTAGAATATATAAGCTATATTTTTGTTCACATACACATATCAAGTTTGACTTGGTTGAGAGAGTGGTTGAAGATTTGTGTCGGCTGTTATTGAAGCATTTCCTAATTGCAATGTTAAATGCTGATGAAATGTTAAAGTAAATACTTGAGATGACAGGTTTAGTGACTGACTGACTCATTTGTTGTAAAGAAAACACACTTATCTTCCAGCACCAACAACTCATTAACAAACTAGAAACTGGAGTATCATGTTTTGTGGTGCAAATGGAATACTTCAAAGACAAGCTGGAAATTATGGAAAGATACAAACAATTGCCTTAGTGGAAGAATTTGGGCACTCAATTAAGCTTCTGGTACACACAAAAACTTCCCAGTGATTAAGTAGGAATTTAGGCATGCCAGAATTGTAGGATCAAGGTCTATAAGACTAATTAGCTATGTATAATTTTTATCAGTGTGGTTGCTATTTCTGATTATAGTTGGAAAATATTACAGTTTGGAAAATAAAAATTATGTCTGTGAAATGACACGTGAGGCTAAAGATATGATATATTGTTTAGAGGTTGATTTAAAATGGCCAAATATTATGCAAGCATGAAAAGGTTTGGGCTTAGAAAGGAATTACCAGCTAGAGGTGGTTTTCAAAAGGAAGCCACCATGGCTCCCTACAATGGCATGTAGCCGATATGCTAGTAGCAAATATCCCCAACGACCAGTGATGGGATACTAGATAGGGAGAGCTCTGAGTTGCTATAGAGAATTCTTTCCCAGGTGTCTGGGTATTGAGTCTTGCCAAAATGCTCAGGACCCAACTGATCACCATATTTGGGGTTCAAAAGGAATTTTCCCTTGGGTCAGATTGGCAGAGACCTTGAGGTTTATTCACCTTCCTCTACAGCATGGGGCATGTGTTACTTTAAACTAGTGTAAATGGTGGATTCTCTGTAACTTGAAGTCTTAAAGTCATGATTTTAGGACTTCAGTAACTCAGCCAGAGGTTATGGTCTATTACAGGAGTGGGTAGGTGAGGTTCTGTGGCCTGCGATGTGCAGGAGGTCAGACTAGATGATCACGATGGTCCCTTGTGGAGTCTAGAAGTCTAAGGCACTTTCGAAAATCCCATCCTACAGCTTATCTTTAGTGATGGAACTACAACACTACGATACAATATATGTTAGAAACAACAGGAACTGTGAGGAATGGTTTCATTGCCACTTGAGATGACTGAGCCTGTAATACTGACACATTTATTCCTGTGGAGGCAAGAATACATGACAGGGAAGTATAATTTGAAAACTATGTTTCTTAATATATACAATTGCTATGTTTCACAAAAATTTGGCCTGCCATCTTTCTAAGGTACATGTATGCTCCCCCGTAACATAGTATCTGAACACCTACTTTTTTAATATATCTATCCTCACAAAAACCCTTGAGGTAGGAATGTGCTATTATCATCATCTCATTTTACAGATGAGGACTGGAGGAACTAAATTTCTTGTCCAAGATGACGCAGGCAGCCTGTAGCAGAGCAAGGAATTGAACCGAGGTCTCTAAAGTCTCAGACTAGCACGCTAACCACTGAGGCAATCTGCATCACCAAGATGTACTTGAGATACTAATAGAAAGATTGCAAGTTACCCTACTTCTACAATTCATTTCTGAGGCGAAATATAGCCACTTGTAAGATACTAGCATTGGAATGGGTTCCAGATCCGAAACCTAAAAGGGAAAAAATGAAGATACTTGCAGCATTCACTCAGACTGCACTATGTGCTGCTATGCTGCTGCTGTACATATGCCAGGCAGCTGGATTATGGATCGCTGAGTGAATGATTCCCTTTAAAATACCACCTTTCCAACTAACTGAAAAATTAATTAATAAAAAACAGTGGAAGAAAACGTGAAAGATCAGAATCAGTTGCATTTGATAGTGAGAATTAATGTTATAGTTATTCAAAAATTGCATTAAGGTAAATGTCACTAGTTAGTTTGGCTTGTGGTTCTGGAATAGTAAACTCAAGACATCTGGAATCTATTTTTGTTTTCAAATTCAAACTGTGACTGAAAAGGAGATCCTGTGAAGCAATAAAAGACAAAGCAACGACAACAAGACAACGTACAGAACTGAAGTCTGAGCCCCCTAATACAGTTAGTGCCTTGGATGCATGACCCTGGTACTCTGACCTCACTGTTTAGCTTTTACTGAGACACAGTATTTTGTGCATGTCACCAAGATCTACAAATGATGTCGATCACGACAATCAGCTCATTAGGGCAAAAATACAGGAGGAAAGAAGGAAAAATTACAGCACTGCTTAGAGGCCCAGCCATGGCTCACTTTGCCTTACATGACACTCCAGTTTGGTTTTCTTTTTTCACACCTCTGTAGAAAGGCAGTGAAATCATGCACCATCCTGAAAACATGCTGCTATGCGAAAATGTGTCCTCTCAGGTTTGCCAGGCTAAGTATTTCCAGGCTGACACTGTGCCTTCTTGTATTTTACTGTCACTTGTTCAAATGCTCTGTTTTCATTATGAATTAGTGAATAATGGGCAGGATCTGCGCAGCCTCACATTCACAGTTGTGCTTGAAATTACACTTCAGCACAAAAGAATTTTCTTCCAAATAAAGCCAGCCAATATGGCTCTTTTAAAATGTACAGTACACATTGAACTGCCTCTTCAATTTCTTACTCTCTAAAATTAAACGCCAGCTCTTCAGGTGGCATAAATCGTCTCAGCTCCATTGACTGTGGAGCTGTGCTGATTTACACCAGCTGCATCTGTGGCCCAAAGTATACAGTGGCATTGCATTGTCCTTTTCTTCACATGTGCACCACCAGAATATTGCCCGCAACCTGACAACTCCTGTGGGTACATATCCACCTCAAAGACAGTGTTTAGGCTCCATATCATGGCCACATGTACTTTTAACATTTGATTTTAAATGATTCATTGAATAGAACAATTTATGATCACTCATGTGACGCTAGGCCCAAAACAGCCAAGCAACTTTGCAAGTTGCAGGACCTAACTCTGACCTTTCGAGATATATTACAGGAAAATACAAAGGTAGTACAGGTCATTCCTTGTAGTAGACTAGAGCTTGGATATGCAAGTGTATTGTTCGTAGTTATTTGATGTTATTTACGTATCTCTTGTTAGAGGTGAGCAATGTAGATAAACTGCTTTCCTGTCTGTCACTGTTCTATTGATTAAGAGTTCAAAAGGAACATATGAACACTGGGAAGGAATGTTGAATGTAACAGTACTATTGTTTATATTTCTCTTTGAAGTTTAAATAGTGAATACCTGTGAATGGTTGTAAATGGCCAATTACCTTTTGCTAATGTTACTGGTTACCTGTGTGCTCAGGACATAGGAATTGTTCAATTGCTGTCAAGAAAGTATTGGTCAAGCTGCATGGATCTATAAAAGACTCTAGGGGACTGATCCTTTTTATCTCAAATCTGTCCAAGCTTGTCAGGGAAAGTTTGGATCACAAGATTGGATCCCAGCGCCAGCCTGGAATCACCCTGCTAATTCTCATGGGATAATTTGAACAAACTCTGCATATCGACTATTTAGTCTTCATTCCTCTGGATCAACTCATCTACAAACTGAAGCTGTGAATCAAAGGACTGAGACCCATCCAGATACTGGATGTGCACTAGAGGGACTATACAAGCCTGCAAACTCCACAGTTCTAATGAAAACCTCATATATATGGACTTTTAAATAATTTGTATGTATGTGATTGCTTTGATCCTTTAACACTTCTCTTATGGTTTGTTTCTTTCCTTTTATAATAAACCTTTAGTTTTAGTTACTAAAGGATTGGCTGACAGCGTGGTATTTTGGGTAAGATCCAAACTTATATTGATCTGGTAATGTGGCTGGCCCTTTGGGGTAAGGAGAACTTTTTGGTAAAGAGCATAGAGTTTTAAATAACTGGTCTCTTTACTGGACCTACTGGCTGACTGGGAGCCAGAGACTGAAATGCAGTAAAGGGGGCTGTGTATATTTTTATTTTAGCTTCTTGATAACCAGTGTGGGGAATCAGAAGCATTGTTTGTGGCTGGTTGGGAAGTCTGACTTCAGTGTCACCCACCAGTGTTGAGAGAATCTGCTTTCCTTTTGCAGCCTGTCCTGACTTTGGCATTTTCAGCTGGCTACCCCAGGCATGGAATGGTCACAACTCACATGTACCAATAAAACTAATCTAAAAACTAAAACTATGTACCAATAAAACATGTCTGAATGGCCTGATTCTGCACTTTGAAAAGTGCTCTAGGCTTTCTGCCATGAGCTAGGAAAACCCATCTAAAACAGGAATGCCTAGTGTCTTGGATGTAAAAAATATTCACATGGATGAGCTATGAGCAGGCTTTAAGCCAGGAGAGATGCTCATCCCCCCAGTATGGGGGTTGTTTTCTCCCAGTTACCAGACTCAGGTTTCAGTTGTTACTCAGCAAGGCTGAGCAGCTCCTTGGGAATTAAAGAATGTGCCTGTTTTACCTCGGTCATTTGTGTGGCTTTCCATTGAATAACTAGTACAACTGCAGAGTCTAGGCACCAGGCACCTTCATTTATGTATTTTATTTTATTTTATTTTATCTTTAGGTGGATAGATGAACACCTATTCCAGGTTCTAGACACCTTTTACAGAGATTACAGCTGCACAGAAGATAGAATCAGCAACCTCTCCTCATCAGCCACACTGAAAGGTAACCAGCCAAAAACAAAAAATCAACCCAAAATGTGGGAGTGTATCATCTATACACTGACCTGATGGCTACTTAAGTGGAAACTTACAGCAGGCCCGGTGGTGGACACCGGGTCAAGTGAGGCTGCATACAGGGAAGCTGGAAGATAGCCACTTTCACTCAGGCGCCTCACTGGCGGCGAGTTCCGCGGACTTGGCCGCCATCCACTAGATAGTAGAAAGTATTCAAGGTCGTAAACGAGAGTTAGGTAAGCTAAGAAGCTACCAATAATATGTAAGCTGTTCCCATGCTAAGTGTGTGAAATTATATAATAGCCAATCAGCAATTGTGTGATCATTGTATGCAAAGATGATAAAAAGGTATATAAGCTGAAGAACAAAATGGAATAAACGATTCTGCTTGCAATCATATTGGTTGTTGTGCTTTATCCGCCCCGCATCCTCTGCTATCAGCATTGGAACCCGACACCAAAAATACCCACAAATACCAGTGTCACAGATCCACAGGATTGGTGCTATGCCCCAGCTTTTTGTTTCTTTGAGAAACTTTTCAGTGTGCCAGGCCCCAAAGAAATCTCAATCTTCCTTCAGGATAGGCCATATAGCCTCACCACATATGGGCTTCGGCTCTCCTGCTTCAGACCGTGAGCTCTGTCCCATAAGTCCACCTAAGACAGACTTCTAGTCAGAGACTTTCACATTCTTCAGGGACTAGTGCACTTCAGCAAAGATTTGCAGTGATACCAAGCAGAGATTTCAGAACAGATTAACATTTATTATTAGTCAGCTGGAGCACAGCATTGGAAGTCTTTAGGTTAGCATAGATAAATAAAGGCTCAAGTTAGCATAGATAAATAAAGACTAAGACATAGTCCATCTGGCCAAGCCACATCAATCCATCAGTCAAGCTGCTGTGGACCATATTTCAGGCTCTGTCTCTCCCTGACTCTTTGTCAGTCCCATATGAGAGCAGTCAGCCTCTTCCAAAAGCCAACTCTTTTGGTTTTGAGCTGGCCTCTGCTCAACTTCCCTGCTAAGAGGGCAGGGGGGAACCTCCTTCCTCTTAGTCATTGATTGCTAGGTCTCAATGAGGTCAATAGGTCACTGGGTTTTCCCATTGTCTCTTTGGGATGCTGCACTGATATGAAACACTTGCAGTAGGTTCCAGCCAGTTCCTTAATGACCCATTATATATAAATCTATTGATGCAGTTCTGGTTAACCAGTCTCAAAAAAGATATATTAGAAATGGAAATGGTACAGAAAAGGGCAACAAAAATGATTAGGGGTATGAAACAGTTTCCATATGAGAAGAGATTACAAAGACTGGGACTGTCCAGCTCAGAAAAAAGACAAGTAAGGGGAGATATAATAGAGGTCTATATAATCATGAATGGTGCAAAGAAAGCAAATAGGAAGTATTATTTACTCCTTCACATAACACAAGAACCAGGAGTCACCCAATGAAATTAATAGGCGGAAGGTTTGAAACAAACATAAGCAAGTACTCTTTCACACAATGCACAGTCAACCTGTGGAACTCATTACCAAGGGATGTTGTGAAGATTAATAGTATAATGTGATTCAAAAAAGTATTCGATAAGTTCATGGAGGATAGATCCATCAGTGGCTATTAGTCAAGATGGTCAGGGACACAACCCCAGGTTCTGGGTTACCTAAATCTGACTACTAGAAGTTGGGACTAGACAACAGGGGATGGATCACTCCTTAAATTGCCCTGTTCTGCTCATTCCCTCTGAAGCAACTGGCACTGGCTACTATCAGAAGACAAGATACTAGGCTAACTGGATCACTGGTCTCACCCAGTATGGCCATTCTTATGTTCATTCATTGCATCCCAGACACACACACCTCATGTCTCCCGCATTGCCCCAGTAGCAGACTTACCCTTCTGGTCTAAACAGGGTAGCAATGCAAAGTACAGAGGGAAACTGAGGCACACACAGGATTAATAAAAATATTACAGAAAATTTCCAATTTGTCACAACCAGTCTTCAATGTGGCCCTCTGTCCCTAAAGTCCTGTCTCATGGCTGGGTTCTGCAATCTGCCCTGAAGGTTCACCAATTCAGGCCATTCAGACCATAGGATGTGGGAAATAAATTCCAAAGTGGAGGGTCCCTCAAGTTCAGGGGTTCTCAAACTTGTGTCTGTCCTCATTCAGGCTCCAGGAAAAAATCTCAAAACCAGGGACAGTTCCTCCGTTGTATAAACTGTCATAGCTCCTTTGACTTCAGTGCAGCTATAGGACGTTATTTATGCTAGCAGAAGATCTACCCCTAGGAGTTTTATCTCCAAAAGTTAAGGTCCCTAGTAAGTCAGATAAAGGTGAATCGCCATTCTTTCAGCTTGCAGAGCGAGCATTTTTCTGACCTCTGAAAGCTATTGATGAAGGTTTTTATTGGAAAACAGAGGGTATTCAAGGAACAAAGCTTTATCCCCTTTTGAAATATGTGGGCTTTGATGAATTCTTTTGAAAGTACAGAATGAGAAAGTGACACCATTTCTGCTAAGCATAATAACTGATCATTCTAAACAGAGAGAACTGTCATGTATGTTGTTTACGGGAAGGGAGTGTTTATAGTGGCCACAGTACAGCATTGAGGGTCAGGACTCCTGGATTCTACTTTCAGCTCTGTAATTGACTCAGATTTCCTTTCCCCTCTCTTGACTTTCTTACCATCCTACTTTTAGTCCCCTTGGATACTCAGTTTTTGTGGGAGGCTCTTAGGCTTTTAACATAACAGAAAAAAGTTTAAATCAGATTACTCTGATTTAGCACAAAAGCAGAAGAGAATCAGGCCTCCCATTGTTCCAAAGCCCTGGATAATGCTGCCCTAAACAGCTGCTATTTTTCAAAAGAAAAGCAGTTTTTAAGAGAGAAGTGCTGGTTTATTAGCACAGCGTCTCACAGCATTGCTCCCACTCCATTGAGGGTCTCGATTTTCCACGTCCTCAAATAACTAGCTGAATGCCAAGTATTTTATTACAATTTATAACTAACACAAGTGAATCTAAAGGGCCAAACCTTCAAAACAGGCTGCCTAAATTGCAGCTGCAATACAGTAGAACCTTGGAGTTACAAACACCAGAGTTATGAGCTGACCAGTCAACCACACACCTCATTTGGAATCAGAAGTACACAATCAGGCAGACGCAGAGAGAAAAAATAAAAAAGCAAATACAGTACGGTGCTGTGTTAAATGTAAACTACTAAAAAAATAAAGGAAAAGCAGCATTTTTCTTCTGCATAGTAGTGTTTCAAAGCTATATTAAGTGAATGTTCAGCTATAAACTTTTGAAAGCACAGCCATAATGTTTTGTTCAGAGTTGCGAACATTTCAGAGTTACAAACAATCTCCATTTCCCAGGTGTTCATAACTCTGAGGTTCTACTGTATTTGTTCACCCACTCTTTGTACATGCAGAATGGTAATTCCATGAATGAGAGTTCCTGTTTCCATATGCCAGTGCCCATTCCACTTACAAATGTGATTTTTGCATGTCCACATGCAGATATTGTGGATAACGTTTAGGGAGCCTGTGCTGAAAATATGCCCCCAAAGAAAGGGAAGCCTCACAAGAGGCAGAGCCATGGAAAGTTGAAATGTGAAAGAGAATTTCAACTTTAAGTTAAAAAAGGACGTTTCCTTTTCTTCTGTGTTGGTAGCTTTGAAATCCTGTACACAGGGCAGGAAGGAACAAGCAGACAGACTTTACTTCTGCAGCCAGATAGATGACCTAAGACAACTCCTCCCTTCCTGCCCAAACCTTCATGTAAAGGAGTCAAATAAGTTTGAGGGGTTTATCCCATAGACTCGTCTTCCTCGCCTCCCCCCAGTCCTCAAGCTGGCCCTTGGCATGACAATGGTAAATAAATAAGTATTTTAAAAATAGCTATGAACTTTTTAGGCCAAATTCTGACCAAGCCTGCAGTGGGGCACCAGAGCTGTAAACGATGACAGAACTTGCCCCTTCCTCACAACTTCTGCCCACGGCTTTAGTTTCTCTCTTTGCTCCAAAACAGCCAAGGGTATGATGATGACTTCAGATGAGAGAAAGGTTGCACTTAGTCACTACGAAAGCAGTTTTTATTGGCAATGCTCCGTATCACTATTACTATATATAAACAATTCTCTGAAGGCATGCATATATATTACTGTCTCTGATTAATGAACGCATTGTCAGCCACTTTTGGCCACCATAACAGGAAAATGTAATAAACTCAGATTTACAAATCTCTAGACTTTTAGCTATTCCAAAGGCTTTACACAAATGATAGGAAGGAAGCAGCTGGTGACAGTATCTAACATGCATTTATTTCATTCATTGAAAATTTACATTAATTACCCAATTTATAAATCAGTTTTAAGAGGAGGCCCCTCAACACTGCATATTTGGGGGATTAAGTTGTTTGTTTTTAAATGACAAATTAGGAACATATGTCTGCTGACTCAATGGAAAAAGGGCACAGAGCACAAGCCCCCCGGCTGAGTTTCTCAGTTGTTCAGAGTGGGTCTGGTACTGCCGTCCTTACACAGTCTTGCTGAATTCTGAGTGTGATGACTGAGTGGACTGGGCCCACTCTTCTGTGTGTAACATTCAGTGGAGGAACTGCATGGCTTCACCCAAGCTGAAGTTAGATTGATTTTTGAAGAAGGTCAGAATTGCAATGAACATTTTGAATAGCATGTGTTAGGCAGATCCTTCCTTTTAAGGGCATCTTGGCAGTTTTTCTGTCTAAACAAAAAACTGTTTCAGCTATGGGATCATCTAGTCTTAATTTCAAAGAATCCAAAGCTTGTTCCAGAGTAAGCACAGAGGTCAGTTAAATATGAGAAACAATGGCATTTATTCTTGTATGCAAAAAGAACAGTCCAGCTAATTCTTCCAGTGAATAAAACACTGCTAGTCTTAGGGAATTAATGTAACATGCCATACAACTTTGGGCAGGTCTACTGGAAGGGTGGCACCAAGTTCCTGAGTGCTGAGACAGAGTAAAAGTGTCCCAGAGATGCAGTGTGTCTAATTCACTACACATTCACCTCATGCAGGAGGTATGAAAACAAACCTCTGTGCTTCAAGGCAATATTTGCAAAAGCAGAGCAAAGAGACTGAACCCTGCCAGACACAGCAATCTAAATGTATCCCTGACTTAAATGGAGTTACCCCAAAGATGAAATCGGCTCATTATTTTCACCTGGAATGAAATCCAGCCCCCAATTACATCAATGGCAAAACTCCGATGGACTTCACTGGGGCCTGGGTTTCTCCCCCTAGTGCTTTAATGTGTTTTGCTGCACTAAGGGCTTGTCTACATGTTGAGACTATCCACAGTAGTTGGTGCGCACCAGCTACTCTGTACTAACTCCCTGTGTGGACTCTTACTGAGCACTAAAGGCTTGGCTGCATGGCCCCGCAGTCTGGACTACAGGGTTGTGAACTGCAGTGTGCGCTAGGATGTGGGGCTATAACTCCCCCAGGAGGATGCTGCAGGTGCCAGCTAACAGATACCTACTTCGAGTTAACTTAGTCTTGTTTGAAAGAGGGTGACATTAATGTACCTTTTAGCTTGTGCCTGCAGCATCCGCGGGGGGACTTACAGCATGCTAGTGCATGCTACAGGTCTCACTCCCATAGGCTATGTCTACATGGCTCCCACTAACAGTGCCCTCTGGCAGTTTAGCTTAGTTCACTTCCAAAGTATGTTAAGCTAATGTGCACAAAGACTCTCTTACTACGTCCACATGGGGAGTTAGTGCAAATCAACTAGTGCTCACTGGTTAGTGCCACCAGCTACTGCAGGCTTCTTCCTTGTGTAGACAAGCCCTTAGTTTACATTATCCAGTGGTTCCCAAAAGTGACCTACAGGCCACAAGGACAGAATATGTTTGGAGAAGGTAATGACTGGGCTGCAGATGCACTGGTCAGTTGGATAGGGGTTGAGCCTGCCTCCTGTTAATAGACAGTGATTCAAATGTGTCTCTGACTTCAGCTTTTGAGCTTCTTTGTAAAGGAAAATCTGTTTTTATTTAAAGATTAAAGACAGTCTCTAGCTCTTTTCCTTCAGAATGCAGCCTTGAAAACCATACATGATGTAAACCAATTGTGAAGGTTAAGAGGAATATACAGCTGGGTTCCATTCCTGCAGCAGGAAGCTGGGGAGACCTAAAAAAAGCCACCCTCCTGCCCACACACACAAGAATGAATCAGTTAAGTTTGGGTATATCTCCAAGAATCATCTCCTCAACACTCCCCTGTACCCTTAGGCCATAGCCTGGGCATAGCACTGTGATTATCAAGGACAGAAATGAGCTATCTATCCACTGTTGTACTGTGTGCGGGGTGGGAAATTGTTTTGAACTCTGCTGCTTAAAATGTTCAGCCCCCAGCTCCCAAATGTACCTGATCTCCCTGTGACCGCAGCAGCTGCTGCAAGGGAACTCACTCTTTGTCTTTCCAACCAGGGTCTCTACGGTGCACACAGGTAATGGTGAAAGTAGGCTGAAACAGCAAGAGAGCTCTGCTTACCCAAGCTAGGGAAAGGAGGGGAAACCCACCTTCTGTTTTTAGCAGAGGAATAGGAGCTCTGCTCCCGAACACTGCCCCTTATTTTAACTGCTGTTAATAGGGGTGCATCAGTTAGTCCCCACAATCCCAGGAGTAGGACTCCTATAGTCACTACAACCCATCTGTTTCTGGTGGTGCCTGCCTGTTCCACCCCAATAGAGAGTCTGAATAAGTCATACTGGAAGAGAGCCTGATGCCCAGTATTCTCACTCACTGGCCATAGGTGACTTGTTCCCCTTGATCTTCCATACTAACTTGGGGAGAACTGCTCCCCCATACCTGCACATCAGCAAAAGGAGACCTATTCACCACAAGAACCAAAGGGGGTTCATTCATCAACCGACCTCCAGTCCACTAGCAGGTGGACTCACCACTTCACAGCCATATTGCCGCTGAATTGCCTGCTACCACTGCTGAAGGAACAGGGAGGACTGATGGACTTGGGAGAGGGAAAGAATGGGGAATGGGTTAGCTGAAGAGAGGGAATGAGTATAGAGAATGAATGGACTTTGGAGAGGCAGGTGGGAGAGACAGTGTGGAACTGGTGGGATTTTGTAATAGAGGAGTATTTTACTCAGTGATTGTTGCATGCATCACTGACTGGGGCCAAAAGTATGAAGGAGCCCATAGTTAACTTTTGGCAGCATATTACTGTGCAGAGTGAGGGTTAGAGACAGCCCCTGAAGAGCCAGATGCTCTGTAATAAAACAGACACTGTTTATATATCACAGAGAGTAAACAATGGACTTGACAAATATAGCCTTTTCTTTTTTTAGTCACAGGCAGGACACACCCATTCTTTCTATCTCAATGGGAGTAAAAAATGTGAGAAAAATTAGAAGGGACGTAACACATTTCAGACATGACATGCAGATATTCTGTCCACAGATGATTAAGGACTTGAACCAATTCCCAGTGAAGTAAATGGGAGTCTTCAGTGGGAGCTGGATCAGGCCCCTATGAACCTGATCCTGCAAGTCCTCCATATACAGAGTGCCAATTGATTTCCAGCTTGCAGGATCAGTCCCCAGTTGACCAAAACTACAGCTGACCTAAAACTACAGCTGACCAAAACATTTTCGATGAGGCAATTTTCCATCAATAACTACAGTTCCGTCTAAATCAAAATGTTTTGTTGGAACACATTGATTTTGACAAAAAGTTTTGATGGGAAAAAGTTGGAAAGTTATGTTTCGATAATATTGTTTTTATTCATTTAGACTTATACTAAAATATTTTATTATGTGTCTTGAATATACATGATAAATATTATATTTAATACTTAAAAATTATATAAACATCTAGACAAAATGAATCAAAACAACAATATAGACAAAATGTTTTGTCGGTCCTGAACTAAAGCTTTTTGGAATTTTCATTTCATGGGAAAGAGTGAAACTTTGGCTTTTTCTTCTCATTAGGAACAATGTTTCTTCCCTAATGTTGGAATTTCCCATGGAATGGAAATTCCAATTTCTGAAAAGCTCTAGTCTAAATAGACAAACTGCAAAGGATGGGGGCGGGGGAGGAGAGGGGGCTGAGGGGAGGATAGTGGTGCCATGTGCAAAGGAAAGTGATGGAGTGACTAAATTCCAAGCCCGTCCCCTGCACTAGTTTTGTTTTTTTTAGTTTTTTTTTTTTTTTTAAGTATGTTGAAGGAATGGAGTGAAGAAGGTGAGAAATAAAACAGAACACAGAAATTACAATAGAGCCTGGCAGAGGGAGTGCTGTTCCTGTGGAGAAGCAAGGTTTAAGTGTCCCACTGCAGAACAATACCCACTGGCTTTAATTCTAGACCGTCAGAGGTTTTTTTATGAAATGGTCACTGATTTTGAGTCTTTCTAAATGGGGCATAAGATTAAAATAGCATTGTGGTCTGATGGAATTTGAACACAAGCAAATATATTTACTAAATCTTGTTAGAGAGAGTTGAAATCAGGTTTATTTTATAGCCCAGTTTTGAAGTCTAACACACAGTACTTACGGATGAGGAAGACCTAGTGGCTGGACTAAAGGCAAACAAATATATTTAAACCAATACAACAGAGACCTCCAGTCCACCTCTACTCTACTCACTGGTACGAATACAGACCTTGTAGGTAAAATATCCATACCATGGGTGTCTCCACTCACCCTCTATATTCAGTGCTACTGGTACTAAGCTGAGGTTGATACTCTTTGGTCTCTCCCACTAATTATTTAGAATTAACTACAACTTTGAAACATAGGTTAGCACTGTAGAGAAAATATGTATTTATACCTATAGCAAGATATGAAATATTATAAGCTAGAACATTTAACAAAGTAAATCCACAAGGCTATAGGGATTATACACACTACCCAAACTAAAAAGAATCAGCAGTCAGATCAGTAGGAAGGTGCTGTATGGGAGTATTTCAGAAGTAACATGAAGATGAAATATTTTAATACATGATTTACATGAATGACATTTCGTCCCAATCAGAATTCCACAGGGCCATCTCTGCTTGTATCCACATTTGTATTCACTATCAGGTTGATACTGAGGCCAGATACCCAGGAACTGATTAATACAAAAAAGAATATAAGATAAAATAATGAAGACCCTAATTTAGAGATAACCTAAATGACTGCAGCAATTCAAAGGACATAGTAATCAGGGTCTCTATTCAATCCTGCAGTAAAATCTATTAATATATTATATTTTTTTCCTATAAAATTGTGCCTTTTAGCTCATAGTGCGTATTAACAAAGATTAATAAGGATACTTTTGCTTGACTGTTGCAGTAGCAGCAGCCTGAAATAAAAATATAAAGCCTGCCAGTAAATATCTCAATCTCAGTCTTTATTTTTCTATATAACACTGTGCTAGACATTTTTACAATTTTGTGCCAAACAAATCAGTTGGCTTGCTTTGCTGTCCTTTAGGCATAGCAGGCATTCTACATCAGCAGATGAAATAGATTTTGGCCTACTGGATAGCCAAGCCAGGTGGCCTCTAGAAATCAGTAAAGCTACATTTAGTTTTTTGGTGTCTTTTTAATTCCTGTAGTTTTAGGCTTTAGGATTTCCATGTCCCCTCTAAAGTTAGCTTTCTGTGGCCTCTTGACACTCCCTTATTTGTCATGCGTGGCTCTTCAGGCACGTTGATGTAGTTTGAACACATAACAGAATGTCTACATGTTTCCATAGTATCCCTACATGAAGACACATTTGGATTCCTGGATTAAACTGGATACTTTTTAATTGCCCTAGAATCTAGATTTACAGCATGTGTGATGGACCCATAACCAGGTATGCCCCAGAGATTGCAGGATACATGTCAGCTCCAACAAAATTAATGGGGAGAAGGACCCTGTGGCTGCAGGTGCCTATATCCAGCCCTCGAGGCATTGTTTATTTATAGATTCTGCTTTGTGCAAATTCTGATTTGCTTTATTTCTTAAGGGTCTTTCCAACTGAAAAAGCAGCCTGTATGACAGCTGTCCACTGGAAGCTTTACAGGCTACCTATGATACATAGGAGTTGTGGGATAACAAAGCCCATCACATATGGCCACATACAGTGGCATTAGGCAACACTTGGCTGTCTTGCTCCCTGGGGTGGAACTGGACTCCACCAGCCTGATTGTTCTCATCCAGCAATGAAGGTCATGGACCATCAAGGAGGTAGATCTGTGACCCAAGGACCTTTTGATGCCAACTACAAGAGGGCACAGGTCCCATGGGTACACCAAAAGCAATCATGTAAGGTCTCTACTGAAAGCCTGCATTACACTGATCAATCACTGAGAGAAGTATGTATAGAAAGTATGTGAGGAGTTATATCTATATACTAAAAATTATGTTCTCTAAGTCTGTAGTTAAAAGCAGGTCACTCAAAGGTAGTGTGTCTTGAGACAAACTGCTCCGGACAAGGGTAGGGAGACACTTATCACTATGGTGGACCATTGTGTATTGTATGTCATACAATGCCAGTCTATTGGCATTCTAAGTCAAATGCTAATGAAAAGATGGCAGAGAAGTCAGAATGAAATTAACAGGAAAATGTAAACAGAAGCAGCCCACCAAAGAGCACTGAAGCTAGAAGTGAAAAAAGCATATCTGAGAAGTAAAAGCCCTATGAAAAGAGAGAGGTAGCATGCCCTGAACATAGTGGACCTACAAAAACTGATCCCTTAGCACACAGGTAACACTTACCAGGGATCACAAAGCTGGCACAAGCTGATGCCCAGGTTACAGAGAGACCAATTGTATTGAAGAATAGCTAATCACCTTCAAAAGAATATGCATAGTACATACAATCCCTGATGAAAGAGAATGATTTTCCTACTCCCTAAATTGACTGGTAAATTTTTCCAAGTATTTAATTATATGGATGTTGATGAGGCTCTGAAATATATTCAGTCTGTGTTAAAGAGGTTTCAGATTACTCCAGAAGCATAATCACCTCAAATTCAGAAACCTCAAAAAAGTTGATAAATTAAATCATGGGAATATGTGCATAAAATGATGGATTTGAGAAAATGGATGAAGAGTAAAAGGTCAAAAGCCCATGACAAGTTGGGAGCATGACAAGATGGCTCAGGAGCAATTCTTTGAGGTCTGCTCTGAGGAAGTGTGAGCCACTGCATGGGAGAAAACTCCAACATCAATGGAAGCATCGGTCACTTGTACATACAGGCAAGACTATTCAGGGAATGCAACCTCAAAGGAAAGGCTAAAACCTGGAGTAAAAGTGAGTTCCCAGTTTGTCCCTGGGAATAAGAGAGTGAAGTCCACACCACCCTAGTACTGGTCTCCTCCTAGTAACCTTAACTATCAGACCCCTCCCCAAGAAGAGTACCCAAAAAGTATTACTCATGTGGGTCTCTTGATCACATGAGAAAAGACAATGCCTTAAGTGTAGGGGGATCCAAATTCACTCCCCAGTCTGTTCAGCTTAATGCAGCTACACTGGAGACAGAGATTCAGTGCTGGCAGAGGGAGCTCTAGTTCACTTTGTCAGGCCTGACCTCCTGGAGATAAATAAAGCGTTTAGAAAAATGACTAACGTAAATGGTAGAGGGCGGCAGGGGTGGTGAGACATGGGTGCTCAGATTTCCCTTTTCGGAAGGGATGTGATTCAGGACAACATGACACTCCCTGGGGAGGAGCTGAAATCACTAGCTTTAAGACAGTTTAAAACCATGGTGCCTTTAGCCTGCATCAGATTGGAAGGGCAACATTTAAAGGGTACTTTGAAAGTGGGAGTTCTTAAGAATTTACCAGTTGATGTTCTGGTTGAGAATAATACAATACCACTGCCCAAGGCTGTTAATATAGTGACCCTCAGTAAAGCAGAATACATCCCTGATTCACAGAGGTAATCTTGGAGGAGGGAAAAACAGCTGAAGGATAAGAGGGAAGGTTCTCTCATGGATCAGTAACTGGTTAAAAGATAGGAAACAAAGGGTAGAAATAAATGGTCAGTTTTCATAATGGAGAGAGGTAAATAGTGGTGTCCCCCAGGGCTCTGAACTGGGACCAGTGCTGTTCAACATATTCATAAATGATCTGGAAATAGGGATAAACAGTGACGTGGCAAAATTTGGAGATGATACAAAACTACTCAAGATAGTGAAGTCCAAAGCAGACTGCAAAGAGTTACAAAGGGATCTCACAAAACTGGGTGACTGGGCAACAAAATGGCTGATGAAATTCAATGCTGATGAATGCATAGTAATTTATATTGGAAAACATAATCCCAACTATACATATAAAATGATGGGATCTAAATTAGCTGTTACCACTCAAGAAAGATCTTGAAGTCATTATGGACAGTTCTCTGAAAACATCTGCTCAATGTACAGTGGCATTCAAAAAAGCTAACAGAATGTTAGGAACCATTAGAAAATGGATATATAAGACAACAGAAAATATCATAATGCCTCTATATAAATCCATGGTATGCCTATATCTTGAATACTGCATGCAGATCTGGTCACCCCATGTCAAAAAAGACATATTGGAATTGGAAAAGGTACAGAGAAGGGCAGCAAAAAATGATTGGGGGTATGGAAGTTTCTGATTAATAAGACTGGGACTTTTCAGCTTGGAAAAGAGACAACTAAGAGGGAATATGATAGAGGTCTATAAAATCATGAATAGTGTGGAGAAAAGGAATAAGGAAATGTTATTTACTCCTTCACAAAGAACTAGGGGTCATGCAATGAAATTAATAGGCATCCTGTTTAAAACAAACAAAAGGGTACTTCTTCACACAACGCAGAGACAACTTGTTCATTCCCGCTGAAGCACCTGGCATTCGCCAGTATCAGAAGGTGGGATAGATAGGCCATTGGTCTGACACAGTATAGCCGTTTTCATATTTTTACATTTTATGGGTAGAAAAAAATATAGTGGCAGATGCACTGTCTAGGCAAGAGGGTTTCAAAGAAATACCTATGGATCAGCCAATGGCTGACCCTACTGCATCAATGTAAGAGGGGAGGCATGACCCCAGAATCTCCTTATGCCAACTGCCAGAGGTCACAGGGGTACATAACGGTACAGGGAGCCCACGGGTTCACCAAAAGAGGTTAAATAAGGTCTCTAGTGAAAGCCTGTGTTACACTGATCATCATAATTAATAAGAGACGTATGTATGGAAAATAAATGAGGAGTTATGTCTATATACTCAAAATTATGTTCTCTATGCACGTCACTCGTGAGATAAACTTTTTCAGACAAGGGGTGAAAGACACTTATCACCATAGTGGACCATTGAGTATTGTACGTTACACAATGAGTCTATTAGCATTCTAAGTCAAAAGCTAATGAAGAAATGGTGGAGATTTCAGAAGGAAATTAACAGGAAGAGCTAAACAGTTGGGGATCCTATTTTGAGGTGAACATCAAAGATCTGTTAGTCCATTTTGGTATATTTGGGTGTGTAGAGAGACACCCTGGTATCTTTCACCAAGGAAGTAAAGTAATAGTGAATTTGTTTCATGACAAAGGGATCTCAGCCAAGCTTTTCTGAAAACACTGGGGAAAGAATTTGGGGCTAAGATATCTTATAAGAGATAGGGGAATGCCTTGTTAGTTTAGTCTCCAGTAAGTGTGATATGATTGTATGTGTAACCACTTGTTTCCAATACTCTCACACTGTCACTTGAATCTCTCTTCTTTGATGATAAACTTATTTTGTTGTCACTAAATGTATATATTTAAGTGCTGTATGTTAAGTAAAGTGGTGATATGGAGTTGACTCTTACAAGCTAGTGCATACTGTTCCTTTGGGAATAGCAGATCTAACAGTTCTGTGAGTGTTCAGTGAAACGGGCTGATGAGCACTCCAGAGAGATACTTGGAGGACCCAAGTGTTGATGTGTGCCTCTTGCTAACCTGCACAGAGAAAGTGAGGCCCAAGGAGGCCTGTAAGGTAGTGCATGTGTTATCAGAGGCTGGTGGTTTCAGGGAACTGATCTACAGCAGGGACAGGCAAGAGTATCTCACACTAAGGGTAGGTGATGGGATGTTAGATAGAGAAAGCTCTGAGTTACTACAGAGAATTCTTTCCCAGGTGTCTGACTGGTGGGTCTTTCCCACATGCTCAGCGTCTAACTGATCACCATATTTGAGGTCGGGAAGGAATTTTCTCTTGGGTCAGAGTGGCAGAGACATAGGCTTTTTTTCTTTTTGTTTTTGTCTTCCTCCGCAGCTGGGGGCACAGTTCACTTGCAAGTTTAAACTAGTGTAAATAGTGGGTTCTCTGTAACTTGAAGTCTTTAAACCATGATTTGAGGATTTCAGTAACTCAGGCAGAGGTTAGGGATCAGTTACTGGAGTGGATAGATGAAGTTCTGTAATCTGTAATATGCAGGAGGTCAGACTAGATGATCATGATGGTCCCTTTTGACCTTAAGGTCTATGAGGTGGTGGTGAGGTGCTTCACAACCTTGCGTACCCCCCGTGGGGGCATTTACTGTGTGGAATAAGTACTACAGGCTGCACAGCCCCAGTGGTGCAGTTGAGGGGGTGGGGGGAGGAGGATGAAGGGAATCAGAGAGACTGAACATACAGTCACTGAGCCTTAAAATTCCACCTGCCCTGAAGGGTACAATTCCACTGAAGAGCACTGAGCTCCTGTTAAAAGGACAACTCCTTCATGCAGGACAGGTGGAATTCTCAGGCCTAAGGCATGTAGGAAGTAGGGTAGTGCAGGAGGAGGAGAACTTATCTTGCATGAGCTCCTCTCTCTGGGGAGCTCTACCATGAGGTCTACCATGCAGCCTTGAAGAAGAAGTGTAGTTTTGTGGCTTGTGGAGCAGGTTGCAATTTCTCCAGCCTGCTGCAGAGCCAATAGCCCCAATTTGCACAGCTCGGCGGGCTGCTGATTGTGCTGGATTCACACCCATATTTTCATAGAACTTCAGCCTGAAACGCAAGAATCAATCACATCACCACAAGTGGGAGGACTGTAGAATCTATACACTGTCATGAATATCTTGTTTTGTGCACTTGGCAGGCAGACAAATGTTGCCTCAGAGACATCCAAATAATGGTAACTGGAGACTTAGGGGAAAGAAAGTATCAGTTCATTGTTCATACATTTGCTCTCTTACCTACCCAGAACAGGTTTGTGTGAAATAGCTGACAGCAAACACTGATTCTCATTCTACAATGTGCATTCTCTTCCCAGATTGCATACAGCACATACCAAGTCAACACAGTAGGTTAGTATCTTTGATTTTTTTTTAAGACTATTGTGTCAGCCAATATCAAATGACTTCTTTTTGTTGGAAAACATTAGTTATTTCCTTAACTTTGCAAGGGTGTGACCCTGAAGCAAAATGATCTATTTAGTATTTACAGAATCGTTTGCAGGAAACCACAGCAGCAAAGCTTAAATGAATTTATGGAATGATGTTGGAATCTTTCATGAGAAAACAACCCTCAATTTCTGCTTTGGACTGATGGAATGAAAGACTGAAGCTAAATATGTAGAACTCTGTCTACGGAAGATAGATAATTAAATTAGCACCCAAACCTGACAAAAATAGACTTTTTAGAAAGAACTTTAATCAGACATTTGTGTCCTGGATTTAAAAAAAAACAACCTTGTCTGTAAACTTTCTAAGAGCAATGTTAAATTCATAAATGTCAGGTTGCCTTATTTTTGTGCTACAAGGCAGAACATATAAACAGCAGATCTACAGCAGTGTATTTTTAATGTAATCTTATGTGGTCTAATAAAAAAAATCTACATTTTCCAGAAGGGATTATATTTTTGTTCCTTTTATTTGAAAAGCATTTTATCAGTCAGAACAGCAAAATAGAACCAGTTCCAGCTTACCTTACTTTGGAGCAGATCACATCAAATTTTCCACAACAGCGATATGCTTCCTTTGGGTTGTCCCATAAGTTTTGCAACTTCAAACAAATAGATACGCGTTGGCAATTCAAAGATCTTCAGAAAAAGTGAAATGCTTTGATGACAAATAATGTACTTCTCTGAACATGAAAAATTATTTAAAGCTTGAGTCACTTACATTAAGTCTTGCAACTGTCTTTCTCAGCTAAACAAACTCCCACCCCTTTTCTCGGACACTTGCCAACTTCTCTAATTTAAAGCGACTGTCAGGCTTGCTATAAAACTCCCATTGGAAAGAGCTCAGTATATACACTATGGAGGAATGAGCAAGTGCTAACTCCAGGCTGAAGCAGCATGACAGTTCTACCAGCAGCTATAGTGATATAATATTTGGAAAACATTTAGGGCCAAGTTGTCCCCTTCTATGCAAAGACACAGGGAGGGGACAAGACTCAAGCTGTTCCTAGCATCCAGTCCCCTTAATATGAAATTTGGGAGAAGGAATATTGACCTCAAACTGGAGGTAGAAGGCTTAGCCTTGAATACACACTGAATGCAAGGATCCACAGTAGTGGACTAATCCAAAGCTCACTAAGTCAACCAAAAGACTCTCATTGACTTCAGCTGGCTTTGGAGCAGGCCCTGCATTCTTGCCCTTATCCTACTGATCTGAGGACATCTACTGTCTGTGGATTTCCTTATCCTTTATGCTTTTTTCCTGGGCTTCCCACATTTCTCCCAGCAGCACGGCCAGGTTATTGATTGCATTGTTGATCCAATATTATGTACTCCCTCACTTACAAGTCCTAAATTGGATTTTATTGCTGCTCATTTGTCTGAATGGTTCTTTGCAGGAATATAGATGGGTTTCAATAGCAACACTGCTGCACTAATTACAGGTGGCTTTGCCTTCTGAGATCCTGCACAGCCCTAACCACAAAAAGCCAAGATTTGCAAAAGTGTCCACTAATTTGGGGTGTCTCTATTCTGGGTTGCTCAAATTAAGGCATCATAAAAATAAAGGCACCCAGAGTTAGCAACATTTGTGAAAGTTAGGTCACAGTGTTCATGCAGAAGGGGCCACACAGACCCATATGGAAGGGTAAGCAATTTCCAGAAGCTCTACCTCATTTCTGGGAACTTTATTTGAGTAGTTTTGGGGGAATTAGGGTGTATTTGTTTCTCTCGGTAGCATAGAATACACTTACAAATATGAGTTAACTTTGTGGAAGGATTTTTTTTTTTTTTAAATGGATGCTCAGGCTTGTATTTTCAAATGCGATGAGATTTTGGGGAGTTCCAATTTTTGGGCAACCCACATCTTAAGGGAGCCTGATTTTCAAGGAGGGAATGCTCAAAACTTTCTGAAAATCAAGCCCATTTAAGGCATGCCTCAAGTTGGACACCCAAAGTCACTAGTCACTTTTGAAAAAACTTAGACCCCCTTGACTGCTGTTGAAGATGCATGTGGTTTACTATAAACTGAATGAGTATATGTCAATGTTAATAATTTTTTCTTGCAAAATTACAACATTAATAAGCACCTATCTGGAGAAAGAATGTATTACACTGAAATTTACAACTGTTTCTGAAAGATGAAATGCAAAGGTCTCTGATACCTAACCAGCCAAAACCAAAATATCAATTGTAAGAAGATTATAAAGGATTGTTACATTTTTTTTTAAGACTGTGCCCAGATTTACAGTTGCAATTTGCATAAACTGAAATACTACATATTTGATATTTTAATTTATAGTTAGAGAAATGTACTTCTATGTTTTGGATGAAGATTGGGTGATAAGGTGCTGCCAGTGAGAAGAGAAAAGGTTTAAGGAAAATTAAACTTATTTTCTAATGGAGTTCTTTGTCAATACTAGTCAGGACATAGCACTCTGTGTTAAATAAATTAGATAATTATGTGAAAAGCGCTGGTGTTTGTTATGAATGAATCTCATTCTTCCTGAAGTACGGTTAATAGAGTATCTTTTGTTTTGTGATCCTGCTAGTACAGTTTATTTGGGTGTGTAGTGTCTCCACTTTTCAACAACTCTTTGAAAGCAGTAGAAAATACAATTACTAATACCTACTGTCTGCTTTAATATACAAAGTATGGGAAAAACAATTGATAGCATTTGTGGAGTCTAATATGCACTTTGGAATGAGATGCCAGAATCTACCTGACACACTGTACCCCACAGCAGCACGGTGTAAACCCCATATTCATCATTTCTGTACAGTTGTAATAATTCATATTAAGCATGCCATGTAAAATACCTAATGAAAGGTCAAAATCTGCTAAAACCCATTGTTCTGTCAAAATAGGCATATCGCTAATATGTATCAAATTACAAAATTGTTCTGTTATTACAATATGTTATAAGCTTGCTGGTAACAGCAGAGGAGGCACCCCCACCCAGGAGAGAGTCAGTAGCCATCACAACAACAAAGGAGTTGTAAACAAAGGATTTACAATACAGTTACACAAGACTATACAATAGAGATTGTTCAACTCCATGACTCACAGGAGGAATTGAGCAACCTTGTGGCTCAGCAGGGCCCACCTGTACATGCCTGGACTAGTGTCTAGTGGCCACATGGGTCAGAATATATAAAGGAAGGAACAGAGGCTGCTGTCCTTGTCCTTTCTCCTCACCCATCCATGCTGAAAGCAACAGGAATGCTGTAACACTGCTGTAAGAGACAGGACCCAGGCTTGGGAGAAGCCTGTGTACTGAGAACTGGAACATTCAAGTGGGGGTGAGAAAACTGCCTAATCTAGATACTGTCTAATGTTAGATGGTTAGATGTAGATTGCATGGTTAACTTTATTGTCTTTGGTACCTATCTTTTGTACCTGCCACTTATATTCATTTAAAGTCCACCTTTCTGCAGTTAATAAAATTGTTTTATATTCTTAATTAAAACAGTGTGTTTCAATGAGGTGTTTGAAACCCACCCCATTCAGGTAACAAAAGCTGGTGTGTCTTCTCCATGCTGAGGGAGGGAGAAACTGGGCGAAAAACTTACTGGTTAGACTTTGGACCAGGGCAGGATAGGGCAATTTCAGGGTGCAGAGCAGGGAACTGGGGTAGACTGGCTGGAGTCTCTCTCTGTGAGATTAGTGAGTGGCTCAGAGCATTCATGCACTCCAGCTGGGCGTAGGACTCCATCTACTGTTAAGCTGAATAATAACATCACCTGGAGGGGTTTGCTGCTTGTCACTAGCAAAATAGTGTGGGAGACAACTCAGTCTAGGGAATTAAAGGGGCGCAGCAGTACCCCGGTCCGAGGTGGCACCCCAGGGGACCCCTCACACTACTGTTTTGTTAGATATCCACAGTGCTCGATATTTGCTTTAGATTAAACCAAAACTGGGATGCTTTCCTGAATTAACTGAAAGACCCTCCTTAAAGTGGCATCCTTTTTACTGATCCCCCACACCCCAAGCAACCCTGTTTCCCTCCCCAATTCTCATCTCTAATTTCCCCTATTTTGATGATTTTTAAAGGGTTTAGGGAAACTTCAGATGCCCTTTCCCCCTTCCCCAATGATCCTCCTTAGAGGAAAGGAGGAAACTTGAGGTCTTTTTATTGACATGCAAAAGTGTGTATGCTTTAGTGGTCTTATACATTAGACTGGACTCCAGTAAATTTCTAATTCTAGTCCTGACTCTGCTCTAACTTTTTCCCTGGCTTTGGGCAGGCCACTTAATGCCTCAGGCGCGGGTTTTCCATCAGTAAGATTTGTATTGATATTTACGCACAGCTGGTCTACACTACAGAATTTTGTCGACAAAAGTCAGCTTTTGTCGACAAAAAACAGGGGATATGTACACAATAAAATGCTCCTCCCACTACTGTAACTCCCCTGCTATGCCAACATAATAAAACCACCTTAATGAGAGGCGTAGGGCTTATGTCGGTGTAGTTCAGACACCACAGTGTTAGTGTGGACACTGCATTCCTTACACGGGCTGTTGGCTGTTATTCTTGTCAATTTCACGGTTCCAAAGAGCCCAGCTATCCACCACTCCTCTGGAGGGCTGAGCAGATGTACTCAGCTCCTAGCTGTGAGCAGGGTGAGATGTCCTGGGCGGCTGGACCCCACTCCTGGATGGGAGAAGCCCTGGGTAGCTTCCCCCAGCTCCCAGCGGGGAGTGGATGGAGAGCCCACAAGGAGCCTGGAGCTGCCATCAAAGCTGAGAGACTGGTCTCTCAGCTCCCCATACTGTCCCTCTTAGGCCATGGAAATGCTCCTGGTGAGAACACACACCACCGACTCCAGGAGGGTAGTGTGGACATCAGCCACCTCAGTAATTAATGCAGTGCTATAAGTCGACCTAACATAGGTTGACTTATCTTTGTAATGTAGACACAGGAGTATGACTACGGATTAATTAGTTGCTTATGAAGTACTAAATATTCTTTACTATGCCTTGTTATTACAATAGCAGTGATGTGAGTCCAGCACTTCAGCTGGTCTCTCATCTAGGCTCCACTATTGCTGAATTTAAATTTCACACTCTCCATGGCTACCGATTGCCTTTCATGACCTACAGCACAAAATCTAAGTTAAGCAGCAGCTGTAGCTCAGCAAAGAGGTTGCCAAAGGTTCTGGGTCCTGCATCCCAATAAAGGCAAAGTAAGGCAGCAATGTTATAGAGAAAGGCACTTAAAGGTGGTCAAAGAAAGATTTGGTCAGGCAGTGGGTGAAGCTAGCTAGGACTTAGTAGAGGATGTCAATAACTTTGTGAGTTGGAGCCATTTCCTGTACCAACTGAGCTTTCCATGGGAAGTGAGGTTAAATTGGAGGAGGGATTGAACAAAACTTTGCAAATTTTACAGGTTTAATTTGGTTTGAGGTATTGATTGAAGATTTGAGACAATTCTATTTTAACCAAACAAGTTTGCCCATGTGTAATTCCAATGTGTTTGTTGTTATCCTTGTAAAGTTAAAGATATAGGCATCTATTTCCTTCTTTAGCACTACATTAAAATACTATGGGTTTCCCCTCTTTTGACTTTGTCAAGACTCAGATGTGATGTGACTCAAAATACCTGCTACCTGAAGCCCCTACTAAACAATAATTGGTAGTTGATAGGTATCCTTCTCCATGCAGTCACAATGTGCCAGTTAAAAACAATGGGATAATTCACTCCATTGAAAAATTACAAAGAGGAAAAGTGAATGTCTTGTTCTCCCACCTCTCTTTCTCCTTTTATGGTTATTTAGTGTGGATAATAGTTTAAATATATCTAGTAGGCTAATAAAACAAATCCATATAACAGATACACAAAAACACTCTGGAGTGAATGCATTATGGATTCCACTCTTGACATTAGTAGTCTTTATTCACTCATATGGCAAGCAGCTGGGGCTTTTTTGGTGATGTACTCTCTGTCCAAAGAGTTTGAGATTCAGCAGGTTCTGATAATTACCATGGACGTTACTTCCAACACACATGGCCGTGCTGGAAATCAAACTATAGTCTTTCATGTGCAGAGAATGCCTAAGCAGCTGTTCTGCTGGCATGAAGGAACGTGACTGTGTCATAAAATACAGTTACCCTTTAATGTCGGGATCTGGGATTTTGCAGTAGTAGGGCTTGAATGCATTTGCGTCCAGGAGATATCAACTCAACTCTCAAGAGGTTAACACAACTGCTCTGGACAGGCCTTAATTTCATGCTGAAGGTGGTTGGGAGGCTATGTCTCAATAGAAAACTGTGGACCCCTGCAGATGACCATAATTACTAGACACCAGAGCCCTGATTCTCCACTTTTTTGCAGTGATGTAAAACAGGGATAATTTCACTGAGGTCAGTGGAGTTACACTGGTGTAAGTGAAAAGAAAAAAATCAGGCTCCAGATACCAACCTGATGTCAAAATCTGAGGGAACAGAACTCCTTATGATTACTCTCTAAGCCTGACAAAAGCCAACTCGGATGGTAGACCTGTCAAACCAGAGAGTGCTGGAAGGTGCCAGTCCTTGAAGTTTGTCAAGGATACTCAAGATGATTACTGTTCAGTCGGAAAAAGGATCAAGTTTATATTAGACAGGGTTGCAAGAGGTGTAAGCAATAGCTGAGGCAGAGATACGGGTGAGAATTCTAGCAGGTGCGGACTTCCATTCATGGGGAAGAAAGACAAGTGGGTGGCTGTTCTGTGTCAGAGATGGTGCGCTCATCATCCATAGGTGGTGTGCACATCTGGAGATGCCCAAGAAGCTAATGGCTGAGAAAGGAAGTTTCTCAATAATGAATGCTTTATATACTGATGACTGAGAAGCTGCAACAGTCTCAGACTTTGGGAAGGTATCTGAGTACCAAAGATTAACTCCACATGAGCTTCATATATACCACAGATGCAGTTTGGTTTCAAGAGAACTTCTGACCTTTCAAAAATGTATTCCAAATCTAAATATACTTGAAAACAAAAGAGTATTAATTATCTAAAGCCTGCTTGTTCAATTACATTCTCTAACCAAAGTCACCCTTCCCCAGCCCCTGCTTTAAAGTATTACCTAATAGTATAGGAACAGAAACAGACAGAGTTTAGGTCTTCATGACTGGGACTATTTGAGGCCATCTTTTAAAAACAAATATATAACAATTAAATAACTTAAATATCCCTAAAACACTATGTAATATTTTTCACCTCCTAGTATGTCTGATCACTCAGTACAAGAAGGGTCAGGAGCTTTGGCTGATATAAGGCAGTGCTGTTCCATCGACTTCACTAGAACTATGCAGATTTACTCTACCTGAAGATCTGGGCCTAACTGTTAAGTTTTAAGAAAGGAAATGAAACTCAAGTTAAAATTTCACTTGATCTGGCCCACTCTTCCCCATGTCAAAGGCCTATTCCTGCTCCATTTCTTGGGCCCTCCAAATGCTCACTTATGTCAATAGGCATTTTCTACACAAGGGGCCAGATTTCAAAGGTATGTCAGTGCTTAAAGATGCAAATAGGTGCTTTTATAAACCCCAATACATGCCTAAGTGAGGTAGGGACCTAATTCCTATGTACTTTCAATGGGAGTTAGGTGCCAAGATGCTTAGGTGCCTTTGAAAATCCCACCAGACACCTATCTGCAACTGTAGGTGCTGAAATACCTTTGTAAATCAGACCTAGACCTACAGGGCCCCAATCCTTTGCGCCCTCCCTCCCACCTCCCTGATGCTTTACATTTTATTCATTGTTTTAAATCTCATTGCTGAGCAGAGCTTTTTTATCACATTTAGAGTTCTAGACCCTGCCTCTCCAACCTCACCACGTATTATCTTTCTTTCCAAATCAGATTTCCCAAATAAAAGTTAATAAATTGTACCTTAAAAGGTTATTTTAAAAGAAAGTACAATAGATTCAGGGGTGACAATTCTGGGTGGGGACGAGGGCTGCATACTTAAAGGCAGAGCAGGAGGGAAAATATCCCTTGCATTGTGTGTCTGAGGAGTTCTAATGATGCCTTAGAATAAAACATTTAATAAAAATAATACTATGTGGCGCCATCAACCAACACATTATGTAATCAAACCATGGGCTTCCGATACTAACTGCCTTCTCAGTTTTCTCTGCCCTCCCAACATTAAGGCTTTTTTCTAACATAAATAGGAGATCAGCAAGCTGGTCAACTTTCCAAATACCTCAGATAAATATTTGCTTCAGGAATCTGTCATTTCAAGTCTGCTCATCTTCAGCCAACCCTAAGCATTCATTACAAGTATAAAGGACAACTCCCATAGGCCTGGCTCAGAACCCTGTGCTGCTCCCCTTTGTGGTAAAGATGTGTAAAGGAAAAAAAATAAAAGAAAAAGAAAAAAACAACAACTATGGCCCTTAGTCAACATATAAGTCCACATGTGAGCTGTGTAGGCTTGGCTACTCACTGAGGAGACGAACATCTGAAAACACTGGGCCAGATTTTGATACCCTGGCTCATACTGGTACTACATTTCTCCGCAAGTTTCTCCATTTATATCAATCAGTTGAACTACTTAAGTAGCAAGGTACTACTCAGCATGAATAAGGGTATCCCAATCTAGCTCACAGTGTTTTTTGTAAGAAGATGCATAGCACAGCATTACTACACATGACAGCATTCCTGGTAAGGAGACATTGCATATGGATGTGTGTAGTGAACACTGCCAGTTCCCACACAGTCTAAGATGAAGCCCCCTTACAGCCACCTTTTACGATTGTCTGTTGCAAGCACAGCCAAGCACTAAAGCATTATAGCTATGGACACCATTGAACAATCATCATTTATCCACAGTTACCACACACAGGTATCTTAGCTACCCCACTATCGTCCAAAATTCTAAAATAGGTTTAGCTCATATGGAAGGCTGGAAGAAATAACAATAGTTCGAAGTTATATAGCGCCTTCTACCACATAGTGCTTTAGAAAATCTAATTTAGCTTCATAATTCACTTGTGAAGTACTTTAGGTATTAGCTTTACTTTAAAACTAGGTAAACCGAGGCACGGAGCAGTTATGTGGCTTTCCCAAAAGACACACTAAAGATCTACGGTGCAGCCAGATGTAAAATCTAGATTTCCTGAATCCCACTCCTTTGCTTTAACCACAAAAAAGTTATCTTAATATTGTAGGTGGCTTGTTTTTCCCGGTATGCAACATTTCACCCAAGTAGTAAGATATTCCAGCTTCATATCTCTGTCCTCCCTCCTTCTAGAAGAGACTGATGAACTGTATCTTCAGTTTATTTTCTGTTTTACTAATCTGAATGCATCCAAACATATCTGATCTCCAAATATTATCATAAAAATGAGTTACATTTAAATATCCCCATTCCAGTCATCAAGAAACTAATCAGCTTGGGCCATTTCTATTTCCACTCCTCTTTCTGTGCTAAGAATAAGTTATCAAATTTATAATGTATCATTTATTTCTGGAACAGAGTGCCATACACTAGCTGAGTAATTTAACCTTTTGAGTATTTTGTAATTGGATTGCCTGGTCATTCACCTTCACCTGTTGAAAGCCTTACTTAGCACCGAATGGCCAACAACAAAGCCAGAGTGAAAAAGGCGATACTGAGGGAAATCAGATAAGCACAGAGTACATTTCATTGTATTTCCTGCAATACATTAAATATTGTTGGTTATATAGAATTTGCCAAGCAGCATAGGGAACCAAAACATTTTGATGTTTTGATTAATAAACATAAATTTTATATGCTGTTGTGTGTGTTTAATTAAATTCCAATTAACACCCTAATGCAACTTGACCCAAATCATGAGGAAAAAAATAATTATCTAGTAATAAGTAATATATTGTAATTCACCATTTTCTAATATGCTAAAATGGATATTAATAAGAATCTGAAAATATCTACCTCTAGACAGACTTATGTACAGGAACAGGTGACCATAGTACATGTCATTACCAATGATATAGGGAAAGGTAGGAGAGAGGTCCTTGAAGCCAAATTTAGGCTGCTAAGAGATTAAAGTGTAGATCTCCGTGGTAGCATTCTCTGAAAATGCTTCCAGTTCATGTGCAGGATCCGTTAGGGTATGTCTACAATGAAAACGCTAGAGTGTAGACACTGCCTATTCCGATGGGAGGGGTTCTCATGCCGGCATAAGTAATCCAACTCCCCATGAGGTGGTAGCTAGGTTGACAGAAGAATTCTACTGTTGACCTATCACAGTCTACACTGGTGGTTAGATCGGGATAGTTATATCTCTCAGGGGTGTGGATTTTTCAAACCCGAAGAGATGAAGCTATGCTGATGTAAATTCCCAGTGCAGACCAGCCCTTAGACAGGCAGAACTGCAGGGTCTCAATGCATGGATGAGACAACGGTGTTCAGGAAGAGATTTATTAGGAATTGAGGATCCTTTTAGGAAAGGAGGAGACTATACAGGAAGGATGGGCTCCACCTAAACCAACATGAGAACTAGATTGCTGGCATGTAAAATTAAAAAGGTCATATGGGAGGTTTTAAACTAAAGGCTGGGGGAAAGCTGTCAGGTGTGGAGGAGCACACAGGTCAGACAGACATCCCTTAGAAGAAGATTTGCTAAAAGGAATACTTTATATCCTAGTAAAAAGAAGAGGATAGAAGCTGATAAAGTACAGGCTGGAACTGAAGAGAAACAGTCAAATGATAGACAGTCTCTTTCAATTACATCACATGAAGGCAGACAACTAAATATTGACAAATTTTATTAGTGCTTGCACACAAATGCTAGAAGTCTATGATGGAGTGTCCAACCCACACAAGGTACAGCAGGGTAAGTGAATTCAATCTGATAGGCTGAGTTCCTACTCAGCCTTTCAATCCCTGGCTCTCCCCCAGGTGTAGCCTATCTTAGAAGGAACACATGGGGATGGTATAAAGCCAGGAAATTAGCAGCAGAAAGGGGCTGCAGTGTGAAGGCCTGCAGTCAATCTCTGGTCTTAGAGAGGAAAGGGAGGAAAAGATGTGCAGAAAGAATAGCAAATATGGTAGGCGTCCAGCTTGGCTTAACAAAGATGTCCTTGACGAACTTAAACGCAAAAAAGAAGCTTACAAGAAGTGGAAGCTTGGTCAGATGACTAGGGAGGATTATAAAAATGCTGCTCGAACATGCAGGAATGAAATCAGGAAGGCCAAAGCACAATTGGAGTTGCAGCTAGCAAGGGACGTGAAGGGGAACAAGAAGGGTTTCTACAGGCATGTTGCCAACAAAAGGAAGATTAAGGAAAGTGTGGGCCCCTTAGAGAATGAGGGAGGCGACCTAGTGACGGAGGATGTGGAGAAAGCTGAGGTACTCAATGCCTTTTTTGCCTCTGTCTTCACAGACAAGATCAGCTCCCAGACTGCTGTACTGGGTGGCACAGAATGGGAAGGAGGCGAACATCCCGCAGTGCTGAAGGAACGGGTTCAAGACTATTTAGAGGGATTAGACATACACAAGTCCATGGGGCCAGATGCAATGCACCCGAGGGTGCTGAGGGAGTTGGCTGATGTGATTTCAGAGCCTTTGGCTATTATCTTTGAAAGCTTGTGGCAACAGGTGGAGGTCCCTGAGGACTGGAAAAAAGCAAATATAGTGCCCATCTTCAAAAAAGGGAGGAGAGAGGATCCAGAGAACTACAGACCGGTCAGCCTCACTTCAATCCCTGGAAAAATCATGGAGCAGGTCCTTAAGGAATCCATTTTAAGGCACTTGGAAAAGAGGAAGGTGATCAGGAACAGTCAACACGGATTCACCAAGGGGAAGTCATGCCTGACCAACCTGATTGCTTTCTATGATGAGGTGACTGGCTCTGTGGATGTAGGGAAGGCGGTGGATGTGATATACCTTGACTTTAGCAAAGGTTTTGATACTGTCTCTCACAGTATTCTTATCAGCAAGTTAAAGAAGAATGGGTTGGATGAATGGACTATAAAATGGATAGAGAACTGGCTAGAGCATAGGGCTCAATGAGTAGTGATCAATGGCTCCAAGTCTAGCTGGCAACCGGTCACAAGCGGAGTTCCCCAGGGGTTGGTCCTGGGGCCGGTTTTGTTCAACATCTTCATCAATGATCTGGAGGATGGTGTAGATTGCACCCTCAGCAAGTTTGCGGATGACACTAAGCTGGGGGGAGTGGTAGATACCCTGGAAGGTAGGAATAGGATACAGGGTGACCTAAACAAACTGTAGGATTGGGCCAAAAGAAATCTAATGAGGTTCAACAAAGAAAAATGCAGAGTCCTCCACTTAGGAAGAAAGAATCCCATGCACAGCTATAGACTGGGGACCGACGAGCTAGGCAGCAGTTCTGCAGAAAAGGACCTGGGGGTAACAGTGGATAAAAAGCTGGATATGAGTCAGCAGTGTGCCCTGGTTGTCAAGAAGGCTAATAGCATATTGGGCTGCATTAGGAGGGGCATTGCCAGCAGGTCACGGGAAGTGATTATTCCCCTCTATTCGGCATTGGTGAGGCCGCATTTAGAATATTGTGTCCAGTTTTGGGCCCCCCACTACAAAAAGGATGTGGACAAGTTGGAGAGAGTCCAGAGGAGGGCAACCAAAATGATTAGGGGGCTGGAGCACAGGACTTATGAGGAGAGGCTAAGGGAACTGGGCTTGTTTAGTCTGCAAAAGAGAAGAATGAGGGGGGATTTAATAGCAGCCTTTAACTACCTGAAAGGGGGTTCCAGGGAGGATGGGACTAGGCTGTTCTCGGTGGTGGCAGATGACAGAACAAGGAGCAACGGTCTCAAGTTGCAGGGCGGGAGGTCTAGGTTGGACATTAGGAAAAAGTTTTTCACTAGGAGGGTGGTGAAGCACTGGAATGGGCTACCTAGAGAGGTGCTGGAATCTCCATCTTTAGAGGTTTTTAAGCTGAGGCTTGACAAAGCCTTGGCTGGGATGATATAGCTGAAGTTAGTCCTGCTTTGAGCAGAGGGTTGGACTAGATGACCTCCTGAGGTCCCTTACAACTCTAATATTCTATGATTCTATGAAATCTGGGGCAAATTAGAAGCCCTGGGAGCCTGGCCTTGAAGGAAGGATGTACACAAAGGAAGCTGGAGAAGGAACCTGATGAAGGTGAAGTAAGAAGCAGCTCAGGGAACCAGCAGAACGGTGAGATAGTACAGACCTTGGCTGTTGGTTGTAGGATCCTTGGGGTGGAATTCAGAATAATGAGTTGACTTGGGTTCCCCTACCATTTACTGGGAAAATGGCACAAGTCCTGGCCTTGGATTGGAAGACCGTTTGGGGTACAGACAGCTGAGCCAGTACTTTGATAACCCAGAATGAGAGGACTACATAGTGACCTGGCTGGATGGATGAGTCACAAAGATGAGTCACAAAGACAGTGAGTTCTGAAGAGCGAAAGGGGATGTGGTGTGATGAACTGGCAGAAAGGGGGTGTCAGACCTAAGTGGAGATAATCCCTGAACACAGCCACAAAGAGGTATCCCAGTGCTGAGTGTACCTCATTACAAAGTTTAAATACTAGGATAGGTGAACTTGAGTGCCTGTTATTAAATGAGGATATTGATACAATAGGCATCACAGAAACATGGTGGAATGATGATTTTTAATGGGACATGGTAATACCAGGTACAAAATATATAGGAATGACAATATAGGTCACACTGGTGGGGAAATTACACTATATCTGAAAGAAAACCGTATCGAAGAGTAAAATCTTAAATGAATCAAACTACCATAGAATTTCTATGGATAGAAATTCCAAGCTTCAGTGATAAGCTCTGTGGATGACTGGCTCTCTCTGGATGTCGGGAAAGCGGTGGATGTGATATACTTTGACTTTAGCAAACATTTTGATATCATCTCCCACAATATTCTTAGCAGCAAGTTAAAGATCTATAGGTTGGATTAATGGACTATAAGATGGTGTAACAGGGTCAGACTAGATGGCTACCGGAGAGTTCTAGACAGCCAATATATCAGCCACAGGATCAGGAAGTCCCTTTTCCCCTTGTAGCTAAGCAAGGGTTACATCAGGTTAATTAATACACCTGGAGCCAATCAGGGCCCTGCCTAGGACTTGTTAAAATCCTCCCCTCCAGAGAAAGGGTGTTGTTGAAGTTGTGGGAGTGAGGTGAGCTACCAGAGTGTGTGAGCAGGCAAGACACTGTCAAGAGCCAGGAGGATTTCAGACAAGGAGCAGAACGCTGGCGGGAAAGAACCCGGCAGGTACAAAGACTGGGGGAGGGAAAACCTGCCCGAAGAGGACAAAGGACCTTTCCCAGGTCTGGAGGCCTGAGGGAGGAGACCCCACCAGAAGGGGCAGATCGAACTGGACATTTGGCTTGGTGCTACCACGCCCAGTGGGGCTGTCAGAGATCAAGAGCCTCCCCAGCAAGGAGGCCAGAAAGGGCCCTTGTCCAAGCAGGGTACAGCCATTAAGTCCAGGGGAAGTAACCCAGGGAAGCTAGCAGCTTTCATGAAGTCACAGTATGAGGCTGCTATTTGTAGGGTCCCTGGGTTGGGCCCCGGAGTCGAGGGTGGGACCGGCTCCCCTTTCCCTCCCCACAGGCCAGTCACTGGAGGTGCCAGAGCCCCAACGAGGAAGCAAGGGCCTACAAGAACCAGAGACAGGACTGGGAGCCAGCAGGGAGTGGCCATCTTAGAGAGGCTTGTGACATGCTGTTCCCCATGTACATCCTTATGGTGTGATTTGTGTATCATTCATATTCACCCTTACAGTGTAACTATGTATTGTCTGATGCAAAGTATGCCATGTAAGGTGTTTTTGAATGCTCATGACATACTGAACATTATTGTTATGGTAACATGTTTCCTGCAATGTCATACATATGTACAGATATGAAACTCTGCTAGGTCATATTTCCAAATGTGTGTCTCACATGGCTTGAATAGATGCAGATGAACACAAAGTTGTGTTTCCACACCCAGCAGAGGCATGCATATAGGAACAATGGACAGGCCTAAGCACCTGTGAGCACTTTGGCTCAAGTGGAAGAAATCATGCCCATTGCTGGACAGAACCAATCACCTGACCCCAGGGGATGTTGAGAAAACTTGTTAAAAGCTGAGGTCCAGGACAAGTATGTGTTGATGGCCTCAGCCATCTTCTCAACGGGCCCCACCAGGTCCATAACGATCTGCTCAAACTGGACCTCGATAATTGGCAGAAGAACCAGAGGAGCCTGTAAGGGTGAACAGGGTCTGTTTAGCTGGCACTCAGGGCAAGAGGCACAATAGCGTTGGACCTCCTCATGTACTCCCGGCAAGAAGAGCCTCCTTAGGACCCGTGTCAGGGTTTTCTCCACTCCTAGGTGTCCCCCAAAAAGATGACTGGGTTAGGCTCAACATGGTCTTCTGATGCTTTTGTGGCGCCAGGAGCTGCTGCACCTCCTGTCCTCCCTGTCTCTCTGACCTGGCATAATAGATCCCTCTAGTTTATGAGGTAGGGACCCAATCCCCAGGCTTTCCCTTTCACAGGCACCCCATCTATTTCCACAACCTCCCTCTTGGCGTTCTCTTATCTTGAGTACACTGCCCAGTCTTGCCTGAAACTCTCCCTCATAGGACTGAGCTGTCCGAGCTCAAGTGGGCCTGTCTCAGTCTCCCCCGGATTTTGTTCGGTGAGGTCAGGTGTTGGCCAGCCTAGGGTCCCTATTCTCCCTAGGCAATCCCCCTTGTGCTGCCCGCATCTGTCTGCCTATGAGAGCAGCCTTCTGGCCCTGGGTCAGAATCTGGGTACCTAAAGCCTTAGTGGCCCTCCTTTTCTGCTTGCTTTTTTTGGCCTTCCCAGGAATGGGGAATCAGATCCTGAGCTATCTCAGAGAACATTGGGGGGTTACTTTCTGCTGAGGAGGATTCATGCATTTCAGGATTCTGCTTGTATTCCAACCCTTCCGGTGGGAGTAGGCTTCCAAATCCTGGGAAACCCCTTCTTATGAGTACAGGGTATGGGAGCTTAGGGACTACCCCTGCAGTGACCTTGGTGACATTTTCCTGAACCCCGATTTCTACCAGAATGGTGGGGTAATAGATAACAGCCCCATGGACACAGGTTATCCCCATGTGTTTGGCCTGCATCCACTGACTCTGCTTGACTATCTTCCCCAAGACTAGTGTAATAGCACTCCCAGAGTAAACAAGTGCTGTGGTTTCCATCCCATTCAGCCTCACTGGCCTCGTATATTTATGTGGGGTCATTGCAACCCTTACAAGGTGGATCAGGGTGCAGGGGTCTGCCTGGCTTCCTAAATTACATTTCATGGGCTCCTCGGCCTTAGGGCACTGGGCTGCTATATGCCCCAACTCCCAACACTCATAGCATCGGTACATGGCCCTAAGCAGCCCTCTATTCCTTGGGCTAAGGGGTCTGATTCCATAGTCCGCTCTGCCTATGTCACCCCGTCTCTTCGCGGCCTCTGGCTGGCCCTCGGCTTCTTTCTTCATTCCCCTAATATTTCCCAGGTTCTCAGTTGTTCAAACTGTGGGGATAGAGGCCAGGGGCTTGACTCAGAGTGAGTCTTCCCTGGGTGGTCGGGAGAGCCTTCTGACCGCCAGCTGTATCTCTATCAGTGCAACTACCTCATCGTAGGAGGAAGGGTTGTTCTGGCCTACCCACGCACAGAGGTCTGGGGGTAGTCTCCTCATGTATCAGTCAATGACCAGGACCTCCAGGATCTCTTCTAGATTACAGACCCCAGGTCGCAGCCACTTCTCTGCAAACAAGGTCAAACAATGGGGACTTCTGGGATTTGTTTTCTTGGTACCTTCAGTCATTATACCTCTGGGCTCTCACGGCTGCAGTTACTCCTGATTGGGGCCAGGATCTCTGCTTTCAGTTATGGGTAGCCCTCTGTGGCCTCAGTGGACGTGTCATGGTAGGCCTTCTGGGCTTCCCCACACAGAAAAGGAGAGAAAATGCTGGCCCATTGGTCCTGGGGCCAGGCCTCACGCAGTGCAGTCCTCTCAAAAGTCAGAAGGTATGCCTCCACATCATCTTCTGCAGTCATCTTTGGTAGGTAGCTGGTGGCCCTCCAGGCTTGCGTTTCATCAGCCCTGTGGGCTGTGATGGTCAGGGTCTTTAGCTGATCCATCATCTCTTGTAGGAGGGCTCAGTCCTGGGCCACCTGACTCATTAGCTATTGATTAGTCTCTTGTTGCAGCTGCAGTGATTCCTGCTGGGAAGTCATCTGGGCCCTGGTAGCCTCTTGTTGGGCTGCTGTGGCCTGAATGAGTGCCCTCACCACGTCATCCATTATGGTGAACGGGACAAAAAACAACCCAAAAAAACACGTGCCTTCCTTCCCCCCCTTTTTTTTGTGTGTGCTTAGTCTGCTGTGCTAACAGATACCTCTCCTGACACCAGTTGTGACAAAGCTCTTCCTCTACCTTGGTGGGTCCAGCACTTCCTTCTAGCAGTAGGTCAGGGAACTGCTTCACCCCTTAGTGTACTTCCACCCTCTAGTTGTGGGGGAGGGTAATACAGCCTCTCTAAGATGGCCACTTCCTGCTGGGTCCCAGTCCTGTCTCTGGTTCTCAGAGGCTCTTGCCTCCTTGCTGGAGCTCTTGCCCCTCCAGTAAATGGCTGCTAGAAGGTGCCGGAGGCCTGGTCCCACCCTCAACTCTGGGCCCCAACCCAGGGACCCTACAAGTAGCCTTGTGCTGTACCTTCAGGAAAGCTGCTAGCTTCCCTGGGTTACTTTCCTGTGCCCCTTGACTTAATGTCCGTACCCTGCTCGGACAGGGGTCCTTCCTGGCCTCCTTGCCAGGGATGGCTCTTGACCTCTGTCAACCCCACTGGGCGTGGTAGTGCCGAACCAAATGTCCAGTTTGATCTGCCCCTTCTGGCAGGGTGCCTTCCCTCCGGCCTCCAGGCCTGGGAAAGGTCCTTTGCGCTCTTCAGGCAGGGTTTTTTCCTCCCCCAGTCTTTGTACCTGCAGAGTTCTCTCCTGGCAGTGTTCTGCTCCTTCTCCTAAACCCTCCTAGTTTCTTACAGCGTCTTGCCTGCTCACACACGCTGATAGCTTACCTCACTGTCACAACTCTAGCCACATCCTTTCTCTGGAGTCTCACAAGTCCTAGACAGGGCCTTGATTGGCTCCCGGTGTGTTAATTAACCTGGAGTAACCCCTGTTCAGCTACCAGGGGAAAAGGGACTTGCTGAGCCTGGGGCTGATATATTGGCCTTCTAGCACTCTCCAGTAGCCATTTCATCTAACCCTGTTATACTAGGTAACAAAATGGCAGTTGAAGTTCAATGCTGATAAATGCAAAGTAATGCACATTGGAAAACATAATCCCAACCATACATACAAAATGGGGTTTAACTTAGCGGTTAGAAAGATCTTGGAGTCATCATGGATAGTTCTCTGAAAACATCCGCGCAATGTGCAGGGGCAGTCAAAAAAGCTAACCATGTTAGGAACCATTATGAAACAGGTAGATAATAAGATAGTAAATATCATAATGACCCAATATAAATCCATGGTATGCCCACAATTTGAACAATCCATACAGTTCTGATCACCCCATATCAAAAAAGATATTGAAATTGGAAAAGGTATAGAGAAGGGCAACAAAAACGGTTAGAGGTATGTGTCGCACTGTCTGAATGAGGGGGGCCCTTGGAGTGTATTCAGAAGCTCTGATTACTCCTTTCTATACCAGTCTTGCGTTGGGGGTGTCATGCTGGGTAGATGGGGGGGAGGGAGAGCATTTGTTATGTTGTTTGACATCAGTATGTCAAAATCATAATAATTCATGTGAGATATGCCATGTCAGGTACTGTTAGAAAGGCTGTAATATGCTAAGTAAGATAATACTTATGTTCATGTGTAGTATGTGAAATGGAAGTTAAAGATATATTTGATATCTGTATTTCAAATTGTGCTGCCTGGGCAACACCCCAGATAGGATGGCAGCAGGACGATAGCCTGCTTAATGGCCCATTAAGACAGTCATGGATGCAAGGGGCCCAGGAAGAAACTAAAGGCATACCTGAGGTATTACCAGGATTGGCCCATGTGACTCTGGACTCCATTTTAGTTCTTGTAACATTCCACAAGGCCACATGGCCAGGAAGAGAGGGTTTATAAGATCAAACCACAGAACCGTTTTGCCTTTGTTCCTGTTCAGTTACTGACATATCTGCCTCTGGATCAATTCACTTGCAACTGAACCAAAGGACTCAGGCCCATCCAGGTGTTGGATGTATACCAGAGGAACTGTACAAGCCTGCAACTTCACATTTCTTCTAGAAACCTGATGTATATGGACTTTCAATCATTTGTATGTATCTGATTTGCTTTGACCCTTTAACATTTCTCTTATGGTTTCTTTCTTTCTTTTTACAATAAACCTTTAGTTTTAGTTACTAAAGGATTAGCTGGCAGCGTGGTATTTTAGGTAAGATCCAAACTTGTATTGAACTGGTATTGTGGCTGATCCTTTGGGGTCAGAGGGAACCTTTGTAGTAAAGAGCATAGAGTTTAAACAACTGGTCTCTTTACTGGACCTAGTGCTGATTTGGGAGCCAGAAGCTGAAATGAAGTAAAGGGGGCTATGTGTATTTGTGTACTGGCTTCTGTAGGGATTCAGAAGTGCAGTTTGTGGCTGGTCGGGAAGTCTGGCTTCAGTGCCACCTACTAGTGTTGGGAGAATCTGCTCTCCGTTTGCAGCCTGCCCTGACCTTGGTATTATCAGTTGGCTGCCCTGGGCACCAGATGGATCACAGTATGGAACAACTTCTGGAGAAGAAGAGGTTAAATAGACTGATAGTTCAGTTTAGAAAAAAGAAATTGGGCGGGGGGGAATATGATAAAGGTCTATAAAATCATGCATGGTGTGGAGCAAGTGAATAAGGAAGTGTTCTTTACCCTTTCTTGTAACACAGGAACCAGGGGAGTCACACAATGAAATTAATAGGCACCAGGTTTGAAACAAACATAAGCAAATATTTCTTCACATAATGCACAGTCACCCTGTGCAACTTGTTGCCAGGGGATCTTGTGAAGTCTAGAAGCATAACTAGGTTAAAAAAATTGATAAGCTTATGGAGGATAGGTCTATCAATGGCCATGAACTAAGATGGTTAGGGACACAACCCCATGCTCTGGGTGTCCCTAAACCTCTGACTGCCAGAAGCTAGGATTGGACAACATGAATGGATCACTCAATAATTGCCCTATTTATTTCCTCTGAAGCATTGACAATATTGGAAGACAGGACACTGGGCTAGATGGACCATTGGTCTGACCCAGTACAGCCATTCTTATGTTCTTAAGTGACAATTGCTTAAATAGAGTTATATAGGTACAGTGTACACTCCTAGGTAGCAAAAAGATGCACCAATACTAGTGTAAAGGCTCTATTTAGTTGAAATCAAAATGTTGGTTGATATAACCATTAAAACAACAATTCACCTTTCTTTAGAAAATAACTCAAGTACCAATGGAAAAGTTGATTAAAATTGATCATTTATATCATGGCTTTCCATTTGGTGATTTAAATAACTGCTTTAAAATCATCTTGATTTAAATCAATCCCCCCTACCCACCAACTACTTCAATTTAATGAGGCTAAAACAGCTCCATATTTTCCTTACTGAGTTGTATCTATTTTTCCCTAATCTGTTTCATATGACCACCCCATCCTCCTTGTTGCCCAGAGACATAAAAAGGCAAAATGACTTGCCCAGGGTCACCCAGCCAATCAATAAGCAATGGTTTCTGCAAATCAGAAAGATGCATGCAGACATGCACTCTACAATCTGTATGGGAAGCTTTAAATTGAGTGCTGCGTCTGCTGAAAGCCCAGAGAAATCAGACAGTATGTCTAGTCTCAGGAAAGTTAAGCAAATGATTTACTGTAAATAATAAACATATGGAATTCAGTTATATTTTACTGAAATAATCTTGTCAAGCCAGCTAATGTATAATTGATTTCATAGGCTGGCTTCTTTGCAAACTTTAACCAACAAAGTTAAGAAATTCACTTTGTGCTCACATGGATTAAGTGTCAAATTAATATCCAAGTATTTTAATTTAGCCTTAACACAGTGAGAAGAAGAATGTAAAATCATATCACTTGTAAGCCTTGGAAAGCAAATGACAGAAGCTGTTAATTTAAATACTTTCACCAAGCTCATGACCCCTTTTGTGTTTGCTTTAAACAAACACTTGAACAACTAGTTTTATTCAAAATGCTCCTTGTTAGTAGAATGCAGAGAGTTAGTACAAGTCCTAGACACTACTTATGAAACATAAGCTCTATTTTGAGACACAAGTCCTGTATGGCCTTCCTGCATGGAGAAGAATCACAACCTAAAATAAATTCAAATATGAATGTTCAGGAAAACTGAATTTTAAATTTGCACCCATGAGCATTTTTGCAAAAATTCTTCCATCTTCATATAAACAGGGAACAGAAATAATTTCGTGATTTATTTAAACAATCACAGCTAAGTTACACAATGCACATGTTGATTATTAAAAATTCAGTGAATTATTAGTGTTCAGTCCATAGAGTAAAAACAACTTGGCGAGAAAAGTCAAATTCAAATCACGACTCCATTTCAGTAAATTATTTTTTCAGATATTGCATTAGAAGAAAGAGGCTACATTTGATAGAACAATTATGTATTATTCTCAGATTTATGCATTTGATACATCTTGCCTGAGAGTCTTATCTGTGCATGCTATCAACAGAACATGTTCAGCATACATGGGCATTTTGCCATACATTTGTCAGAGGAGGAGACTATTGGATCATCCATCCAGTAAGGCGTTGGCCCTTATTCTGTGTGCCAAAGCTTCAGTAATTAAGACAGAAATAAGCAGATCAGGCAGTGCTGAACAGTTTCTGTCCTCGCTACAGGAGGGTCATCCAGAAATCCATTTATCTGTATCTTAATAATCCTGTAAATATCAACCTTAGGTATCAGGCCACACATGGTTAACTGTCTATGCAGCTCACATAGGTTTGAGGAAGGCATCATGTGACATCCAGCTGTGAATGATTCAAAGGTTGCCCCAGTATAAAATGGCAATTTATAAAGAAAACCAAGTAGCACAGACACACACACACTCACTTTTGTGGTTCTCTCTCCAGCTGTTTGATGCAGAGTCTTGCTGGCTGCTAAAGTTTTAGTGTGGTCATGGGGAGGAGGCAGTATAGTAGTTTTTCATTTTGCGGATTTCTTATAATTTTTAATGAATCTTTCCTCTGCAAACTAAAACAAAAGTAGGATGGACTGAATTGCAGTTGATTGCAGATGGCTCTATTGTACAGTAGTAGAATACCTAGTAGTAGAGAACTTAAACAAGTATGAAGACTTGGTATCAAGAATGACTTCTGGAGTTTAGTCTCTGAGCCAAGAGTGTCTGGAGTGGACCATTATGGTAAATTGCTGTTCATAAAACTCTATTGTCCTTATGTACTTCTCGCAGTGAAGGGTGTTGACTCAATAACACTAAACACATTTTATTGCTTATATCATTGTTATTGCATTGGAGGTATGAAGCTGATAACACTGAAATAAAATATCTGGTCTGGAATCAAAAGGGGCAAGTTTCTGCGAGCACAATCAGAACAATTATTTAAAGGTTCTTAGATAAGGTACTGTCACAGGGCTCTACTCACCACAGGATACCACCTCCTCCTGGCCGCTCTGGGGATTAACCCCCCATGGCCGATGACCCTTCCTGCAATTATGCGCCATCTCTCTTGATCTGCATCCTCTCTCACTCCAGGAGCTGTTGCAGCCTCTTCATGATTCAGTCCTCCAGCCAGGTCATTCAGCATTCCTTCACTTCCCCCATTCCAGGGTAGAATCCTTCAGTCTCTTTTGTTCCCGGGGCATCTGGCAGCCCTCAGACCTGGTGACCTGACCCTGTCACTCTTGCAGTGACTCAGGCAGTCTTCCAGCTCACTTCCCCACCATTGCCACTTCCCCAGTGGTAGGCATGGAAACCTGGACCCTCTCTCTACTTCAGGTTCCAGCCCAGCGACCCTACAACACACTGCCATGGTCTGTTCAGTCCCCAACCTTTCTGCTTACTCCTTGGGCTGCTTCCTACTTTGCACCCCACCAGCTCTCTTCTCCACCTTGCTCCTTCAGGGTACAACCTTCCCCCAGGGCCAGGGCCCTACTCTTTCCCTGGGTTCCCTCCTTCCCTCTCTACTAAACAGAGAGTGACTACAACTTCCTCCAGGCAGGCTTTTCTGCCATCAGCTTCTTGGCTTATACTAGCCTAACCCACCTCTGCTCAGGTGAGCTTCCTCCTAATTAGGACTTTCCTCTTACCCTTAATTCTCCCAGTTTGCAGCCTAATTGGCTGATTAGGCCTACCTGGCCCAAATCAGTCCCCTCAGAGCCAGTGTGGATCATACACCCCACCACAGGTCCTACACCCCACCACAGGTCCTACACATTAATTGGCAGAAACATGTTACCTTAAAATGGTAACATGCCCCAGTTAACTTTGCAGAGTTAGTGGCTTGGGGTGACACACATACCTGAGGGCCAGGTCAAGATGTTTTATGGCAGCATACAAAAAGCTACTGTTGGCTGAAGGTTTTGAGACTCATCTAGATTCTGAAAGCTGAATTATATGTATGAAGATTTGCTGTTGCCATCTTTGTGAAAGAGCAATTGTAAATATCCATGAATAAAAAGATGGGTCAAATTTTCAAAGGTGCATAAGTGATTTAGCAGCTTAATCCCAATTTTCAAAAATTACTTAGGGTTTTAGGAGCCTAAATCAATAATGAACTAGACAATGCTAATAACAGCCGAATCCTGTAACACAGAGCTACAGAGCTGGAAATGGCCCTAACAAGCACCTACTTTTTGAAAGTGTGAGGTCCTGACAGGGCTAGAGCCCAGGTTTGGGGATGGCAAACACCTCCATACTGCTACCGTGATTGAGTCATATGCATCATCATATAAACCCTGTGGAGATAAACACCCCAGGACATATCGCCTCAAAAGGCCAGACTGACAGCTTTCCTCATGGTCTCTGATTGGTTCAGGCACCCTGTAACAGATTGGGGTCGACCCTCAGTGTCAGCCTCGGAGAGAGGCCGCATCGCTTTGCTACACATCCCCTCAGAGGTCTATATGCCCAGGGCCTCAGCAGGGCGGGGCAGTAAATTGCTAGGGGCTAGCCTGTATCCAGGCATTCCCTCGAGGAGTCTGAGCCTAGGGCAGGGCAGGGCAGGCAAGCAATTTGGAGCCCAAGCCCTCAGGCAGGACAGGCCAAGCAAATAGTCAATAGCTCATTGAGGCTTCACAGGCCTGGTGAAGCTGTCACCCCAGGGTTGGCGTGGCAATGGGGGAGGGGGCAGTGGGCCCTCCCAACTCCACTGCATCCCAGCCCAGGGTCCTAACAGTGGCAGAGTATTCTGCCACTGCGTCAGTGGGGCTCCAGCCAACTGAGAAGTGCTCCGGCTCGAGCACCGCTGAACAGTGGTCAACTATCCCTGGCCTACTTCTTCCATCCCTGTGCCTGTGTAACTGCATCCCAGGTCATCATCCACCTCCTCAGGATAAATGGCAAGGGGCAGCCCCAGCAGGCCCTCAGCGGTTCCAGCATCAGGCAGCTCCTTCAGGTCACAGGGGCCAGGCAGCTCCTCTAGGCTCCAGTCAGTAGGCAGCTCCTCAGTGGTGCAATGGTCAGGTTCGTGTCCCAGCCCCAGGGCAGAGACATCCTTTTCCTCCAGCAGCTCTCCACTGACTGAGCTACAAGGCCTGGCTTTTATACTTCCCCTTCCTGTCCTGCCCCTGCACTTCTGGTGGGCAGGTAGTGCCATACCCGGGCCTGCCCACCAGGTGGCGTGGGTTGGCCCCGCAGCGTCGGCCTCAGAGGGAGGCCACACTGCTTTGCTACGCACCCTATTTGAACCCAAGAGACATTCCAGAAAGTATCCATGCAACAAGGTGGACCCCCTTGCCAGTTGTAGTGATGGACTTTTCTCTCAGCTTGCTCTTGGGCTCCTGACCCCTGGCTGGTTCCTGACTCTGTCTTTGACCTTCAGTGCTGTTGCTGGCCTCTGACTACCTCTGCTCTGACCTTTAGGCCCGACCACCCAAGACCCGGTCATGACAGAAAGTTGCAAAGAAACTGGATTGGTCAGTGAGACATGACTGATACAGTGCTCCCTGTGACAGCTCTGAGCAATTGCACCTGTATTCTCCCTTTATGGTCCAGGTTGTGTCTCACTCCCTTCTGACCAGCTGCACAGTACCCTGCCCTCACTGTATTATTCCCAGCAGAAACAGGCTGCCCAAGCACACCAGCTTGCTTTCTTCTGAGAAACGATTAACGGTCTGACTGCCCACAGTTACAGATACTACACAGATATTTTTTATGCAACCCTATTTGAGTCTTAATGTAAAGGCACTACAAGGAAAATATATTAAAAACATAAAAGAATGTAGACACATGCTAATAAGCTTACCAGACATGGGTTCTGGCGGGACCAGTCCTTCAAAACACCATAAAGGGGTCTCTTCTATGGTCACAAGCTCATAACAGCCTCAGTCCAGAACTAGCTCCCAGTCTTAGAGGCCTCAGTAGGCCCAGTCCTTCTAACCCTTCTCTAAGGATTGGGGCCCTCCATGGATTAAGGTCCTGTCCATTCGCTGGATCAGGAAGAAGGCTCTGAGCCAGTTTTAAACCAGGCTATTGATCTAAAAATCCTTTCTCTCTTGGTTGGCCCCTTGAAAATCCAGTTTGAACTAATATATGTGAACCACTCCAGGAGGGTGGCTTCAAAGGGCTGATAACAGAGGAATTATATTAGCATCCCCCCCCTACTAGAAAAGGCACATAAAATTCCACAATAACACACACAATTACATTTTTAATACAATGAACCCCAAACACATTCATTTAATTCAATACATTTTCTTAATTCAATAAGGGTTTTCTCGAATATTACAGAATATTATCACTCTGTTTCACTTCCTTCTAATGCACTCAACAATTCAAGTTTCAAGCATGCCCAAAAAACAGACTGAATATTTCAACTTTAGATAGTTGCATCTCTAACCCTCCCTTTAAAAAAACAACCACACAGTACAGTTTAAAATAGCCATTACTTTTTCAAATATGCATTTCCTTACTGATTGCTAATGCATTCTAATCAGTATATAATAAACAAACCATAGTTCTGAAATCTGGGTTTAATTACTGTTTCTTTTTTACAATGGGAAATGATGATCTTAATTTTGTCCCACGTGCATGGCTTGCTTGCTATACGCTTCCCATTTTTTAAAAAAATGCAGAGTTTTTTTTCTCCTGGTTCCAGAATCTTCACTGCCCCATATTTCCTGGCAAATATTTCAGTGCCACAGTAAGAAGTCACATGTGAAAAAAAAGAGACATGTTTGTACGGTGCATATATTTATCCTTGCATATTTGAGTGAGACTTATAATTGTTACAGTGCTATGCTTTCCAAGGAAGTCTTATGAAGCTTTTCAAGTAACTCCAACCAAACAACCAGGGAAAAATAATACAGAAAGTCAAGAAAATTACATTGTTAGGAATAGATTAGAAATAATGGGACTGATTCTTTTTTGCTCTAAGGTCCCTTTATGTCATTCTGGCAGCATAAAGGAGGGCTCATTAGGGAGCTATTCTGCCAGTACAGAACTACCAGAGAAGCCCAACACGAACTTCACTCCCAGCCCTCGGAGGCTGGTCTAACTGAGGCCTGAGGTAGGACTACCCTGGCTCCTGAATGATCCCAGAATACAGGGAGCACAAATGTGGCTTAAAGCTGTCTCTGTCCCCACCTCTATTCCTGCACTCAACACAAGGATAGAGCAACTGAGAATTGAGACCAATTTTCTAAATTCTTAACTATTGCTAAGTACACATTTTTCTCAACTCAAAGGGAGCTTCCCAAATTATTCCACCCAAGCAGTGTGGTTACAGATACTTTTAAATTTACTCTTGCATGTTTCATGACTGAAAATGAAGCACTCAGAGCTGTCCTTTGGACTCATGAGGCCTGCAGTGTGTCCTTCCCCCTAAGGCCCCACCCATGTCTGGGGAGTGGGAAATGAAAAGGATGTTTCTTACTTTCAAGTAAGTTTCCATTAGACTCCAGGAGGTGCTGCGTGGCATGGAGAGGCAGATCCCTTGAGCTCCTGAACCATCCTCTAATATCCATTTTTGTCCAGGGATGCCCTCCGAAATAAAGGAACTGATACCCCAAAATATCTGGAATGTCAGCAGGCACAGGTTTGTCTATTGGAAGCTCTACAAGCAGCTGAAAAACGAGGAGAATAGAGGGTCCCTACGTTCTGTATAAGATGGCTGCTTCTGAGAGCACTGTGTCTATGATGGCCTTGCTGGAAAAAATTGCTGAAGGCACAGCAGCTATCAAGGCCACAATACAAATGACTTTTACCTCAATTAACAACTCTCTGCAAGTGCTGACAAGAGGGGTGAATGAAGCAGAAGGGAGAATATCATCAGTGGAAGATCAGGTACAAAGGCGCTATTGCACAGGTGCGGAGAAGACTCACAGATTTATCTTCTCTTCAATCTAAAATGGCAGTCCTTGAGGGAAGGTCTCACCACAATAATTTGAGAATTATAGAAGTAGTAAAGTACTGAAATGAGCAGAGAAAGGCAGGCCCCTAGAATTAGTTCCCTGGCTCCTTTCAGAAGTGCCCAGCCTTCCAGATGATTTTAAGTTTGATTTAGAGAGAACATGAAGGTCCCTGGCTCCTAAGTCAGTCTCAAATGCCAAACCTCATATACTAATTGTCAAATTTCCTCAAATTTCCTATAAAAAAGATTAAATAATGCAGCTAGATCATGGGAAAAAAAAACCCTCTCTTTGGGGATGTGGCAGATGCCACGTAATAATAGAATGATTGATTTTGCAAAAGATGTGGTTCAACAGCGATCAGCCTTTAGAAAAGTAAGGTGTAACCCTTCTGCCAGGTGGAGTTGGCAGCAGCAAGGGCCAGGTTCAATATCTAGGGGTTCCTTTTGACAATACAACACAGAACTGGCTCAAGCCCCCCACCTAATAATCTGGGGAAATTACACTCTAAGAAGCAATACTTCCCTTCTCACAAGCACCAAGTCTGTGTATGGAAAAGAAAACTTTTAATAAAAGGGGAAAGGAACCTGGCATTAATTTGGGAAAACACCACAACCATGACTTGAAAACCTATGACCATGAGCAAAACACCCACCCCAAAGTACATTGGGTAGTGTCCTTTTCCACAGTCTCTCACTTTGTGAAGTGAAAGTCCAACAGACAAATATCCCTTTAACACGCCACTCCCCTCTCCCTTCATGGCACCCCACTCACAGTCGTTGCCCTTGGTCAGCAACAACCCAGAGTTCAGAGGTGCATTCACTTTCCACTCCGGGGGGGGGGGGGAAGTGTCAAGCAATGCCTCAGCTGTTGCTGCCATGCCAGCCCTCCACAGCCAGCCGCTCCACCGTTCACTCCACCACTGTTCATTCCACCACTGGTCACTCTGCCATCATTCACTCCGCCACTGCCCTCTCTACTGGAGCCTCTAAGTCTGGATGTCTTGAGGTCCCACCTTTTAACACAACTCTCAGTGATTTCAGCTGTTAGTGCAGGGAGCCTCACTGCTAGTGCAGGCTGGACAGTCCCTTTCACCAGAGACACTGCCCCATAAGCGGGTCTAAGGCAATGACTCATCAAGGTATGTGGGTTCCTCCACATTACAGAGCCCACTAGCTTGGAATAAATTGGACTCGTGAATCCATGGAAATCTACCCTGGGGGCGAAGGGGGTATAACGTTTTTAGCAGGTTGTATGGTGTTACTGATGTACTCACTCCAAATCAATCTTCTCTTTCCCTTTATATGCTTCCTCTGTATTTTCACTTGTAAATAAAATGTACCTCGATTGTTGGTTTATCTGTTACAGAGATGTCAGAAGAGTATACGTATAAGGTATCAGGTATAAGTACTGGGTTGGGATAGTCGAAACCACATAGGTAGCTAAGGGTTCCTGACTATCCTAAACCAGTGGCTCACAACCTTTCCAGACTACTGTATCCTTTTCAGGAGTCTGATTTGTCTTGCAGAGCCCAAGTTTCACCTCACTTAAGTATCCATTGATCTGGGTAAGTGACTAGCCCCTGGGGCTGGAAGAACCTAATGTACAGTGAATTTGGTTTTAATAACCTTTCATCATAAAGTCCAGTTTGTCTGGGTGATACAAAGGGGCTGGGAGGCCTAAGGGAACTCTTTGTACTTCATGGTAACTCTCTGTACTTCATGTCCAGGAGTGAACTTTTACTACTGACTTGGTGAATTCTATTGATAGAATATACCACCATTTTGGGGTGTCTGCCCTATTTTCTGACAGTCTGTCCTGAGTTTGGCATTCTCAGCAGAGTCACTCCAGGCACCATGACACCACTGTTTTAGAGACAGAAAGGACAATTGGGTTGGATTAATTGCATTAATTGCAGACTGTATGGAACAGAAATTTTCCCTAGTTGCAGAGGTGTTTGGCCAATATAGAAGTGGAGACAGTCATGAAGTTTGGATTCAACCTGTGCAAACTGTAGGGTTGTTTGAATTGGGCCCATCTGTACCATGGAATTTTTATTTCCTTTAAGTCTTTGGGCCACCAAAACCTCCCTCCCTCACACACATCATCTGGCCATTCCCACAAACACTATTCTCACTGTATAGGGTCTTTTCTCTTTATTTTGGGTGACCATGTGAGAATAGAAATTGGCACTTCAAGAGAATGGAGTTTGCTTCCATTCGTCTGGATTTTGTGTTTTCAAACACTGAAGTGTCTGTTGTCTGCAAACCTGAGGGATGATATTTTTCGGCCACACATAATTTCATGGTCCATTTATCTGGCCCATATTTCTGTCCAGAAGAAGGAAGTTCACTATGTTAACCCTGTCTGGGAATTTGAGCACCTTATGAGCAATTGCAGAGAGACATAGGACAAAATTCTCCAGTCAGATCCACAGCTGTGATGCTCTTCTTTCCTTACACAGTGGCATCAGTGGCAGATCAGTGCACATAGGGGAAACAGAGTCAATATCCACCAGGCATACCTTAGACAAGAATCTGCTCTATAAAAACTGAGACTCTTTTGGGCCTAGTGATGCAGATTTAGGACCCCACCCTCTTTTCACTGAAACCACAGATTAAGGATCAGAGAGAAACTTTCTTCACTGCTAACAACCAAGAGCAGTCCCAGCAGAGAAACTAGACTGTTGTGAAAGTAAACGTCTCAGTACACATGACGGTACCACAAAACTCACAGGACTTTAAAAAGGATGACAGGCCAAAACACTGTAAGGAACTGGAGATGGATCAAAGGGGTCTGGATCTTCCTTTGTGCAACAAAACCCCTGATATGAAAACAAAAAAAAGAACAAACAAAAGAGGCAAATTTTGCTTGCACAAGTTGTTCTCTTTGGCCCTGATACAGCTCCCATTAAGGTAAATGAAGAGATTCCCACTGAAATCAGTGGGAATTGGATTGGGCCTGTTATGAACAAGGAGAGAGAAGTATATCATTAATATACCATTTCAAGTGAGCAGAAACATGAATAACAGCTATCGTTTCAGGCAATGTAAACATGGTGCCCCCTTGTGTTACAGCTTTATTTAAGAGTTTCTTTCATCCTAGCAGCTTAGACAGCATACAAACAAGTTCCCCAGAGATGAGAACTAACTACAACACTTTTTTTGGCCTTGTCTTTGCCAATCTCAGATCCTACTGACGAGAGCACAATTGTAATACCAAATATAGAGGGAAATGGAGTTTCTCAGTAAGTGTGGAGGCTTGGGATAAATGGTATTTTGGCAAATATTTATAAACTATTTATAGCTAACCTCCCTTCTTTCCCAATAAAACTCCTTGATTACAGACTTTACTGACTAGTTCTTTCCTTCCAAAATGACACAGGCCATGATCACACTGTTATGCACAAAAGGAAAAGACTCCATACACTGTTTTAGTTATTCTAGAACTGAGGGTGCAAGATCAGGAGACCTTCTATGTGCAGAGCGCCTTTGTATCTTCAATTGGATGCTGAATTCCTCTTCATATCTTGCTCAACTCACAGGTGTGGTTACTGCCCGCTGTTAAGCAGTTTTTGTTTTTCACCCCAAGGTTTGCTGCATTTCAGTGGTGTGTGAAGTGGATCTCATATAGAGAGTCCATATATTAGTTTGGCTGCTAATACTGAGCCTTTGAAGTAAAAAATGCCATACAAATTCAACATGTATTTATCATTATGTTTGAATCCCATGGGGCAGGTTCTTTAATCAATGTCCAGCCCCTTTGTCCTTCTAGAAGAATTCAAAGGGGTTGGAAAATGACCCAACTGACTGTCAGAGGCAAACTCCCTGTTGGTGCAGATGTGCCACTCTGGTACCTGAATTTCTGATTCTCCGCTTCCTGGAGCAGGAAGTGTCAGAGCTCTGCTCCACCATGGCAATTTTGCATTGGCAGAGGGACCCACCAACAGCTTTACACTATGTCAGGGCTGAGCAAGGCCTGAGAATCAAGGATCTAGCTCCCTGCACAACCCTAACCTCCAGAATATCTAAGTACAAATTTTCCTTTGACAGAATAAAGCATGCACATTGTTTTACAAGCTAGCTACTCTGGGTAGCGCAATGGGCTGCCCAATGTGAGAAGGGTTTGGGAATATGCCTGGGATTCCATTCTTGAAGAAAACGGTTGGAAAGTCTTTAGGAGGAATCTTGCCAGCGACGGCTCTCATCACTAGTTCAAATTTGTAATGGGGTCTCAAAGGAGACCCAGTTGAAGTTTGAGTGTAATGAGGGTGCTGTGCTGCCATAGGGACTGTGCACTATAACTGACTGATGATGTTGACAGCAGGGCATTGGTGCCAGGAAAAGAATACTTGCAGCCCCAAAACAAAGAGATGTGTCCAAGCAGAGATGAAGCATAAAGGTCATCTTTGCATTCCCAAGTCATGTGAAGAGGCATCCACCACTATAGGAAAGAAACCAAGAGGATAATAATCTCCTTTCAAACAATGCAACAAAGATCCCGCCATTACTCTAAAGCAGTGGTTCCCAACCTGTGGCTCAGGAGCCAAAAGTGGCCCACGTGGGCTTTCAAAGTGGCCCTCGGCTCCTCGCCTGCTGGCTGCAGAAGGGAACCGCTGCCTAAGGACCCAGGCGGAGCCTGTTTCCGTGGAGCTAAAAGACTGGTGCAGGCTCCTTGCTGCAGCCAAGGGATGGGATATCAGCGCTCCTCTCCCCCTGGCTCCGGCAGAGAGCAAAGCGCTCTGCCTGGGTCGCTAGGTGCTGGGGTCCCTGCTGGAGCGAGAGGGAGGGGAGCACTGATTTCCGTCCCCCTGGCTACAGAAGGGAGCCACTGCCTAGAGACCCAGGTGAAGCGCACAGGGCTACAGGATGCATGCAGTTTCCCTGCTGCAGCCCGGGAGACGGGAGATGAACTCCTTCCGTCTGGCTGCATGGAGGATGCAAGGAGGGAGGGGGGGGGGAGCGCTGGTGAAGATTGGTGGCCCTTCAGGGTTGTAAAAATGATATCTGTGGCCCTCAAGCTAAAAAGGTTGGGAACCACTGTTCTAAAGCGAGCCACAAAAAAAGCACTTGCTGACACCTACAGATATCATTTCAGCATCAAGTTAGCATTGTTTTCTGCCTATTACTACCCTCTTGTGGCATTTTTGAAAACACCACCTTCGTTTCCATTTATTATTACAAGGATGGAAGGATTATCGGAAGGGTGGAAGGATTTCCCTGAATTTTACCCTCCAAATCCATCTTTATTCTTGTTTGCTTTGAATGTGTTTGGCCATGTGTCCAGCTTTACTAGCACCAAGGGAGACGGTGGTTATACGTTAGGGCTAACCAAGCATGATACATGATGAAACACGTCTCTGTGCTTGCACAGCTGTCCTGGGTAAAGCTGTTTGAAAAGCTACGACTTGTTATTAGAACTTTTATTTCACCTGTAAACATTATGACCATGTAGCACTCCCAGTCTGGAGCTCTGAACCCAAGCTCTGAACCCAAGTGATAGGGGAGGGAAAGACCTGAGGTGCTTCTTTGCCATGCCTGTATTCTGAATGCTCTTCCAAGTCACAGCCATCTCCAGCAGAGTTGGCGTCTGAGATTGTGTACATGCTTTTCCATAGCATACCTAGCAAGTGAGAATTTAAAGATCCTCTCCGTTTCACCATAAACCGTTTTTGTTTGTTTGTTTTTGAAAGGGTGAGTTCTCCTTTGTGGCAGTGCCATGACAGGGCCCCTCTGGGAGTCATGTGATTAGCCACACAGCCATGTTTTTGAGCAGGAGGGAAAATGCACCCTTCATCTCAACATTCTGCAGGGCATCTTCTCACTTCCTCAATCCCCACCTGCCAGAGCAGTCACAAGACCAGCCCCTCTCTCTCCACCACTCTTTCCCCAGCTCCTGACTGCTAAGAATAAAGAGTCTACTCTGAGCAGTTCCACACAGATCTATCTCGTGGCCTCTCAGGGGAGTGGGGCTCTCCCTCAGGATTGTCCCACAGCAGAGATCCAAGCGGCTTTGGGTCAAGAAAACAATGATTCAAGGATTTGGCTGATATGCTGAAAAAGTTAGTAGCTCTGGGCTAGAGCCTCAACCGGTGTGAATCGCCATAGCTCCACTGAAGTTAATGGGGCTACTCAGTAGGGTGACCACCTTTCTTGGAAGGAAATAAAGGAAAACCACATGAAAAATAAGGGACAAAGCTTTATTTTAAGGAACATTTTAGAGAAGCACCATCTCCCTTAGCATATCATGTATTTTTCTCTCAAATTTACATTTCTCCATCGCTCAAGTATAAAATGCAATTATCATAAGCTTCAATTTAATTTTTAAAATGGTTAAGGGACATCCCTTAAAATAAGGGATGGGTGGTCACTGTAAGGGACAAATCCGTGAAATAAGAGACGGTCCCGTAAAATAAGGAACAGGTGGCTACCCTAATACTCACTGTCCACCAGCTGCGGCTGCGGCCCTTTAATTCTTACGGACCCAATAATTTAGTGTTCAGATACACTAACACATATGGGAGGAGCACCTTGTGTGTAGGCCAAGGGTAGGGTACCCTCCCACAGGAATGTTTCTGAAAGCAGTTGCCAGTTGCTGAATTCCAAAGAGCAAAAAGGTTTGCTCTTCAAAGATATCCTTATTGAAACAAAGACAAAAATTAATCAATGGCTGCATCATATTAATGGGAAAAGGGCATGGGATTCAACTAGAACACAGATTCTCAGCTGGGGAATGGGGCAGGATTGGCTAACAGCTGCCAGGAGACCACAGCCATCCCACCCTTACCATGTTACAAGGTGGGGAGGTGGGTTCCGGCTAAATGGGAAGGCAGTTTTGGTATGGAAGAGGAGGTACCTGATATGTAAATGAGCAAGTACCATTGCATCAGCGGCACAGAAATCCTCCCTTGTCCCCACATTTTCTTTCAAACACTGCTAATGTGGATGCTTGCAATAGGCAATTGCATTGCTCCTTGCCAGCCAAGGAAGTTCAATCATTCAGGAAAAACAGAGTACTTAGAAAAGAAGCATCAGTGTTTTTAAGTAGCTTTTCAAAATAAAAAGGTTTTTGGGACCTAGTTATTGATTTATTGTAGTTTTTTGCTTTTGGCATTTCTAGGAATTGGTATAGAAAAGCTTGCATAAATATTATCAATGATAGAAAACAGAACATCTGAACAGAGAATATTAAGTATGGGTCAAGAATGGGTGTTAAGATTTATCAATCTCATATAGATGAGGCAGGGATTCTACCAAGAGCACAATTTGTCCATTGGCTGTTCAGCTTATCTATGATGCGTTATTTAAACCGAGTGAAAAATATCTGGTACTTGTATAAATAAGACATTTTCTTTTCTAAATTATCACCACCTAAGATTCTGTCTTTTGCTTTCCTGCTGAATGCCTTATAGGAGCGTATTACTATCTCCAAAGAGTTACTTTGGAGTTTCCTTTGTGAATGTTTTGCATGGTTTTAGTGCAATCAGGTCGCTGAGTTAGGAGGCCCTTGTACTTTTGCCATGTCTTTACAAATATAGGGCCAAAGACCCGGTGAGCAAGGGTTGCCTCAGATCCCAGACTAAGTCAGTCAGGAACAGGGCAGGTGAGAGCCACCAGAGACCAGCGGTATTGTGGAAGGCCCTGGAAAGAAGTTGTCGCTGTCCTGGAAGAGGGACAGGAGACTGACATGGAGCCTTGGTGTGGCAGAAGACATCGGAATCTAGTATGGAAGGACTTCAAATTGCAAGGCTGGGGGGAGAGGGGGGTGCCTGCTGGGAAGTGTGGGGTTTTAAAGACTGTATCCACTGGATGTGGGAAATGGACTGTGTTTGGGACTTTTTGCTGAGGATTTTGATCTATGTTTCAGTAATAAACCAGCCCCAAGAAGAGGCATTATTATGGCAAGAGAGCTGTTGTGCAGTTACTGGGGTCTTTGATAGGGGAAACTGAGGCAGGTGTGCTGATTCTGCTGCAGAAGGAGCCACCCTACGACAACATCAATATTCAGTAGGACTACTGGATGCTGGGATACTAATTCACATAGCACCCTCATACAACAGTGATGCACTGATGGTGCAGTTTGCAGGTGGTGGGGACAAACAATTGATTTCAGTGGAACTATTTGTGGTGTAGGTTGTTGCTCAGTGTACGTAAGAATATCAGAATCTGGTCCATAGAACCACAGGTATGCATGGAGTTTTACAAGCAGATAAAAAGACAGAGCCTTTACCCGTTGGTGTTCACAACTTCATGCTTCAATAGGAGCTTTCTCAGATGAACAACAGGATCAGGTTCAAAGTTTGAAACTTGGAAATTTTATACTGTATCCTTTTCTAAAACAAGGGAGGATGGGGACCTAGATCCCTCAGCCTGTTTTCAAAAACTCCCTGCTCAAAGGAATACATTCTTTTCTAATTCTCATGATACCTCTGACTTAGTTTTTGGAGATCTGAGATTTTAATCCCCCTTGGTATTTTCAATAGCAGCAATGTGGCACACCTGTGAAGGCTAAAATGAAATTTGGCTTGTTAGTTCACTCCAAGAATGGTCCTAGTGTCTCAAAGAGATTTCCCTGTATTGTTGGTGATACAGCATGTGAATTCAGTGCTGTTTAAGAGCCCTGCCAACTTCTAAAAGTCTCCTGAGTAGGATCAAATACACATTTTACTTCATTAATATCAAGCTCTTGGAGTTCTGAAGCAGTTTCTTTTTATACACATTCAAATTAGTAATATAATATAGAGAAATCAATAGTAAACTTGTGTTCGAAAATGGAATTTAACATTCCTATTATAGCTAATCGCTGAAAAGCAACAATCTGACACCAAGGTACATCATTAAAAACTCTAAATGCAGGACAGCGATGTTATCTGTATGGAACGGGTAAGATTAACTTTTAAAATGGCTTTTCAGTTATTTCAGTCCAGTAACAGATTCCAGGCCAGTAAGAGATATCCACATTGCTTATCAAACTGTGGCCACAGGGGGCCTCAGCAGTCCCTTCTTTGTAATGTAGCTGGCTGATAGGTGCCTTTTAAAACTATTTACATGTAGATATAAATTAGAGTAGATTGGGAGATGGGGGACAGGATCAGAATTGTCCCAGGTGAGGGAGCCTGAGTTGCACAGTAAAGGAAAAAAGGGGCAAACGATCTGTTTTAAATCTGAGCAATATCAAGGGGTCCATTTTCAGGCACTGGAGATTATCTGTTTTAGATTCTTGAATGGCCTTTTAATGGTAGTGTCTGAGCACCTTACAAACTTTTAATGTATTTATCCTCACAATGCCCTGTGATGGAATGCTTAACTGTATTATACTGGTCAGCCACTAAGCTTGTGTGTGTAACATACCTTACTTAAATGAACCTCAGATCATTAAAGGATCTTATGATGAACACTCTAGTTTATGTAAGCAAGCACTGTAGGCAGTCCGTATCTGGTACCAAAGGATATGATACACCCCTGTGAGGTAAGAAAGCATTATCCCCATTTTACAGATGAGGAACTGAAGGATTAAGTGACTCACCCAAGTCACACAGGAAGCCCATGGCACAGCAATGACTTGAACTGAGGTTTTCTCTATTCTGGGCTAGTGCCCTAACCACTGGACCATCCATTGGACTACAAAGCAATAACTGACTTTTGTGATTGGTTCAATGCCTGAGTGAAACCAAGATGGCTGATAAACACAAAAAATATATATTGTCACAAAGTCCAGGGGCAAGAACATTAATTGTTGTTATTATTTTACTGTTGAACAACAACAAGTTGGTGGCTTCAGTCAAATCCTAGTGGACAATTGTTCCTGTGACAAAACTTTTATCACTGCTGGCATCCTTTAAGCCACTTAATGGCCAACTCCTAAATCCTAGAGGTACCTTGTCAAGAATAAATTTGAGGCATACTAGCAAGGTTGGAGAGTTTAACACATTGTATCATTGCCAGTATTGGACTTCTTCTGTTGATAGACTACTTCAGTCTATAGGATTATATAGATTCATATATGCACATGTATTTAGCAGTTTGTATGAACTGTGAGTGTATTTGAATATTTATTTTAGTTTCCTTTACACTACACAGTTTCTATGCTTTGAACACATGGGCTGGAATTTTCCAAAGCACTTTCAGCAGGGCTAACTCTAAAAACAAAATTTAAATTCAACCATGGGTTAAGACACCCAACTGGACTGGAGGGGTAGAGATCACATCAACAGAGCACTTGAGTATATGATGAAGAAATCAGAGTCAAATATTGGATTCACTTGGTAGTTTCACATTAGCAAAACAGGGAAAAGTATAAAATCCCTGTAATTATTGTATGCCCTTTCTCTAGAGTACAAAATGGGGGCAAATACATTTTCTAGCACACCCCCTTCCCCAAAAGATGATGTTCCAGTGTGTTAAAATGGAGCAATTTGAGGATTTAGTTTCAAACCTTGGTAGGGTAGGATCATTTACAAGAACATGTAAAAATAATTTAGTTAACACAAAACACCCACGACTAAATAGCCCCTACACACCCTGGAGAGATTTTCTTAGCTATCAGAAGTGTGCATATTCAAGCACCGTAGTTTCTGAAGGCAACAGAATAAATGATTGAATATGATATTTTCCTCAAAATAAATAAATAAAAACCAGAACAGCACAGAGAGAGAGAAATCTAAAATGTTTATAGCTGCACTCTGGGTTGATTGGCATTTATCTAGAGACCTGCTGCATTTGCTGAGCTATGCACTGCTCAGCTTGGAAAATGTAAAGAAGGTGTTTTTATTATGATTCATAATCCTATATCATCTTTTTTGCTTGAACCCTCCAGCTGCAAGTTGTTTTAGCAAAGAGTGGATGATTGTCAGGGAGCCGCCTTTGTAATCTTTGTTACTAGACGCTGAGATCTGTATTGTGTTTCATTTCTGTACCCAGGGTTTATTATAATTACTTTACTGGGACATGCCTGGAATATACAATTAAACTGTTTGTATTTACATCCACATCCGTCTGAGTTTATTTTGCACTGCCTTCTCTCTCTCACTGATACATATCTGAAGATTTCATTTGGATGTGAATAACTAGTTTAAGTCTTTTGCTTGTCTGAGAGTTCTAGAAAATATACGAGTATGGTAGCATGCATGTGATTTAGAGTGGAAGAGACCCACCATTGTTCTATAACCCAGTATTGTGATTTTAACACAATGTTCATTAGTTATTAATACCAGTATTACCCCAAGCATTCAAATATTATGAGTCAGCTCCCTTCTCCCCCCCCCCCCCCGAATCATGAGATTTTAAATATAATAATAAATATAGATATCTTCTCACTTCCTGTCTGGTTTGTAAGTCTTTAGGGTGCTTTGGGTCACATTTTCAAGCTTTTCTCTGCTTTTTATTTTCAAGCTTCTCTTTTTTTTTTCTTTTCTCTTTTCATGAGGGCTAGAAACTTCCTTATTTAAAAACAGAAACAAAACAAAACTGAGATTCTCACCTAAACTCCAGGACCTAGGATGTTAAGATGACCATCAAATATCAAGAGACTCATGATAAAATTGCAAGTGGCCAACACTGTGAGGTTTCTTTTTAATAACAATAATGCTTTGTTTACAGAGCAGCATCTGCAACGCAGTGCAACAACCTAAGCATTAGACAAGTCTTCTCTTCTCCTGTAGGTTGTTTATAGAGTATTTAGAAAACAGAAAACAGAATGCACTGGATACAATGTTCATGTGATCAAAGCAGAAAGCACCCAGTGCAGAGGTTGTCAAGTAGCCTGGGGAAGAGGAAGTTCCACACATCCTTGCTCATCATTATGCTGAAGGCTTTGAACCTGCCACTCTCCTCTAATAGTTGGATTTAATATAAAACATTACGACAAATTGAAAACAAGACACAGAAATGAGGCAAATGAGACTAAGGGCATGTCTACACTACAAAGTTAAGCTGACTTAAATTAAGTCAACATCCAGCTGCCACAGTAATTAAGTCAGTCGGGCATGTCCACACCACACTCGTGTTGGTGAAGTGCATCCTCACTAGCAATGCTTGCATTGATGCAATAATTTAACCTGAAGAGGGAGTCTAGTAGCTTCAAGCTGTTTTTCTTGAAGATCAACCAGATGCCTCAGCACATCACAGCATCTCATCCTGCGTGGCACGCTCATGCTCCTGGGATGCTCTCCTGCTCTCCAGGTCCACATCCAGTTTTTCAGACAATGAAATCCACCTGGCTCTTAGCTCTGTGTCAGCTGTCCCTGAGGCGTCATTATGTTGGTGAACATGTCATCACATGTTCCCTTTAGCTGCCTTCTAGTCTGTGAAAGCCTTTCTGCCGGTGGGAAGGATGTGCTAAAGGCCAACCTTTCCAATGTAAGACATGGAAAGCACAAGACAACCATTGTCACGGCATACCCTGGGTCTACACTCAAGGTTGGTATTTAAACATCACTCCCCTTATTACACTCAAGTGCAAGCCAGAACATAATCAGAACCCCTAGCTATTCAGTGAACAAGTTTGTTGTTCCAGCCCTGGTGAATATGGCCCAGAGGCACGGGTGACAGGCCTTGTGCTGCAACTTGTGGGAAAACCGCATCGGGAGCACAGGTGGGCAGGTGGATAATGCCCCCCTCCTCCTAGCAACATGGACATTGCTTTGGGACCAGCATTAAACCTCCCAAATTGTGGTCTTTGTCCCAGGTGGCTCCAGTGGAAAGGGGTAGGGTTGTGGTCATGAGAAAACCCAAGAAGCCCACCCCGTCTTCCCTTAATGCTGCTGGGAGTAGTCACCCTGGACTTGCAGAATCTGAGATCAATGCCAATCCCTGCCAATAAAATCACCAGCATGTGAGGGACCCAAACATCACAATGGGTGGGGGATCACATGCTCTATTGTTTGTGGTAAGAGCACTTGTAATGAAAACTTCCACCATCTCCCCTAGGTGATTCTTTGTGATACCAGTCTCCTGAGGGTAACAGAGGCAGGAAGGGAGCAGATGCTGCAAGCATCTGGGTAAAGACCTGGTCTTTATGCTGCTGTGCTGTGTACTGCAATGATGCCAGCAGAGTTAATACTGGAGTGGTGTAGGAGTGTGTCTTACTGTGGTGGAAGAAATAAGGCAGCTCTCCCCAGATACCTTCTGCAAAGGATTGCAGAGTACCTCCATGAAAGTTTCCTGGAGATCTCTATGGAGGATTTCCAGGCCATCCCTGTGCACATAAACAGTCTTTTCCAGGGCGGGCACCTTCTATGTAGCTGGGAAAGCAGATACCCACTGCACCTCACTTTTTATTCATATTACACATAAAATATAAGAGCTATAACCACTGTAGTGTGATTGGAATTGCATACTCACCAGAGGTGCCTTCCCCGGCATCACGCTTGAGCATTATGCTGTCCTATGACCGGCTAGATGGCTCCCAGGTTAAAAATAGCTCCTGGCTCTCAGGAAGAATGGATCCCCTACTCGCCTGTCTCCCATTCTCCTCCTCCTCCTCTTCTTCATCCAAAATGTCCTCCTCAGTGTTGCTTGAGGTGGCCTAGGTCTCAGACTCCTGGGAGGTATCCATGCTGCATCAGGGATAGTGGTGGGGTCACCACCAAAAATTGCATACAGCTCATTGTAGAAGCAGTATGTCTGTGCTGCAGCACCAAAATGACTGTTCGCCTCCCTTGTCTTCTGGTACTTTGATTTTCATGCGGCACTGCTGCGTGTCCCTGGTGTAGCCTTTCTCCCCAGTTTCTGCACGGACTCTTCTCCCCACAGACTGATAAGATCCATCATCTCCTGAGTACTACAGGCTGGAGCACGTTTGGGGCATGATCAGATGGGCTGGCAAGCTGATCAGACAGGACATTGGAATTCAAAATTTCCCGTGGCTTTAACAGAGGAGAGGTTGTTTCCTGTGTATCTGGCTGCTGTGCAGCAGAGTTGAAAACGATCTCCAGAGCAGTCACAGTGGAGCATTGTGGGACACCACCTGGAGGCCAATTCAGTTGATTTACACAATGTTGCATCTATACTGCCTCTCTGTTGAACCATGAATTTTGATTTAAGAGCTACGCCTCTCACAGAGGTGGAGTAATTAAGTTGATGTTACAAGCCAGTTAGGTCAATGAAAGGGATCTGGTAGCATAGATGCATACATTATTAGGTCAACGTAAGGTGGCTTCCATCGACCTAAATTTGAAGTATGGACCAGGCCTAAGACATGATTACCACATGTGGAACAGGCTGACACATTCACGCATGCTGTTCTAGAGTGCTGAGAAATTCTGCGTCTTAAATGTGTGAAGTTTCAACAAAATGGGTGTTTTTGCATTGAAAATAAGCAAAAATTATGAATTTCTGCATGAGCCTGAGCCCTGGAGATATGCTACAAAGTGTCTAACTCAAGTTTCACTGGTTGAGTATATAGTCCCCCACTACCCTGCTAGGGGAGTTGTGTGTGTGGAGTTTATATTTAACTGATTGAAAGCTGAATTAGCTAGCTATGTCTGCTCACACAGTTTCACTGACATAACTGAATTAAGCTCTTTGTAAACTCAGGGGTTGTTTTTTGTTTTCAAATTCACTCCTGGTCTCCTCAAACACAAAAATAAGTCATATATTTACCGTCTATTATATGCACTATACAATAAGAGTTCAAAAGCAGCAGTGTTACTTCTTGAGCTCAAGGTGAATCTTCATTAGTGGTTTGTATGGTAGTAGAAGCTCTGATATTGTTTTTGGCCTCCAGGCACTATAGGAAAGGGACCTGTAAAAGCTATTACTAAAAAACAAGGTGAAGTCTAGAAGCTGTGTGAAAATATTCACACCCCAAAGCCAAACACACTAAACTCTTGGCTTTTCACTGTTCTGTTTATGTAGGGAAATTATGTAGGGAAATCTTTAATGAAAAGCAGCTTTGCCATCAAAAAACTGCTTTACCCACCGAGATCCTTTCCTGCCTGCTAAAAAATTATGCAAGGTTGTGCATTGCAGGTGTTACAGCTGCAGCTTCAATACATTACACAAGCTATGGAGTTAAAACAAGGTATATTCCATCTGAAATAGCAGAAGCTACCAGGAATTGTAGTGGATTGCATTTCTAAATTCTGTCTCATGCAAACCCAAAATGAGTACCCAGAATGGAAAACTTGGGGCCCCTGAAATGTTGGTCACAGGAGAGATGCAGGCACTGTGCAGTGTTAGTGGGAGTGCAGGGCAAGGAAGGGAAAAGGAGATGACACAATGGAATGTCTCACTTCTCTTGAGTTGACTTTAACTGTGGACATTCCTAGAGGTAAGAATGGTTCTGATGTGTATTAAGACAGACATGAATTCTTAAAGATTCCTACACCTGCTTTGTTTCTACCAAACAAATAAATAAAAGTTTTTTCTACAAATAAATCAAAGTCCTTAGTAGTAGTAGCACATGTGCGTAGGGGTCCCCATCAATGATGAGGGCCACTTTGTGTTAGACATAGTTCAGACAAATAAAGAGGAGAGTGCCTGCTCTAGGGAGCTCACTGAGATGAGATATGCTGATGAGATCAAACTAGGGATCTCCAGAGCTGAAGGCATAAGTTTCTATATCCTGATGTCAGGCTGAGAGCTCCAACAGACCCATATCCTCTGTGGACTGGGCACAGAGGGGGACCCGTTACACTTCCTGACAAGTACAAGTACTTCCTGGTACAATGACAAGACTCAATAGGTGGATGAAACAGGCTTATGGATAGATGACTTGTGTGGAGGGAGATAAACGCAAAATGGGCGTATTTTGCATAAATAAGCAGTAGCCTCAGCTTGCCGCCTGGCCACCCCTTAGCAAATGGCAGTGTTTGGTAAGCATCAGGGCAGTGCCGAGATTTAAGGAGGCACATGGAGGAGGACAAAGTGGCTTGGTGGAAGTAGTATTGCCAATCCTAAGCATAAAAAAGGCAATAGTCAGAACCCAAACATAAGATGCAATTGATGTAAAAGTCATAAGATTCTGAAAAAATTTTTTGTCTGAATTCTAATTTGAGTCTTTAGGGGAAAGCCACCCTCCTCTAACTTTGCAAATTCAAAGTTGGAGGTACAGAAAAGGCATGCACAAAATGTATGGTCTTCCCCACAGCTCCTCAGGGCACGTCTATACTCCAAAAAAATCCACAGGAGCGAGTCTCAGAACCCAGATCAATTAAAAGGCAGTCTACATTAATAATGTAGGTCGACGGAATGTGGCTTCCTTCAACCACATAAAGTATGCGTCTCCACTGGCATGTCAGTTCCGCCAACCTAAATCGCAGTAAAATTTGACTTAATAAAACCATCTCTGCAAGTGGCGTAGTGCTGATTCCCATTTCCTGTTAGGTCAGCGTGGAGAAAACTTTCCAGAACAACTGATCATGGCGACTGCATGCCCCAAACGAGCTCCAGTCTGGAGCCAACTTGGATCTCATCGGTCTGTGGGGTGAAGAGTCTGTTCTGGCTCAGTTTCGAGCCAGCAAAAGAAATTTGGATACGTGGAAGAACCCAAACTCAGGGCTCCTTACATTCACGTCCGTTGCCTAGCGGATAGTCCAAAATAAGCTGACAACAGATTAGCAAAGTCAACATTTGTTCTTTACGTAAAGAAGGTGGTCCCTTATGCAAGGGGCGACTCTTAACATAAAATTCTAAAAGCTTTTATAGGCTGACACAAACAAGTCTTTTTACGTCACAATTTCCATGACCATACATACTAACTGCTTATCTAGGAATTTTCTAGCTCAGTATTTTCAACTTTCCTTATCCAAGTTACAAGGTCTTTCTCTGCATTCCATCCCTGCTGGCGCCCAGGTTCCATAACTATCTTGTTAACCCTTAACATTCTAAGATTTAAACATCTGCTAGAAAGGCACTTTCAATCTCAGGCTTTTGCAGCCATTTCTATTGATCAGTTCGCATAAGAAACAGCGACCCCATCTTCTTTTCCCTTCACAGATATCTACAAGAAGATATCTCATGGCATGTTAGAGAAGGGGCACAACAGGGACACGCAGCAGTGCTGCATTAAGATCAAAGAGCTGAGGCAGGCATATCAGAAAATGAGGGAAGCTAACAGTCATTCTGGTTCATTACCAAAAACATGCCGCTTTTATGAGGAGCTGCATGTGATTCTCAGTGGAGACCCAACCACTATGCCACCATGCAGTATAGATACCTCGGAGGAATCTGAGGCCAGGATGAATGAGGACGAGTCTGTTGACGAGGAGGAGGAGAAGGAGGATCAGAAGAATAGGGTGAAGGCGAGTGGGGTATCCCTTCTCCCTGAAAGCCAGAAGTTGTTCGCTACACATGAGCAGCCCAGCCAGGTGCAGGAAACTGTGACTGACTGGGATGCCAGGGAAGGCACATGTGGTGAGGATATACTGCAAATTGCATTTCTTTGGTTATATCCCCAGTCCAGAATCTTGAACCACTTGGAAAAATGGTGTGTGTGGTGGTGGGGCTCTGCTTCCTCATAATTGGTGTGATTAAGCATTGTGTTCAACCCAGAAAAGATTATTTATGTGCACAGGGATGCTCCGAGAATCCTCCATGGATATCTCCATGTAGGTACTCTGCAATCCTTTGCAGAAGGTTTCTTGGGAAGGCAGCCTTATTTCTTCCACTGCGATAGGACACTTTCCCCTGCCACTCTGTTATAAATTGTGCAGGCATTATCGCAGAACACAGCATAGCAACATAAGGTCCATGCCTGTAGCCAGAGGTTTGCAGCAAATCCTTCCTTTCCACCTGTGTGACCCTCAGAAGACCGATATCACTCATGGTTACCTAGGGAAGATGGCATACGTTTACATGACCCACCCAAAACAGTGTTTTGAAGTGGGTGTTATTCTGCAGCCGAGCATGGTTTTTTTGGTTCAGCATGCTGCAAGTCCCTAAGCAGGACATTGTTGCTATGGGCCTCGGGCATCCACAAACGGGTGCCCATTTTTTCCCACCAGAGACGGTTAACCCCTACCCACCCCACACCCTTTCCACCGCCTCTTAAAAGCCTGATTTAGGGAGGACAATGGCAGCCCAACATCCATGCTGCTCTGGGAAGCATGGACTTGTGCAGCATGGACACTGGGGATTTCCCTAAAATAGATGCACTAGCCCCTTACTTACATGGCTGGAATGGCACTCCGATTCCTGCAATGGGTAGAGAATGGTATGCCGTTCAAGCCTTCCCTTGTGAATGTTCACGGGAGTTATTTTTACATTCTAACATTGCTTTTCATCAATGGGACGAGTTAACAATGGGTACCTTGCATTTTGCTTCCCTTGCAATGGACAATGTGGCCTTCAACATACCATCTCATACTTCTGCAGAGTGCCTATCGTAGATAAGAAGGTGAAAAAAAACACCTCGGGATGACATGTTCAATGAGATAATGAATGCCTCTGTGGCTGCTGACACAGAGCTAAGAGCATGGAGGATTTCATTATCAGACAAACTGAACATGGACGGCAGCACAGGAATATTAGTGTTCAACACAAGATGAGATGCTCCCTATAATGTGTGATCAGTCAGACATGTCGAGGTGTCTGGTTGAGCTTCAGGAAGCTCAGCAGCAGGAGAGATGCCCTCTGCAGCCCCTGCAAGACTCTGAGCTAACGCACTCTTTCCTAGCTCCCACATCCAAGTGGTCTAGGAGGAGGTTGAGCAGGGTGCAGTACATGGGTGCTCCCGTTGAGGGGAGCGGAAAGAGTGGTCTAGGAGGAGGTTGAGCAGGGTGCAGTACAGGGTGCTCCCGTTGAGGGGAGCGGAAAGAGGCAACGGCCCCTTTAAGGAGTGGGAATGTGTGATTCTTTCCTGTGTGCACAGCCAAACTGAGCTCTGTATCCCCTCTCAGCCCCAGACAATGTATGTGGAATTAAATTATCTTCCTTTCCCCCCCCGCCCCCCGTGAAGGATCACTAATAAAAAAGTACTATTTTACAATTCATTACTGTTTATTTATTGATAAGAAGGGAATAAAGGGAGGGTAACGGTGGCGGGGGAACTCTATCGGTGGGGGATGGGTGGAGGATGTGAAGTGAAAGCACAGCACAGTTAAGCAATGCACATTACTGTTGTGTCTCATTGCAAAAGCGGTTTTTCAATGTTTCCCTGAAGCGCAGCGCTCCACCATTGGCTCTCAGCATTGCAGTGGCATCTGGCTGATCAAAATTTGCACAACCCAACCCAATGGTAATTTCCCCCCCTTTGTCTCACATGCATTATGGAGCACACAGCAGGCAGAGATAACTATTGGGATGTTTTTTTCACTGAGGTCTAACCTAGTGAGCAAACTGCACCAGCATGCCTTTAAAATCCAAATGCACATTCCACCACCATTCTGTAATTGCCGAGGCTAGTATTGAAATGCTCCTTCTTGCTGTCCAGGTGATTGGTATATGGCTTCATTAGCCAGGGGAACAAGGGGTAGGCAGATCCCCCAGGATCACTATTGGCATTTCAACATCACCAATATTTATTTTTTGGTCAGGGAAGAAAGTGCCCACCTGCATCTTTTTGAACAGACCTGGGTTCCTAAAGATGAGTGCGTCATGCACCTTCCCAGACCACCTCACACTGATGTCAGTGAAGTGTCCCTTGTGATCCACAAGGACCTACCACACCATTGAGAAGTATCCCTTTTGATTTATGTACTCTGTGGCAAGGTGGTCCAGTGCTAAAATAGGGATGTGTGTGCCATCTATCGCCCCCCCCACAGTTAGGGAACCCCATTGCGGAAAAGCCTTCTAATATGTCCTACACATTTCCCAAAGTCACTACCCTGCTTAGCAGAAGTCTATTAATGGTCCAGCAAACTTGTATCACAGCTGCTCCCATGATGGATTTACGGACTCCAAATTGATTCCTGACTGACCGGTAGCAGTCTGGCGTTGCTAGCTTCCACAGACGATGGCCACTCTCTTCTCCACTGTCAGATCAGGTCTCAAGCGAGTATTCATGCATTTCAGGGCTGGGAAGAGCTCTTCACAGTGTTCCAAGAAAGTGGCCGTTTGCATACGAAAGTTCTTCAGCCACTGCTCATCATCCCATACCTTCAGAACTACGCAATCCCACCAGTCACTGCTTGTTTCCCAGGACCAGAAGCGGCTCTCCACCTACTGCAAATGGCGCATGACAGCCTGCAGCAAATGGGAATTGTTTCATTCTATGGCTTGTAGCAAGGTGGCCTCAATAACATCACAATTTTCAGTGCTGCAGCTCCTGTCTCGCCTCTGAAAATACTGCAGAATAAGTTGTGAGGTGTTTGTAATGCTCGCAATAATAGTGCAGAGCTAAGCGGGCTCCATTCCTCTCAGGTAATGGCGTGTGTACAGCAGAGTGAAGGGTATGAAAAAATGGCGCGAAAAGGTGATCGTCTGTTTGAACTGGGACAAGAAGGACAAGGGGGAAAGAGGACGTTGCATCACGGGAGGATGAAAACCTTCCCAAACGCCCCTGCGAGTAGTTGCATTGTGGGATAGCTACCCACTGTGCACTACTTTGATTGCTGATGTAAGCGTGGATGGTGGGGACGCAATCCCCCCGACGCAATGAGCGTGGTGGGATCACGTTCCTTCGAATTTTGCAGCTCGGTGGGTGAACGTTGATTTAAATTAAATCGACTTCACTTTGCACTGTAGACATACTCTGACTCAGGCTTGCAGGGCTCACGTGATGGGGTTGAAAATAGCAGTGTAGATGTTCCTGCTCAGCTTAGAGCCCGGGCTCTGAGATCCTCTGATCTCACCAGGTTTCAGACCCTGGGCTCAGCCCATGTAGCAATGTCTACACTGCTATTTTTAACCCTGTAGCATGAGCCCTGAGAGCCTGAATCAGTTGACCAAGTGTCTGAGACTCGCTGCCCAATTTTTTTTTTGCAGTGTAGACATACCCTCAGAGAGGCACTGCCCTTACCCACTTCTAACCACTTCCTTTCTTCTCCATCCTCCCACCATTTCCCTTTTTCTGACTCCTTCCCCATCCTCTCAGACACTCTCCTATGGGACTTTTTGTGGCGCTAACACAACACAAAGAGTTATTTCTCCTCGATATTCTATAACATATATATCTTCAGCTGCACCCACGAGTAAACCCTACTGTAAAATGGAATGAGTGACACAAAATATACCAAAGCATTTTCTGTGCCAAAGGAAATACGTTTAATCCCCTGAAACATTCATGTCTGAAGGAGAAAATTGGCATAGAAAAGGATTTTCCTGGTTTTCTTTAAAGGGGCACATGTCCACATTTATGCCTCTCTAATTATTGTAAATGCTGCTTGAGAATGAACTGTGGCACTAATTGATACATCTGTAGTATCTGTTCTTGTGTTATGGCTAAATTAACTGAATTAATTCTCTCTATGAGGAAAGGGTTTAGAGAATGTACCTTAATATCATTCCAGTGTGACCTACCTCTGTTTTGCTGGGAGATTAAAAATAAACCACTTATTATGTGGAACCCAAGAGTATTTTTACTCTATTTGTTGCAGAGCCAGCCAGACACACCCAAAGCGTGTTTTTCCACTACATTCCACCTTAGGGAGTCGACTATACCTGTGCAAAATAAATCAGAAGTGGGTGGAAAACACTAGCAAGTCAGAATGGTAGCACTTTGCACTCGTTTGGCACTAGCGTTGCAGAGATAAATGATTCCACAAGGTACAGAGAATGGGGAACCAGGCCTATAATTATTATAAATGAGAGTGGAGGAAACACCTTCTTTTCCCTATGGGATCTACCCAGCTTTATACACCTTCTCCTTCTCACACACAGAAAAGCATTTTAAAGTTGGCCTGGGATGGTTAGGAAATTAATCCGTTACCTGTTCTGAGGCAGCAGCTGGTGATGGTAGGCAGTGGGGATCTGGTGCTTTAGTCCCATGAATGCACATCAGTCTGCAACTCAGGAGCGCCATTTTAGATTTTGATAAGGAGGGGGCAACTTTAACCATGATTCCAGGGACTACTTAGGCTCCTGAAAACTCTAGGTTTTTTTTGTAAGTAACGCTAGAAATTTGGCTGACAGGACCACTGTACCTAATTCATATATAAAGACGAAAAATAAAAACCAATTAAAGCCATATTTTAAGTTTATTTGTAAATTTAGAACAATCAGGAGATAATACAGCAATTTATTCCCAATCCCAAATCTGACTAGGCAGATAATAATGACAACACTGATTTAGACCACTACAAATGAAAGAATTTTAAAAATTTAACGTAGTTGGTAACTACTTATGTGCTTTACTTTCTGCATTTCTCTAACTGTAGACAATGAAATACTTTTAATTTAATACTTTTAATTCATTTCACTTTCAGTGTCCTAACAAGTGCTCCAGTGTTTGGATTGCAAACAGTGCACAGGAATCTTTGTCTAAGAACTATTTTGACTCGATACATAGCCTTTTAAAAAGATTTTGGAATCTTTTTTGTAGTCTATGGTTTTATAGCTTTGTTTTTAAAAAATAGTAAGTCATAGGTGCTGGAACTAAGGGTTCTGGCGGTGCAGCACCCCCTGGCTTGAAGTGGTTTCCATTATATACAGGGCCAGCACAGTAGCTGCATGAGCTCTAGATTATTCTTTGGCATCATATTTTTGGAGAGCTTTCTAATCCATCATGAAAGAAAATTTCAGATTGTGTATTGTAACTTGATCTTTCACCACTAACATAAATGAGCTGATGCTAAACTACAGGGGTTACGATGAACATTTAAAAGTTTGTCAGGGGGGAAAGTAGTATTAGAGAGAAAGTATGTGCATTAATTAACAAATGAAGGAGGGGAATAAATTAATGATGGCTCAAAAGTAGCTGAGATACCAAACTTTTTTAAAAAAACTTTAAAATGACGATTTAGTGTGTAACTAAATGATGGATCTTAGCAGCATGGATCTATAATGAGCAAATTTTGGTAGCCAAATCTTGCAAACTGTTCAGACTGGCTTGGGTTTATATTCACTGAAGGTTTTATACAAGTAATTATGATAAATAAAAAGGATTAAGTTGGAAGGAGGTTTCTAGTCTGTAGCTGTAAGGATTTGAGAGAGTAAACATCAAACTTCAATGAAATTCACTGAGGTATTCAAGTTTTGAGACTCTGCCCTCCTCAGAAATACTGAAAGACTAAGTACAAGAGGAACTAAGATTAATTACTGTTGCAAGAGAAGGACATACAGCACAACAGACACACAGCTACAAAATGGCTGCTTGAGGGCAGCAGTAGCTTGTATCTTCACATACAAAGGACCAGCAACTCCTCAGCAGGTATTATAGGAAAAAGGTCATAGAAAAGTGCAACCCTGGGGAGATTTGGTAAGATCAAGGCATTCACAGCATTTGTGTGCAACAGCCTATGTGGACCTACCTGGTAACCTGACCCAACCAAAGCCCATTGAAGGCAAAGGAAAGATTCTCACAAGAGGGATTAAATGGCAGAATAAATGGCCATGCTGGGGTACTGCCATTCACTAAAAAATTAGAGCATCAGAAAAAAATGGGAAAGTTCTGAGTGTAATTTAAACAATATTTGTGTTGTGATGGCACTTGCTTATTTCTTTACAGCAGGGAAAGATTCCAGGTGGTCATTCTTCAGTGCTGCTCTTGCAGCCTGAAACTTCCAAAGCTGGGTTGTCTGTGAGGATAATTATCCTCTGAATGTGCTGGAGGCAACAGCCCCTCCCCTGCCTGAGCAGCCCTGTGTCTACTGGTGTCACAAGGAGCTTGCTCCTGCCTTTTTAACATGTCAGCATGTGAAGCTGGGGGCAGATCATGATGAAATCTGCAGCATCTTCAGCCTAAGCACAGAGCCTGCTGAGAGCTTGCCTTGCTTCCTCCCAGCTGAGTGTGTTTGTTTCAAGATTGAAAAAGTGCTTCAGAGGCTCCCAGCCCTGCTATTGGTTCTGCCCCACGCTGCATTCTTATTGGCTGAGCAAAGACTAGACCAGTGAGGGGAGGGGGGAAGAGAAGCAAGCAAAGTCACTGCATTGCTCCCAACCCTGGCCAGTGAGGGAAGGGGAGGAAGGAAGAGGAGCTGAGCAAGCAATATCGCTTCCAGCTGTTGTTAGAAAAATCAGAACAGGGCAAAAGCCACACCCTGCCCTACCTAAATGGGGCCCCTTCTGCAACCGCGCTTTAATGAAACAAATACATCCCTTCCAGGGAATGAAAGTATTAAATACTTTGTTTATTAGACATATCGAGAACTACAACATTTTGGTTCAAAATTAGAATCATAGAATCATAGAATATTAGAGTTGGAAGGGACCTCAGGAGGTCATCTAGTCCAACCCCCTGCTCAAAGCAGGACTAACCTCAGCTATATCATCCCAGCCAGGGCTTTGTCAAGCCTCAGCTTAAAAACCTCTAAGGATGCAGATTCCACCACCTCCCTAGGTAACCGATTCCAGTGCTTCACCACCCTCCTAGTAAAAAACTTTTTCCTAATGTCCAACCTAGACCTCCCCAACTGCAACTTAAGACCGTTGCTCCTTGTTCTGTCATCTGCCACCACCGAGAACAGCCTAGCCCCATCCTCCCTGGAACCCCCTTTCAGGTAGTTAAAGGCCGCTATCAAATCCCCCCTCACTTCTCTTTTGCAGACTAAACAAGCCCAGTTCCCTCAGCCTCTCCTCATAAGTCCTGTGCTCCAGCCCCCTAATCATTTTTGTTGCCCTCCGCTGCACTTTCTCCAACTTGTCCACATCCTTTTTGTAGTGGGTGGCCCAAAACTGGACACAATACTCTAAATGCGGCCTCACCAATGCCGAATAGAGGGGAATAATCACTTCCCGTGACCTGCTGGCAATGCCCCTCCTAATGCAGCCCAATATGCCATTAGACTTCTTGACAACCAGGGCACACTGCTGACTCATATCCAGCTTTTTATCCACCATTACCCCCAGGTCCCTTTCTGCAGAGCTGCTGCCCAGCTCGTCGGTCCCCAGTCTATAGCTGTGCATGGGATTCTTCCTTCCTAAGTGGAGGACTCTGCATTTTTCTTTGTTGAACCTCATTAGATTTCTTTTGGCCCAATCCTCCAGTTTGTTTAGGTCACTCTGTATCCTATCCCTACCTTGCAGGGTATCTACCACTCCCCCCAGCTTAGTGTCGTCTGCAGACTTGCTGAGGGTGCAATCTACCCCATCCTCCAGATCATTAATAAAGATGTTGAACAAATTAAGGGGTCGAACCATCCACCAAAAGCCTGGGCCATGCTTTTACAGCTTTTATCTCACCTGCTCTATGCGGGTTAAAATGATGAATGCTGGAAGAAAATCCTCCTCGCTTCCTAACTTCTTTGTACCACTTAAACAGGGAATTAAGGCCAAAGAATCCTGCACTCCTGGTGTCACGGCCATTTCCCTGATCCATCTCCAGCCCAACTCCAACACATCCCTGTATGCTGGCCTATACCAGAACAGCAGTCTTCTTCAGGCTGCAAGGGTTGCATGGCTCCCCTACAATGGCCACTCCTCCAGCAACATCTCCAAATCAGATATACAATGGGGCATAAGGTGTGGGAAGAACCTTTCAAGGATAAATCATTCTGGGGTGAATTTCATCCTCAGGGATGGTTTAGGCTTTAGTTAAAATGTGTATTAGTAAATTTAGTGCCTGGTTCACAGGACACTCAGTTCCTCCCTGGTGTAACACCACTGACTTCAATAAAATAACAAAAGGGATGAATCTGGCCAATTTACTTTATTTCTGAGGTATTCTAAGACAAGTGCTCTTTGGTCATATGGAGACAGCAACCCTACGAAACTCCAGTGAAGTCTGATCCAGAGCCCAAGGGGAAGAGTCACTATAGGGTTAACCCAGATGGACATTCTAATCCCATTAAATCCCTTCCCTTAAATCCAATGGGAAAGACAGAGAAGGAAGCCAACCACAGGTGTATGCTGCAGAATGGTTTCCCCCATTCTCCTGCCCCTTCTGTTACAATAGTAACCTGCCATTCTTACCTGAAGGGCACACCTTCTGTCCCTCCTCTGGACACAGCAGAAGCCAACACTAGTCACTAGAGGATGTCATCTTGGAAGCATGTCTGAGGGCATGAGGCTGCTGCTTTTTAGCTTCCCACCGCACCATATGGTGGCAGAAATGCATCTTTGCATACAGTTGAATGGGGGAAAATACCAGCCTCTATTTCTATATGTTTTTTCTATTTCTCTCTCTTTGTTGTAATCATTTTATCTTTGAGTGGCTGGCAGATATTGGAACCCGCACCGTCCTGCTGACCAGAAGAGGCTAAAGTGGCAGACTGATGTAATCATTAGAACCAAACACACACAGGCACTCACAAACCTATGGGGGAAACAACAACATGGAAAGGGCTGTGCTCAGAGGTAAGTGTAACCGCAAAGGCGGGTGGGAGAGGCTGCCAGAGGCCTAAAATGCTGGTCGCCAGAATCTAGGCCAGATTGTAGGTCACTCCGGAGTTTTCTTAAGAGACAGGGCTTCTTAACAAAGCTGGACCATGGAGAGGATTATTGTTCCTGGTCATATGGAAAAATTATTCAATTTACTTTATAAAGGAGTTTTCAATAAAAATGTATTTCTTAAAAGATTTGATGGGATCCTGACTGCTCTTTGTCATTCTTTATCACTCCCTAAATTAAAGCATGTCTGTAGTGTCACTGGATACTGTACCCTGGCATGTGGCATTGGATTACCCTTTGGTTAGCCTGAGCCATATCATGTTACTAAGAATGGGTCGTTGGTCTCTACCAGCACTCCTGTGTTACACATTTCTTATGCTTATGATTCTCACACTGCAGCTGTAATGTGACAAAGAGAATGGGAGTAGGGCCCCATTGCACCAAGGATGAACTGGACCCTGCATGTCTAATTCAGTGTAGTGGAATGAATGATTCAGGCTGTGATGCTGGCATGCCAGATGCCAGCTCTTGCCCAGGCTGCAGATATTAGCTAAGAACTGACAAACTCATAGCTGGAGACCTGACCAGTTCACTTGTTTATCAGAGTATGTCTACACTGATGGTGGCAAAGTTGCTGCTGTCAGATCGACCTATCTGGATCGATTGAGAGGTCAGTGAAGACCCACTCAGTCGATCCAGAAGTCAACACAGTAAAACCACCCCCTCAAGTGGCATAGCGCTGCGTTGACGGGAATGTGGTTCCTGTCAGTGCAGTGCAGTGAAGACGCCACGCAGAAGGGAAGCACAGCAGTCGACGGGAGTTATGCAAGCTACTCTGCATAACTCCCGTCGACTGCCGCCAAATCACCCGGTAAATGTAGACCAGGGCTTAGTTTTGCTCAAAATAGGTATTGGTCTTATATGAATGTATTTAGTGTTTAAGACTCTATGAAATGTTTGGAAATTGCTGCATGTGTTAATCTCATTTATAATGACTTTTAAAGGTACATAGGCACCTAACTCCTATTGATTTCAATGGGAATTACCACCTACATACCTTTAAAAACAAGGGCCTCGCTGTTGCGTGCTGGAAATCGGGATTCTTTCTGAGTAAAATGCCTTAACCCAGTTTTAGAACCAGAAGCCCATTCACCACAGCTGTTCTCCTTTAGGAGGGACAGGCCTTATTTTTTAGCTAGTTTTTTATAATTTTCTCCAGTGGTTAAAACAGACTGAAACAGGAGATGGAGAACTCTCCTGGCACCTACCAATCAGGAAGGGCAATTCTGGAGCAAACTGCTTATCCCAACCCAGGAGAAATCCCCCTCTGCTGAAAGCTGTGCCCTGCCTGCTTTCCCTTACTTTCAGCCCCGATCCTCTCACTCCCTCGCTCTTTCCAGTGTACTTCACCAGAGAGAATAGACATCACCATATTCCCCTCCAAATGCACCTATTTATTAGATGTCAGGTCTGTGAAATACCAGCTCCAGGAGGAACACTTTAAAATTGCAAATTTTAAGTAGTTTCTGCTTGTGCTATGGTTTCTAGTTAAATAGTCTTGCCCTGCTGTGCTGCATCATGCTGACATTGAGCAGGTATTTTTGAAAGGAGTGATTCTTCATGGCGGTGACATACTTAAAAATGCTGAGTTAGCACTGCATCAGATAGGCAGTCTAACTACTCAGGAAAGCTGCCTTCATACTACATCTGCAATAAAGGGGATGAAGAAGAAGTCAGGGAAGGATGAGTCTACAACTCCTGTTAAGAAAGCTGTGTCAAACTATTAATTGCCACGCAATAATAGTTTTTCAAATATTGATTTTTATTTTTTCAAAGTAAACAATTTGATCCTGGGCTTTGATTTCAGCTTCTTGTTGGAATCTTTTTATATTTCAGCACCCCAGGGAGAAGGGGTGGGGAGGAGAGGGGGGAAAATCACATGATTTTTTTTTTTTTTTTTTTTTTTTTTTGTGAATCTGTGTGCAGAAATGTATCCTTTTTAAATGGCAGAATCAATACTTCCTGCCTATAAAAGCTCCCTTTATCTTTTGCAGAAAATGTAAAGTGAGAAGGATTTATTCTGTTTTGTTTTTGACAAACCCACAAAATCCTGATTTTTTGCTGGCAATGGTAATATATAGCTATTTGCACATCTCTGCCCATTAATTTTCAGTTTGGGCATTTCCTCTGGCCTGCTATTTCTGCTTTGATTGATTTCCTTAATTTTGTTTGAGGATTTTTCTAAATGACAGATTATCTGCAAAAGAGGATTTGAGTGCTACGTTCAGTAATTCACAGGTCAAATACTGCTCTATACCTCCAGCCAGTAGATTGTTTCTATAGCTCAATTCCCAAGAAAAGCAGTGTCATTAGTGCCATAAATATACTTTTGTTGACATTGGGCTTAATCCTGTTCACACTCGAATCAATGGGAGTTTGGCCATGAACCTCAGCAGGATCCATAGAAGGCCAATTGGTACAACATTCCTGGTTTTTAGCACACAGAATATTTCTTCAACATAAACAGTGAATATTCCTTACAAAAGTGTTCTATAGTGCTGTGTAAATTAATACTATAACAACATCATATTTCAAGTCTCCTGTCTGAGCTACTTCTTCCATTGTCCACCAGATGGCACCATGTCTGTTTTTCTAACTTCAATACACTCCCTGAAATGAACCCCTCCACAGGAAAAGGTGCTTTGAGGACAACAGGCTTATAATGCTTTCATTTTTCTTTGAATTTCCTTCCTGATGGTCATATTTAACATACTTCCTATAATTCCTTCTTCAGCATAACATCCCTTTGCCCCCCCATCTGCTTGCTGCCTGCCTTTTTAAAATGCACACCTCAGTCTTAGAGACAGGCATAAGGATATCTATCACGTGTGATTAACAATAGGAGTTGGGAGGAGGGAAAGAAAAGCATATGCTATATTGCATAGCCGTAATTCCCAGTCTTCCTATGTTCAGGTTACTTCTGCATAGGGAGCTGGAAACCGCATTTTCTCCTGATTCTTCCTTTCAGAAGGACGGTTAGGCCCCTTCTGGCAGAAGAAGCCAGAGGTTTGGGCCCTGCACCACTTAATCCCTAAAGATCTGCACTCAGGGTAGCAGCAGAGCCACTTCATCATCTGAATAGAGCTCATATGCCTCCAGGCTTTCCCAGCAGCGTGGCTACCATGCTGCTAGCAACTTCTCTGGTAAATGTTGCCCTCATGCCTTCCCACAGGGGGTTTCCACAACAGTGACCATTACCTGCCACGGTCCCACAGACTTCAGGGTGGGGGAGGAGACAATATCAGAGAGAGCCAAGTATCTTCGCCAGGCAGCCAGCTCCTGCCCACTGCTTGGATTACCCAGCCATGGAGGTGCATCTATAGTTTCTCCCTTCCTGTTCCTCTTCAGGCTGGAGCCTCAGGGATTCAATACCCTCTGCCCTGGTAAGTGTCAGGGCAGATCCCTTTATGCAATGCCCCAGTTTTGAAATAACTGCAAAAGTGTTTATTCAAACAAATTGCTATTCCAAAGAGGATTTGCTCAATGTTTACCAGGACCAAACAGTCCAGCAGAATGAGTGTTCAGAGCCTCGCATAGTGCGTGGCGTCAAGAGCAAAGTCAAAGACCATAGACACTATCAAAGGAGCTCTTTGTTCAGAGTGAATATTAATGACACTTTGAGCCAAGCCCACACGCCAGACTGTGCCTCGGTTTCCCCTTTTGGCTATAGAAATCAATCCCAAATCAGACTTTGCCTTACATAACCCCTTATTCAAAGGGAGATTTATTAACTAAAATCTAGCAGACAGTCCCAGGCTTCAGTTTCCTCCTCACCAGGGTCAGTCTTCTCCTCTTGTCAGCAGATCACCAGCAGCTCCTCTTGCTTCCTAGGTTTGGCTGCTCCTCCCCTATCCAACCTTGGGTTGAGTCTCTTGTTCTGCTGTGTCTCCTTGGAAAGCTAACCTCTTAGTTACTTGCTCCCTCCCTCTCTCTCTCTGTCAGCACACTTTGTCTTCCTGCTCCCTGCCCAGGAGCCAGGCTCAAGCTGTAGGTCTCTCTGGTCTAGAGGCAGACACCAGCTCTCTTCCTGTAGCTTACTGACAGGAGCTCCCCTCTGTCTGCCTACCCTAGAGATTCTGACAGTTCTTTCGGGGATCTTTCTGTCAGTCTTAAGCCCTCATAAAGGGTTTGTCCCCTCAGAGACCTATTCCACCTCCTCTGGGTTCCTCCAGGCTGCAACAGCCAGAGAGCTTCCTTGGCCATTCCTCTTCATTTTCCTAGCAGTGTCCTTCTAACCCAGCTACTCCATTTCTAATTAGCTAAAGGGGTACCACCTGGAGCACTTGATGCTCCTAGGTATTCTCAACAGGGTTGTCAAGGGCCAGTTAGGCCCTGATTCTTCCTGAAGTGCCACTGGCCCCATGACATATTTGTTCAGTGTTTCATGATAAACCAGGGATAGGCGCAGGAATAAAAATTGGATTGCCTTTGAAGGGGCACGTTTGTACCCCCACACTGACCCTGGGAGCTGGAAGAGCTTGCTCTCCCAGCCGTGAGGGCCAAAGGAGTTCTGTGCCCCCACCAATTATTGGGGGGTCCATGCCCCTGCTTGCCCCTCCTTGTGCACGTCACTGTGATAAACTCTTTCAGAACTTTGTTACTAGAAAAAAACCCTCCGCACTGAGATAGCAGTACATGTTGCTGTTGACTCCGGCTGGAAGCAACGGCTCCAGCACATGTTTGTTACAAAGTGTATCTTTGTCCTTTGCATGGTTGTTTTGTGCTTCTTATAATGTCATCCCATTATAATTATAGTGGTCCTGATTTCTGATTTTGACAAACACAGTCATCTTAGTAATAAGTAACAACAACAACAGTAGCTTGCATTTCTATAGCATTAGGGACTCTTATCTAAGGATGTCAAAGCACTTTACAAACACTAATTAATAGTAGTGCAATAGGGAACTGTTACTATAACCATAGACTGCCTGCTTTTTATAGAATGCCCTCCCTGAATTAATCTGTAACCATCTCCTCCTTCATGTAATCCTTCTGTCAAGTAGTTAATGGCAGCAGCAAGGGCCTGGCACAGTATATCTAAGGCAACTTTAAACAAAACAACCAAACTGGCTTGAGCCCCCACCCAGAAACCCAGGAAAACTCAACACACCCTAGCTAGGTGCCCTTAACAAGCAGAACTTGGACACGCACACGCATTCTGTGATTGTGTACAGCCAAGGATATCTGCATTAGGGGAAAGGAAACACAGTCATAAACTTGGGAAAACACAGCAACAGAATATAGATACAAAGAAAGAGTAAAATACTCACCCCGTTCAGTAACTATGGCAGTTGTCCATCTAAATTCCTTCCCAGCTGCTGATGAGCATGTCCCATAGATAACAGTCCACTGGTGCACCACCTCAATCACCCACCAAACTCCGCTGTTTGGATTAGTCAGTAGCAGTACTGTTAGCAGCTCTCTCCAGTCCCAAAATCTGTCTGACCACACCTGGGGGCAGCACCACCCTCCAACCCAGCTTAGTGATTCAGCTGTATTAAGATGCTGGGTAAGCAGGGACTCATTGGAGCTGAGGCAGCTCCAACTGCTGTCATCTCTTACCACAAAGTCTTCAGTCAATATTGTATCTCACTACAGCACTCCCTGAAGAGGATCCAAGAGCACTTAGGACTCTGGAGTCAAGTCAAGGCCTAACTATTTAGAAATGAACTGCACAGCATCTCTGAGGCACTCTGGAAGCCCACTGCCTCTCAAAATCTAAATTCTTGCCCACTTATAGTGAATCCCTGTGTGTAACTAAAGGAACTATGGGAGCTAGCCAACACAAATGAAACTCTCTATGGCAGCACCTTTCCCTTGTCACTAATAGAGGGAGTAGGAAGCTCTTTTCCCTCTTGGGCTTCTGGCCCTAAGGCTGATATTGAGACCTGCTCCTGCTATGGCATCTACAAGAAATCAGCTGGGTGATGCTGTCTGGGATGTGATATAGTCAGAAAGAGCTGATTTTATTTATATATTAAAAGAAAACTCTTGGATGATTTGCAACCATCAAGTTATATGATCTTGGTAACCATGTGATCTTATTATTGTTACCCTTGTCCTCCCTTTGTCTTGCTGAAGCAAAATGTAGACATGATGTACATTCAGTTACAAGAGATTTTCAGTCAGGCACATTACTTGAGAAAATAACTGTATTTGGTCTCCTGGATCAGAGCTGCCTGGATCAGTTTTATGCTAAATTTTCATCAGTTTTCCAATCAAGTTGCTATGTGCCTGCCTCCCTTCAGACAATCCCATATTCTAGCCATGGTTACGTTGCACCCCTTTTCTTTGTTCACTCTCTCACTCCCAATTTAAGGGACTTCTAAAGTTTATATAATTTTATACTGATATATATGCACACTCACAAGCTAATTAATCTGAAACTATCTAGCTGTGCACAGATATGGATACATGTTCTTCTTACTGTGTCTGTCATCCTCTTGCTGCTATTCCTTCTGGTTGTGTGTTGCACTCACTTGTTGTGTCTTGTCTTAACGTAGATTGTAAATTCTTCATAACAGACAGTGCCTTCTATTGTACTTTTGTACAATCCCAAGAGCAATGGGATCTGGCTTTGAAAAGCCCCTCTAGGTGCTACTGCAATATAAATAATAATGAAGTAGTCTCACCAAGGTAGTAGTAGTGTGCATTGCTCTGGTTTGGTTTTTATTCTCCTTGTCCCCAAAAGTTTTGGAGGTAATACGAGATCTACTTTAAAATTGCTTGTGGTATCCCTTAGGATTCTATTTTGGCTTGGTTTTCCATTTAGAGTATATATGCTGCCACTTGGGTAGCGCCAAACAGTGTGAGCTGGAATGGGATTGCTAAACAGATGACACTGCACATATCTATAAATTGTCTCTGCGCTAGCAAGTTGTCTGACTGCTATTTAGTCTTGGATGGTTTGTAATAGGATTTGTGCACATTCCTCCAAGAGTGAGTCATTGTTCCGCTATAGAACAACAACTCAGGGGGTTAAAACTTCTTTGGCCTCTCATTTTCATAGATCAGATGTGATGCTGTCTGATTCTATTGAGAACAATGGGGTTATCATCTTGAACTCTGAGCTCTACAATTGTCAAAGCAGATTGCAAATGCTGCAAGCTCAGCTTTCTTCCACTTAATATTGCCAGGATGAGGCATTCGCTGTCTATGAATAATGCAGACATCCTTACCCATGATTTTATTACTAAACAGATTAGATTAATGCTGTGCTTTTTATGCCCAGCCTTCTGTTGCTGCTACTTGTCCCCCTCAGTGGGACAACTAAACACCCTGCATAGGTTGAGATGAATGATTATGTAAGTCCTGTACTGTGCTCTCTGCATTACTTCCCCATACATCAGTGTGTTGATTTGAAAATTGTGTTGCTCATATATAAAGTTTTTATTGGGCTTGTACACCTCTGTAACCAAAGATCACAGTTAACAGCTCCATTGCTTGGATACAATGAAGCTTTCTACCGTCACAGTAAAGATCATCTGTGCACGAGACAGAACTTTCTCCCAGGTCATTCTGAGATTGGGCAAGGAACTCCCACAGGAGCTAAGGACCGTCACAAACCCCACCTCTCCAAGCCCAAGGAGTACTTTTCCCACCTGGCCTTCTCTAACATAAGCACAGAGCAGCATGTGTATTTAAGAAAACAAACACACTCAAAACTTACCTACACAACACTCTAAGCTGCACATGCAATTGTGCTCCTGGGAAGAGGATGACAGAGAAAGACAAACATTAGTTATGTTGCTTACTACACTACTGGAAGGCGCTCAGAGACTATGGAGATGCAGGCAGTATAAGGCCCTCTGTAGATTAGACTAGAATAGCTTCTTACCTGTGATCAGACAACTTGAACAACATTTCAGCTGCTATGGTAAATAATGCCTAATTTAAAACCACAAAAGACAGGAAATACAAAACTAAGCCAGACAGCTGCATATCACCTCCTTCCACACCCACACCCACTCCCACTCTCAAACCCATGCCATCCTCACCCTAAGCAAATAAACAGTAATCAAGCATAGCCACTAAGGTGACCCAAAAGAGCCTTAACTCTGCTTTCTGTGGCATGACAGAGTTCCTGGGAGCTCACAGAATCATAGAAATGTAGGGCTAGAATGGTCCTTGAGAAGTCATCACCCCCACACTGAGGCAGAACCAAGTAAACTTAGATCATCTCTGACAAACATTTGTCCAACTTGATTCTGTGTTTACTAGTTTGTGTAGTCTTGATTTTAGGTGTTAATTGACTGTAGGAAGTGTAACCATTTATAAGTGGTTTATTCTATTTTTATAATATTGGATTTCTGAATTATCCTATGTCACTATTTATAAGGAGTGTTGATGGTTTGTCATATGGGTTGTCAAGAAATTGTTATTGTATATTAGGCAAGGAAAAAGTAAATTTGTGTTGCATAGCACATATCCTAAGTATCCAAAAGACATTATATATTCACTGGGTTTTTTGGGGTTTTTTTTGGAAACATGAGTGCTGAAGAAGCTTAAATTCAGATACTAAATGCTGTAGTAGCAATTCTGCAGTGCTGAATGTATGTGCATATTAGCTAACCTGTATTATGGACATGAGGTCAAGGACTCGGCTTTAAAAAAAAGGCCAAGTCATTTGTGTTATGTGTTTTTGGAGTGACATTGACCCAGTTTTCCATGGAGTTGTATTTCAGCACCAGTTTTGTTGGCCATCTCCTTAATGAAATGAAATGGATATACAAATGATGTCACTATGCTACGGGGAGACAATAGATTCGTTGGCAAGATCTCAGTGTTAAGTCCTGGGACCTAGCTGTCATTTGATCTTCTGTGAAAATACCACTGAGGCAGTTAATCTCAAATTTACTGTTGCATCTTTTTTTGTTTGCTTTGGTTTAGTATGACATTCAGGATTCTTTTACAGGGACCTGTGCAGGGCAGGGAAATGCTATGTGAAATACATCCTACTGGAGTCACCATCTGTCCCATATTCATCTTGGTAAAAATACCAAGATATCCCTGGAACGCAGGTGTTAATGCAGATCATAAGGCACAAGTGACTGTAGTAATAAACCAACATGCAATGCAATGTAATTAATGCACCTGATGCTTGGGTTTACAAAGAGTTTCCATGCTGCTTTATTTTCTCTGCTGCAGTGATGCTCATTTTAATAGGTAAGTCTTCCATCCTCACTCACAACCAAAGCTTTAATCATTATACATTCTCCTAAACAGTAAGATAGGTGAATTATCAGTGGTGCCAGTAAATATTCTTGTATCACTCAATCTGGAACAAAAAACTGAAAACGTGCATGAAGCTATACAGTGCTTAGTATTATTTTGTGGCATGAAAAATGCTATTGTCCTTTGTCTGTTGATCTGGTTTTACTGCTGGCAAAGGTTTGTTTTCAGTTTTGTAATCCTTGTTGCTCTGTTCCAAGTGCTTTAGAACCAGATGGAATGAATGAAAAGAGCCAAAGAAAAAAATAAATGATTAAGCTCTCAATCAGCTGGATTTCACAGCATGTTCTTCATCATACCTTTGACCTGCATCAATAATGAGCACATTTTTGTGATTCTAAAGCACCCCAGCATGACTTTTGTTCCATCTAGGCCAAATATTAATACTAGTAATGCACTGGCAGCTTTAGTGGCATATTTTGTATGTTCCAGGAAGTTATATTATTTTTAAATGTCCACAAAATACAGAGATCTCAACCAATTTCATTAGTCAGCTGACAAATCACAAGTGGACAGGCTGTGTGTAAGGAGAAAGGCAGGGGTCGTGAAGTCATAGCCAGGGGTCATAGGTAATATTTTTTTTTTAATGGATGTCTCTCAAGGGTGGTCTTAAGGGTCTGAGAAGTATAAATCTACTTAGGGACACAGTGTGAGGAGGGGGAAGGGAAGGCTCCATCAAGTGATTCCCAATCATGTGATAATACTTTAATAGCAATTCAGAGAGTATCCAATTCCCCTGAAAGATTTCTACTTCTGATAATCATGTTAGTCAATTCATATCCTGTGTACCCTCACTCCAGTATGTGTGTATTATTGTGTGTTTGTCCACTACCAGTCAGTGCTAAGTCGCTATAAAAAGAATTATTGACAAGCTACTCCCATATTTAGCCTCCTGGTAGCACCCTGTCAGCAGTCTAATCATAGAACAGGGAGGAATCTGATGACCACTTCAGCATCTTCAGGAACGTAGGCTAAATTTTCACCCTCTACAAGTGAGCCTCCCTGCAGAAAGACTTTGCATTACTATCTGGAAGGCCAGGGCAGAGGTCCCTTTGGATCTCTTCCAGCACTATTTTTATACAGGTGGCATTGGATACTGTTGAGAGACAAGCTACTCCTCTTCCCACACCTGCACCAGGAATTGTGTGTGTCATCTCTACACTGCTCCCATCTCCTAGGAGTCTGAGGAAACAAGATGCCACGAAGTGCCAAATTCTATCAGAGGTCTTCCATGCTTCTGCACACTGTAGCGCTTTACACTAGCCAGGAATAAGAATATAAATAGATACAGGGTCAGGAAATGACTGTTGATCTCAGCTTGCCTCAAGCGCCGCTCCCTTTTGTTTTGTTTTTAACTAGTGAGGGTTAACCCTTAGAAGGTTGTAGGCTTCAGCTTCCTTGTGGTCTTTGGAGACTCATAGCCCCACGTCCCTCAATTCTTCTAGTCCACATTTGCGTGGTGCAGAGAAATCTCTTCCTCTGCTGAAGGAGTGGCGGTGAATGACTAGACTGGTATGCTCACTGACCCCTCACATTTGATCTGGTGTGATCTGTACCTGCTATCTCCTCCCTTCTAGAGCATTAGGCTTCACCAGAGCTACATGGGATCTGATTTAAACTGTGAAGCAGTCTAGGGCTATTAAAACCCCAGTGTGCAATGCGGTGTTTGGAAGTCACTAGTGTCACTCAAAAGAATGATAGAACATTGCCCAAACAGCACTTGTAAGCATTTGTTCACCATCTGTACAGCTGTTTCATTCAGCCATCTCTGTACCCATTGAAGGCAGTCAGGTTCACTGAAAATCAGGCCACTTATTGAGATGCCTAATTATGGATTTACAATGCTTAACAATAGGCAACCATGTCTGAAAATGTTGGCCTCGGTGACTTGCCTAAGCACACACAGCAGGTGCATGATGGAGCTGGAAACCCATAGTTGCTGATTCCTAGGCTTTAACCCCAAGACCATGGACCCTCTGCAGAGACCAATGGGAGATGCTTCTTCCAGCGGAGCTGAGACAATGCAACAGAGACCGAATGCTAATGAGATTGAGGAATACAGAAATAGCAGCAACTGCTGGTAAAACAGAAGAAATGGACAACAGATAAATGCGAGGAAAGATCAGAATGCCTCACTAAAACTGGACTAAGGCCAATTCGTTAATAAAAATAAGTAAACTGGTTTAACTACCTTACTCATCCATTTGACACAAACCAAAATGTAGGTAGGAGATCTCAAGTACAGAAGCTATTTTAAATTAGTTTTATTCCCTGTTGTCTATTTTGATAATTTTTGGCCTTTTAGGTTGATGAAAAAACACCATATGAATACCATGCCCATAAAAAGGAGAGACTAAGAACACTTGCTACAGCCAGCCACCCAAACTTCCTTTGTGCTGGAGCTGTGCAGGCTTCCCTCTATAACTTTTCTAGTCCATGTCCAGCTCGAACTGTAACACTCTGATTTCAGTCCAGTCTTTTCCTGTCTGGACATAGCCAGTTGCACCAAACTGTGGAGTGCTTTTTGATGCTGAATCACACCTAAGGGGAAATCACCAATCTAATTTTCACTTCTTGATTTGTTTGAGCATTTGAGACCAGGTCTCCAGAGGTGAAAGGTTAATGTATTAAGCTGTCTGCTTTAATTTATCTCTAAACCCTGAGCAAATTTACTGAGAATAGGAAGAATTAAAATGTTGTCTGATTTATGAGACAGAGATTTTTCCCCCCCAGTTTCTTTTACAGATAATCAGTGTTAAGGACAACTTGAGTAAATACTTATTTTCAAGATAAATATATAGTATATTGTGTTAAAAACTCCTCCCCAGACAAGCTACCATGCCCAAGCATAGAGGTTAACACAACCTACACAGCCTACTCTGCTGCAGTTTAGGCAGCGTGAGGAACTGCCCTTTGCCAAAGCTGGAGAGAACCAATCAGATTGTCTGATGACGATCTGGAATTGGATTATCTGATATCAAGCCCATTAACTTAGTTGTTTACATGATTTGCATATGCACATAGAGTATTTGTGTGCACTTGTTGACAGCAAGCTAGTGTGGTGTGCAGTTGTCCATGTCTAACTATGAAACTCTGCCCCACACTATACAAATGCTGCCATTAATTGTCACAGGGCAAAATTTCCACTACATTTTGAAAGTGCTACCCATAAGTGTTGACAAGGAGACTGGCAGGAGGGTTATGCAGTGGATGTTTGAGAGCGGGTGCAGCAGACAGGGATGCAGACAAGGGAGATATATTTACACTAAAGCCTTCTCAGACCACTCTGGCAGTGTAAAGGAGCCTTAAAGTGGCTTTAAAACCCTCTTGAGAAGGCCTTTGTCCCTGCCAGAATTGTCAGAGACTGGGAGGTGGGCGGTCATGGCCAGTGGCTGGAGCAGGAGTCTATAGCCAGGAATAGGAGCTCAGGCTCAGATCCAGAGTCAGATGCCAGAACCAAAGTCAGGAATCACTACTGAGGGTCAGAGCCGGGTTGCCTGGGAGTGAGGCAAGGCAGGAACAAGGCAGGAGTGGGACTGGAATGAGGCTGGAGCCAGGCTCGGAAAAATCAAGTGCAGGAGCTATTGCAGCCATGGGCAAATGTTTTGAATAGCTGCTGCTTGTGGGCTTAAGAGCTGGTCTGCTGACTCTTCCCTCCAATCAGGTGGCATAGCCAATCAGGCAGCCTACTACAGGCCAGACGCGCTTGTTAGATTGCCCAGAGACTGGCTGTGCTGCAGGCCCAGATTCCTGTTAATATCACCCCTCTTGATGGTGTCTCCTAGGGGCCTTCGAGCCTGGTCTCTCAGGGTACTTCTGATGGTTCTCTCGCAATAGGTCAGGGGCATGGAAGTTCTCTATAGGTTCCAAGACTGCGTGTCCTGACTGCTGCCTTCCCATTTCACCAGGTACTGGAGCCTTCTTTGAACTCACTGAGAATCAAGGATTTGATGGACCAAGTACTCCTCCTGTCCATGGACTGTTCTGGGCAGCAGTAGCAGTTTGTGTATGAGTTCTCAGTTTAGGGCTTTAATAGTGAGATGTGAAAGACAGGGTGGATCTTCAATAATTCAGGCAGCTGTAACCTGAAGACCACTGGATTTACCTGTTCTACAATCTTGAAGAGGCCTGGGTATCTGTAGTCTAGTTTGTCAGAGAGGTGGCTCGATTTAAGGTTCTGGGTCAAAGCCATAACTTGTTCCCTACAGCCAGGTGAGGGACAGCCTGATGGTCCTTGTCCACATAGTGTTTATGGCTTTTTTCGCAGACTGCAGTGTTCTTTGAGCTTCTGATGCACCCGCCATAGATGGGAGACTAAATCTGTGCTGGCCAGCACTGGGGATCTTACGGGTAAGGCTGGGTGGAAGCAGGAATGAAAGCCAGAGTTTGCAAAGGTGGGCTATTTTGGGTCGAGGAATGGATTGCAAGTGTGGGGACCAATGCTAAAGTGCCCCCTCCCTCTCTGTGGCTGGCTGCTCCAGTAATGTCTGATCTTCTGATGCCACAGCAGCCCTATTATTCTGAAGGGAGAAAAAAAGTCTGTGGGGGACATGAATTCTGCTCTTTTGTTTCTTTTTTTAAAAAGTGGGGGGGGGGGGGAGGGAATGGCCTTCTGGTTGCCCCAGGAACCTGCTGTCTTATTGTCCCAATGACAAAATTGAATGTCTTGAGCAAGGTGGCAGAGGGGCTCTTTGCCAGGTTCAAGATATTTAATTTGGGGTATAGGGCATCCACCTTCCCGTTTCTCATCCCCATGTGATAGGTTACCACAAAGTTGAAATGAGCAAAGAAGAGGAACCAGGATATCTGGCATCAGTTAAGGCATCTGGCAGTCCACAGATACTCCAGGTTCTTGGACTGGGAATCAGGCTCTTTCTAGGAGATGGAGCCACTCCTGAAAAGCCAGCTTGATAGCTGGTAGCTCCTTTTCCCAAATATCATCTTTTTTTCCTGCCAGGATTAGCTTCAAGAATAAAAGGCACAGGGCTGGAGGTAGCTGCAGGGGCCCACATGTTGAGATAAAACTGCACAGATTGCAACATTTGAGGTGTTGACGTGATCGTAAGTGGTTTAGTGGGATCTGGGTAATCAGGATCACTGCTGAGGCAAATGCCCTTTTCAGTCATTCAAATGCTGACTGAGCCTCTATGAACCAGGTGAACTGGGCCTCCTCTGGAAGGAGCGCTATTGTGGTGGCAAACAGGATAATCCTTTCCTGACTGGGACTCAGATTAGACATTGTGAAGGCAGCTTGAAGGAAAATGTCCTGTTTTCCCTCAATATAGGCATAGGGCTGATGCCCAGCATTGATTTTATTGATTTGATTGACTTTAGCAAAGCTTTTGATACTGTCTCTCACAGTATTCTTATCAGCAAGTTAAAGAAGTATGGATTGGATGAATGGACTATAAAATGGATAGAGAACTGGCTAGAGCATAGGGCTCAACGAGTAGTGATCAATGGCTCCATGTCTAGCTGGCAACTGGTCACAAGCAGAGTGCCCCAGGGGTCAGTCCTGGGGCCGGTTTTATTCAACATCTTCATTAATGATCTGAAGGATGGGGTAGACTGTACCCTCAGCAAGTTTGCAGATGACACTAAGCTGGGAGGAGTGGTAGATACCCTGGAAGGTAGGGATAGGATACAGAGTGACCTAAACAAACTGGAGGATTGGGCCAAATGTAATCTAATGAGGTTCAACAAAGAAAAATGCAGAGTCCTGCAGCTAGAACGGAAGAATCCCATGCACAGCTACAGACTGGGAACTGACAAGCTAGGCAGCAGCTCTGCAGAAAAGGACCTGGGAGTAACAGTGGATAAAAAGCTGGATATGAGTCAGCAGTGTGCCCTGCTTGTCAAGAAGGCTAATAGCACATTGGGCTGTGTTAGTAGGAGCATTGCCAGCAGGTCACGGGAAGTGATTATTCCCCTCTATTCGGCATTGGTGAGGCCGCATTTAGAATATTGTGTCCAGTTTTGGGCCCCCCACTACAAATGGATGTGAACAAGTTGGAGAGAGTCCAGCGGAGGGCAACAGAAATGATTAGGGGGCTGGAGCACAGGACTTATGAGGAGAGGCTAAGGGAACTGGGCTTGTTTAGTCTGCAAAAGAGAAGAATGAGGGGGGATTTGATAGCGGCCTTTAACTACCTGAAAGGGGGTTCCAGGGAGGATGGGGCTAGGCTGTTCTCGGTGGTGGCAGATGACAGAACAAGGAGCAACGGTCTTAAGTTGCAGTTGGGGAGGTCTAAGTTGGACATTAGGAAAAAGGTTTTCACTAGGAGGGTGGTGAAGCACTGGAATGGGTTACCTAGAGAGGTGCTGGAATCTCCATCTTTAAAGGTTTTTAAGTTGAGGCTTGACAAAGCCCTGGCTGGGATGATATAGCTGAGGTTAGTCCTGCTTTAAGCAGGGGGTTGGACTAGATGACCTCCTGAGGTCCCTTCCAACTTTAATATTCTATGATTCTTCTCTATGTTGGAGAGGCAGGGCTAGATCTGATCAACGTTCATGGGTTTGGGCAATGGAAAAAGAGCCAGTGTTGGAGGGGCTGGAGCTAGCAGGACTGACAGGAGCCAGGAGGACTATTTTTTTTCTTGGCAGCATTTGGTGAGATGGTCATTGATCTTGATGAGCAGGTCTACTAAGGCATCCAGCCCAGACAGGGATTCCGCCCAGGCCAGTTCATCTTTCATATTGTCTTTGAGGCTCAGCTGGAAATAATAATGTTGGGTGGCCTCATTCCACTCAGTGTTTGCTACCAACCCTCGGAACTCTACTCCATGTTTAGCAACTGGCTGATGTACCTGCCACAACACCTGAAGTGTGACTTTCGCTGTCTGCTCACAACTTGGGTCATCAAAGATCATGGTCATAACTCCAACAAAGTCCTGAAATCATTCCAGAAGTGGGCTTGATTTTTTTCCAGGAGCAGAGAGGCCCAAGCCAGAGCCTCCATGCTAAGCAGGCAGTTAATCCGTCTCACTTGGGAGCGGAAATAGGAGCCAACGCTGATTTAAAAACCCACAAAATTTGTCGTGATGACCACTGAACTCATCAGGCAGGGGAACATGAGCTTGTGGGGCATAAACTGAAGGCAGTGTGGCTTGCACTTGCACGACTGCAGTCTGTGCCTGCAAGGTGGCAACCTGGACCTGCAAAGACTGTCAGGATCCCACTATCTCCAATGGAGAGTTATCGGCCTTTGTCGGATCCATGCTTGTTGTATCAGCTCTAGATCCCTTATTGGTTTGTGCTTTTTAGGGCTGCTGAACCTGTCAGAGACCAGGATGTGGGCAGTCATACTTAGTGGTTGGAGCAGGAGTTGGTAGCCAGGAATGGGAGCCCAGGGTTAGAAGTCAGGAATCAGAGCAGCACCTATCAGCTGTGAGCAAATGCTTTGAGCAGCTACCGAACTGCTGCTGCTGGGCTTAAGAGTCGGTCTGCTGACTCTTCCCACCAACCAGGTAGCATAGCTAATCAGGCAGCCTACCACAGGGCAGCTTCGCTCAAGAGGTCACCTGGAGACTGGGTCTGCTGCAGGCCTTGACTCTTGACCAGAGTGGTGTAAAGTGGCCTCAGTGTAACTGAGACATAGGTCCAATTCTTGACATATCTCCAATGATAATCCCAGAAATTTGGTACGTAGGGGAAAACCAGACTGGTTTTTATTCATTTATTTATTTATTTAAGGTCAGTAATTTTTAGTGCTTGCAAAGGGAGCAGGTTTGACAGCTCTAGTGGCAGAACTAAGTCTGCTAGCTATAAAGCAGCCCTGGCACAACCAGTGGTAGTGCAAACTTCCTCACACGGTCCTTTCAATTAAGGGACCATCTACAGTGATGAGTAGCAGCAACACAGGCCCGTTCAGCCCTTCACCCATCTGTGTGGTGAGCAGAGGTCCCGATTTTATAGGGACAGGCCCGATATTTACCACCGATTCCCATCCCAGGTTTCCACACTTGCTATCTAGTCACCCTTCCCATCTGTCATATAATACCAGTGCTGGTGCTTTGTGTGACATACCAACACACATTAGGCAATGGGCGGGACCACTTTGTTATTGCAGACAGGACCAAGCAGTCATCAGATGGCGGTGATTTTCAGTAGCTGCTAACCAGAAGTGGATTAGACCCAGCGATCCAGAAGTCAATAGCCTGTGTCCAATTAACAACCCCCTGAGCCATTCAGTCCCCCACAACTATGTATTATATGGAAAAATGGCAGTTAAAAAGATAGTACAAAATTTGATACTTTTGAATGTTGGTTTTCTGTACGCTTCAAAATCCAGTAATTATCGCTGGATCTGCTTGTTATTGACTTTAAATGTTTAATGAGTAGAAATGACATTTATTCATTATAACTGAAAAACATTATCTACAGTTCCTCATTTTCGTCTTAGCAGATTCAGTCCTTTACACCCAAATAACATTTTATAGGTATTTAAATTTTCCAGGTGGTGAGAAGGAGAACTTGCTTGTATCCCAGACTCATCAATTGCTGTCAGTGCTGCTCTGGGAATAGTGTGTAACTGTTAATTGCTGCTCCAGATCCAGGATATGGTGCATAAGGCATTGTATTTAATGGAGCCCCGCAAAAAGAGTGGCATCTGTTTGTTTAATTTCTTGGCAATGGAATGGCAGATTTAAAAAAACAAACAAACCATACTGGATGTTTAGATTCAGACTTTTCCCCATCAAATTATAGCTGTTTTAAGATAAGTAGGTCAAGCGATGGAAACATACCAATAGGTAAATCTGAGAAGTAAGCTAAACACATTAACATTGGATCTTTAAAAGGTTGTTATTTAAACATGCTGTAATGAACCTCCATAAAGAGGATTTTATATTAAGTTGAGACACTGTCTCTTTTATCAGGAACTCATATAAACGGTTTGTGGGATCCTGAGAGCCTTCCAGAAGATCGTTCTCTTTAGGCTCACTCTCTCGCACACGCTCAGAGAAAGAGAGAGACAAACCTGATCTCCCTGTACTAAACATTTCTTTTGATTTTCTGTCTAGTGTGGCTTCAGACTCCTCATTGATACATTTAAAATGAACTACACAACAACATGAGGCAGGACCTCTAGGCAGCTTTGTTTGGCTGGTCTCAGCTGTTAGTCATATAGCCAATCAGAAGGAAATTGTTCTGGTTCCAATTTTTTTCGAAAAAAACACTCCTCATTCATGGAGACTCATTACAGTAGGAATTGCCATAGTAGAACAAATCAATGGTCCATCTACAGTAGTCTATTATCCTGTCTCTGACAACAGCCAACCCTGGATGCTTTAGAGAAAGATGTAAATATCCTCATGATCTACTGAATTATGCAATATTGTACCATAGGGAAAATTTCTTCCTAACCCCAGCTGGTGACGAATATATGCCCTGAAGCATGAGGACAATAACCCTTGTAATTTAATCATAGCTAATCTATGTAGTGCATCCATCCTTACTCATGTGTCTAATTATCCTTTTGAAATGTGCTACCTTGTTTGTTTGAACTGGGGCAGAGTTCATATTTTAATGTCTGTTTTAAACAGAAATAGAATATAATTGTGAAGTATTAGGAATATCCATTAGAGGCTCTTTAAAATGGGGCCAAATCCTGAGGTCCTTGTTCTAGGCTGGACTGAACCTTCAGGTTCAGCTGTATATAAGAGGCAGGTAGCTATACTACCCCAAGGGGACACCTGGGAAGGAACTGTGATTTAGAAAGCATAATTCTTCCCCTGCTCTGGGGGACAAGTTCTGGAGGAAGGGGAGGAATCATTTCCTGCAGCCCCTTTTCAGGGTGCAGCTTCCTTCCCCTCTCAAATCCAGCTCCACCCAACCCCCGATCAACTTGCTCCTCGGGGACAGAATTGCACATTTAGCCCCTGGTTCTTCTCCTATGGCCTGGAGGCCCAGTCAGAGCAAGGCTCTAGAGTGAGGCAGCTTTACTCCTTTACCTTACTCCTCTGCTCATTTAGCGTGAGGCTACGTTTTATGCCTCATTTTTATTGGTCCTTCTTCAGGCCGCTGACTTTAACTGGAGTTGGAGTAAAAGCAAGGAACTCAGGATTTGGTCCAATCTGAATAGCTGTGAACAGCTAATAATGGATGCCCTAGACTCATAACTGGTTGACTTCTTCCACTACTTCCTTAAACAGCTCAATTTCTTTATATTAATAACAACATTGTACAATGTGGGCTTTGCGTTGCACTGTGTCAGCTGAAGTGACATGAGTTCCTAAAACAATTGTGTAGCAGCATGCATAGGCCTTTAAAAAAAAACAATTGGCTTTTGATCATTGATGCTGGTTTTCTGCTTTTTGCATGGATGGGAACAGGACTTATGACATCTGAGTTCTGTTCCCCTCTGTACCACTAGCTTGCTGGGTCACCTCAGGCAGGTTGCTTTGCCTCACTGTGCCTCAGTTTCCCCATCTGTAAAATAGCTATAGTGATAACGACATTCTTTGTAAAGCACTGCGAGAGCTACTAATGAAAGGTGCTATGTAAGTCTTAGATATGATGATGATTATTAGTAAATATTATGGTACCGTACATTTATTTATCAAGATCCCAATTTATTGATGCGTACCCCATCGTTTATAGACACTTTCTTTGATGGAGTTGATCCAGTGTGCTGTTTTCAGAAGGTTAAAACTCTTCATGTTGGCACCTGCGTAATGTAGGCTTCTAAGATACTCACCTTTTAGCTCAGCATCGCTATTGTGTTCTGTACTCCTAAATTAGAACTAGCTAGTTGGTCTTGTGGCTCAGTTTTCAGAACATATAGCGAAGAGTTAAAAACTACATTGAGTGCCAGCTTGGAATGTGTGAAATGGTGGATCAGTGCCCAAAGGCAGCATATGTAACAGCAGCTCCATAAACAAAGTATGAGTGAGAGCAACCGATACTCAGCGTTAGAACATTTTGAAGGTAAGTCTGGATTTATTTTGTTCAAAACAGAAGGAAAATCATAAAGTCTATGCAACGTGAATACTACATTTATGGGAAAATACTGCAGATAGAAGCTTCAAAGGAATATGCCAGTACTTTTTGCCAGTGACTATCTAAGGTATTTACATAGCCCTCATTACTGTAGCATCAGATTTCCTCCCACTCTATAATGTATTTATCCTCACAGATCCCATGTTTTAGGTATTTTAAGATCTGTGGGCAAATTTTCAGCTAGTGTAAATTGTCATAGAACTTGGGTTATGCACCTGCAAGTGTTTCTCAATGAAGAAACTGTATCGTAGATACTCCTGTATCTACTGTAAACAGGAGCTTCTTTAGGTTAGGCCACTGTCTGAGTGTTTCTTCTAACCCAATTGTGGGATTTCACCTTTGTAACAGTTTCAGTGACGTGAATAACTGATAGGTATATATAGAAATTGCAAGAAAGATTAAAATTTAGTTTTGAGCCATTTAAAGTTCACTAATATGAACTGGCAAAAGGCTCCAATGCTTGATAACCCTTTGGCAGCCATCTTTTAAAGTTAGTAGCCTGGATGTGTCTGGAAGTTAGTGAAAGTGTGGGCATTATATTAAGGTAATCTGATTTTCCGTTTTAGATATTTGCAGAGTGGCCCGTAAAATTGTCTGATTTCCTGAGGAAGCAAAAAGCCTTCATCATAAATCAGGTTGGAAAGAATGACAGTAATCAGGTGCTTTTAAATTTTGCTATATGGGGCTGCTCTTTTGAGTTTCTGTATACCAGTATACAGTTCTGTATACCAGTTCCAAAGATACTGCTACGGAAAGTTCTCTGGAGAGATTGATATTTCATTTTATTTTTTGTTGGCCTATGGAGCTCCAGCGAACTGATTCTCACTCTCTTTCCATGCCATTTAAAATTGCTGCATGTTGCATATAATGTTTTGATTCAGCCAAACATAGATAATGGCATATTATGTCATCTTTACCTTCTTGATTTAAGGTATGTTGAAAAGAATTGTAGATGTAGTGTGATTAGTTTACTTAAATTGGGTGAGGTTTGTACCACCAGGTATGTGAATTCCTCAGGGAGCCATTGGCAGAGAAAAATTAAAGAGATTCTTGCTGGATGATTGCTCAAGGAATCACCTTTGATTTAGTCATATTTACATGAAAACCTGATATAGGCCTGTAAGAAAACTTCTATAAGGCATTGAACAGAGAATTGTGTTTTACTGAGATAAAGCAGGATGTCATCTGTGAAAAGAGCAATTTTATGTCCTTAGTCATGGATTGTGATGCCCTGAATCTCTGGAGACTCTCTGAAAGCTATGGCAAGTGGTTTAATGGGCAGAGCAATCAGAAGGAGGTGGCAAAGGACACCCTTGCCTTGTGCTGCTCTTTATGGAGAAAGTCTCAGAGAGTCATTCAAATAAAGAAGCCTAAGAGAGTCATTCAAGTAAAGAAATGCACAGCCTCTACTTTTCTGTCAGTTTAATGAACCTTATTCACAGAAGGCAGAGCCTTGTTATTGCCAAGTCGCACTTTCAGAAAGGAGGAAAGTAAATGCAGAACTCAATGAGTCCAGCAGATTTATTTTCTTTGGGGTTTTAGAGACAATTTTCTTTCTTTCTCTCAAATTCTGATGGAAGCACAGCATTTTCCCATGTTCAGTGACCTACATGCTTTATAGATTAAGGCTTTTTCTCCCATGCTTGTATTCTGATTGCAAACAAACAGGTATAGTATTTGCTTCTTAGCTACAAAATGAAATTCAGGCACAATCCTGAGGCAAAGGATTCTAAGAGAGCTACTTTCTCTGCTCCTCCCTGGCTGCTTTGCTATATTGGATTTTATATAACGATAGCAACATTATGGATAAATAGTTGATAAGTTCCAAAAGCGTGTGAGAACTCATACAGGCATGTGATGCCTGTGGGCCTTGCTGGAGCCCTTGGCATAACTAAAAGTATGAGCCAAAGGCTGTGAATCAGCATAGACCTGGCCTTGGCAAAATAGCAACACACTAGGTATTAACTAACCAGGTAAGCACATTCCTGACCTCAGATGAAGATACAAGAACACCCAGAGCTCTTAAGTAACTACAGAACAAATTCCAAAGAGATGGTACAGGAACACACTGAACCCTCATAAGAGAAGGATGGGATGACAGGGTAATGGATGAGGATGTTTTGTTCAAACTAGCAGGTAGACGGTGTGAGCGTGGTAACACCTGGAACTTGTTTGGATCAATGTATAAAATGAGCAGTCATAGGAGGGGCATCCTTGTGTGCTGATTGAATGGGTACCTTGTCATGGACTAGGTTAGCTTACCTGTAGCTCCTCCTAGGAGGCACTAGGGCCATGCTTTGTCGACAATAAACCTAGCCGAGTGCCTTCGCCATCAAACCAAGCCTGTGGTCTCTCTTTCTGAGCAACATCAAAGTCTGCCAAATAAACATGCCGCACTCTCTGCTTGTGCAGCTAACATTGGAGCTCCAAGATCAGCAGCTGTAGCAGCATTAAATACTCTGCTGCATTAGCAACACCCAGCAGCCCCAACAATGCTGCCCTGTTCCATATTTGTCTTTTTAACTCATAGTTCCCTCTACAGAGGCCAGAAATAGTGTTCATTTGTTGGTTGAGAGAAAATGACTACATACATCATTGTATAACCTGTAATATGTAGTACCTGTAATATATAGTAGTATTGCAAACCTGTGTACAATCACACCATAGCATAATTCATTTTAATGGTGTAAAGCGGAAGGGAACATGTTAAATGTGATAATGTTTATCACAATCATTTATCTAGCGCAAAACAGAAACTGCCAATGTATTAAAAATGTGGCCTTCCAATGGTTACCTAGTATTAGTATTTATGCAAATATTAAGAATCTCCACAACAGTTACATAAGCTAGGATAAAGCTTTACAAAAGATATCACCCCTTGTGTTTCAGATATAAGTCAAACACCAACCACTTGGGTTAGAAAGAAAATGCCCCACTATAGGCATTACATTCTTTCACTGCAAAACCAATTCAACACAGTTTGGCTTGTTTTTCTAGCTTTCAGGTTCTGAAACTTCATGAAGGCGTTGAGTTTTCTACCATTACACCAAGATGACCCTTCTCCATTATATACATTTTAAAAGGAAGAGTTAGATAATTAAATATCCCACCATGTAATTTCAAGATAATTTTATCCTATAAAATCCAGTGCAGCAAATAATTTAAATTGGTATCCTATTTATGGCTGACAAAACTGCTCACTACCATCTGCTTCACAGTTTTAATAGATGGAGTGTTAACTGCATGTTTCTTGAAATTCATTGCGACTAGGTTAATTAAATGGCTGTGCTTCATTCACTGCTCGCTGGTAATAAGATGACAACCTCATTTGAATTTATTAACCCTTGCCATTTTTAGTACTCTTATCAACCATTCAACCATCTTCAGTCAACAAACTGAAATAAATCACTGTAACAGCAGACATAACCATATTGGCTAACAAAATAGATATTGATTAGCATCTTCTAAACAAATATGTCAATTCCATCTGATTTTATTTTACAAAGGTCAGTGAAATCTTTGGGGGAATTAATACTAGGAGCAAATTATGATGCAGTATGTTATTACAGAAAACTCCAACCTTCATCTTTGCCACTAAGCAACTTAAATAAAGGTTTTATAACAAGAAGGCTGAAAAGATATTTGAAGCCTCCAACTTCATATTTCTGAATATGTGACTGGTTCAAAATATATGAAAGAAACAGGAGTTCATTCCAGAAACAGTCACCATACGATTTGGTCACTGCCTGCCTTTTAGCTTGCCAAGAATGGCCATAAAATGAAAAAAAACATGGTCTTCAATCTCCAAACCTAGCATTTTTTAATCAAGAAAAAATGAGGAGCAAAAGTTACAGTAGAAAAAAGATATCAAATCAGCTTCTGTAGTGATTCACACCTTATTGATAAGAAGTATGATGTTCACTAGGAACTTGAACTGCACTGCAAACTATTCCACTAAGGGCTGCGCTAGTCAGCTAATGATAGTGGTCTCCACTGTTCAGCAAGATAGCCCAGAGTTCAGTTTGTAGTTCCAATCTGTTCTCTAGCTCACTATGCCAACAGACATTCTGTGCATGATGCTGCCTCACTCATCAGCAGTTTCCTCTGGCAAGTTAAGGAAAACATTGCCAGGATCCAAAGGAAGAAATAAAACCTACTGCTCTCCCTTGTTTGTGTTCTATCCTCCACTGCACATTTACTTCTACTGAGTGTCAAGTATTAAAGAAAAACATGAAATTCATGGTTTCATTGGCATTGTGAACAAACAACATAACCGGGCACTTGATTTACTCAGTCACAAAAGTTGACAGGCACATAATGAAAAGATGTTACGAAGATTTTTTTCCCCAGCCATTTTATTTAACACATGGGTCCAATATTAGCTTTGATTATACACTGGAGACAGATTGTCTGTTGTATATGGGAAAGTGCTCCTTGTATGAACATACACTGCTTCACTTGCTCTTTATTGCTGTAGGCCAGAAGTACATAATTTCTTCTTTGAATTCATGGGACACATCAGTGCACTGCTTGCTTTTCTGGTTTTGGGCAGAGCATCAATCACAGATGAACTCTTCATATTGCATGTCACATGCAAAGTGAGTGAAGGATTTACAGAGCAAATGGACCAAAGGACTTTAATTAGTGGATAAAGTAGACCCAAGCAGTGGGGAGCACTCTTCAGTTTTGGTGGCTATTATAACAGGTCCCAGTGCCATGAGGTGATGTAGCAGTACATTACCCTGTGCTGATGGGATACAGCATGGGGGATGGAGGACAAGAAATGTATCTAAAATTAATTATTATCCTCAAGCAGTCACATGCTGAGAGGGAAGCAAAAGGACATGCAATGGTCAGATTCCCCAGCTGGCATAAAGTGGTGTAACACCACTGAAGTCAATGGAGCTGCATCAATTTACTTCTGTGGATCTGGCCCAGCACATGAAGCTGCATAGGGACCATCCTTTGTACTCTCCCCCACTTCTTTTCTATAAACACCCTCATTTAGATTTGACCTGGATGGAGAACCCGAACTGATGTAAAAATCAACAAATAGTAACGTCTACCTTCACCGCATAGATCTTTGTCAGGAATTTTTTGAAAAATAATCATCTCTTTCCTGCATTTTAGATTTTAAGACATTTCAAAGGAGAGATTTAGGCACAAACATACAAAAACTAATCTAATCTGTTTAACTTGCCACTGGCAAGTTATGTTCTTTTCAAAAAGTATCCATAATCATGCATCAAAGCCACTGGGCTCAAAGTCATTCACTTATCAGACACACACATTAAAAACATTTCAAATGCCAGTATTAAAGTTATATAATAAAATCACAAATGCTCTTCCAAGCCTTCTTCTCCTCCTATAGTCATATCCACTGATATAGTTATTGCAGCGCTGGCTGATTCTCCCTTTGTGGACGGTCACTTGGCTTCTGTATTGGACCCGGCCTTTGGATCCTGTGTATCTACAATGCCCACTGGGTCTGAGTAGTGTCCAGACACTGTCTCTAAGGCTACGACTATACTATGAGCTAGGGGTGTGATTCCTTGACTCACGTACAGATGCTCACAGTAGCTTGATGAAAGTGAGTGCAAGTATAAATGGGACAGCTGCAGAAGCACGGGCAGCAGCAGCAGTATGGCTTAGCCGTGCCAAGTATGTACCCACCAGTTTCAGGAGTGTAGGCACTTGGCACGGCACTGCTGCCCATGGTTTTGCAGCTACACTGCACTATTTATACTCGCAGGCACTCTCATTAATCTACTACGAGTTCATGTACACAAGCAAGGGAATCACACCCTATGAGGGGGTATACAAACCCTACACTGGGCCCAAAGGGATTAAAAGGCAATACTGGGCCCAGCTAGCCATACTTCTCTGGGTTTGCTGAACATGCTCTGGCTGGAGGGGCAGATAAAAAGAGAGTTCAGAAGTTCAGGCAAAGGGTGGTGGACAGAAGAGAGAAATCCTTCTCCAGGAAGCCAGACAGAAGGCTGAGCCTGGTAAGGCCCACAGGCAAAGCCTTTTGTAGCCACCTCCCCTCCCTCCTCCCCCCCTTTTGAGAACCAGCAGGACCTACACAGCCCTGCTCCTTTGGATGTTTTTTTTCCCAATGAGCAGCTGGCTGTTTGGACTATAGAGGCTACACCACAAGCTGAAAGGAATTATTGGTAGGAAGTAGCCCAGGGAAGCAAATTTAGACTTGCTGAAAGGAGGACCCTGCCAGTGTGGCTTCCAGTGGAGAGGAAGGGCCCAATGAGAGCGGAAATCTGAAGATTCCCATCTTAAGATCAGGATCAGGCACCTTTACCACCCTAACAGAGAAGGGGCTGGAAATCAAGTACACTTACCACTAGGCTGACCAGCCCTCTGAGCCCCTATCACACATCTTTAGCTCAAAGTGTGGACATAGTCTAAGTCTGTAGTCTGTGACACACTCCTAGGGTGCAGGATCTCTGTCTGGTATCCCATCCAGCTGCCTTAGGCCAATGTTGAACCTCTCTCAGGGCTTCCTAGTAGCTTATGTACACTCTTCCTAGAACCCTATCCATGTAGGTACTCCAGTGTATATTTTAACACTTCAGGGACCACATGTCAGTTAAAGCAAGGAATGCACTCTCTTTCCAAAGGAATTTCTAAACCACACACACTTTACTCTTAGGAAGCATAAGAGAGGTACATATCTGTGGAAAAACAACAAACACTTGCATGCAAATCCCTCCCTCCAGTGTCCACACCCCTCCTAATTCTCTTTTGGGTTTTGATCAGTGTCCTTTGTGGGGGCAGGGGGTCCAGGTCCCTCATGTTCCCATCTCCCCCTGCTCAGTCTTCTCATTCTAATGATCATGTACCCCTCATTGCTAGAGAATGTCTTTTTTCCTGTTTCAGACCCTCAGACATAGTCTGTCTTCTAGTTTTAATTCACACTGAATGTTAGAATCAGAAATAGAGTTAAAAAAAATCAAATGGAATTCTTAAAATAGACATATTGCCCAAACCATCACAATAGTCAAGAGACTCCAAAATTTATCATATTTTATCCTCTGTGTCTACATTTTCCAAACATCCATCCCTTCTTATAATTCCAGCATAATCAACCACCCAGTCTAACAAAATCAAATAAAGTCAAATCTATAATGTCTAGCCTCTGTAGAGTACAAAAACCACTAAACTTTCATAATTCTCTGTTGAGACAGACCCAAACATCCACAGATACAACCAACTATACACCCTAAACCATCCACTAGTCAAATAATGACCACAGACTGCAAAGTACATCATTCTCCAAAACAAACTAAATTATGAGCTCACCTATTGCACACCAAGGACTGGGACAGAGGACAAAAATTTGGAATGCAATTGTGACAGTTGCCACAGATGTGATTTTACATCATGAATGTTACTAAGTGTGACAGGACACAGAAGGAAAATTAAAGTTGTTTGTGGAAGCTTGTTACTGAGTTTCCAGACTTGCAAATATTTCTTTTCTTGATGATGTTATCTTTAGCTTTGAATTTCCTACCTTTCAAACTATTTTAAAATAATAAACTGCAACAGTAATTGCATTTTTTTCCTTAGGCAACTGATCTCTATTTATGACTTTAGCTTGATCAAGATTTTTTTTGTAGGATTTATCTACAGAGGCAAGGTTAGCTGAAAGTATTATTACAGTGCAGGGATAACTGTCTAGAGCTCCACTTAAGGAGACGCTATTATCCTACAAGACAATAACATTTTAGGTAAGTATTAGTCATTTGATATATCGAAGCATTTAAACCCAGTATAAGCTATTCAAGTTCCCGGCTGCATTCAGCTCGCATGAGCTTTCCTACAATCCTTCTACAGAAGTAGTAAGAATGTTGGCTTTAGAGCATTGTGTTCTAATGTAAAACAAGAAGTTACATAGATAATCTAGGTTAGCATGACACTAATATTAAAGGGTGAAATTCAACCCTGTGCACAAGGCCAATGCACTACTTAAGTCCTAATTAAGCCCAGTTTTGAATGTTTATGAAGGAATTAAATAGCATATAGGCTTTGTGTGCATCCTCTGCAAACAGGTGAGCTTTATTTATTGTGGTGACTTTTCACAAATAATTCTGATATAAAGAATGAATGTCACTTTTAATTAATATACAAATCTATTCTGGTGGTTATGGAAGATAACTCACATCTTCCATTATCTAATATGGTTGTCTGTCATATATGACAATGTCACAGCATCTCATGTATTCTATTGTGGCTGTATAGCTCAGTCTATGAGGAGCATGATCATGAACAGATGTCACATAGGAATCTGTCATCTCCCAGTGAAGACTTGGCATGATGCGTGGCCCTTTTCCAATCAAATTTTTTGCATCTGCCTTTGACAAAGTGTTTACAACCTTCAGTGACAGTTGCTCTCCATTCAGGTCTGTCCTTGGCTGTGTCCTTGAAGTTACTAACATTTATGTCATGTGTTGTGATTCTGCTTACAGGCGTCTTTGCAGCATTTACATTGAGTGCCTTCTTGCACTTTCCAAGTTTCAGCTCACCATAGACAACTTTTTTGGGGAATCTGTCATCACTCGTTCTGGTAACATGATTTGTCCATCCATGCTCAGCTTCGATAATCATTGCCTGGATACTAATTGATTTTACTCTTTCAAGGATGTTAATGTTTGACATGCTGCCTTTCCAAAATACCTTCAGTTCATGGAGGATAGGTCCATCAATGGCTATTAGCTAAGATGATCAGTGACGTAGGCTCTGGGTGTCCCTAAAGCTATGCCTGCCAGCAGTTGGCACTGGACAACAGGGGATGGATCACTTGATAATTGCTCTGTTCTGTTTAATCCCTCTGAAACATTTGGTACTGTTGGAAGACAGGATACTGGGCTAGAAGGCCCATCGGTCTTATCCAGCATGGCTGTTCTTATGTTCTAATGCTTCATTTAAGCATTACACAAGCTATTGACCTGACCCGCTCTGTAGCCTACATAAAAATCATTAATAACTTAGCTTACTTACAACTTAATTTCTTCAAATATAGCAAATGCAAAGTTTGAAATGTGCATTGTTTCATTGTTGAGATCATTTGGGACAAACGAGATTCACAAATACTAAATTCCTTAAAGAACTCAGTTAATTTTTAATAAACTATTTAACAAACAGAATTTAGTTGTAAATTCTCAGAAATAGTTATAAATTCTCAGAAAATTCATTCTATACTCAATAAATGCTGGTTTTTGTTTTCCATGGGAGGCATGGGTGTTACATAGGCTACTGTAGCTCAGCACCTGGTTTAAGAGTGGAAAAATTATAGAATTCCATCTCCCGATATGTAAAAAGCCTGACATCTGAAGTGGTCCACTCAGACAGATCAGAATGGTGGCATAGGTGCAACTAGCTCTGTAACTGTTTACATATGGTTCCAAAGAAAATTCCCAAAGAACAACAAAACCAACTAACAGAACCTACAGCATTAGGGTCTTAGGCCAGGACTAGGGCTTCTAAGCAATATAGCAATACTAATAAAAATAATTTTAAAAACATCAAAAGGGGACACGGAAGAAGGAGAAAGTGGTGAAAGAGATA